>NC_061469.1:9653986-10301858 GCF_022581195.2 Helicoverpa zea | reverse complement strand
GGGTTGAAACACTTGGCGCATTCTTCATTCCAATAGGTATGACCATCAGAAGCGCAGACAGGCTCCAGGTCGCCATGGCACATGGGGCAAGAAGCCTGGTCTGCGAAGCTTAGACCCTGGTAGAGGACCACCGAAGATAGTTGGAGGAGAAGAAGGAATAAGACCTCTGTGGAAAATGTAAGAGATAGGTACAGTGGATTAGTTTGCGCCTACGGTTGCATCCGATTCTTGAGAGAACTACTTCTGAATAAAAAGTGGCTTATTTATAAATAGTCGGGACAATATGTGTTCAAATCAAAAAAGTGGCCTATATCTTAGTCTGACGAGTCTATGCGCAACGGCTGCGGCGAATTTTTGATACTAAATTGATTTTTAAACTTGGTATTAGTATTCGTAAGAACCAACGGCGGATCCAGGGGGTAGGTCACAAGGTCATGACCCCCCCCCCCCTGGGCCAGGTCCAGGACCTAGGTGGACCACTAATTGAAATAGTTAAACACGATGTTTTATGTTTTTATTCCATTAGGTATACATTTATTATTTAGTATAATAAGATAATTTTTATTCCGAGATAATACCTAGGTAGATAGATATATAGATAGATAGATAGAGGTAGAGTAGTTTTGCTGAAGAATTCGTGCTCGCAGCGCTCGCTCACTATTCTTTATTTACTCTTTATCCGTACCCAAAAGGAGCAAACAGGACCATGTTACAAAGAATCCGCTGTCCGGGTTGTCTACATGCTGTAGAACTCTCATGAACCCTTACCTATAGTAAGACAATTGAAATTTTCACAGAAAATGTTTTACTGTTGCCGCAATAAAAAAATACAAATTACGCGCCCTTTTCTACGTACACAATACTTTTCAAAAGTTTACTTGTTATATAACAAGAAAGTGCTTTCACCTACTTTAAGTCCTCGAACTGAATAAAAATTTTCGCGCTCGCTTCGCTCGCGCTTTTTTTGAATTTCGCAACAGTAAATATGTCCCAGAAATCGCGTTCGCTCAGCTCGGGCCCTTTTCTACATAAAAATATTGTTATACCTTAGTCCTTGACCTGGATACAAATTTTCGCGCTCGCTTCGCTCGCGCTTTTTTGTTTGTCACATGTGTCTAGTATTAATGCAAGAAACTGCGCTCACTCTGCTCGGGCCATTTTCTACATGAAGACTTCGTAACTTTCGTAAAAATTTCGCGCTCGCTGCGCTCGCGCTTTTTATATTTGTTATGCTATGTCTCCTTTTTTATTATAACAAGTATACGCTATTACATAATATTATTTATATAAAACCAAATGTCGTCAACTTTAGCTCTATAATTAATATTTATAAATCAATAATTAATATTTTTTATGACTTGATCACGATTGTGTGACCCCCCCCTGGCGCCGAAGCTGGATCCGCCCTTGGTAAGAACTATCTCATTTCGTATTTGTCGTCTGTGCAGATTTTATCTGGCTAGCAGGCCCGCCACTAGCTGTTTGTTCGCCCGCGTGCAAAACTGATTATGCCGCCCTACGACTACATACGTTTTGTCAAAAAATATATAAGGGGGGGGGGGGCGGATCCAGGGGGTCCGGACCCCCCGCCCATTCATATCCATCTTACTTGTCCAACAGAAAAAAATATGTACATGCACCGCTCTGATTGCAGAAAACCCACCTACTTTTGGATAAATAACTATTGCAATACATAACATACATTACACATAACTTTTTATTTACTTGAAATGTTCAGAGTAACCTAAGCAGTCCTGGGTTAGCCCATAAGCAGACTAAGCAATTGCTTAGGGCATCAATGCAGTGCAATCATTACCCAAGTGGCCCCTATGTATTGAAAGATTGTGATTAACTTAAACTAACGCACTTAAATATCTATAACAATGTTTAAAGTCAGTAAAATACGTTATTTGGTGGGTTTCCCGTTGAAAAATTATAAGACACATTCCATATGTAAGGAAGCGCGAGCGGAGCGAGCGCGAAATTTTTATTTTTAAAGGACACAAAGCAAATAAAAATCACTGTAAATTAACAAAGCAAAGTCAAAAAGTAAGATATGCACAGAAGTGAAGTGCAAAAGCCGCGAGCGAAGCGAGCGCGATTTTTTCCTTAGAGTTTTCATGAAGTAAACATATCATAAAAAGCCATAACGGACGTGCGCGAAAAATGTTTATTCGGAATTGAATGCCTCAACAATTAAACAAAGATAAAATGCGATATCTGATATGGAGCCGCGAGCGCAGCGAGCGCGAATTTTTTTGGGGATGCAAAGGGTGAAACAGTCAAAATTGATAGGAGACGACCAAAGCTAGGGCGGCTTTTTCCGAAATTTTATTGGTTTAATTTTGCCGCCCCCTAAATAGCATTTGCCCCACGCTACGCCACTGGTTGATCTTAAATCGTTTTTAAGAATCTTTAATTTTGAAAATGTCCTTTCAACAGATGTACCTAACTGAAACCGGCAGTGTAAGTAATATTCTTAGCGCTATTGCTGTGTTCGGAAATATTGAAATCAAATCATTAGTAAAAAGATATTGTATTTTTTAAATATTACGTGAAAACTCGCTAGATTTGCCGCCCCCTAGGACGTGCCGCCCGCGTGCTGTGCACGCGCTGCACGCCCGCTTACGGCGGGCCTGCTGGCTAGTCAATCATTATGGTCACCAAATGCATGCAACTTCATGAGTCTTGAAATATTTCGTTTCAGGAATGTCTTGCACGAAAGATACCATAATAAACATACACCAAAAATAAGTAGCCACCAGTATTCGTCTATTCAAAAGTAAACACTTCAATAAGCTACCGGATATTTCAGGATTACAGAAAAGTCTTAAAATATGCGTATGTAAAACGGGTTTTTTTCCATACTAATGTCTATTTGTTTTTTAAATAAAATGTAAATATACTCACTGAAATACATGTTAATATTTGCGATGCCCCACATGACTTCAACGCAAGAATATTATTTATTTATACTTGAAATATAACTTATTTACTTGATATATTTTGAACGTTGACGCACTCCGTCTGGGCGGCAGTTGTTTAAGCAAATAACATTAAAATTAAGTTATAAATATGACTGGTTTGTAAAGATAAGTCCTTAATTACTTACATGTATCTTTTCCTGGTAAATATTGCATACTATTGCTTACCTGCGGCGTCACTCGTCTGTTTATGCATTATGCACATAAAAATGTAATGTGATAAAAAAGATTTGTATAGTTATTTCAATTTACTTAGTAACTTTCTATTATAGTAATCTGTGATAAAATTAAGAATATGTTCTAAACATGGCTTAAAAAAGTATATTTCGTTGGCTCAGCAGTTCCACGAATTCGAAAATAAAACACCTTTTTCAGTTTTTGAAAAAGCAGTAGCAAGAAAAAGCAGTGTAGCAGTCTCAACATTGCGGCACTGTAACATAATCACTCTCGTATTTTATAATATTAGGAATTAAAATCCATTCCTAATATTATAAAATACGAGAGTGATTATGTCGATATTTATATGGAACGTGCCATAATGATGATTGCTCCATATTGCAACAAATAATTATGTAGATAAGTTGGCATTCGGCACACATTCATTATATTGTTTTCCTCTCAATTGTATTGTATATGTATATAACAAAGCCATAAGCCATAAAACTAAACATTAAAGTAAATATATATACCTAAAGAAAGCAAGATGAGGAGCTACTGTTGACAATATAGAATCGACGGAGCTATCATTTAATTGCGTACCTACTTAATAAATGGCTTCATGGTAAACCCTATGAACATTTTATGTTGAGACTATAATATAAATTCTCTCAACAAGTATGTGATGTAGAGCATTTTTGTATCATCTATTAACTTACTGTAATTTCGAAAATTATTATATTGGAACCAAACAAAACGCCAGGCAATAACAACCTTTTTAACACGAACATCCACAAAGAAAATACACAAGATTATTTTATTAGTACATCCTCGCTAAATAATTGAATACCAAAACTACAGAACACGCTAAAAAGGCACAACACAATTAAATTAGCATGCACCAGTTAACAAATAAAAAAACAAAAAAAATGTGAATATAAAAACCTTTGAGGATTCAAATCTCCATCAAATTGTATTTGAATTTGGAACAAGATGGCCGCTATGAATAAGTTGACAGTTCTGGCTTTAGTTGTGTGTTTCGTGTGCCTCGTCGTGGTTTCCGAGGCTAAGGAACGGCCAAGCCATGGGCAGGACAAGTCACCCGGTAACCACCAAGGTCATCAGGGACATCACTTTGTGAAGAGAGATGCTGATGACTATCAGGATGGTGATGAGGACTTCCAACGGCCGGAGTACAATAGCTTCGACAGGCCACATAAAATCCGTGTGCTACCAGGATTCCTCCATTGAAGATTTGGTTTAACTGTTCAAAGGATTTGTGCAATGATTCGGTATTGGTTTTAAGTTAATTTTCTTGTGATTAAAAGGCTTACTTAATATCTACGACTGTGTATTATTTGAGTGATTTAGGTGTCGTTTGATCTTAACAATGAAACAGTCAACTAGATTATTTTTTATAAAGTTTATTAAAAATTAAAAATGTCAGCATATAATAAATCTATTTAAGTAACAGATTACAATAATATGTTCATCAATAATGATTCATTATAGTTCGGCCATTCAGAGAATGCGTTCCTGACACGTCGCGATTGAACTGACGACGTAACTTTGCAATGGCGTTGCAGTTACGATAAAAATATTTTTGCTGGTTGTTTACCGTTTTAACAATTGAGGAGCATTAAAACAACATTATTATATCAATAATCAATGAATGTAGTTACGTCGTCAGTTCAATCGCGACGTGTCAGGAACGCATTCTCTGAATGGCCGAACTATAATACATTTAACATTATACATACTTTTAAAATTAACGAAAGTTTGTGTAAAAACCTAATTGATAACATAATAAGTAGGAATTCTTTTCACGATAAAAATATTAGGAAAAACAAATTAAAATTCATTTGGCAAAAAATAATACACAATTACCTAAATAATAATAGAAACCATTAAGTACTTTATACTCAACATTTTTTTTTTACAAATTATGAATCTCAACACATTTTTTTGCAAAATTATCTCGATTAGTAGATATAGTAAAAGTTTGGTAGTAATAAGCTCAATATTTTAAATTTTAAATTTTAAATTAATTTATTTTAAATTTGGTAGTAATAAGCTCAATATTTTAAATTTACACGAATCCTTCAAAAATCTTTCAACAAAAAAATACAAAAGCTCAATCTAGACACAAAAAAGAAAGATGGAAAACTGTAGACATCAGACACCATTTCATGATTTTTTACAATAAACCTGGTAATATGTAATAATAGTAAAACACACAGACAAATTGATGATTTCCTTATAAATAAGCACCTTTGATTCAGCGACGTTACACTTATCATTTATTTGGTTAGTACAATATTTGAGTTATGCTCAAAAAGATTAGAAGGTAAATATCAAAATACGGAATACACAAAGTCGGAGTATATAATGATGAAATGTCATTTACCCTTTTCTGTCTGTAGGTATAAACATGCTCCCCAGCGGGGCCAAGGCCTGCCGGGACTGCGGGATTGTTCGAAAGAGTTACCGCGGCCCTGGTACATAAAAGGCCTACGAAAGAACATGGGTTTAAGTCAGTAACCATATGACACTCCTTCACGCTGCCCCACAGTGGGAGGAGTCATTTGATGATTTCCCATAAAAAATGGTATAAATGTGTATGCTTGTAAATGAATGTTTCTGAATTTTAGACAGCTGCAATCGTAAACGTATAATGATAAAAAAAAAAACTTATGAGGTACTAGAAAAATATTACGAACTATGGCACATTCTAATTTAGGTAATAAAACACTTAAAAACTAATGTTTTTGGCACATTTAGAATTCACTTGTTCTTTGGGATTATGTTTGTTTAGTATCTTAAAACCTAATTAATTTGGCATACATGCCGTAAGCACATAGATACGAAGGGAACATTAACTTTGAAGTTTAAGTCACCTGATATATTATAGCTTTAATAATTTATCAAAACTATATTTTGTAAAATGTCTAAATAAATAAGTATATATTTATATAAATATGTAGGTAAGTATATGTAATGTCTATAAAACAATTTTACTTAATTATCGCCGATCTTTCAGAATAAGCTGCGCTTTGGAAATTCGGGTTACAACGAACATGAGATTAAATATTTTTTTTATAGAAACTCTCATACAATGCCTAAAGTAAAACATAAATGAACGACTTGGACGTTGGGGTTAGTTTTGTTCTTAGACCGCAATATACATTGTAAAATCATTGTTAAAATTACACACATAATATTTATGATAGTAACATTTAATATAACTTGGCATAATCTCTTCATGACGTATTATAGGTAATATATCTATAATAGGGCACATTTAAATGTCTAAATATACATATAAATATCTGTAAGTCACTGTAATGCCATTTGGAGTATATAACTAATGCTAAAATGGGGTTTTTTATGAATTGAGTGCAATAATTCGGTTTTCTACACACAAATCAGACGACCCTCGAAAAGTAACGGGAACAAAAAACCAGATATTCCATAATGAAATCAAGATTTTCATTAGGTATTATTTTCAATTTATTAAACCATCAATTTTTTTTTTATTACAATGACCTGGATTGGTATTCAAAACCATTCCTTAACGGAAAATAAATTCCTAAATTACTGTACTCAAGTCATTCAAAAACTCACCATCTTTAAAACTTATTTAATAAAAAAGTAATATAAAAATCTTTTTGAATAAAACCTTCGAAATATACATTTCATTATCTTAATTCTTTAAAATTAATAAAATTCTTAAATCTAAATAAATCCTAAGTAAAATAACTATATAAGGTAGTAAAAATTTCATAATTAAAGTACAACAATTTATTGTACGAGAGACAGCGTCAAAAAATTACGTTCTTTATAAATTGGTCTTTCCAGAGTAGACCTTGGAAAGACCGTGGTATACTCCACATATTTAGTATTCCCTGCGACAGTAGTAGCCAAGAGAGCGGCATTTCTGGCACAGATGCTGTGGGTGGATCTTGGACTGGTCACTCACGTCCAGACCATCTGGCTTCTCCAACGGCCTCTGGAAATTTTAAGTTGACAATGAACATCTACTTTTTCTTCATTGGCTTAGTAATAATTTATCTACTTAATAAGTAATACTAAAGATAATCAATAACACCAAAGTCAACAAAATCTTTCAGACTTTAGATATTATATTAGACTTGACTTTAGACCTATTTAACTTTGTCTTCTGTCGTCTTGATTAAAATACTTCAATGCTCCGTCAGTCAGATAGACAGTCGCTCCATACAAAACACTGGTACCTACTCAGTTGCATTCGATTAGACTGGAAGCCGACCCCAACGTACTTAGGAGAAACGTTAAACAGATGATGATGACTTAATTTCATAAATCAGACTTACTTGCTTATGAGGAAAGACATTGATCCTGCACTTGATGCACTCCTGGCCGTTGTTAGCCCAAGAGTTGCCGCTCATCCACTTGCGCTTGCATTTGGGACACTTGTACTCCCCGAAGCATCTCTTCTTGCCCTGGTAAGGAGTCAAACCTTCGCCTTTAGGACGGGCCTGGAAAATATGTTGAAAAGATTTTTAGCTTAGACATGACTTATTACAAAGCTATGGGTTTGTTTGTTTCAGTACGCTTAACTCAGAAAATAAAGGACTTATTTGACGGCATTCAAAATAGCTGTTTTTCATCTCGACAAAAAACAAATATAATCCAAAACGTTATGTAACTTCTAAAAACAAAAAAAGTCTTAGGGTCACTTATGGTCAAGTAGATTAAAATAATTTCAATGTATTGTACAAATTACATTGTAGACTCGACTCGACTTTATCAATTACTAAGAATTAATACATCATGGTTATTTCCTGATGTAGTAGAATCGTTGATATAGCACATAGTTACTTGTATTGTTTATGCTATATCAGTCAGGGTAGTTCAAGGGCAAACGCTAAGATAGTAATTTGAATTTGAACTCCATTACATTTTTTCATTGGATCAAATGAGTGGTCCTTGGAGGTCCCAAACACGGCAAACTTTTAGTCGGTAGATAGTAGAAACGGGCTCAAAAATCAGTATGAAGGTGAATGATAGTGCACATTGCAACGATCTGGAATCCGAACGATTAAAAATGTTGATTCAAAATAAACTGTCAGCCAAGCATCTCCCGACAGTTTTAGTCCGCGGTATGCGAGGGCTCCAGGAGAAATGAAAAATGTAATGAGTAGAATAAGTTAATCTAAAAACATAATTTCCAAGATTTGTACATATTTAACGTCTCCTTTACCCAACATTATTTATTTGAACTAATTAATATTTGGCTTTATAGCGTCATCAAATCTTCACGACCAATTTAACTAATCACCGAGTATACGCCAAATTACTAAAAGTCTTAAATCAAAACGAATGTCGTCTGTTTATCACTAGTCCGCAGTTCAAAGCTAACAGAGCTAGCATTGTAATGTGAAACCGATAGTGCCGATAGAGAGCTTGTACCTACTTATGTTTTGAACACAAGCACAAGTTGAGAGTGAGTTACTGCCTAACATGCCCGTTCTTAGAATTAGGGGCCAATGAAAGCTTCCATTGTTTTGCCTTTGAACATTGTACTGATTTCTGCGATCAAAGAATATGCGTCGATAAAGTGTGGAGAGATGAAGTGACATTTGGTTTAGTTAAAACTTTAATACAGAATTACATTTAAAATGTCATTTACATTATAGCTGTAAAGTGAAACGTGACCAAATTCAAATTAACTTTTGAAATGCTGATTTACCTATCTCACCTGTTATTCATCAAAAATAGTCCATTCAAATCCTAAAATCGATTAATTCGTCAAGAAATCGGTATTTCCGAATAAACCCATGCGGTTGCCTGATGGCTCCGGGCATATTGCCAAAACATTCATGTGATATAGTTTTTTTTTCTTTAATATACTTACATAGAAATTACCGCGTGAGTTCCCTAATCACGGATTTCAAAATACTACGGTTCTATAATTTTAATTTGCATTATTTTTTTATTCTTTGATCTGATAAATGGTGTAGGAAAATATGATCAAGTGCCCTGTTACTTCTGTAAGTATGATAGGTATACTTCAAATGACCTGTAAGTATAAGAGAGGCTCCAGAAAAGCAACAATAATATATTGATGATGACGATATCATGTTAGCAAGTTAGTGTTCTTCACAAACTCAAACGCTTTTTGGTACATCAAAATTTAGAAAAAATAGCCACCAAAACCTTGACCCTTCACCGCTTCCCGTGTGTTTTTTATAGGAAGAAAAAGTGGCATGACAAACTCTCCAGCAACACATGTTTGTTTGACTTTTTTTAGTGGAATCTCACGACATCTCCCAATTGTTAAAATTTTCTTACCTGAGGACAATCACCAATATAATGCCCCTTCTTAAAGCACAGATGGCACATGTATGCCGGCGGGGGCGGTCGTGGTGGTCTCCTTAGTGACAGAGCCGCGAGCTGCTCAGCCAGAGAGCTGTTGTCATCGGCCGGGGGAGCGGCTGGGCCGGAGGAGGCTGTTGGCAGCGGGCCCCACACGGAGCCTGGCACCCACTGGAAATTCAAGCAAGGTTCTTTGAGATATTGCAATAATAATGGAGTCCAGAACATTTTCGGTCACGGCTGCTATTTTCTTTAAGGAGATCATAATCATATACTGCACAAGCGTTTGCGTGAACAAGGGTGCACTTTCTATCCCCTCATTCTTATAGATCGATGGGATGACAATCAGGGTAGGTCATGGCTTACTCCATGTTTATAGATGTTGACGTTCGTACGTTTAGCCTTTACCCTACTTATAATGTTCAATGACAGAAAGTCATTTACCACGGATACGAGCATACATTAATTTAGCACAATTTGGGTTAAACATGCTAACGGTCTGTTTATGTATTTGATTTAATGATCATGGTCCACTTATTAATGAAATCTAAACTAACCGAGTTACTCTGATGTTCCATTAATGCTTCCGCGACATTCCTAGACGTCCTTAATCATGACCAATATGTGGGAACGATTAAACAAATGAAATTGCAGTAAATAATGGCCGGCGCGCGGTGATTGGTCGAGGCAGGCGCGCGCGCGCATCTGTTCAACGAATTATCGAGCCCGCGCACCCGTTCCAATTTCGAACGCTTCGAACGTGCGTTGACGCTCTGAATCACGCGCCGACACAAATGGACTAAATGCTAATGTGAGTTTTTGATCGTTCATTATTGATATGTTAGGGAGTTGTGAGGACCGTGATGATGATGAAGCTATTCTTTGTGAAGAAAATCGTCTTACATAAAATTAATGGGATCAATAACATATGTTCTTCCACCCTGGGCTAGTTCTAAAGATCCTTTCTTCTGTTATTTATCAATTTGCTTCAAGCAGGTTTTAAACAAATTGGCAACACAGGTCAGACTTAAGTTTACATCCTGGAAAATTTTACAGTTAATTTGGAGTAGCTTGATGTGTATATCTGTACCTAGAAGTAAGAAAAAACTTGATCGCAGCTAATATTTGCTGATTAAATACTCTAAAGCCATGTTTCTGATAATGACTAGTGTCAGCTTGACTTGTCTTTTTTAAGATAAAAAACAAACAGGATTATTATGTTGTCAAAACTAATAGAGCAATGTTTGTTTTAATTAAACCTGTCTTATTTTAATAGGGGGTTTTCCACTCTTACTTATTAATAGAGTTGATAGCAGTCTGGTATTTTCACGTGCCTGTGAGCACATGGTTGTCAGTAAATATGACTGTGATTAAAAACTTCTTTTGTTTCTATATACTTTGTGACTGGCTGGTTATGGAGTTCAAGTTAAAATAGAATAGGTTACTTCTAAGTTATCGTGCTCTGCTCTATCTTTGACCATTTTGGAGCTTACTATTAGGTGAGGTGATGGTCAAAAGCTAACATCAATATAAAAATTAAATATGTACTATAAAGCTAGCATCTATAAAGCCTTTGCTATATTTATCTGTCGTTTTTAAGCATGAGTTAGAACTTTATTTTTTGTTATTTAACTGATTTTCAACATGATTTAAAGAGGTTTTATTTCATTGGTATACCGGGATAGAATGATTCATGCGATTGCGTGTATGTTTATCATAGTTTTTCCTACGGGATTGCAAAGAGTGAAATTATTTTCAGGATACAGTGCACAACCTAAGCAGCACGGAAAATACAAAGTCAATCAAATAAAATCTTGGCAAACGTACGGTATTTACCTATCAGTCACAGGAACTTTCTATCTACACTTACACTTAATTCTATTTCTGGGTGCAAGTACAGGTATCCAGCTTTTCAGTAAATAGCTATTACATCCGTATAGTTTGACCTACTTCGGCAAAGGAGCGCTTTGTTCCGGTTCGAAAGGTACACACATATACTGAGACATTATGATTTAATGAAGCAAGACATTTCTTTTAGATGGCTTGGTACAAGTAGTAAGGTATTCTAACTTGTGAGACATTTCAATTGGTCTATTTTGACATGTGATTATCAGTATCGAATGGGACTTTCCAGACGCTGCACTAACCAAAAGCAGACTGCAAATCAGTAGAACTTGTTTTTTTGACACGTGAATGACAAAATCTTACCATGATTGAAGAGAATACTTAATAAGATAACAGGCATTAAGCTTTGGCCTGCAGGATTGTTCGAAAGAGTTACCGCGGCCCTGGTATATAAAGAGCTTAAGAAGGAATATGGCGGGCTTTAGTCAGTAAGAGCCTGACACTCAGGGGTCATTTGATGATCACCTAAAAAAGAAAGACACAAACAAATCATGACTTAGTAATTAACAATTATGGTAAAGAAACCGCATTTCTTTACGAAGCAGTTCACGTTTTCACAGCTATAATATTGCACGTTTGTTTATTGTTGGCGCTATTAATACCGGCGGCCGGTGGGCGGAGCCATTTTGGGAAACTGTTCTGTTTTCGGTGCAATTCGTCTGATGCTATCCAAAATTGTACTTTGGAACGCGTTGGATACTTTTTGGTAATTATTTTGACTGTTATGGTGAAGAAGTTTAGACTTGGGAATTGACGTTCCGATTAACTGTTCTGAAGATTAGGAGAGAAATGTAAACAGAATGAAATCGTGCCTATACTTCGGCCGTTCAGAGAATGCGTTCCTGACACCTATCAGTTAGTCACGACTAGTGATGGGCACAACATAACACTGAGTTCGTTACCGTTCCTTCAAAATGAACCGCCGCATTATTTTAAGATTATTTTCGTTTTAAATTGGCGGAATCATTTGTTTTATATTTTAGTTATTTAAGTGGAAACCAAAAAAAGGTAATATTCATATAATAAAATTGTTTTATTTATTCTTTGTTACAAGTACATTGAATTGAATGTGCGAACAGAATATTAATCAGACTCCGATTTGCTTGAGGAGGTGGTGTCTTCATCATCATCTTCGCCTACATGTATAATTATATTATTATCAATAACAGAATCAATCCTGATATCTCGGTCTAACAAAAGCCGGGTAATCAAATAAAAACAGATCGAAAACACTTGAAAAACGTGGTCTATGCGCACGAAACGACAACGGACGACTGTTTTAGCGTCACAAAATGGCGGCCCATAACGCCATTTGGGGTTACCATTTTTAATCTAAGTATAAAAATGCGGTTTGGTCATAGTTTTATTTTTATATTTCATAAACGTTATAATTAAGTCTTATAGTCCATTATTTTCCAATTCTTAAAAAGAAAATCAAAACGTATTATTTTATATTATAACTGTATAAGAACAGATTACGATACTTGCCTGTTATTTTTAGCACAGCACTACAAAATATAAACCGCTGACATAACCTTGTAATAGCGCAGTATAGATTTAGAAAAATATTGTTTACCAAGTTATTTGACACTCAGTTTGGCACAAAATTATAACATTCATTGATTATTGATATAATAATGTTGTTTTAATGCTCCTCAATTGTTAAAACGGTAAACAACCAGCAAAAATATTTTTATCGTAACTGCAACGCCATTGCAAAGTTACGTCGTCAGTTCAATCGCGACGTGTCAGGAACGCATTCTCTGAATGGCCGAACTATAACTTAGAGCAGATATCCTACTACGAAATTTTTACGATCCTCAAAAAATAACTGTTGTAGATTTATTTGTACATTTTGATTATCGTGAAGTCAATTGGTGAACTTTGGAGCGGCAAGATTACTTGATGAGAGCAACAACTATTATATGAACTTTATATCATATGAAGTATTTTTCAATTCTACATTGGCAATAGGGTATTACATGCATTTTTGAAATATATCTTAAATAAATTCTTTAGTCTTAATATATCTCTAAAAAATTAAAAATATTTTTTTTTCTCACGTTATGTACGAATATAAATTAATTGTTTTATCATAATTTCAAATATCGCGCGTATTTCGCGAAAACGCGGCACACAACGGACGCCATGATTGTTTTTTGGTCATGACGTCATTACGTTAGTAAACAAACTACAGCTGTCAGTAATACATATTTTGATATGTATTGAAAATTTTAATAATGAGTAATTATGCTCCGTATCGTTGGTGTGTTGTTTCTGAATGTGAGAACACTAGTGTAAAAACACCAGACAAATTATGGATTCAAGTACCAGTGGATATAAATATGAGAAACACTTGGTTAAAAGTTGCGAGACGAGATCCCGGACTGTTATCAGATAAATCTCGTTTATACTTTTGTGAAGATCACTTTGATGTAAGTAACTGTATTAACATTACCTATCTAATGAAATATACTCTTTAATGATAGGTTAACTACTTCAAGAATCAATACTTTGGGAAATGTGGATAATATTTAGAGGTTATACACTTTTGTTTACTACCGTAATGACGTCATTAGCATGGCGGCGACATTTCGTAGTGTTCAAAGACAGATAAAAAAACCTAAAAACTTTAAACTGCAATAAAAAATATATTTATGTACCTTACGAAGTGAAACTAACATTTCCCGATTGCTTTTCCTCTAAACAATCATTGTAATACACTTTTAATTTTTTTCTCATCTAGACTAAAATACCCTATTATAAAATTATTGATTCGGGACCAGCAGTTAATAGAATCATTAAGAATTTTTTTTCAAAGGCGGCTCTTTGTGTTCAAATAAACCCTTTTAAATAGTATCATTTGTTTCAAGTTACTCCAGCCGGTACAGCTAAGATGTGAGTGTCAGGTGATCAGCCATCTTTACGGTTACATCCTGTGGTTGTCCGACTTTGATCCACTGGATGCGTAGTGTCGCATGCTTGAGTGTAAACATCAAGTGTTGTTTATCAAAGGTGCAGTTTAATAATGGCCTCTAGAACGATTGTCGGTCGCGGCGGCTATTCTCTAAAAGGAAACCCACCACCTGATCTGGCTATATTAGTAGTGCACAAAAATTTGCGTAGATACAGGTGCACATTGGTAATTCTTGAAAAATGAACCTCAAATATTTTTGAAACTTTATTTTACCTTTTTGCAGTTTAGCCCAAAAATCCTGGTCCCTTCTATGCACGTTTAAGAGAATCGTTTGGTTGGCAGCTTTGAAGACTGAGATCATAACCGTTTCCTTTCCGAAAAAAGGACCAAAAAAAAAAGCACGCCAGTTGACCATCTCCCAGCATCATAGAAAAACATTTACGCACATTCACATTTACGTACACAATAAAGCTAGGGTGCATGGTGTTGGCTAACCATAAACTCTATAATTAGCCACAGCTACCTGTCTGGTTTCCATCAAGCGTCAGATGTTTTTGGACGCACGCTTTTCAGTTCACCAAGGATAGTTTTGTAAAGATCGCCTCCAGGGACACTTTTAGTGTCATTACCAAGTGTCTGGACATTTTGTATTGACAGTTATGATGGTTAAACTGTTTTACGAGTTTAGTAACAAGGTGTAGGTATAAGTAAATTCTCTACCCTATTTTAAGCGACTTAACATAATGATACTTATTATGGGCTAGGTATATCGTAATGGCATGCAAATGATCCTAATTATAGGTGTGACGGAAAGAAAGATTGCAGTCTTTATCCTGTTACTGCGATTTCACGGTCTATGAAAGCAAGAAAAACACGCTTTCATGTTTCTTTCGCTTGACTTTTATATCTGGCGGGAGGAAATTAAACAGCTGTTTCTGTTGCACTGAGGTATGGGAATTTTCATCTTACTTTTAACACGGTACAATGCAGTCTCAGTTTGAAATGAAACTGAATGTATACTTGACGAGAAAATAAAAGAAAACCTGAAAAACTTAATCATAACTAATTAAAAGTGTAAGTTTAGAAAAGAAGACAAGGAGCAGAAGAAAACAATCAATCAAAGATATAAATAAATCAAAATATTGGAAATGAATGTACAAAGTGAAGCTATAAACGATTTATTTAATTACTAGCTGTTGCCCGCAACTTCGTCTGCGTGGGCAATTTATCCAATTTTCCAATTTCGTTTATTTAATCGTTCGTTAAGTGCTGGAGTGGAGACCACGGACTAGCAAGCGCAGCGTAGGACGTCCACCAACGAGGTGGACAGACGACCTTATAAAGGTCGCCGGAAGACGCTGGATGCAGGTCGCTTCCAACAGGTATCTGTGGAGATCAAAGGGGGAGGCCTATGTTCAGCAGTGGACGTCCTATGGCTGAGATGATGATGATGATGATGAATCGTTCATTGCTCAACCCCCGTAGGTGATAGTGTGATAATATATAGCCTATGTGTTGGACCGCCCCCCAGGTAATAGTCATGCAAAATTTGATTTAAATCCATGCAGTACTTTTTGATTTTATCCGGGACAAACATACATACAAACAGATAAACAGACATACAGACAAAAATTCAAAAAACTACGTATTTGGGTTCAGAATCGATTATGGATCACCCCCAAGTATTCTTTCGAAAAAATATTCGATGTACAGTTTTTAATTTCCTATCATTTTATAATATGTATAGATTTTTAACGAAACACTTTTCCAAACGGTTTTCAAAAGTTACTTATGAAACTATGTACTTATGTTTCAGCAGTCAACAGAGCAGGAAGAAGAAGGGTACTTAGCCCTAACAAGTACCATCTCTCATAATTATCTGCTGTAAGTAAAAAACTTGTAAAATAACTGATTTGGAAAGTCCTGTCCAGTTAAAGAACAGTTGAAAACCTTTCCTTTTCTAAAGTCAGCTATTTGACTCCTGAGGCGTGAGCAGTCGATAGTGTTTTGTTAATTGTCCTGTCGTGGTCAAAATCAAGCAAAAATCCCATGACGCAGATACCCATATCCTGCAAATTCATATTCCGAATTCCATATATCATGACTAGACGCTGAAAATAAATTCCAGACATACTTTCAGTAACGCTCCTGTTGAACGCAATCAGATGTAAAACAACGGATATTAGTCCTCATTTCCAGTTTTCCAAGAAGATTTCGTACAAATAACTACTCAAGAACATTGGTTTACGTAAATTGAGTCAGCAATATTATACAACTCGTGTCTACTAACCGAAAGAGATTAAAAATATTGTGTCTAATTTTTGTATCCAAAATACGTGCTTGATGTTATCCTATTTATACTTAAGTGCAATGTGTTCATATGAATTTGTCATCTGGGGACTTATTGGGAAATCCCTTATGTCGCCAGATGACAAAAAGAAACCCCGAAAGGACCGCGACCTATATTACTTATTGTCTTTTTTAACAGTGACATAAAATAATAGCCAAACTTATGAATATGTTTATCATGAGGAATATTAATTAATCTAAATTGTTTTGAAGAAGAAACTTTTTTAAAATTGTTTGTTTGTAACACAAAGCAACTGCTGAACCGATTTGAAAAATTTCACTGTGTTAGATCCTTTTATTTTATACGGGCAACACTGCTGCCACCGTGATGACAACCCTATGAAGATTTTGACAGATAGAGCGCGCGTTTTCTTCGTGCACTGATAAACTATGTTTTCTTACGATTGTTATTAAAAATTGTGTTTTAAAAGTGAATACAAGAAGTTATTGTGATACGAATTGACGTTTTATTTCTGATGAAAGCTAGGAGATCATACCCTAGCTTATAACTGTTAGAAAGCCATACTATTCCTACATTACAGGCTACATTATATCCGGGTAAGGACAGGAGTTCCCCGGCAACGCAGGTGAAAGCGCGAAAATAGCTAGTTATTTATTTAGCCAAATTCGTAAAGTACCAAACTGTATCCTAAGAAATATTCACATTCTTCTCAATCTACAATCGTGCGACATCTCGCACAAACGCCCAGTAAATGAACAGTGCCAATTTAATTGCCTCAATAATCGCACGGAATATGCGTAAATATTGCGTATTTAATTTTTGTATGTCAATGACCGGCTGCCGGAATTAGGAGCGATTTGTTAACTGTATACCTTATGGCGTATTAAAACTATTTTGATCGTGCTCCCGTCACTGATGTGGTCATGTAGGTAGGTACTACTGAACTTTGATATCGCGGGTGCACTTGAACTTTAGGTGCGAATAACTTTTTATTTTGGAATGTAAATTGTGCATAATTTTGAGATTATTTTTTTTTTTTAATTTCAATATGTATTTTGGGAATTTACTAATATTGTCTAAATTTCGATAAATAGGGCAGTAAATACATTTTCAAGTATCAATCTAAAACTAGGTTTTCTTTAAGGACTTCTTCTTCTTTCGAGTTGATGACATGTCATATGAGACTACACTATGTCAGCCCAATATTCCGCCACAGCGAGAGCACGGCCGGATGCGCTCATTAAGTCCTCCCG
Organism: Helicoverpa zea; assembly: GCF_022581195.2. Classification (NCBI taxonomy): domain Eukaryota; kingdom Metazoa; phylum Arthropoda; class Insecta; order Lepidoptera; family Noctuidae; genus Helicoverpa; species Helicoverpa zea. The sequence continues at coordinate 10,283,975 of NC_061469.1, read as the reverse complement.
CGAGCAGGTTTCAGGGCACAGTGGACATGCGATTAGGTGGGACATCGTCTGCACGGCAGCCCCGCACTCGCACCCAAGGTCCGCCCCGCCCGCGAAACCCCACCTGGATCGATTATCTTTGCTCCGGCCTACCTGTGTTCGGAGTCTGTTTAGAGACTGCCAGACTCTTCTCGGGAGATCGTGTCCAGGAGGGAGACTTTCTAGGAGCGGGACAAACGGGGAGGGCAGTAAACTCCTCGATCGCCAAAGATCCCGTCTGGCACGAGAGGCCTCACCATCGACAGGAGCAACGGTTTTGTAGAAACCCCTGCGGCTTTTAAGCCGTTGTGGCACAGAGGTGTAATTGTGCATGGGGTGTCGTTGGTCTGTTTCGAGTTTGGCTCTCTCGATGCCAGAGGCTACGCTTCTGCGAACATCTGGTGGGGCAATGCCGGCCAGTGGGTGCAGCATTTGTAACGGGGTTGGCTTGAGGCAGCCAGTTATAATGCGGCACGTTTCATTCAGTGCTACATCCACCTGCCCAGCGTGAACGGAACGACTCCACACTGGGCACGCATATTCGCCCGCAGAGTAGCAGAGTGCCAGGCCAGTGGTTCGCAGCACCGTTGGTGAGGCTCCCCAGGTCGTGCTCATCAGCCTTCGCAACAGGTTGTTGCGGGAGGCAACTTTCTGCTTGATATTCTCGCAGTTTTTCCTGAAAGTGAGCGACCTGTCAAGAGTTACACCCAGATATTTTGGTAGCTTGCAATGACTGATAGGTACACCTCGCCACTGAATGTTAAGGGTTCGACTCGCTTCTCTGTTGCGCAGGTGGAATACGCACGACTGAGTTTTTGAGGGGTTTGGTTTTAGGGCGTTCTCCTGGTAATAGGTACTCAGGTCTTCGAGTGCCTTATTTAGGTTTTCCTCTACCTCCTCAAAAGATCCCTGTGATGTCAAGGCCAGATCATCAGCGTACAGGAAGCGAGTCGTGTTTGGGGTAGATGGTTGGTCGTTGGTGTAGATGTTAAATAGTAACGGAGCTAGGACGCTGCCTTGGGGTAGTAATGGCTTAACTCGTGTTTGTAAACGTACATTAAACTTAGCGCAAAAGGAGCAAATTATTAACATTGCATTGGTCTTTCAACGCCTTATTAGGCGAGAACTTATATCCAAAAGCTCTTTTTAGTAAGTACAAATACATTACGACACTATTGAAGTAATCGGCCGTTGACTCACAGTATGCAAACGTTAGATTTATTTTCCTACGTCGTGACGTCACAACGCTATATGTATCAGGGAGAAATTGTAACACATCACTCAAAATTGTTGCTTACACAAACATACATCTTCATGCTGTATGTTGTTCTTATGACTATTGGATGTGGCAACATTAGATTACTACCAAAAATTTGAAATATTGAGTCTATTTTTGAACATACCAAAATGGTTTTCTATTTCAGCTATAGACGACTATACCCGATTACTGTAAAACATATGGGAGGTTTACCTGGTCATTCTGATCGTGGGTTAGATAAAGCCATCCGAGCAAGGCCTGGGGGCAGCCCTCAGTCTTCCCGCACCACTGCGGAAGATCCGCTCCAATGGCCGTCGGCGACATGGCACCATAACACTATCACAGCACTTGGACCAAAAGACCAGGTTTTGTTAAATATTGGTATTCTTTGTTTGGGGTTTGTACGTCAGGGCATCGCGTCGCGGCCCGGTTGGCGGGTATTTTGGGACCGCGCTCGGTTCACGGGATGCGCTCGCGCCGGCTACGTTGTGACTAGCGGTCGCCGCCGCTCCTTAAGACGGGAGATGTGGCGATTAGAGATGTCATCCTGTTACAGTTTTGTTGAGATATCGATTGGGATGAAAGTGAAAGTTTTGGTGAGCTTTCGGTTGGTAGTGGGAATTTGTGGGAGTTTGGTACCTCTAAAATAAATAAAATTTAGAATAGACGCGGAAATACACTTTCAGGCAAACCTCACATTTATTTAGAAGTACGTTATAAACAATCAAATTTTCTGCTAGCGAAATAAATGGAGGAGCTTTTTTGCAGTAGCAACTAAATCTCCATAGGGGGAGATATTTATTTTGCAGCCCAGGTACCTACTTCCACAGCCGGGTATCGGTCGCCAGATGTTTGGAGGCTGACCCCGTCTCACTCAGCGGCCGCAGTAATTCCAAAAGCATCTTACAGATCTGAATAGCAAGTCATCCTCAAATTGGCCAATGTTTTTTTCGTAATATGTCATTACGTATGATCTTCGTCCGCAATAAAGATTTCACTGTAACTTTTATATGTACCATGAATAATCTTTATGTTCTCCTATCCATGATCTTTTCCATATAAAATATTTAGCACGATATCGATAGAATATGACATCACTAGCGGCGAGCATGTGGGCGCACCCGTCTGCGCCGGGGCAGCCAGGAGCGCAATATTTTGGTTCACTCCGTACCACGGCACGCCGAAACGATACTTACACGTTATCGATCCATTTCTTAGTGACGGTCTTTCAGTACGGCATTTAATTTGGTTTAAAATCCGAATGCTATTCTAATTAGTTTTTGGCAATCATTAGTGACGTGACATTTCTTCCAGACACTAAAGTCTTTTAACATCTCATTAAAGGCGTTTCGATAGTAAAAAAACAATTGTTTCTCAGCAGTATTTGACCTATTCTACCTACGATGAATGTAGCTGTCATCGGTAATTCAATGCTAGTGGTGTGACCGTTCCTACTTATGTTATGTCGATTGTAAGTCAACAGTCAGCATTTTGGTCTCCCGCGGTGTTTCACTCTCGAATTAAGTGGGTCGCATCATCATTTGCTGAGGATTCGGGACTGTTATGTATTTTAAAGTTATTTGGATGATGTGTTTTGAAGATTCTTTAAAATTGTACTGTCACTTGTAAATTAGTTTTTATAATTTATTTACTTAAAATACACAGTACAGTCAACCATTTCGATCCGTTTCGTCCTTAATAAATCGGTCTTGCTTGCTTGTCCCATCAATGCTAATACCAATTTTGGTCCTTTGACCCTGAAAAACTGACCTACACTTTGTGTTCTTGTCGGTCCCTGTCAGAAAGCTAGCAACCGTCAGCGTTTTCACCATCGTCCCGTGGTCAACTCCAGGATAAAAAGAAAACTATAAATCGGCTTTAAATATTTTTCGTATCAGACGTTTCAAGATTAGTGTGTTCAAGTAAACAATGAAACAATTTCTTCAGCTCTTTAACATTCATATGAATTGGCTCTTATATAAGTTTATCGTCTTAGAAACTTTGAAATAGGCTAGTTTCCTAAAAAATAATAATTAGTCCGTCTTGTAGATTGTCCAAAATTAAGCGATACGTATTTTTTCTTTTTTAAATTGGATCAGAACTTGTTAAGATATAGCGTGTTAAAGTTGAGTGTGACGTCACAAGTTGCTACAATTTTCAGGACACTGTGACGTAAAAGGCCCCCACTCCTAATTTTTGAAGTGTATTATCTTTGTCATTTTATGTTTAATTAAAAAAAGAAAAAATACGTATCCAATATTTTTTGATTATCTAAAAAGCGGACTAAATATTATTTCATTATTTCGACCCTGGACACTACCCTATTCCTCGCGATAAAAAATAATGTCATGATTTAAAAACAAATCACCACTTCAATGTGTCAAGTTTATTCTTCACTTGTTGAGTATTTGAATAACTTTTCAAGGGTTCTTCAGAAAGTTTTGTTTATGTAAAGAATTCCTTTATATTATAAATAATGATGTTAAATATTATTTAAGTGTTTACTTTCCACGGGTATCGAGTGGGTTGTGTTTGCAAACATTTAGATTACGAAATAACTATTTTGGGAGTTTAAAATCTGTTATAGTTTATGGTAAATCAACTTATATTTGTTTTTAAATAACCTATTAACTTTTTGAACCGGGAAACCCGTAGAGACTAATACTAGGAAATAGTCCAGCCATTTCCAAGTTTTTAGACTTAACTGCTTTTAATCTTGTAGACTTTCGAAGTAATATTTTAAAGAATATTTTCTGCAATGCAAAAGCTTTAGTACCTATCGAAGCAAAAATGCAGTAAAATCACACACAATGAGGTCAACACCAGTTATCAATATCTATTAGACTCCACATTACGCTATCAAATGGAAAAGTTCCATCATCATCCTCTTAACACCCAACTATGTCTAACATTGGCCAATGTTTGATAACCATTGCTGCTTCAAGGAACAAGTTCTAACTTTCTACTGGTTGTTAACCCGCAATGTATGCCCAACAATCACCAATATTGGTTGAAGACAATACTTTTGTGTGACAATTTAAATTGTCAGTGTGATTTCATTGGTTGGTCTATTGTAGTCAATTAAGGAGCGTCATACAGTCCAATTGAGTTTATTACGATACTCAAGCGTTTGTATGAACGGTTAATAAAACTACAATTTTATATGGGTATCTTGGTTTCAAGTGGTTTAGAATTCTTTGGGTTTCATTACTTTTTTGACGCTGTATAGAAAACTATGATTATTTTAGTTTACCTACTATGAAATTACGCCAAAGTACTCAAAACAAGCGTACCTGTATTTTGCTATATTTTAAGTCGTAAGCTCAAGATTTCCAGCTTGTATCATAAATAGCAATTAGTATTGTAGACCCCACTTAACATTTCTCTGTACAGTGTACATAATACCATTCATAACCCGAATGTACCTCTACTAAAATAAATGTGAGGGTGTACTTTACAAGTTAAAAGACATAAGCAGTGACGGGTAAACTACTCCAAGCTTGATAATTATAAAAAAATAACATATTTTTTACTAGTCCTAGCATTGAAAGCTCCAAAAATATGAGTAAAACAAAAACTTTCTTCCAATATCCCAACACGTGTGATGGTCTGCGATGGCCGCTCATTTGTTTTTGGTCGAGCCATTGTGATTTTTTTTCTTTTCAAGTTTGTGCAACATCTGTGTAGCAAAGCTTGTAATGTAAAACAAAAGTAATGTTTCTCATTTTTGTGTGCTTTATGACCTTATTTTATTGATGAATAAGCAATAAATTAATGGTTTTTTATGTGGTTTTTACTTCTTGGTGGCAAGTTTAGACCTTTGCGCATTGATCGTGCAAAATGTGGCAAATACCAATACTTTACCTAAGCAGTAGAGGTAAATAAATAATCTTAGTGTCAGTGAAATACGGAATATCAGAGAAAAAGAATCGCTATTATCACAAAGGAGCATTGATATTATCTAAATAAACAATTTAAAAACGATAAAACAGCTGGCTGGTATAGACCACGCGACGTAAAGAGGTGAAGGAAAAAAATATCTTTTTGACAAACGAAATAAAAATGTTCCAAAATTGACAGTAGTTATTTGACACGTCGTGTTTCCGTTTGTTACAAGATTATATAGGAGTGAACCAAAATATATTTTTCAACAATTGAACAGCAAAGCCAACAACCGAAGATATAATACAACTTTATTCGTTTGCCGAAAGAATTTTTAAAAGGTAAGTTTTTTGAAAATCATTTTTGACTTGGACGTTTGACGTAACGACTTTTAGCTGTATATGTGCCATCATTTATCGAATACAAAATGGGAAATTACTTATTACGAACAAATGTATAAATCAAGATAACTATTCACGGCGAGAACTTCTCTATCCATCAAGGCAAAAGGTACTGTGTTCAATCCTATTTTTTTTTAAGATCTACAAATGACAACTATAGATACTTCTGCTGGTCATTGATCTCCCCCTGAAAATTATGTAACTTTGTAGTAAATAACTATTTTCGAAGGTATTTATTGTTTCTATTTTAATCAAGATCCATCAAATTGTTGATATTCAAATATGTCAGTGATGGAAGACGATTAAAGACTTAATTAATTTCACACTCCATAAACAATAGAGAAAATGAAGAGAAAGCTGTCCTCGCCCTTGCCTTACAAGGATAAAACAATTAACCAACATTCATCTATCTATAACCACGAAGGTTAAACGTTAATAGTTAAAGCTTTACAACCTGTTTACATAATTAAAACACAACACAAAGACAAACATTAACACTCATCATTATCATTATACAATGTGTACTAAAGTAGGGTGTCCCCACTGTCGGGTGGGTAGGACTACCGGTGGGGTCATTAGGGTGTCACGAGGGGGTCAGTTGGGGTCAGCAGTGATGGCACATGGTTGTTTTTGCGTGTTTTGATTACGAAGTGTAATGTGTCATGGGCTGGTAACTCGGTCAATGTAATGCCTATGGAAAAGGTTTTTGTGCCAACCTTTCCTGGTGAACTAGATTTTGCGGATTTGCTTTTAAGCTGGGTAATAAACGAAAGTTTGCAAATTACTTTTAGGATGTTAGTAGAACAGAGCTGAATAATTAAGCATGTAACAACTATATTAATATTATAAACCTGAAGAGTTTGTTTGTTTGCTTGAACGCGATGATCTCAGGAAGTTCTGGCTCGATTTGAAAAATTATTGCAGTGTTAGATAGCCCATTTATCGAGGAAGATTATAATCTACTTTTTATACGGGTTCATGGACATATTCCCACGGGATGCCGGCGAAATCTCTGGCAGAAGCTAGTCATACTATAAAGTACTCAAAAATAAGAAAAAAAAAGTTTTTTATTCTAATAAATCATTTACAAATAGGTAAATTGCCGGGGCTTCCCAGAACGTAATCAAAAGATACCTGTAAAAAATAATGTAATAATGTTGTAATAATAAAACATAGGTACTTTTAAGATCTTTTTACCACAATACAATACAGATAGAAGTTCCTAATAAAAGTAGATGGGCATAGATTACTACTATTCATTATTGTACTTACAATGATCTAGGTACCTACTACGTTCATGCGCCTACAAATGGCCTTGGAATGCCTACTTAAAACCAAAACTGAGACATGAATTTGTCACATGGCTCATAAGTATGATTTTTATGAGCGAATTCTAGGCGGAACATTAAAAGTTCGTTACTAAATAAAGGCCAAAGTATATGACGCGTAATAAAGCAACTGAAAAAGTGCGAATGGCGGGTAATCTAGATCTAGGTTGCAGGAGTTTATTGTGGGGTGACCAGGCTTTGAGTGCTTTCGATTTGTATGTTATTATGAAATATCGGTTGTTAGTTCGTTATGATTGAAGTCTTTTACCTGTACTATGAACGGTTCAACGATGAGTAGTATTTTTGTTTGTTCTAAAATCTTTATGAGTACCTCTCAATTGAATTTAAAAGTTGTGATTGATTTTTTACGTAGGTGCTTGATTATTATTTTAAATCTTTTTAAATGTGAATACAAATAAAGTCTAAAGTAATCATTGCGCTATTAAGGTAAGCTCGCGACCGGAAAATAAGATTACTTATTATGTAGCTCTACTATTCACTCTTTATTTACCACAAAGTTACGTCCAAATCTGGAATTACAAAACTTTCCCAATATCCACAAAATACTAGTCACCCTACTCCGATGTTATCGTGGATTATCAAAATAATTGAAGTAAATTACGAGCGAAGCGGTTGCCGTCTACCGAAGTGGGTGAAATATACCGGGAGCGGAGTCGCGGTATTCGGCTTGTTTCGGGAAGTAATGTCGCGTTTCAGTGTCACACTGACTACCGAAGCTTCGGGGTTGCTTTTGATTTGTTACTTTATAAAGGATTGAAGTTTATGCGAATTATTTGTGAGAAATTAAGTTGTATCGCAAAAGAATGGCGTCATCATAACGACAATTTCGGCTTTATTGAAACTATTTTGACTCATTTAATAGAAATGATGCAATTGACTGACTGGACAAGACCAGGCAAAATTCGCCTACTATCACACTGGAGTACATATTGCTGACGATCAAATATTTACCTAAACTTATTAGTAAAAGTACGAAGGCAATAGTTAAACATCGACAGGAATTCATAACTGCCTTTACATAGGTGCATATACTTACTTAGGTGCTTAATAAGCGAAATCCAGAGCTAGCTTCGAGGAACCCTGCATCAGCAGCCATATTAAAAACAGTTCGGTTACTCTACGGAGAACTGATAAAGGTTACGCTGCGTCCGCGCTTGCAACGAGCTGTGTTTAGACGTGCGGGTTCGATTACAGCTTACTATGTTGTTTTGTTAATCTTATTTTATGTTAGGCTTGGTTTCTTGGAACGCAAAGCTATGTGGCGATAGTTAGTGGTGCTTTTGAAGAATTGTCTAGAATAATATTAAATTTTGTTTCATGTTGACAGTCGTTGTATGGAAACTTAGCTACTTTCCCGCGGTTTCACAAACGTCCGGGGAAAATTATTCCCTTACCAAGATAGTCTATGTTACTCGATAATATCGAGCTATCCAACAGTGAATAAATCTTTCAAATCGCTTCAGTAGTTCCAGAGTCTTATAGAGTTATAATACAAACAAAAAAAAAAAAAAATATCCTCTTTATCTTCTATATGAATAAAAGAAAGTTGTGTTAGTTACACATTTTATAAACTCAACAATAGCTGAACCGTTTAACCCCTTGAATCCCGGTGCGCAGATATACGCGAGACACAATTAATTTTCTATTGTTCTCTAATTAAATCTCTCTTTAGCGGCATACAAGAGGTTAGACCCGGGAGAAGGACATAGGATAGTTTTTGTCACTATCCGGGACGCGGGTGAAACCGCGGGCTGAAGCTAGTTATATAAGTATAAACATCAAAACGTGCCTCAAAATAGTTTCCAGCAAGTTGCATTGAATGAACTAGGTACATAGTTATTCTTATGGCGTGGTGCCATAATTGAAGTTACCTAGACTAGACTTAACTGGGTTTCGGTGGCCGGTACTCGAAAGTTTGTCTCTAATCTTTGACGGAATCTAGTTCGCGTGCAGTATTCATTACTGGGCGAATTATAATGCTTTTTTATGGATTCCGTACTCAAAGGATAAATGGACCTTATAACTAAGACTACGTTGTCCGTCTGTGTCTCCGACCGCGTCTGTCACCAGATTGTATCTCAGGAACCTCAATAGTTGAAATTCTCAAAGATGTATTTTTGCTACTAAAATCACATATTCTAGGGTGTTCCGTTAAACCCCGAAGTACGAAACCCTTCTTGCACGAGATCGACTCGTACTTGGCCGGTTTGTTGCATTAGATATCTAATAATATTTTTTATGTTTTGTCATAATTATCCCCAATTTCAGTTTACGATAAACCGACAAGAGCAGAGTATAGCAGAATGATTAACGTAGGAATCGAACCCGAGCACCCAGCAGATTTATCTATGCACGCAAAGCCTAGCAGCATGCACTGAGCTATTTCAAAACTCGAATTATTCTTCCCCAAACCAAAAAGCCTACAAAAGATTGTCTATTTTTGCAGCCAAAGTTAGTCACGGCATGACATCTGTCGGCGACAGTACTTGCAGTACTTGAATCAGTACGGTACACTCGACGACAGAATATTTACGATCACGTGATGAACATACTTTTGTATTCTAATTTGGCAGTGACAAGTTTTAGTTTTAAAGTTTTTTTTTAAATCTGATATGGGGCTGGGAGTAATTATTGTTTACGTTCTAATTGTATGGTGGGTGCTTTAAAACCGCTGCAATAATGTGCAATCCAATTTTTTAATATCTATTCATAGTTTCACAATGTATTATGAATTACCTAAGGACATTATTTAGTTAGCTGTAATTTTCTGATACCCAGTTAGGTATTAATAGGACATTTTATGATATTGTTATGTATTTGTTTTCTTTTTTTTTTAAGTACGTTTGTGTTTTTTTATTACATCTACGTACAAAAACTTTTCAATAATCATTTATTGATAATGTTCTCCAACGAGTGTAACTCAGTATTGAAGACACCAACCGGAACCAAAAAATCCCCAAAAACCATCAACTTAAATGAAACAAGCACTAAAGTTTGATATGAACCACTTGACATAAGTTAGTTTTACGAGTTGACTTGTCGGCGCCCGCGCCCCGTCCTCGGCAGTTTATGCTAATGTACGAACTTGTATCTAGGACTCCGCTTTCCTAATGTCGCTTTCTACTGCCGTAGGATACTGGTGCACTTATGTGTTTACTGATACAGGACTTAAAATTTTGAGTTCTAATGTTTTTGCAATAAATCAAAAATCTTGCTTTATAGTGCAATTAAATAAGACAATAAATAATAAATCAAAATAATTTATATCAGACAAGCTTCTGCCACCGGTTTCATCCGCGTCTTATGGAAACTACTTACTTCACGTACGTAGTTACCTTCCTCCATTAATTGTGTTCAAATAAACTCTTCTGCTTTATAATTTTAAACTAGGCATTTTGACCAAGCGTTACCTTCAAATCCAGTACGCCACACCAGTGCTCACTTTCTCGTAATAGATAAATATTAATGTTTATATTATGTTATCTCGCCGCTTTCCTTCTTCGAAGAACTCGTCGTGGCCTCATTAAGCGTGTTAAGAAAACGTGGAATAAATCATTCTAATTTATTTTCACACAAATCCTTACCCACTAATATTAAAGCGAAATTAACTCTGTATGTCGGTTTATCGACAAGACTGTTTACCTACCCGGTTTAAATGATATTTCTCCTTAAATAAAGCCTGAGAAAGGACTCAGGATAGGTACTTTTTATCAGGGTGTGGGACGTAATACTCTCGCGACAGATAGAACTGCGGAAACAGCTATGAGCTAGTATAATGTAAATATTCCATCGGATAATAATTTGGTCATTGAGTCATTGGTATTCGTCTGCAAAGATGAATACCTATGTATTGAACATTGAACGTAAAGTTTTTGACAAATGGTCACCTAAAAAGCTATAAAGAAATCCTGGTTATCTACATGAGTCGGTAACTATCAATTTATTACCATTCAATCAACCATGTTTTTAAGAGACTTTATATTTGTTACAGCTTTAAGGTAGAATTCCGTGGGTCGCGGCTTACGCAGCCGCGCGCGGCTTACGACAGTCGTCGGCCGCGCGCGACAATAGTCAATCTATGAAAATGTATGGCGCCGCTGCCGAGGCTCGCGACAGTCGCGCGCGGCCGACGAAATTCGTAAGCCGCGCGCGGCATTGTGTTGAAATTAGTAGATTTTGTTCGTCCGTTCCCTCTAGTCGAAGTGCTAATTGATATCCTTGAAGAAGAAGAGGATGACGTATTGCTGTGGCTGTATTATGAAAATAGATTACCAATCGACCCTATTTTTAAAAAGTAGAAATGATGAAGGATACTACCCAATACTGATTCAAAAGCATTTGTATTGTAATGAAAACAAAAGGAAGTTTTGCCGATTAAATAAAAAACGATTCAATTCTGGTTTTACTAAAATTATATAGATGTTACTAAGCGCTAGACCATGTTGAGATGCATACGGCCGCGCGCGGCTTACGAAATTCGTCGGCCGCGCGCGACTGGCGGACCTCGGCAGCGGCGCCATACATTTTCATAGGTTGACTATTGTCGCGCGCGGCCGACGACTGTCGTAAGCCGCGCGCGGCTGTCGTAGCCGCTATCCACGGAATTCTACCTTTAAAGTCACGGACAAAAGAACTTAGCGTTCCTATAACCTATAGTCTATATCTATACATATAATAAATCTGTAAAAAAACTGTGTCTCTACATTGAATATATTAAAAAAATAATAATTGGGTGGGGTTTAGAAACAGTAATGGAGCACAAATCCAAAAAAAAATTCTGTCTGTATGTCTGTATGTCTGTAGATATGTCTGTATGTCTGTTTGTTTGTACACGCTAATCTTCGGAACTACTGGACGGATTTCAATGATTTTTTCTTTGTTGTATCAGTATTAAGCCTGGTCAACATATAGGCTATAATGTATCTTCGAAACTTGAAGACCTGATGCAGAACACCAACAGACCAACAAAACTATAAGAGATACAAAAATGATGCCATGGCAAAAATTGTTTCATGTGATGCGCATTTTCAGCTGAGATAATAAATTTTACGATCTGGAACACCTGATGTGGAACCCCAAGAGCCCAGCTTCTCTGTACCATATACAGGTATGGCGTTTTAGAGTTGTTCAATTTGATAAGCACTTTCTATTGACTTATACAAATTGAAGATCTAAAACACCTGATGTGGAACTCCACGGGCCCAGCTAGACTATAGCATATAGAACTATGACGTTTTAGCAAAAGTTATTCAATCTGATAAGCACTCTCTAAAACACCTGATGTGGAACTCCAGGAGCCCAGCTAGACTATAGCATATGAAGACATGACGTTTTAGCAAAAGTGGTTCAATCTGATAAGCACTCTCTATTGACGTATAAACATCGAAGATCTGGAACACCTGATGTGGAACTTCAAGAGCAATACTGCACTTGAAATGTATAGAAATGAATGTTATGAAATAGGTATGGTGAATCAAAAAAAGTAATTAGTCCGTCTTTTAGATAACCCTAAAATAATGGACACGTATTTTTCTTTTCTCTCTCTCACAAACAAATAATAACGAAGATCTCATTCAACAACGCTTGAATTTTGTGTTAAGTCACTGCTTATAGTACAAATTTTACATATCTAGACGTGGCGTCACGAGCCCCCACTCTCCGACTTTGTTGCGTTATATCTCATTATTATTTTGTATGTCTCTTCCATACCTCGGGACTACAGAGTTCCGAATTTTTGGGAGGCAAACGTGGGGCCGAAGCCAACACGCTGAAGCCCTTTTGAGACAACTTTTATTAAATGGTGACACAAAACCGACGATTATCCCTTTATACACTATAGAAATGAACCCAGGGACAATCCCCGGTCCACCGGGGATTGTCCTTGGGTTGGGTTGGGGAGTGTCGGGGGAACGACGTCCACGTCGTTAAAAAAAGACAATCCCCGGTTCTGTGCTAAACTATTGCTAACTATGGAGGAAACTACTTGGGCTATTGTGATGGGATGTTAGTGGATGACAATGTATTAGGTACATGCAAAAATGGCAGGTGGAGACTCGCCACCTCACTTACTGGGCCCCCGGGAACCAGTCACTGAATAGCAACAAGAGGGCAACAGGGACATGAGCGGCTGAAGGGTGAGGATACCTCGGCGGACTTTAAACGCAGATTACGCGCTCCCTGTGCTTACCATGAGGCACCCACCCTCCGAGCAGGGCTACTAATAGTGCTCTAGCGACTCCACTCTGGACGGCCAAGCCAAACCAGAGGCGTGAGACCTACCCCCGTCATGGTTCACTCCGACCGGCCGGAGATGGGGGCAGTATACTCTCCCTGGAGAACTCAGTATATATAGCCCCGCGGGGTCGCTACTCCCCGTCATTAGCCTCAGATGTCCTGCGGTGCCTATATCTCATTATGTCGTTATTATCTCAAGAGCCTTTGTCCCAATTATGTTAGGGTCGACTTCCAGTCACGATGCAACTGAGTACCAGTGTTTTACAAGGAGCGACTGCATATCTGACCTCCACAACCCGGTTACCCGCTCAACCCAACACCCCTTGGTAAGACTTACTGGCTTCTGACTATCCATAACGACTGCCAAGAATGTTCAATGACAGCCGGAACCTACAGTTTAACATCCCCTCCAAATAACGGTCATTGGTATCCAAAATATACGTAGAAAGTAGGTACATACGAACTTAGAAAACTTGCATTGGCAGGCACTTGCCAGACCTGGAATCAAAGACGCACGCTCATATTTGAGAGATTGGTTCTCTACCCACTAAGTCACCACGACTTTGTCATCTATTTAATGTTTTTTTGCGTAATAATACGTGTAATATTTTTGCCACACACAACTTAAATGCGGACTAATTAGAATCACTACTTTTATCCCTATGGTCACGTCTATTGCGGTTCAGTTCTCAGCGTTTTGTTTAGTCTGCTGTGCTTTTGCCGTTAAAGTACAAAAATGAAATATATGGAACGTTTCTAATGGTTATGCGTATTCCGTCAACAAGTTTGTTTGTTTTCAAGTCAACGGGCCCTTAAAATTCAATATCAGACAATTCAGATCTTTGATTTTGCTGACCCCGTAGTCGCTGGCATAAGGGACAGGATCCGCGTACGAAGTCGCGGGCAGAAGCTAGTAAGTAATAACTACAAAACTTATTTCACATTGTTCGACGTATTTTTTAATTATTTTCCACGTACTCTTGCTTCGGCCGTTGCACCGCAATCCTTCGATGTTATCCGAAGGGTTTAATCATAGTTCAGCAGTTTATGGTGTATATTAACACCATACTCTTGACTTGCAGCTATTTATTACGTTATTTTGACGCCCACTTTAATATTATGTACCTACTTGAAAGTGAAGTTAAGAGGTCCCTGCGTCAAAGTTTTTGTTTGGTCCTTAAAATTTGACACTTAAAAAATGGAAAAATGCTCTCTTTATTGCAACTCTGAAACATTTAAGATTGATTTACTTCATCTTTAGTAACTTATTATAACTGTGTTGTCCCAACTGTTAGGATGCATTAGTTGAATTAAGAATTATAGTTCGGCCATTCAGAGAATGCGTTCCTGACACGTCGCGATTGAACTGACGACGTAACTTTGCAATGGCGTTGCAGTTACGATAAAAATATTTTTGCTGGTTGTTTACCGTTTTAACAATTGAGGAGCATTAAAACAACATTATTATATCAATAATCAATGAATGTTATTACGTCGTCAGTTCAATCGCGACGTGTCAGGAACGCATTCTCTGAATGGCCGAACTATAATTTGCATAATTTTATATATACTTACCGGCTGATATCTTAAATGTCATATCTGTACTTAAATACCTCACTATCACTATATATACTGTAAATATCACTTGCATCTCTAAATGCCTGTCCTATATCTTTATCGTTTTTCATTCACCCCGAAAACTTCCAAGACAATATAATTTTTCCGCCAAATACAATATTCCACAGTACTACCCCAGACGTCTACCATTTCTGACCACCCCTTGACCGCGACACGCGAAAGGTCATCGACCCACCACGTGGTCTGACCAAGGCTCTAACCACCAGTTATGCGTAACATGCCTTTTAGCAATAACTGCTTGCGTGCCGTTTGCTGAAAAACTGCACTCGGGTTATGCCCTTTTTCCTTTTTAGAGAAAGCTTGTTTAAGGTTTTGTTCAGATGAGCGATTCTTCACAATCGCTCATCCGATTTTTGCTCATCAATTTTATAATTTATAACTTAAGATAGATGCGATTTTGACGTAATAAGTTTAACCTAGACTAGACTGATTTCACCTGTTTTTCCACCTCGAAATGAATTCATTTCGAGGAATTATATATTTCACCTGATGATATTTTGTGTATGTAAATAGGATAGTTATTATCCGAGTGTACAAAAGTGATTACGGGACGCGAGTGAAACCTGGAGTAAGAGCCTGTTGATAGTAGGTAACTGGACATAACTGACATACTTACTAATCAAGATTATAACTTTTTGCCAGACTGGGCATTTAAGTATAGAGTGCTACTATCAGCAGGTTTAAAATCATAATTAATTGAATTAATAATTGAAAAGGCAATGTTGGTAATTATAAAAACTTCAAAACAATGTAGGTCACGATAACTAGGTGTGTGAGAACCACAGGTTGTCACTTAACTATTCATATCATTATGGCCCACTTTTATAGGTCGCCGCTA
The DNA here is from genome assembly GCF_022581195.2 of Helicoverpa zea. Lineage (NCBI taxonomy): Eukaryota > Metazoa > Arthropoda > Insecta > Lepidoptera > Noctuidae > Helicoverpa > Helicoverpa zea. The sequence continues at coordinate 10,268,357 of NC_061469.1, read as the reverse complement.
TTATTAAAAAACGTTAACTACTTATTACTGGGAAAATTCCACGTAATTATCAATTATTCAAGTCTTTTAATTAAAGCTGCTTCTTCACTATTCGATAGACATTATCATCGTTTTGTCATATTGACGAATTCGTCACTATGACATCACATCGTTATCACATCGTCAATTGACGATATCGTAATGACGAAATTTATTTTCGTCAACATTTTCGGCAGCTTTCCAAATTCCAATAAAAGTATGGTTGAATATTGAATCTTCTCCTCTTTTATTAATTTTAAGGAGCTGTTTATTCTAGAAGATATTTGTTTCCTACATTTTCCGAGCAGAAATCAAGGAATTACTTGACCCTATTAATGTTTTTAACTAAACTTTTTTACGGAGGTTTACCCTAAATGCGGTGGTTCCAATTCGCAAATAGTGCGCAACCACTGATTACCTCTTTACCCATACTTCTTACAACCACAACTAAAGCAAAAAGCAATCAAATAAAAATTCCGTACTTGCTTAAGGAAGGCTAAGTTCGTCAGTCATGCCATGGTACGAGAGCAATGACCTATTTGCCTGACTCTCATATTTATTTCCTACGATTTATTATTGCACGACAAGTTTCTCAGTTCCCAGTAACTTGGATGAAGTAGTTGGCTGAATATTATTGGTCTGTCTGTTTGTTGCGCGGGTTCGTTGCAGGAACATTGTCTTTATAGTATTATTGATGAAGATATGCCTCCGTATTGTGGGTCAGGTGTGGTTATAGTGTGAGCGGTTTCTAACGGAACGTTTTTGTTATTTAGAACTCTTGGTATGTTACTATTTTAATTTACCTATAGTCAGTAAATATTTCTAATATAAACTACTGTTACTCGTTACTATATCTGTTTGATGTCGGTTAGACATTGTCTATGAATAACTTCTATGGTCTGTGGTGTATATTTTCTTTATTTCTTAAATATATAAACAACTGAAAAGAGAACTCGGAAATCTGCAAGAAGTTTTGGACACATCAACAACTAAAGACATATGCAACGTACCATACATAGTATTGTTTATTTTTAGTCTGTTGAATAACAAATTACAGCATATACAAAGCAGCAAATAAAAAACAACTGCTTCATAAGATACTGTAGCAATCACTGTGACCGCACCCCACGCTTCCCGTACACCGCTCGGCTGGCTGCAGATTGCGTTTGTCGCGTTGTCGTGTCGTGCGCGTCGTGATTTACGAGCGCGCGACGCGACCGCTGCGACCGCGCCCCGACCGACTGTATATCGCTCCTAATCATATTGCTGGAGGTTTTATTGCTATAGTTCGGCCATTCAGAGAATGCGTTCCTGACACGTCGCGATAGAACTGACGACGTAACTACATTCATTGATTATTGATATAATAATGTTGTTTTAATGCTCCTCAATTGTTAAAACGGTAAACAACCAGCAAAAATATTTTTATCGTAACTGCAACGCCATTGCAAAGTTACGTCGTCAGTTCAATCGCGACGTGTCAGGAACGCATTCTCTGAATGGCCGAACTATAATTAATGATAACGGGGATAACATTGGGGGTAGTTTTTGCATTGAGTGCATCGGATTTTCTTATGTAGATTAAGTTATATTTTATGACCCTTTTTAGCGGCACGATGGCCTTCATATACACTTTTTTGATGTGACTTCTTCACACATGACTTTGAATGCATAAAGTTTATGTCAAATCTTGATCATAACAAATATTTTAACCCGTGTATTAGATAGGTAGAAAGAAAGAAAGCATTTATTTATAAATGCAATCAAGACATCTAACCTTGAATACCGCCTATTTAAATCAAACCCCAACGCAATACAACAAATTCAAAACTCCAATAATTCAAAAAAATATGACACGGTACATTTATTTCCGCGTTTGACGCACCACCGTAGCATGGCCGATACGACCCCATCCGTCAGTGTAGGCCTCCGCACGTTCGTAGCAGCCCGTTCGTAGCGCTACGCCGTTTGCTACGAAAAAAACTCGAAGAACATTTTAAGTTTTAAAATTAACATTTTAAGATTTAAAATTAAAAAGTTGGTTGTTTTTTAAAATGGATTTTGTTGTAATGGATTTGTTGAACACCAAAATGTGAGTTTAAGTTAAGTTTATGGTATTGTTTTTGTTCATTAATGTTTTGTAATCATTGGTTTGTGGATCGCAATTTTATGGCTTTGTAATTTGCAAATTATGGTTCAGTTTTATTGTCACTGGTTTTAAAGGCTGTTGTTGTTTTGGCAGACAGGCGGTTGACATGGCATAAGTATGATGCTTGGTTTTACTATTCTTTGTGTACTACAAAATAATGTCCCAACATTAATTTTACTGTCGAGAACACGTTATAAGAGCATGCAAATAAATATGCCAATAAAAATTGTCTCTAGTTTATCTGTCTCAAGTTTACCAAACAGCAGCCACACATTTGCATAAGACACTATTATTTTGCATAATAAATAAACACAGAAACATAGGCGTAAAAAACCTGCACCAGCTTTGCTTCTTCTATAAACCAATGTTTTCAGCACTTTAGATTCTTACCAACATTCAGGAAAGGCCAAATACAAACATTATTCATAACATCCATACACAAATACAACATAATACCAGTTATAAAAGTTTTACTACTTGATTTACCTCCGTGCTCACATATCCGTGACATTCACTTACAAAACTATAACAGTTTTAAGCGTGCACATGTCGGGAGGCAATATTGATAGCTGCAAAGGTCACGGATTGACTTGGATAATAATTCAGATAGGCATGACTTCAAAAGTAAATGGGGTTGCAGGTTTATAAGATTAGAAAAGATGATATTGAAAACATAATAGAAGATGAAGATTGAGGCTGGGGATTCGTTGGAAAGAATTACCTCGGTCTTGGTATGCAAAGGGTTCCAAAAAGTACATTGAGTAGGGTTGTATTAAGTCTGACTCTCACTCCCTCTGTACCCACAATGCTGTGACTTCTTAATGATTGCACCAACCATATAATATTTTTTTAGTAGAATGACAGTCAATCTGAAATAGTAGAATAGGATAAATGGAAAATAATAGTATTTGGTGGCACAAAAACAGTTGCAAAATAGAAACTTGATGAAGTAAATATGAACTTTGATGAATTGGTCGGTAGACCATGCTACGCGCTAGCATTTGCCATGTAAAACTAAGCAGTCTGACGATATAATTTGGTTCCCGTGCAAGCAGGGTGTATAGATTGGTTTCCTCAAATTAAGAAAGAAATAGCGGGAAGCAACTAGTACACCAATGTCCAATAATTTTCAAGTTCATTAGACGGCTTTGACGGACGAGGACACGACTTTATTATCAAATCGTCATATCTGTTGGCGCCTAAACGTGTTTGTTTTACCAAGGCCACTTTTATAAGCTCTTTATAGGGTTCCCTATGTAAAGGACCATATTAATTAGACTCCTTTTTTCCGCCCCTTTGTCCTAGGCTGTCAATTTTCATGAACGACGTATTTCTGTTACCGCTTTTTTGCTGGTTACTCTTTCTCTCAAAACCACAGGTTGGATCTTGATGAAACTTGGCGTGTAATAAATTAACGTAGACTTCTTTTCATGTGCAGAAAGTGGTTCCCTAAGAACTTAGTCTTGAATAATGGCAACAAAAATGATATTCGGAACCCTTCGAACGGGAGTTCGACTCTCATTTAGGCGTTTTTTTTCTTTTGACATGTAGTAGGTACAAATGAGTAACACAACAATGTGTGTAGTGTATGGTAGAAATATTTAGTTTTCAGGGACGCGGTGACAAAGCGTTTAGTAATACTGGTCAATCAATGAAGTCGGTGATAATTGTAAGAAAAGTTTGGCTATATTTGGCGTTTTATCTATTGTCAAAGGGGGGGTGACTGTTTTCTATTTATAGTCAAACTTGCTTCCAACCGTGCAAAAATTTGCCTTATTTTTCATACGTAGTATAATGTATGTCTGTTCAGCCGCGAAAGCGTGGAGAATTATCAAACATACAAAAACTTTCGCCTTTGTTAATACTTATAAGTGTAATGGGTTTCGTCACTTATGGATATACATTCATCCTGATGATTATTTTCATGTATTTTTTTCTTACAGGAAAAAGGTCTGCAGTCTTTCCAGGGACCTATCAATATTACTATGAAAAGTCCTTAATAATTTGATAGAAAAGTAATAATTTATTGTAAGTATTATCTAAATTCGAGTTCACATGGATCAACATTGTTTTAATAAGTACTTGTAGGGCTAATTCATGTTATTACATGACTGCTGCATAGAAGCCATTCATGACATGTTAAATAGCACTGTGGCCGTACTAATGTACACTTGTACAGTTGTACGTACATGCCTGTGAAATATAATGCCTGAAACGACATGAATTGTTCGCATTCTTCTACTTGCTACTGTTTAATTAACTTATACGATGGCGAACATAAATTTCAGTTTGAAAGTAAATACAGAAAATGAGTAAATCCCCCCGGATTTGATACCTCTTAGTATAACTGGTTGTCAGACTTTCTAGCTTCTGATATCGACGACTGCCAAATGTATTCAAATGACTACCAGGACCCATCAATTTAATTCCCTGTAACGACTGCAAGAAGATGTTCAAATGAGAGTCGGGACCGACCCATTTTTCTTGCCTTCCAAAACACTGAGGAACTCAACCAAAATTCATCTTGTACTGAGCTTAAATATTACAAGAATCTTTCAACTGGTTAATTCCCTTCCATCTTTTAATCTTCTACGCAGTTCCATAATTAATATTTCCTTTTTAGTAACCTTAAGACCATGGAAGTCCAAATAAGACCCGCGATATTGTCACGTGACATGCCGTGACTAGCCAATCCGGTAATGGTAGATATTTGCTTAGCTCGCAACAGATTATTAAGTTATTTAGTTAAACAAAAAAAGGGGGGAAGCAGAAATGAGGCCGCCATGACACTGCGTGCTTTGATAGAGAATTATTCGGATGGTACCTGTGATTGTAATTATTGAACGGAAAGATTGCGGATACGGATTTGTGATCAAATTGGATTTTTCGTTGAGATTAGCTAATAGCTAAATATTCTTTCTCAGCATGAGAAGAGAATAGTGCCTTACGATGGGACAGTAAAGTCTGACGCTGAAGGTAGAACAATAACAACTAAACATAAAACATGACTCTGCAGTAGATACTTCTTAGTGCTAACTGATATTTTTATGAGCTGCAAATGGATAATGATATACGCGGATAGAGGCTGTTTGTTTCTGTAATACTCCATTTTCCTCTTGGAATTAGTGGCAAGGTTTTATTTCACTCTTAGGTCGGTCCAAGTAAATAATGCGGTTTTCAGTTTCATTGTACACACCCAAACTTTTATAACGCTCTAATTTCCTAAAAGGAGTAAAACTTTATCCAAATCTCATACAATTTCCTAAAAACTTTATTCATTAAGATTATCATAAACCTAGGCTTAGATCTGGCTGCAATTTGTCGACCTTCATATAAAATAAATATAAAAACTTTGTGTAGTGTAGTGTAAGGGTGGGTTCCGTACAAAAATGTCGCTCGCGTGCAAACCGCGATTTGGGCTCCGAGCAAAGAATGACTAATCAATAACATGCTTGTTTTGGAACAACTATGCAACTTGAGATACCGTTTTTGTCATACCGTGTTTGTTGTAGAGTAAAATTGTTGTGGTATTTTTAAATAAAAGTGCAGTATACGCATTTGTTTGTTTTTCATAAGTATTGTCGGTGCATTTTATTGGTACCTACATACTATATGACCTGCAGAAATTAGTTAACACATAACCACATATCTAGGTATTTGAAATATGAAATTTTAGCTGTTCTCAAGCGGATTTACTCTCGACCTGGGAGAACCATTTGTCGTAGCCGGGTAAAAAGTAGCTTTTGTCCTTTCTCAGGTTGGAGACAGTTCAGTACTTTTGGCGTGAAAGAGCGTAGGACAGACAAAGTGACTTTTCGCATTAATAAACTTAAAATCAACCTGAGAATTATAAAAGTATACTGTTTAGTTTTATAAAGTTAGCTTTGAAACAATATTGTTGGCACTAGGCACACCGTAATATTGGCCGCACTTTATATGCGATGTAACAAATTACAAATCAATAACTAATGACTTAGTTCGTTAAGCAAAGTTCGCGATTTGTTCACGAATCGCTTAATAATTTATTGAGTACTTACCTGGTTAAATTTTGCATATAACTATGGCCTACTTATTTACGCGGATTTTAAAGATACATAACTGCTGTCGGTCCAGCTCTCTTAATAATAACACTTCTTGTACGTGCAACGCTATTGATAAAGTAGAAGAAATAAAATACTTGGGTGTAATTATTGACCAACACTTGTCCTTCAAATCTCATACTACTGAGCTGGTAAAACGGGTTAGAAAGCAAATTTATATTATGAAAATGATACGAGATTGCGCATCACTCGAAATTAAGAGAACAGTGTACATAGCCCTCTGCCAGTCACTGATTCAGTACTGCATTGTCATATGGGGAGGAGCGGCAAAAACAAATATTATAAACCTCGAAAGGGCTCAACGTGCCGTACTAAAAACCCTGTTGCACAAACCATACCGCTATCCCACCGAAACCCTGTATAGTGAAGCGTCTCTATTGAGTGTACGAAAATTATTCATTCTAAATGCCACATCCAAAACTCATATTTCCATACACAAACGAAAAGACCTCTCATACATACAGACCAAACGCAACTTCAGAATCCCGACACCTTCAGTTAACTCATCATACGCACAGAGACATCCACACTTCCTACACCCGTACGTCTATAACGCTGTAAACAAAAAGTGCGATATAGTAGACTGTACCCGAACACAGCTAAAAAGAAAAGTTACATCCTGGCTGTTAACCCTAAAATATGAAGATACAGAAAAGTTAATCACAATAGCAAAATAACATAATTAATAGCTACTTCAAACTCAAAAAAAACACCGTTCACACACATACGCCTACACACCCTCCACTATACCATTACACTCACACACACAAACATCCACAAATACACTATTCATCTCACACCTACCTCCCACACCATTTTTTTTTTATACTCATTTATTATTTTATTTTTGTTATTTTATGATAAGAGTTCATGTTAAGTTTCAATTTAAATTTTTATAACATTTTTTTTTCTTTATAAATTTATTTTAATTTTAATTAGTCTTAAGTAAAATTCAAATTTGTATTACTAGTAATTTGTATTGGTAAACCCTCTCTAAATTAGCGCCCAAGATACAGGCTTTGCCTAGTTTGGGGCTAATGATAACAGAAAATGTACCTTTTTTGGAAATAAATTTCTTATTCTTATTCTTATTATGGCCTATTTAGATACTTGTAAGTTTTTTTTATTATAACTTTGCTCTAGCGGTTTTATGGTGTCCAAATGAAACTCCTGTAGCGGGATAAAAAAAGGCTAAGTACCTACTTTCTCCTCTAGGCTGTCTATATGCCAAACAGTAGGTAGTTTTGGTGCTCAAGCGGGTCAGAAGGACAAACACTCAGACTTCCGTAGGTATCTAAAATATAAGTTAGGATGAGTGTTAGAGATGTGTATTACGACATTCGTCAAAGTCTTACCTGATTCAAACCTACCTATGCTTACTTTTTCGCATTTTGATTGACTATTGCTTCACAGCCGGAATATTTCGCATTTTGATTGACTATTGCTTCACAGCCGGAATATTTCGCATTTTGATTGACTATTGCTTCACAGCCGGAATATTTTGCTTATAAATTGGAAACAGTTTTAGTCGCTACATTTTGTCAAATTATGTCCTACAATACAAATAAATCTTATTATCTATTGAAATACCTACTTCATGTTTAGCAAATGCAAATGTTAAGTTTATTACTTCATTTAGGAGTCACGATATGAAACGGGTCAAAGTTCGCAATTTGCAACAATAATGTATTTCGTTTTGAGGTTATTGACATGGAAGTATAAACTTTTTGGGAACTTAAGTAACTCTCTATGTTGAGTAAAACAACTATTCATTTCCTGTTTAAGAAAATTTTCTTTAATAATATCTGCTAGAAAATAACTGACACATAAATAATAACCCTTCTACTGCACTCCTTATACAGAATAAGGACCTCTGCTCATACAGAATTAGGATGAACGTTATAAAATTGAGAACTGGCTCACCATGGGGTATTGGGTTGCCCGGGTAACTGGGATGACGAGATCAGATAGGCAGTCGCTCCTCGTAAGCACTGGTACTCAGCTACATCCGGTGACTAACCAGCCAACCCCAACATGTTGGGAAAAGGGAAAAGGCTCGGGAGATGATGGTGAATAAAAATAAGAACTGGAAAGGCAAGCCATTTTAACTGTCAGCACCAATATTTACGATGTCAAGAAATTGGTACATAAAAGCTCCAAAAACTATAATCAATAACAAAATAATTCCATTTCAACCCTATAAAACATAATCATTGCAATTTTACAAAAGTTATATAGTTATATATGTTGTGGTAATTACCTCATAAACGCCCACTGAACCATATCATATCCTAAAAGCTCACCTCCACTCAGAGACATTTAATGATTACTTAAGTCACTCCTTAGTGACGGAATGTCATACAAATCCTTCACTAAGGAATGGCTTAAGTAACCATTAAATGTCTCTGAGTGGGGAGGTGTAGGCTACTTCGTATCTGTATGTGTTAAGAAACTAATGACAGAAACAGCGACCATTATAAACGATTCATTTGTTTTAACCCACCCTTGACCGCTACAAAAACAAACTGTTAATTTTTTAACAGCCATTTAACTATGCACAATGAAGTTCAGTAATACCCGTCACCAGCCGCCATGATACACAATAAATGAGCAGCGTTGACATTGAGCCGCAGCCATTAGCCACACGAAGGGACACACGTGGTTACCTTACGTAGCCATGTCCCAATGTCACTGGTAATTTGGTTTGATCAGGCTTGACGCGAAATAGTTGTTGGGCAAAATGGACTGTAATTTTTGGTTTTAGTTTGATATATGATTGGTGGTAGAAATGTGAAAAAAAGATCTCTTCGTTTCGCGTAGACATATTTTTTTCATCACACCTTCTTCATCCTTTACTTGAATACATGTGCACTTCATAATTTTTGGTGATATTTCTGACTAAATGTCTTTTTGGCAATTTATAGGATTCTTTTAGATAAAGCTTTACAGTTTTTGCTATGAAAAGAACTGATGTAAGCTTTACATGACGAGGGCTTTACAAAGCAGCAGCATATTACTTAGCCCTCATGACTTTCCAAAGCAAGTTTTCCCTCTATTCTTAGCCTCAGAAAAACTCATTTATCAAATTCTATAAATATCTCTATTCTACTGACATCAGTTAGGTACAGCATGAAACTTTATTTGTTAACCGTTTAGCTTCAGACAAAATGTTTACTCAAACTGGCGTGTCGTACGACAGACTATAATTTTATTTTAGCCTTACAAATCTATCATCATTACGGTGACTTCAGTAATTACCTGGTGACCCTGACCCTGGGTAGCGTGACGGGGTATCATTTTATTTTAACTAATTAAAACGTCATAGTAATTGTTTAAACATAGAGGTTGTAACACGCGATGATTTTTGTCGATATCGACAAATATGGCGTTCGCTGTCTCGTTTCACTAATGGTTGCTAAATTACTGTCTTATGGCCGATCGTGACGTTATATTATTATTTATTCAATGAGTGATTTCGTCATGTCCATTCAAATAAATATGTGGTTTTAGTCCGATTGGTATATTGTATTGTGCGTGGGATTGTTGTTTCAATATCATGGGTTCATGACGAAGGACTAAAAATTGAAATAAAAAACACCAACTTCGCGTTATTTTGAAAAAAACGATTCCTTATAAAATCATGCATTGTATATTCTATAGATTTTACAACTATACCTAAGACTAGCGCCATGCTTATTAGATATGCATCCCTTATTTCAAGTTGTAAAGAAAATCCAGATTAAAGTGGTTTACTCGTGTGAATATTATCAACCAGTGTGTGGTCACCATTCATAAGCTTGCAGCGATTTTGTCATTCTTCGGAAGGTATTTTATGACTGTGGTTGTAAGAAGCCACAGTATCGCGTGTCGATGCCTATAAACTGACTTCAACCATGTTTCTATGGCACGTTTCTCATAAAAAAATAATTAAACTACAATGTTCAAATTAACGTAGATTTATAGTCTTGACTGTTATGTAGTTAAACATTTTTATACGTCTGCCAACTTTGTGGTGATATCAATTTTGTAGGTAAATAATTTGCACTCGTCGTGCTTGTATACTTTCTGATTAACAGCCACAAATTTTATTCTTACAATATTTTCTACTATGTAGTTTGTTTTCAATGCAGAACACTGAGGTATACGGAACTTTTGCTTTACTTTTGTAACCACGGCGTGTCAGCAACCCGCTACCGCTTGTGATTTGAACCACACCATGCATTAATTTCTTAACAGTGACAACGTCGATCGAATGTCGCAGCCCTGTTATTTTCTAAAACTGTCTTCTATTGTACTTCAATTACTAGTTATTAGAAGAACGTTTTATAGACGAACTTACTGAATTATTCAACATTCCAGCTTTATACTCTGCAATTTGTAATTTCTTCGCGGAAATGTATTTAATAACGAGGAATACTAAAAAGCTTGTCTTTCATGTTGAGCGTATTTATTTATTTGCATAGAAGTCATTGCAACGACTGAACGATATATGCAATGGCAATCTACGAGTGAGGACATTTACGCCCAATCCTGAGGATATTATTCCTCAACATCATCAGCCTCCTGCTCTTAGTATGTTTTCTTCTCCCTTACTTTTCTATCTTCCGTCATCTCACAAGGATAATTACTACTTAACATGACTTGTATGGTATTGTTCCAGTAGCCGAGTGTGTTGCTGATAATGCCGATAGCTGCTGGAGATGTTAGTGAGGATGGATCGCTGCCCCGCGCTCTCTCCCTCCACGCCTAGCAGCCGCGGCATGGACAAATATGAGCAGTTGGCGGTGGTAAGACTGTACTCCTACACCCTGGTACTTTGCCCGTATTCTGAGGGTATCTATTTAATTAAACGTACACACGCGTAAATAAGTGTCTGTTTTTGCGAGTTTTCAATTGATCGCCGTAGATGTCCATTAGATTTGGTCCATGTTGGTTCACAACAATGCATATTTTTTTAGGATTGTCAATTTATTAACATACTCAGTGAACCTTGGAGATTCATGCTACCTGAATAATTTTTGTGGAAACGTGATAATCAATTAATATAGATATCCCGTCTTGATGGGTAATGACCAACCGCGTCCAGTGTTAACTTGGAGCAATCGTAGCTTGCAGCAGATGTTACAGTCACACGAACCCCAGTAATTTTAACGTGCAATTTGTTTACGTATTGGACATTAAAACTCTGAATAATATTTACCAGTTACATGTTTTTCGGTAAAGAAGTGAATCAAAACATAAACGTCAGTAACAGTCGGTGTCAGGCCCAACTTATAAGAATTCTACGCCACTTTGTAACTGCCACAAGTACTTGCAACTATACTTATTTAGTTATCGGTAACGTTGCCATGTCTTCTACTGAAATAAGACATTACTTACTTTTTGTTTGTATAGAAATAGTTTTGTTGGCGCAAGGAAATTACCCAATTTGAATGGATTGGTTCTATTTCTGGTCACGTCACGAATATCTTCGATGTACCTAACAACTTACGTATTAAAGTAAGCCAGTTCATATGTGTAGCTAAGCTACGCAGATGGCTTCCTTTAACACTGGGATCTTCAAGTGCCTAGGGTTCAATGATCAGGTCATTTACTGATTTAAAAACACAAGAAATATCTTTTAGGAACTTAGGCATAAGGAATGTTGACATCTTCAATGGGAATTAATACTATTAATACTGATAACATTACCAGGTAGGTGAGGGTTCGTACGGCGTGGTGCTGAAGTGCCGGCGCCGGGACACGGGCCAGCTCGTCGCCATCAAGAAGTTCCTCGAGACAGAGGACGATGCCGCCGTCAGGAAGATGGCTCTCAGGGAGATACGTATGCTCAAGGTAACTTATGCACACGAAGTCTCGAAAAACTATAACGGATTTGGTAGAAAGAATACACCATTTATATAATTTGATCAACCTTTTTAAGTTTAGGAGCCATGCATGTACGTATAGATGATTTGGGTGAAAAAATTCCTTAGGTGCCATATCATACTCCGCAGAAGATCTATTTTACCAGCAGTCCTGCTGCGTTGTGGGAGCACAAAAAATTGGAATTATCGTTCAAATATTTGCCCAAAGGTACACAGTACCCAATCGGTAAACAGAGGAGCTCGTGGCTATGGCTAGGCAGACTGTGATTCAAAGGATAAAGTTAGATGATGCGTCTTACTAAGTATATGAAACATGTATTAGTATGTGATTGAATGTTATAATGTTTATGTATTGTATTTTCTATGTGCCTTAGATGCCCGATTTATATAAATAAATACATTTTCTCCTACTCCTATTCACAGAAACTCCGTCACGACCACTTAGTGAACATGATCGAGGTGTTCCGACGCAAGCGTCGCTTCTACCTGGTGTTCGAGTACCTGGACCACACGCTGCTGGACGAGTTGGAGGCGGCTCCCGGTGGCCTCGGCGAGGATACCGCCAAGAAACACCTCTACCAGCTCCTCAAGGGCATTGACTACTGTCATCAAAACTCTGTGAGTGTGCTTGTTTAACCTAAAGAATAGGAAGAATATGATATTTCTACGACCCATCCCTGTGCCTTCTTTTATCATCCTACCGCACATAAAATTTTATATGAAGTCAACGCACCACGCAGCATATTTTCTTCTTCCATATTCAAACCGTTGCGATAGATCGAAAGGTCCTGCGACAGTTGTCCAAGAACACCAGACTTTTCTTTAAAATGGAGAGCCTTCACAATAGTATCTTCACGTAACATTTCTAATACCATTGCATTATGATAGCTATTGGTGCTAAAGAAAAAGAAACCAGTCGAAAAGTCAGCATCAGAGCAGATTAAAGCAGGTTCCGGATCATATCCATAATGCTGACCAAATAAAATAAACGACATTGCGCTCCTACTCATTGTTGCATTCCTGATAGTAGTTTTTTCATTTCATCCTTTGTTATTAAACTTTTAACTGTCTCTTTCTAGATAATCCATCGCGACGTGAAGCCCGAGAACGTGCTGGTGTCGAACACGGGCGTGGTGAAGCTGTGCGACTTGGGGTTCGCGCGGGCTCTAGCGGCGCCCGGCGAGCCCTACACCGAGTACGTCGCCACCAGGTGGTACCGCGCGCCTGAACTGCTCGTGGCTGAGCATAGGTCTGTACAGATGAATATCGATGGCAAGAATCATCAAATGACCCCTCCCGCTTTGGGTTAGCAGCATACAGCACCGCAAAGGGAGTGTCAGACATTTACTGACTAAAAATTCATCGTGTTCCTTCGTAGGCCTTTTATATACCAGGACCGCATAATGCTGAGCGAGGGGGCCATTTCGCGTGATTGTGACGCATATTTTCCTTTTACCATATTCTTCTTCTTTTCTATTTCATCCGTGTTTTGTTTTTTTTATTATTTTTGTGTGCTTTTATACATATTCGTTTTGGTTTGTGCGTTACGAACGTGAATAAACGTTTTGATTTGATTTGGTTTGATTTGACCGCGGTATCTTTTTTGAATAAGCCCCGGCAGACAGATGTACATATGTCTAAGATAGGCTTGATGCTGTATTAATGTTAGGAGATTAGAGGCAGCAGTATCTCTGTAGCTAATAATATCCGCCACTGAGCTCACCATCACGCGTGCCCAACGTGTTGAATATGGGCGAATCCACACTGCTATGCCCACTGCTGGATTAAGGCCTTAATCCAGCAGTGGGCATTTTTAGGCGGTGATAACGGTGACGAGAAGGTACGGATAGATGACACAATGATGACTAAATTGAACTTATAGACTTCTCATCAGACTTTGAATGAGCTAAGAAAATCCCTTGCTTACTCTTGTAATAACGCTCCTCCCTCCTAGAAAAGTTGAATCTGATTGGGAGGATAAACTGAATCAACCTTAACTGTCCACCTTCATAATTCCCTTTCAAATCTTCAGCATTCAAAAGCAGTAACGTTAACAAGTACGAAATTATTTTGCAGGTATGGCCCCGAAGTGGACATTTGGGCGATTGGTTGTCTGTTCGCGGAGATGCTGACGGGGGACCCGTTGTTCCCCGGAGACTCCGACATCGACCAGCTCGCACTCATTATCAAGACTGTTGGTAGGTTTATATTTTCTTTGCTGTAATAAAAAACGGCCATGAATGGAAGTTGCTTACCTAACTTCGCCATGACTGAGAGTCAGTGTAACTTGCCGGCTTTTGGAAAAACAAATCTCGATAAAAGACATCATAGAGATACGGCGTTCTATAACAGGTAATTGAATTGCAGTCTGGGGTATCTTCTAATCTCTCAGCCCCCTCATTTCTGCAGTCGTAAGCCACTGTGGATTCAAATATGTTTTTAGTATCAGAATCCTGAAAGTATATGTATATGTCACTTTAAAAGATCTCAGATTTTTTAAAGTGACTTATACAAACTTTACAGTTGTGCCTACACCGTAAATTTTAAAGTGTGTGAACAAGAAGCGTTAGCTTATTTAAAGAGTCAACCAAGAGTATATTATTCCCAGGCAAGTTAGCCCCTCGTCACCAACAAGTGGTGTCCCGGCTAGCTGGTGGCGCAGCGCTATCGGGCGCGGCGGGCGGCGCGCGCGGCGTGCTGCCCGGCGTGGGCGCGGCGCGGGACCTGCTCGCCGCGTGTCTGCGCACCGAGCCCCGTGCTCGGCCTCCCGCGCAGGCGCTGCTGAGGCACAAGTATGTAGCTGCTTATGATAAAAGAATAGGGTTGTTTCCTAGTATTCAGTCAATTAAAATAGGTATATGCACCGAAAGTTCACAAAACTAGAAACACGATAAGCTATATTATATTAATAATAACTGACCCCATAATTTTTAAATAATTTATGAAATTTAAATTTTTCGTCTTTTACGTCACGCCCATAAAAACGGCGAATCGGGTCCGATGTCATCACTTTACATTGAAAATGACAAGTATTTGACAGTGACAGTCTATGACAGGTATAACCTGAGAATTGATGTGTTGTTTTCTTCAGTTTTTATTTGTATTTGAGCGAAAGAATGTTAGAAAAGAATTATGGAGAAAGGATTTATGAAAACTGATAGTTTTATTGACGCTCAATTCTTTGCTAATAACCAAGATGACATAAATATAACCTCAATAACATACACAAACTTTACGTTCCTTTGCACAGTTTTATTTCACCGCGTACACAACTCAAAACATTACAGGTATTTTCTTTTGTGCCCAATGTTTAAAAATAATTAAAATGTTTAAAATATTTATTTTTGTATCTATATTATAAGAATACATTATTAAAATTTAAAAATCAATGAGTTCTTTCTAATTAGTTTCTTCTCTTTAGATGGGCAAAGTGTAAAGGAACACATAGCATACTCTGACGTCACAGTCACGTGATCGAGCGTTTTCTGGGCAATGTTTTAATAAAAATAGAAAAAAATCGAATACATAAAAAGTAAAGAGATTTAAGACGCAAAATTATAGGAGGGGTGATCTTTAAATTATTTAGAAGCTATTTAAATAGATTTTCGAAAATTGGAAACAACCCTATTTGCATGATTTTCTTCTGCACTATCAGTGCAGAAGAAAATCAAGCTCGCTTTTAATAGTGCCATTTGTTATCTTTATGTGATTTAATAGTGATCTGGACGACTGTCTTAGGTCACTCTTAAGTCATACTAAACAACTTTGGTCAAACGAATAAGGCACTTAACAACCAACATCATATAACCGTAACTATAAGTAATCTGTGATGTAACTATTATCTAGATTTCACGATTATACTATTAAACGTTATGTTATAATATAAAAGAACCTTAATATGTTATAATTTAATTCTTCACATCATTCTCTATGCCGATTGCAGCTGAAATCTAGGCATTCAGCATTTATTTACCTACCTATTTACTATGAAATTAAATAAGTATTTAATCTTTTTCAGATACTTCAGTACAGACAGTTTTGCAGAGAATTTCAATGCTGAATTAAGAAAGAAATTAGGCAAAGAAATTGAGGTAAGCTATTTCTCTTTCGTCTCAGTTTTTGAGGATCACTGTCGGAGTTCATACAAACAACACTTCTATGGTTTTCCAGACTCCGCCGTCTCAGCAGAGCGCGGCACGAGTAGCGGGTAAACCAAGGCAACAATGGACACTCAACATTATACCAGTAAGTACAATATTATGAATGTACTCTTTCTAAACACCATAAGTTAAGTAATGCGTATGTTTTACGTTCTGTCATTATCTCATTAAAAACTTATGTATTTCTTATATTTTCAGGACCAGAGCAGATCTCGGACAGACAGCACGGCGGGCGAGTCGCTCATTGACTACAACTACACACCCAGTACGTATTACGTATCTTTAGGTTGCAGTTCCACTGGAGCGGAGATGAGGTGTACCGAGATTCAGTAATCACATTGCTTGAAATCCACATCTCTTCTCCGCTTCACTTGAAGGAAACAGCATCAGTGAAGAGGAGCGGAATTGTTTAAACTATCGGGAAAACAGACAAGATTCTCCTCTCTCTTCGCCCCTCTGATCTTCGCTGATATCTTCAAACTAATAACAACTTCAAGCCAAATCCGACCTGATTCCAATGTCAATTTTGCAGTCACATGGTTCAGTAGCTTTACATTATATGGTATTTTAATTTTCATGTGCCCACAGTCGTAATATGAAAGTTGCTAGATAGTGTACCTACAGTTTACAAAAATGTTCGTGTTTTAATGTGGTGTTTCAATGTTTTAGATTCCGAAGTACAAATGGAGACAAGTCTTGTCGATAAGAAGCCGCAGCCTGTACGCGGTGTTTGCGATTCCGCACAAGATAATACAGAGGTACATTCGTCTCTTAGAAATGACTTCTGTATCGGTTGAGAGTCATAGTCATACTATCAAAACGTTTAGTTAATGATCGGACTCATACACATCCAATTATAACTGGTTTAGGCAAATGACAAACACGGACATGGATGGCAAACATGGACTCCGTGAAGATTCCTGGTCGGAAATCAACTTCATGGAGTTTCTTACCTGTTCTTCGGGATCCACTTTTTGGAACCATGCAATTACTGTCTGATGTTTCATAAGAGCCTGCACAAACTGTTTTGATGTATATTTATGAAAATGAATGGCATTTTTTAAATATTTGTAGAGGTCTAGAGAAGGTTTAAACGAACGACGTTTGATTTTCCTCAGCACGTAGTCCCGGCACACGTGCCTGCGTTACCGCCCGCGGCGCGGCCCGCACCGCCGCGGTCCCTCGCGCGAGCTATCAACGATACATTCCAAGTAACACCATACCATTAGCACAGTTTAGATTTATATTCTCTTGTTAACAGTTGTGAAGAAGTACTAACACTCACAAACGCATGTGTTCGATGCACGACTCTCAGTACTGACAGCACCGATAGCACCGATAAAAGCTCATCAATGCACTTGCGAGTTTGAGAGACATTCTTACTTCTTGTCTTCTTGTGGTAGGTAGCTTAACACTGTTTACACAGGAATATAATATCTAAACTGTGCTATTAGATTATAGTAATCAAATTTAACGTTAGCTCCATATTGTAACTAAACGATACGTAGTGCATAATTTCTACTTTCTTCCGTTGGAAACTACCCTTTGTGGGTCTTGATTTCCTACACAATCATGAGAGCAAATTGTTATAAAAAAACTTTATTGCTGACAAGCTCATGAAAAGTAATAACAAATACATAATATTTTCAGACGTTTCCCGTACCTGTGAACACATACCCAAGGACGCCTTATATTAAGAAGTAAGTCAATAAAAATCCTGAAACTCGACTCAACGGTCAACCCAGTTACTTGACCACCCTACTACCCCTTGGTAAGACTGGTTATCACTTTCTGGCTTCTGACAACGCGTATACAATAGGGGTAAATTGGTATCCTTATGTACTGCCGTAGGTACTCCCTCATGTACTAGAATTTAATCTCCTTCTTATCGAGTCAGCCGCATGTTTAATCACCTTACAAGCCCTAGTGTCACAGTTTTCTCAAATGCACCTTTTAAAAATATTTTTTTAGCGATGGCAAAAATCATGAAATGACCTCCCGCTGTGGGTTAGCGGTGAGAGAGTGTCAGACTTGTACTGACTAAAAATCCATCGTGTTCCTTCGTAGGCCTTTTGTGTACCAGGGCCGCGGTAAGTCTTTCGAACAATCCCGCATCCCCGGCGTGAGGACGACCTCTAACGTGGAGTTTAATGAATGATTCACATTCATGTTAATTTTCAACCATATCGGATAGATTTGTCCACAACCTTATTTGGGGACTGGATCTTCCCCAAGTCTTAGGGTCTTAAGGTTTTCTCACTGTGCAGGGTACACAACAAGCTTGTGATGGACGAGGAGTTGCTCCGCGGGCGCGCTGCCGTCAAGAAGAGCAGCAAGAAGGCGCCCGAGCTGTCGCTGCCGTACGTGCCCGGCGGTAAGCAGCACTGCCGGACCGGACTCAACAGAGGTACGGTATCAAGTCCCAAACAAGGGACAATTTCACCGGTCCTCAATACATACTTATATACTTCTACAGCATTAAACCGATTTCAGTCCTCAATACATCTATACTTCGACAGTACTGAATCGATTTAAGCTTTTACTGAAACCGCGCCATACAAATTGTAAAATATAAGTATATTTCCTCTGCTGCTAACAGTTTTCTCTGAATAATATTTTTCTTAGCAAGTTCAAAAGGGTTTCTCAAAATATGAAATCTTTATTCGACGTAGGTAACTACCTCATTCGATTAGTGCGGCGTTCAAAAAAAACAAACGCTTCAGATTCAGTTTTATAAGATTAGTATAGGTTTTATTTAATATTATTATTTGTTTCATGTTTCTAGCAAACAACAGTCCAGTGAAGAAGATAAAGAAGCCAGTCCACTCAGTCTCGAAGGCATACGACAACTGGGACGGTGTTGTGAGTTTCAACTTTTACTTAGACGGGACACATTTTTGTACAATATGTGTTCTACACAGTGGCTGGCAACGTTGCAAGCAATACCAATCAGACTAGGCAATATAGCAGTTAAGTACAGGCAATATTTGCCATTTTCAGTATGACCATATGTGGTCGATAACTGCCTCGTTGGTCTAACTGTTACAAACGCCACTGCTGTGGTGTACGGGGTCTCGGGTTCGATTCCCGGGTTAAATGAATCAAAATAGGGTCACATTCGTGCGTGTGTTGAAAATTCTTCGTTTTCTGTTTCCAGCGTAGCGGCATGGAAATCAACGGCTCGAGATCGCCGACCAACCTCCCGTATATGTGACTGTACCGTCACCACTGGTGGCCGACCCACCGGTAACACAAGACTGCTGGCCTACACTTGCGTTCAAATCCATAGTGTCATTGTTATCTTCTTCTTATTCTAGCTCTTTACTTGACTCGCCAAATTTGTTTGTCCATTTCTCATTTGCAGGTCTATCAATGTAAGAAATCAGTCGTATTGAAATTATCCTAAATTATTGAAGTTGATCTTAGTATTGGTGAATTTGATAATATTTAAATTATTTATTGTGAATTGGTAAATGCAGCATTTGTCATTATTTAATTTCTGATATTTGCAAAACTTCTGTAAATTAATATAAATTGTTTAATGAATAGCTGTTCAATATGAGTAAAAGGATCGTATTGTCTCAACTGACATGCCAAAGGGATTTTTAGAGAATAGAATTTTGTTATTTTGACGAGTTTAGCCGCCGCGAGGGGCGGAGACTTAGAACGTTGTTTGTAAATATGTATAGTGTTACATTTTAATACACGCAATATTAATAAACACTTTATAAACATATTTTCCGTTTTATTGCTTTTATAGAAAATACCTTTTATGTATCTTAGTGCTTCTTGAGTTCTTGCCCATTCGTCTCCATAGGGGAAGCTACTTTTGAAATGCGTCTTCATTCAAAATACTTGATCGAGGCCGTCCACGTTTTATACCTAATCCATGACCGACTTTTTATAGGAGAAAATGGAACTTAGTGCAACGCACATATCCTATAAACAGTCTTACAGAAACTCACAATGTTTCACAGCCTGAGTGCCTAGTGCGAGTTTTGCAAGTTAACTTTCTCGATGCGTAAATTATCATACAACTTAATTACGTAGTAACTTAATTATTAGCCTGATCGATGCCCTTTTATTATGTTTTATGTTTATATATATTTTGTATATAGTATTTTATTTTTAGTTTTGTATAAAGATAAGCAGTTTAAGTTTGTATATATGTATAGTGTGTACATTGTATAAAATAAATAAAATTACGCAGTACCTATTCATTTTTGACATGTTTATTTCATAAAGGCTGTCATCGGCACTTGGTCGTACTATAAACGCGCTCACTTGCGAATAGTAAACGTCATTATCCGGAAAAACGAATGAACGTGCTATATTCTAATCATGTCATGTAGCATACGACTCTTTACTTCAGCCAAGTTATAATTACGTATCGAGCGCGTAAACTTACAAAACTCGGAATCAGCACTCAGATTTATTTGTCACATTCCTCTTGTCGCCAGATAAGTACATCAGATGACTTTGCGAAGTCGCAACTTGCTTCACGCCATAGCTCAAATTGTCATATCTCTGCAGTAGTATCAATTAGGCCATGTGAAGAAGAAGCAATAGGGTGGTGAAATAAAACACCACAAATAAGTTTTCATATTTATAATATTTATTACTAGTTGGCAGTTAATGACTAAAGTACAATAACATCATAGACGTAGTCCACCTATGAACGATACAAATGGCATACAAAATCGCTATAAAATAACAGCTTATATCAAGACCCCGATTCTGCGTTGAAGTTAACTTTGGCTTAATTTATCAGAATCTGGACTTAAATTATATATGGAAATATGTTTAGCTTACGTTGACATACTTCTAAAATATTCGAGACTTTTTTCAAAATTGAGTAGCAATCTTACTAGTTATATCTATTTTCGAACTTTTCGCAAATTATACTATCTACCTAGGTATTGTAACGTAAGCTAAATTATATGTCCGTTTCCAAGCAGTAGATAATACTGAAGCGCTATATGTTGAAGGACTGGTATCACATTAGCCTACACGACAACTAACTTACAATTTTGTTCATTAATTAGTTACTGCTAACGAAATGCATAATGATTTAAATAATAGAGTTTTCAAACTATCGAGATCAACTTATATACGAGCGTAGCACCAATGCTGCGTTACCATGGTAACACGAAATGTTTAGGCCTTTTTGGAATTCCTTGAGTATGTTTATGATTGTCACAGTGTAAAATGTTCTGTGGAACAATAATCTATACGGGTTTGCACACATATGGAATGTTTTTACACTATGTAATTAAGTAATATTGATGATGTGCCTTGATATTTACAGATAACTATGTAAATATCGCACCAATCAATGATTAGAAGCTTGCACTGTTGCCGTCAACGCAATGCCTTTAACGACCAGTTTCTTCATCAAAAGTAAAAGTCAAAGTAATGTCTAAAGTAAAAGTAACGGTCAAATTCGTTTTTTCAAGGCTAAAGTGACAGCAAAGCTAATAGAAAAAATGAATTTGACCGTTACTTTTACTTTAGACATTACTTTGACTTTTACTTTGGCTTTTACTTTTGATGAAGAAACTGGCTGTTAGACAGGATGTAGGACAAAATGAGTACAAGATTTTCTCCTCGCTATTTACAAACATACTATGTACAAAAAAATATTTTGTCCTTTGATAAAGCCAGCTTTATCAACTCATCTTTTCATCCAGACAGAGTACCTCGAGTATAGTGCATAGAGGGTCATTTTAATTATCATTCTCATTTTTAAAAGGACCATCTTTCCAATCTCCTTTTTCTTGAACAAAGGCAACAGTGCAAGTAAACGTTTCCAGCTTAGAGCTAATTGAGTAGAGGTTGTGTAGCGACGGGCGGCGTGACGTCACAGCTCAAGATGGCGGCGCGCACAAGATGTCGGGCGTCTGCTGCGGCGGGCATGCTGACACCAGCAGCTCGCCTCCGCTCTCCGTGATCGGCACCGTCTTGTGGTAGTTTATGAGATCAGCTGGAAACGGGAGAAAATGAGATGTTATTTGGAATTGGAAAGAAATGTGATCATCTTTCTTCTGGAATCATTTGGATTCCAGGGCTGTTATACCTCTTGCGAACTATGAGGGTTCTAGAATTACATACCGAGCGTGTCATGCGCCACGTGTCCGGTGGGCAGCAGGCGGTAGGCGCGCGCGGCCTCCACCAGGTAGTGCTTGCAGCGCGACGAGTCGCGGTACGTCACCGCGTACCCCCACACGCGTTCCGACACACGGACTAAGAAACTGCCTGCAGGGCAGCTTGACAGCGCCGTCTCAGCTTCCGACCGGCTGATCAGACCTGGAAAGCAACGACATCAAAATTAAACAGAATTCTTAAAGACCTTACAAACCAATCAGGCAAACTGTGCGAGTTCATACCATGAAACCAGTCGACAGGTTTGTTGTTCTCGTCGAGTCCAACTCCTCGCTTCAGCTCATGCGTCTGGAACCACTCCACTATAGCTTCTCTATTTGGGGGCTTGCCAGCTGCAAAACATCAAGCAACTAGTCAATATTCTTCTTCACCAAATACTGCAGTAAGGTAAGGTTTCCTCCAGATGTGACGTTGACTCTCACCTTGTGTAGTATCAGGAGGTGCCGCAATGTGTGAGCTTCGCCGATGTGCCTCTCGCGCTGCGCGAGCGATCTCACGCATGCTTGCTTCTGCTTCTTTTGCTTTGCGCTCTGAAAAGTGAAGACTATAATTAAGTCCGCATTGTTGGGACTTTCAATTAGATGAATAGAATAGAATAGAATAGAATAGAATAGAATAGAAGTTTATTGTTTCCAGTATTACAGCAAACAGAAAAAAATAACTTAACATGGAGGCTATAATACCGAAAGCAAAAGGTTCGAGCGTCAGCTTATGCTTAGGCTTCCCAAATGGGGTTGCCAAGCGCTGGTTGTCAGCTCGAACCATTGACTCCCGTTTACGTGAATGTGGATAAACTTTTTGTATAGTATATGTGTAACAGGGTTAATAATGAAAATGACTATGATTGGACACTTAGCAAGCAGTCCCTTACCCTGGTCGCGCCAGGCGGCGTCGTGCGTCTGCGCGGCGTGGTGCGCGAGGCGCATGGCTCTGGCGCGCTTGGCCCTGATGCCGCGCAGTATGTCGCCGGCCCTCGCCGCGGCCACACGCCGCTCCCACGCCGCCACCAGCACGCTCACGCCGTCGCCGCCGGCCCCCACGCCCATGTCCTGCACACATAGTCGTGTTGGACACACTGGGACCATACCTTGTACTAATAGGCTTTGTGCAGTTTTAGAAGTATGAAAGTTGGCAAAAGATGAGACAAAAATTTCAAATGAAGTACCTCAAGTGGATGCTGTTTATCTAAAAAGTAGAATTTGTATTCTTCTTTCAGAGAAAACAACTTAGATTGACAGACAGAATAGTAAATGAGAGTCTTATGAAACTGACCTAATGAGCTGAATGACGAAGGAGACGAAATGAAGATGTAAAGATGCAATGCCTTTGAATCGAAAGGGGATAGTGCATTAAAACCACAATATTTTATACAAATATCTTAATTTATTCTAATCAATTATTCACTTAATATACACAGAAGATATCCTTATATGAGATTTTTTACACATTATAATCATGTTTACATCCACTAAACAAATTGTTTGTCCCAAACTAACACTAGGCAAGAACTGTTTTATAAAACCTACAGAGACCTAGCAGATAAGAGTAACATACAGAATTGAGGAAGGCTAAGTAAACAAGTACAAGTGTTTGAAAACCCTCGAAAATATACATTTAGGGCAGAGAAGGCAAGTCAAAGTAAGTGACAACACAAAGGAAACTAGTATTCTTTTGTTTTGAGCTTCACATGCAGGCCGAATTACTTAAGGAGCAGTAAATGCAGAAAGCGTCACACTTTCAAATGTTTAATTTACACTTAGTTTAAGTTCAAGCCTAACTACAGCCTCAACTGACCTGCAGCACATCTCTCTTGCCCTCGATAAAGTTAAAGTGCAGCGTGTTCTTGCTGAGGTCGAGCTTGAGTGGGTCGGTGAAGTCGGGAGGGGGGAGCTTGTCTATCTCGTCGGGCTCGATCTTGACGTCGGGCTCTAGGGCCTCGATCCTCTGCCGCAGCTCGTCCACCGTGCAGTAGATCTCCAGCGTGTCTTCTAACGGGTCCATCGTTTTCGGGGATAGGTCGAATTTCTGGAAGGAAACGTTGAATTTTATTGTTTTCGACTTTGTTTGACTGCTGACGCTTTGAAGTGTGACGTTAAACAGTATCTAGTCTGTTATAAATTGCTCCACTTCTGGACATAGATATTGCACAATTAATACACATCGCCCAGTCCACTCTTGCCGAAAATTTTGGCTAGCTTGTTGGATGCATCAATTCTCAAGTTTACCTGTTCCAAATCATCGAGGGGTTTATACTCGATGAGCTGCGTGAGCTCCTTCTCCACTGACTTCCTGAGCTGCTGCACCTCCTGGCGTGCCTGCGCGATGGCCTTCTCACGCGCCTCTTCAGCCAGGATCGTCTCTATCGACTTGTCTTCTGGATGCTCGCCCATCACCCACACCTGGAACGTAAACGTCATTGTGTTAAACTAGAACATTTCCCATGTCTCTTATTTCTCATTCTCAATATGTAAAATTTTAAAATACTAGTTGATCCCGAACTTCGTATCGTTTTAACCTTCCCTAGACCTCTACAAACATTTTAAAACCAAAATAAGCGAAATCGGTCTAGCCATTCTAGAGTTTTAGTGTGACTAAACAGTGAGACTAATGCACAGCAATTCATTTTTAAATATAAGATATGATCCTCTTGGAATGAAAGTTGGGATTCTCAAATCTGCCCTTTACAGATTGCCTGTATCTGTAGGAATTCAATATAATTATTTGTTTTGTACAAGTCTTCATGATACCTGATATTACAAACATCTGGTGATCTTGTGGTTTTCCTACCAACTACGTAAACCGCGGTACCGATTGTATGCAAACGACCTAAGTATATATTTATTTTTATTTAGCATCAACGCTTACGACCAAATAGGTACCAAAAGTATGCATCAGGCGCAGCAATTGGCTAACAAATATTACTTAATTAATTTGGACATACAATATATAAAATAAATTGATTACTTGGCTTTTAAAATGGCCGTATTTTGGTATTGTTTGTAAAGGTCAAACGTTGGTCCAAACAATGGACATTACCTTCAAACGTTTATCCAAATGGTCAGTTACAAGGCCTTATAATTTAAGCTATCGAAAAACGCGGATATTAAGTATGACTTATAATTATTGTCAATTAACAATACACCAATTTCAATAGAATTAATTCAGAATAATCAGTTTCCTGTTGCCACAGTTCTAAGAATGATCCACTCAAAATTATTATTGTTTATTAATTTGTTTGCTAGTTGATTTCATAGAGAAAACAGAAAACCCATTATCGAAAATGATGATCAATGGAACCAGATTGATTAGGACTACGGAACGCGAGTTTTTTATTACAATATACACGTGTAGCCTAAAAGCTACTAACTACCAACATTTACTACTATAATAACCAATACAAACGAATATCCATTGTATTGAAGGTTTTTGTAAATGATATAATATCGTTTCATACGACTCGCTCGTGTTAACTTTGATTCACTGAAAAAAAAAAAACATTAGACCGAAAGGTTTCTTACCCATGGTTCTCCATCTTCTCCAGTGAGGAATTGCACCTGCTTCTTTCCATTCTTCTGGAACTTGGGCCTCTCGTCTTCTTTGCCCACCTTCTCATCCCAGAGCTGCCAGCGACGCACCTGGAATGTAATAAAAATTATTATATTATGTACTATACATTGAATAGCAACTTTTTCGTCTCGAAGTCAAACCAAATCATTTAATTTAGGCATTTACAAAAATATAAATAAGTTTGACTCTAGTTGCCCATTCCAAAAGTAGCTTCCTATGGAGAAGAACGAGCAAGAAATAATATCGATAATGTTATACCATCCAGGATAATTATAAATCCCATAATTTATAGATCCCATAGTTCACAGAAAGAAATAAATAGAAGTTGGTGGAATTCCGCTTAATCCGACAAAACAAATCACAAACGCTTGACAATTTCATTTCACAACTTTACGGTGCACTTAGCCTCGATCTATTGTTTACTACGAACCAAATCCGCATTCGTAATCTACATAAACGAACAAACAATCAAACTTGTAACTTATAGCATTCAATAGATGTCAGATGCAATCTATGGCGTCACAAATTGCTACTTCATTCAGCACCTCCTGTGCACAAAAAACGACCTTGTGCTACTTTGAAAGTCGGACTGATCGAGTGCTGGTTACATTAGAAGCTTGGAAGGTAAGTAGCTTAGTGGGCTAGAAACAAAGGAGTCCGCGGTAATTTTAGTAACGAAACTTTAAGTTTGTGACCTGCTAAGAAGTAGGGAGATTAGTTTCCAAAACCTTTAGTCAGGTATTTTGACACCTTTAATATGTTCAGGTATTATGATAGGTACGATATGATACAAGTTGGAAAGAAGTTCAGATTATCGTCTATAAGCTGGCAAAAAGCGTCTTATGCAATGATAGCTTTTCTTAGATATGGGTCTAGCTAGGGTCTGAACTACTGTTCAGAATTTCCACTCGGGAAAAACCAATGCATCAGGTAAACGTTGAGTATCAATGGAATTAAAATATCTTATCTATTTGTCTGTAGTATTGCTATTCTATAAGCAGGGACTTGTGATAATGATGGTGACTCAGAATCATTCTAATTTAACAAAATGCATTGTTCTGGGACACCTACTAAAACATTTATTTTTTATATAGTAGGTAATTGTGGTAATTTAAACGAGATTAGCTGCGGTAATTCTTGCTGAGTCATTGTAACAGAAACTTATTTTAAGATCAAAACTTTTTTTATTTATTTACATTGTTTCCGCTTTTAGGTAGCTAAACTTAGATATTAGGAGTCAGACATGGAAACTTCGAGCCCTATTAAGCACAATTTTAGAGTTATCTACTGACCAACTTTTAACGACAAACTCAATTTAAGAAGTTTGTGAAGCCTAGATTTGTGAAGCCTACAAGATAGGCTGAGCGGATAATTTAATAATCGCGCACACATACATAACACAACAGGTCAAACTGGGAACCTTTTTTTGAGGTCGGTTAAATAATAATTTAGGAATATATTCCTAGATATACCTGTATAATTTACCTAGATGGAAACTTTGAGAAGGCTATTTTGAGGAAGTCCAAGACTTCTGAGAAGCACAGGAAATAAAACTAATAAGTATGTAGGAAACTAGTCTTCATCCAAATACATAGAAACATGTCGAACATCATGCACGTAGCTAACTATTACACAGTGTACCTAAACCAATCCTGTGGTACTAAAACCGATACTGGAATGCAGCACCAAGGTCACAAGCTGACCTATGTTGTGACCTCTGTGCCACATTCTTGCTCAGGATAAGATGTTTAATTAACAGTCTTAACCTCTATGTATGTGGTCAGAAATGGTGTGTTAGTTACGCGTGTTTAATGATAGGATTCTCGTTTTAGTAGAACTTGCTGTTTGTGCTTACCTAAATAAATTATTTCGCATTATGCAAAAGGTCGCATATGAATTTGTAAGGAGTAACTTGCCCTCGTGAAAAATACTCAAGAAGTAAATGGAAACGCTTTCTTCTCGTCATACCAATAACTCGTATTACAAGTGGTACGGAAATTAATTTAATTTTTTTCTCTTAACACCGATTGAAAATTGAGCACTAATCCACCACAAGAAATATGCTCTCCTTACATTTTCTTCTACGAAAACTGTTGTTAGTAGTAAAATGTAATTATTTGTTATCCTAAACGAATTTTAAACGCTGTATTTTATTGAATAATTCGTCGTTTCCTTCCAATAGTTTAATCTGCGACCAATTATTTTTAAGATCATTACAAGGAACTATGCTAAAGCCGTGACGAGGCGATTTACGATATCCTGTTAGGCTTTACTACGCTTGTATCTTTTGTGCACAAATTATAGCATTTGCATGTCTAATTGAGGAACCTTGAATTACATTCTCTTACTAATAGATTACGATTGAAAGGGTAACACTGTGTTTATAAATTATATTAGACTAATTGTATAAACTAATTGACTGAATATTTATTTTATGCCTAGCCTTTTTTTATTACTTCTACATCTATATCTTAAAAAATAAATAAATCTTACTCAATTAACCTTCATTTATCCGTATTTGAGAAAAACACGCATGATAACATCATTATCTAAAGTCCCATAAATCTCAATTCAAACGATATTAATGATAAAGCTTCACAACAATCCTTAATTGAAGTGTTTTCCATGATCATGTATGCCTTGTTCTGTTCAAAGACTTCTTGATTGATCTAAACTATTGCTGACTACTGACTATGGCATTGTGTGGGTCCACACTGCGAGCCTAGCGCGGTTGCGACGACGGGCGCGAAATATCAAACATATGAAACGCGCCTTTGCGTTCATATTGAAGTGACTAAGGCGGAAGCCTAGTGCGATGGGACTGAGCGACACAGCGAGCGTAAGTTTCAAACGCTTCTATCTTCGCGTTCTGGCCACACTACGGGCCTAGTCATCGAGCGACCCAATGCGCGGACGGCGGGGGTAACAAACCAGTTCGATCTTGTCGTTCGGCGTATGTGCATTTATATTCGTTTGTCTAAAAAATGGCGGTGAATACTGAATCGTTCATAAGTGCATAATTCAATCTAAACCACCGATCTGGCAAAGCAAACATCCACACCACAATAATCGCACAATAACAAGAAAGTTATGGACTGAAATAAAATAACAATTTCCTATAAGTCAAGGTGTTGCACTCCTGATGTACGTCACACCGCTACAAGAGCTCGCGCCTTCACTGTGGCCACCCGACGCCACCGCTCGCCACGCCCGCCTAGGCTCCAGTCACCGCGCTTGCAGTGTGGACCCACACATTGGGTTGCCCGGGTAACTGGGTTGAAGAGGTCAGATAGGCAGTAGCTCCTTGTAAAACTGGCACTTAGCTGCACCCGGTAAGACTGGAAGCCGATCCCAACTTAGTTGGGAAAAGGCTAGGCAGAAGATGACGTGTGTGTCTGACAATCCTTTTCCACATCACCTACAGAAAGATTTGATGGCTCCACATCAACAAAAAAGACTTAGGTATCAACTACAACTTGGTACCTAAATAAAAACCACTTCAATTAAAGTTCATAGCCAATGATGTAACGATTACAGGAATATCAATAGACGTTACTGGTCTCGGCGTCATGGCGTCGCCGAAACTCGTAAAGTTACCGAAGCGAAGGCGTGGCGAATGACGGCATACTCATTGTTAGAGATAAGGTGCCTCCGTAAGAGTCCTAAGGAGCTAGTGGATTGATAAAATACTTCAAACTTTATGCGGGATTCTTATGAGTCGACTGCAACGTTGCAATTCTTGGAAAGGCAGACGAAAGGTTTATAGATTCAGAGTTGCAAACGTCACAACTACGTGGCATCGACGCAATTGACAACGGAAAGGGTATTGTGACATAAGTAGGTCTTGCTCATGCTGCTAATATAGGTAAGTCTATAGGTGTTTTCCCCTTTTTCCCAAGTACTTATATATTCGTAAAATCACCTGTTCTTCTCTCATCTTGCAGAAGAGCGTCTGTTTCTGCGTCTCGTCGAGCTCGGCCAGGATCTCGGGGTCCACCCACATGTCGCGCAAGATCTGCTGCAACATCGTGCCGGCCCTGATGACAATACAGACATACATTAAATACATGATATCCACACGTTAACAACATAGGAGAAGGATAGACTAACATACAGGTGGTGATGTAGAAACAAATGAAAATCTTTGGTCAAATACCTTTAAAAGGGGTCCAAATATGAGTTTGAAAACATTTTGGGCTAAAATTAACATAACTGGTAACCTAGAACGCAATAAAAGTTACCAAAGTAGACAGCCAGTTAAGCAACATTACTTATTAGCTATTTATTTTGTCAAGGATTTCAACTATTAGTACAAAGATAAAAGCTCTAACTTTTGCATTTTATTCTTAAATTAAGTACTTAGTTACTAATCAATGAGGGTTTTCGATACTTTTTCTGCCGCCAGGCGGCGCTTCGTATGCGTCAGGTCCAAACAGCTGTCAAATAGTATGGAATTGTAGGGTCCGAACTTATTGTTTATTGAAATTCTGTTATATTGGAAGTGTTATTGATTTTATTATAGACTACGGTCAGAATAAGGTTTCCGAACTAAAAATTGAGCTAAGAGAGAGGGTGCAAAAGTCACTGGTACTAAGGAAAAGCTTGTTGAAAAATTTGTTAACACAATATGATTTAGTTTTTTTTATTTACTCAACCTCAATAGTAAAACAATAATGCAGTGCTTTAATTATAAAATAAAAAAAACACTAAAATCGTTCACTATTCATAGTAAAGATAAGCACTTTGACAGTTACCTGGACCTGACGACTCGGTGCTGCCACCTGGTGGACGCCATTTTAGAAAACCCTCTTCGATGTAGATACTATAAACATGTGCTAGAATCGTCAATAACATGACCTCGGCATCAATAGAATCGACATGGATGACATGATGAAAGAAAGCGTACGTTACGATCACTGTAATCATAAAGATGACTCGAACTTTCTCCTTGTAATAATATTACTGTTCATTATATTTCATCATAGCAACTTATGCGTTCTCATCAAAGCAAATCATTTCAACTAGACTCTGAAAGAAAATTGAATAGAGAATATTGTATGGCCCGATTTCATTTGATCGTTGAAGCAAGTTATGAAAACGCTTTGAATTTCACTTTGAACAAAATTTTGCATCATCATGAAACTTTTATATGAACCTTGTGAAGTAAAGAAGAAACTTAATATATCGAAATATTCGGAGGGCTGTTTGAAAACAGACAAACAAAAATATATAGAACGTGTTAAAGCGAGCGTTTTAGGGGGTATCTTATACAAATTTTGACGTTAAAACAGTGCTGTTTTGGAGCCAAGTTTGAATAAACGATCTTGAGTTTGAGTTTGTAACCCACCCAAAATGTAAGCAGTATCCAAAATTATCAGCTAACAGTGAAAGCCGAATCACATTAAACCTCTAATCAGTCTATTTCCTACAAGCCCCGGTTGAACAGGCAACATGATGGCCTGCAATAACTTTAATGGCACGATCACAGTTCCGCATCACATAATGTATGGAACTTGACGACCTTACAATGATAATTGCGAATGTACTGAAGTAAATAGATTAACAGACAAAGAAATCGATCAGTTAATGAGGTAAGGAAACCCGTAAGATAATGAGGTGAATAGTCTTAGTGAATGCAGTGTAACGTTGTACGTTAATGTCAAAGTTCGGCTTAAACTCCGGGCCACGGCTGATCCGTTGGCCGAACGTCGACAGGCACCGAGAGGCACCGTGCACCGATTACCCTCTACCATACTGCATCACCATCTGCGGGTCGTCCACCCTGAAGCGCCTCCTCGGCTGAGCGTCATCACCGGACATCTCTCCACGTGAAGCCAGGACAGTGCTAGCGCGCTTTACCTCCATATAACAAAATTAATTTTGCTGACGGGCATTCGAATCGCGACCTTGGAAATAAATTTTTATGTTCACAATGTGGGGTTTAATTTAAAATCTAAACCGTCCACACGCTAAACGTGACATTGGCGCCCTTTTCGTGGTTTATATTTATATGGTCAGTAATTTTTTTTTTTGTTCTATGGAGGTAGTAGTGCTTTTTGGTGTTTTGTGTGCGTTCTTTATGTTTTTTAGTTTTGTGAAACGTTTTTTTTCTTTTGGTTGCATAGTAACTAAGGTGTACGTCACATTTGTTTTGTAATATTTAACATTTTAAATATTAATCAGTGATTGATATTATCAAAGTGCAGTCACAGTCCTAAACTTGACACACACTAGTATAATTTGCCGTTAATTTTGTTTTTTCAAATTTTTTTTTAGCCGTCATTATAGTTATTGTAAATTACCCACTGTTTCTTAAATAAAATTTTGCTTCGTAGAATGTCTTGCATAAGGTACTATCAACGGCATAATTTGGTGGACACTTAATTTTTAATTTTTTTTTTTTGGTACTACAGTTAATTTTATTACATCTGCAGTACAGTCGACAGTGTAAATTAATACTTCGTTATTGTTTTTTTTTTATATAGTTTTTTTTTACACATTTTTTTTTTTAAATATAAACGGTACAATCATAAATGTATGTATTGCAAATTACAATTACAGTCGGCAACATTATTTGTCGTTTTTATTAAAAATAAATTTGTTTGTGTATTTAATGTGCGTACACATTAGTTACGAAATTTGCTTTGTTTTTTTATTTTTTTGTTGCAATTTTTTTTTTTTTGGTTGCAATTTTTTTTTTTTGTTTTGTCACACGCTTATTTTAGTTAACATTCTTCTCCGTGGAAAAACAACCAAGACGTTACTTAGTTAAATTTAAAAATTGTAACAGACGGAGTATTTTTTTTAATTTCTAATTGTTTTTTCACGTTATTGAGTTGTTCAACATTCACCCAATCACTTTTCGCATAATTTTTTTTTTTTATTCAATCTTTCTTCGCTATGGCTTATCCAGTTAAGTTTATGTCGCTTCAAAAGGCTGAGCTTGAGTACGAAGTCTCTATTAGGGGTGAATCTCCAGCTACTACAGTGCAGGAGTTGCGCAAACAAATTGCTAAGTGTGGGCCATTGTTTCCTTCGGAAGACATCCTCACTAGTCCGTTCGATTCAGCAGTCGACCTTAAAGGAGTTTTGGATGTTCTTGAAAGGGTTAACAATAATTTAGAATCTACTTCAATAGATAAAAACACATTGTTACGGAGTCAAAATTTACTTAACCATGTTTATCACCGTCTTAATCGTATTGCATTTGATGACAAATTAGAGGAGACTTACGACCAATGTGTTGGCCTTTTCAAGAGCACTTCTGCAAAGCTTACTTCGCTTAATGATTCTGCTGTGGACCCTCTAGCTACCACTAGTACGGACTGCTCATCCGTTCTTACTGCGACACCTGTTAATGTTTCCGTCACTTGTGAAGGCAACATTAACAAATTTTCGAAGATAAGATATGATGGCAAGTCTTGCGTACGTGCATTTATTCAACGTTGTGAAGAATTGTGTCAGGCTAAAAATATTTCTTATAATAAAATATTATCTAACGCTACAGAGATATTTATCGGCGAAGCATTGCATTGGTACAGAAGTGTCAGGGATACGATTTCGAGTTGGAACGATCTTACACTGGCGTTGAGACGTGATTTCGATGAGTCTGATTATGACTACAGACTGCTTACAGAGATACGGACTCGTACACAGGGTGAGACTGAAAATATCGTCATTTACTTATCTATTATGTCTGGACTCTTTTCGCGACTTTCAAAGAAGGTGTCAGAGGAAGATAAATTGGAGATAATCCTTCACAATATTCGTCCAATCTACGCGAATATCCTTGCATCTGTTTCGGAAATAAATTCTATTGACGAATTGCGAACCTTGTGTCGAAATTATGAAAATATCCAATCACGATTTTCTCAATTTAAGGAACCCCCTAAACCGTCCTCGAATACCTTAGCTCCTGAATTAGCATATTCAGGACAATCTAATAGTAAGCATTATTCTAAATTTAATAATAACAACACATATGGTAAAAATTTTCACAATAACAATAGGCAAAATAATAATCAAAATATTTATAATAATAACAAAGGTAATAATAATTCTACAGCTAAATATGTTCATGCAGTCGGTACTCCTAATCCTAATTCTAACCCTAATCCTAAACATAATACTAGTTCTAAAATGCGCTACTGCCCACGTTGTCGCAATAACACACATAATCTAAGGCAGTGTACAAGCAAGGATGTGGTAGTATGTTTTTCTTGTGGTCGTGAGGGCGTGAAAGCTCCTGATTGTCCAAACTGCAGCAAGGATGTTAATAAGGAAAAAAACTAATTACAGAGAACCGTGCAAATAATAAATTTGATAACCAAGAGTGGCAGGATTGGTTACAAACAATTAGGTTATTTTTTAAATCGTATAACATCTACACGGTTCTCGAGGATAAAGGAGACTGTGATGATAGGCCTTATGTATCTGTTCTGATTAACGATCTTACCGTCTCGGGTCTTCTAGATTCCGGTTCCGCGGTAACCATTATAGGCAACAGTGCTCATAACATACTTAAAGATTATGGCTTGCCACTTATTGAAAACGATTGCATTACAGTAACGGCAGCAGGAGGTCAAAATTTAAATAGTTTAGGTTATATTAATTTACCAATAAAATTCGAGAATCAATTTCACATTTTGAAGGCACATGTCATTCCCGATATTAAAAGGATTTTAGGCATAGATTTTTGGCGTAAATTTAAGATATGTCCAAAATATACTGGTAGCGTTACAATGTTTAATGACATTAATTGCTCATTAGATACTCCTCAACATTCCTTCATACAAGGCTATACTAATCTTGATGAGGCACAAAAGAAACTGGCGGATAGTGTCATCAAACAGTTCGAAGACATTTCTTTTCATCGCAAAGGTTTGGGCGTAACGAGTCTTATCCAGCACCGCATTGAGACGGGTAACGCAGCACCGATTCGTCAACGGTACTACCGACTGTCACCGGAGAAGCAGCGTATTTTGATTGAACAGGTGGATGAAATGCTTTCACTCGACGTAATCGAGCCTTGCGAGAGCGCATGGTCATCTCCTGTTCTGATCGTAAATAAAAAGAACGGCCAGCCTCGGTTTTGCCTTGATAGTCGCAAACTTAATTCGGTGACTAAGCGCGATGCCTATAATCTCCCTTACATATCGGAGATTTTAGACAACTTACGAGACGCGCGCTATTTATCAAGTTTAGACCTATCCAAGGCTTTCTGGCAAATACCTATCGCTGCTGAAGACCGTGAGAAGACAGCGTTTTACGTTCCTGGCAGGGGCACCTTTTGTTTCAAGCGTACTGCTTTTGGCTTGACAAATGCACCGGCTACTCAGCAGAGACTCGTTGACCTTTTGTTTTCCGAGTTTGGCCTAAAAGTCTTCGCTTATTTGGATGACGTCATCATCATTTCTGAAGACTTCAATAGTCACATGACACTACTTTTGCGCGTTTTAGACAAGTTGAAACAGGCTAACTTAACTGTTAACCTCGAAAAGTGCAATTTCTTCAGGTCACAGCTCAAATACCTCGGTTACGTGGTCGATAGCACTGGGCTACGTACAGATCCAGCCAAGGTTGAGGCTATACTCAATTATCCGACGCCTAAAAGTCGGAAGGACCTCAAACGTTTTCTTGGTACTGCCACATGGTACAGACGTTTCGTTCCGAACTTCAGCACTATAGCGGGGCCCTTAAATAAGTTGACTTCCTCCAAAAAGGGCACTCCTCCCTTCAAATGGACTCCAGAAGCTGACTCTGCATTCCAAAAACTTAAGGAGTGTTTAGTTTCTGCCCCCGTACTTTCATGTCCAGATTACTCTAAGCCGTTTGAAGTACATACGGATGCTAGTAGTTACGGTGTCGGCGCAATGCTTACTCAGTCAATAGATGGCAAGGAACATCCAATTGCCTACATGAGTAAGTCATTGACTGCTGCCGAGAAGAACTACAGCATAACCGAGCGCGAAACGTTAGCTGTCATTACCGCTCTTGAGCATTGGCGTTGCTATATTGAAAACGGACAACAGTTTACTGTCTATACCGACCACAGTGCGCTCAAATGGTTCTTGTCATTAAGTAACCCTACTGGTCGACTGGCACGATGGGGCGTACGTTTATCAGCCTTTAACTTTGTTATTAAGCACCGACGTGGTGTAGACAACGTCATTCCCGACGCTTTGTCTAGGAGCGTACCAGTTAGTGCCATTGGTTCTTCCACTTATGTGGACACTAAAGACCCTTGGTACAAAAGTATTTACCACGGTTGCCTAAATGACCCTTCAAAATTTGCAAACTTTATTATTAAAAATAATAAACTGTTCCGGCTTTCTAAAAATAAGCATGAAATGACTTCTGAATTCTCGTGGAAGCAGGTCGTTCCTACTGAATTTCGCGAGCCCATAATTCACGAAAATCATTCCGAGCCTAAAGCAGGACATATGGGCATTTTTAAAACTTACCGCCGTCTTGCGTTACGTTATTACTGGCCAGGGATGTATAAGGACGTTGTTAAATTTGTTAGTACTTGTGATAAGTGCTTAGCCTACAAAGCCCAGAATCATCAGCATTTAGGAGAAATGGGTCGTCCTAAACAATGTTCACGACCATTTCAAATGATCTCTATAGATCTAATGGGACCTCTTCCTACTACAAGAAAGCAGAATAACTACATATTAGTTATAACTTGTTGTTTTTCAAAATTTTGTTTGATTTTCCCAATTAAAAAAGCAACTGCCGTGATAATTACAAAAATTTTAGAAGAGTCAGTATTTTTAGTGCACGGCATACCTCAAACTGTATTAATGGATAATGGTACACAGTTTACTGGGAAGGTGACTGATGCCTTATTTAAAAAATATAGAATACCGAACATTTACTTTACACCTAAATACACCCCTCAGGTAAATTTAGTAGAAAGGTATAATAGAACTATAATAACTTGTTTATCCACATACGTAAATGATGACCACAGATCATGGGACTTATTTATTCCCGAAGTACAGTTTGCCATCAACAACTCTGTAAACGAAGCCACAGGTTTTACGCCATCATTTTTAGTTTTCGGCCGTGAACTTGTTTCTTGCGGGTCTCACTATATTGATAATGACCTCGGCAATGAAATACTCTTTTTGCCACGTGATATATACGCAGAAAACCTTGGTTGTTTGGCCAGTACCTTTGATACTGTGCAGTCTAGATTATGGCAAGCCCATGTAAAGAATACTTCACATTATAATTTGAGACGCAAGTTTGCCGAATTTAACGTTGGAGACGTAGTCATGAAGCGCGCTTACTTTTTAAGTGATAAGGCAAATCGGTTTTCGAAAAAGTTAGCACCGAAATTTATTAAAGCTAAAATAATTGAAAAGAAGTCTCCCTTAGTTTATGTGCTGCAGGACATGTCAGGTAAAAACTTAGGATCTTGGCACATAAAAGACTTAAAATTATTTGTCAGCAATAGATAATATTTTTTTTGTTCATCAATTTTAACTATTCAGTATTTTTTTTCTTCAAGTTATCTTTTATCTTAATTTATTTATTATTTTAGTTCCCTCTCGCTTACTTTTCCGCCTTCACTTGGAACTTCTATTTGTAAAGTGTCAAGTAAATAAGAATACTGGCACTTATAACAGTATGCAATTGTGCGTCAGTTATTTTAATAGATACTAAGAGTAACTGCTGCTGGAGTGTGTTTGAGAGATGTATGAATGAGTGTATTTTGGAAGAATAAACAAATAGTTTAGCAACATAGTTCGAGAACATGCGGATTTTGTCATTTTTTTTAGAGAAATAACAAAATCCTTGACTGTGCGCGGGGGTATTGTAACGTTGTACGTTAATGTCAACGTTTTAAAATACTTGCCTTTTGTTTTTAATCAAAATATTAATATAAGGTGGGTAGAAAAATAAATAAATAAATGTAATGTCTACCTACGGTTGCGTTTAGAAACGCGTACAATTATTTGTTTCGTTAATTAAGTATTATTTATTTCTTTTACTAAACTGATTAACGTATTTTTAAATTCATATTTATTATAACAACTTGGGTCTAGAAATAAAAAATTGTAACTTAATCAAAACTTAAAAACAAACAGTACGTAGTCATTATCTGTATCGGTGCAACGGCAAGTTAAACCAAATTGGACTTCACGTCATTGTGATATGGTTTCGATTCTTTTACCTGGACTGCTGTACCAATGCAAATCGGATTCGTTCGCTACTCATTCACGGGCGTGTACCGTGAGGTTGGTTAGCTGCTTTAGCGACTCGACCATTTTTAAAATATCATCACGGAAGACACACGTTCACGCGCTCCTTACAAGCACTCACTTTTGCCAGTCCTTAGTGCGTGACGTTAATCGTGGTCTTAACGGTTTTATTTTATAATTTTGAAAACATATTTTTCAAATTTCGTTTAACTTATTCTCTATATTGTAGAATCAGTGCATCTCCCCGTATTGGGTAAGTGTTGAACAATTCGTGTAATTGCTACCACCCACCTATTGGGTGACCGTTGGTAAATGACTTGCAGATTTCATCTTTTCTTGCTTTGCACATTGTCGCATCATTTGTAGCCTTTTTCATCATCATAAGCAGTCAGGGTTATTCTTTTCATTTGCTTATCCCTGCATCTTATTTTTTATATGTTTTATACATTTTATATAAAAATTACATTTCAGCTGTTCTCTGTAAACTCCGATTCTGACTGTGAATTTGCACACATTCGCCTTAAGCGCACTGAGCTTCTGCTTCCTGCTTCCGCGGCAAACACAGTCAGAGGAGGACAATCAGAAATGGACATTTATTTGAATGGATGTAAATTCCAGGGTCCAAAGTTCGGGTTCAAAGTTCGGCTTAAACTCCGGGCCACGGCTGATCCGTTGGCCGAACGTCGACAGGCACCGAGAGGCACCGTGCACCGATTACCCTCTACCATACTGCATCACCATCTGCGGGTCGTCCACCCTGAAGGGCCTCCTCGGCTGAGCGTCATCACCGGACATCTCTCCACGTGAAGCCAGGACAGTGCTAGCGCGCTTTACCTCCATATAACAAAATTAATTTTGCTGACGGGCATTCGAATCGCGACCTTGGAAATAAATTTTTATGTTCACAATGTGGGGTTTAATTTAAAATCTAAACCGTCCACACGCTAAACGTGACAGCAGGAAACAGTTTTTTAATCGATAATACACGTCTAAGTGATCAAACTTAAGGTCTGTCAATAGTATAAAGTAGACAGTGGAAAAAGTAAAATAAGTTGTTCGAAGATATTAGTATGGATAAATGCTGCGCTGAATACACCAAGTAGAGATAACAGTGACCTATTTTCCATATTTAAGCTCGTAATTACCAACTCTTCATGACTTCTAGGAAAATTCCATAGTTTCCTAAGTACCTCCGCAATAGTAACTAAGTATATTTGACTAACAGATAGAACCATTATCAACGGAATCTTATCATCTGGTGTTTGCTCTTCATAGTAATACTAGAGCCGTAGATTAAGTGCTTTTATTTTCAAATATTTTTTAATTCTCTCTTAAACACACGTGGTGAGATAAGGGGGCCCGAAAACGTAATGGTGGTGATTATGAGAGAGGAATTTTGTTCCTCCTTTTCAATCTCCATAAAACAAAAGACAATCAGCTGTGTGTTCTAGCATTTAGAATTATAACTACATCATCAACATATGCTGATGTAACAAACTCGTACAAAATCATTTGTATGGACGGCACGATACTTGAGAAGACATTTAACCGCCGAAGCAGTTTTTGTAGCAAATTACAATTAAATATAGGACAACTCAAAAAATCTTGATTTGAAATGTCAAGCGAAGTTAATGGCTGCGGTTTTCCCAACATGGACCAGTCACGAACTAGTAGGCTATGCGATCTTTCCAAAAACTGAAAACCTCAAACACTACACTATCTTAAGGTACTGCCTTCATTTATTTATCAAGACTATATTAAGCTTATTTACCTAGACGTAGATAGGGCTTAGTACCGAGAAGGGATTGCTTCTCGGTAAAATAAGCCCTTATAACTGAGAAGGTATTACACCACGCGAATATTAATACATTTTTTTATAATATTAAAAATTCGATTCAAAACAGCGGTTACTAAACGTGACAGCGGTACTTCAAGAAGTTTGCAACGAGAACAAAGACTGAATATTGCAAAGGCGGTCGTGCGTCCGCGCCGCATGTCAATCGATCGAGCGATCCGCGCGCCATACATTATGTATGCGCTTGCGTTGAAGTGGGCTTGTAGTCTCGTGTCAGAAGGTTTAGTATACGTAATTTACTGGCTTTGGGTGGTCCATTAAGTTCTTCTTTCCTGCGTTAATTTCTTTAAAAAATCCCTACCAAATAGGAGAATGGATTGATCTTGAACTATATCTGTGAAAATGTCTTTAGGCGATATCTTACCTGACGTAATCACTAGAAAAAGATTCGTTAAATTGAAATCGTAATTTACGCTACAGAACTTAACCTTCGGTTCAGCAATTTTATTGCGAAATACCTGCGTACTACGTATCGACATAACTTACGTCTGCCGACCTTTTTTAGAGCAGAATATCGCCTATTCAGTTCTTTAAAAGGTTGGCGGTTACATTCAAGTTCTTAATAAAGATTGAAATAATTAGGTATAGATAAACAAGTGGTTGAAAAGCAAATTTCCACAAAGTCCAAAGCAAAAGGGAGGTATAGAAGAAATCGCTGATTAGCGATAAGACCGCCATTTGTACTCTTCTTTGTGTATTATGATGTCCTGTCTTGTTAATTTTCTTGGTGTTCAATAAAGCATAATCTATTATATTATACATATTTAAAAAAGCTCAGCTATAGCTAATTAAAAAACAAACTCGAACTGAATAACTCTGCAATTATTTTTGTTGTTAATGAAGATAAACATACCTAAAAGAATACTACCAACTTAAATCCTCAGAATGACATTTCAACAACAGGTGAAGTCAATGTTCGAGAAACTCCCCATAAAGCATACGACATGAATATTGATGAAGGAAACATAACGCTTATGTCTTTGCCTGACAAAGGACCGTCGTGACGACTGGTTACAACACAGCGAGTCGTGATGGATACAAGCCACTAATGCTAGTACGCTATAGTTCAAAAGTGAAGGTGAAACAATTGCCGAGCTTTGGGCCTGAGTCTGTGTAGCTATTGTGAAGGATATATTTTATTATCTAGTTTGTAACCAGTTGCTAAGATGAAGAAAACGAAGCTTAGAACATTTTTTATATGTCATCACTGCTATTAACAGGATGGTAGTAAAAAAATTCCGCTATGCATTGTTGTTTGACGACTGAAAAAGTTTCCTAGGCATTATCCAGTGCTTTCTGAATGAAGACAAATATATTTATTCATGGAATGTATTTATATAGTAACAATGAGCAACACTGTTGATAATCAACGAGAATGTTGCATCGTGCGATAACTAGTCAACTGACTAACATTACAAACTCTGCAATATTAAAACGCAGTGATGCCAGAAACTTTGCAAGGTTTTCATACACTTTGTATAATAAACAAAGGTTTACCATGAATACGGGTCTTTATTCTCAGTTCTCTGGCATCTAACAGACAGTTGACAACTGTATGAGACAGTATCTGCAATTCGAAACACGTCAGCCTGTCTGATGCCAAGCCACCTGGACACGACAGGTCTTCACGTGATCCTCAATATTCATGAAGACTAAACCAACATTATAATTGTTAAAGATAACTTACGAATGTAAGTTTGTATCTTACGATTTCACAGTTTGAGATGACTGAGTGATGAGGTTTGACTACATTATTTAGTTTTTGGAAATTCTTGTAGTTCTGTAAAGAGTTGACCGGAGCATGATAATATCCTAAACTGAATTGAGTTTACGATCCCTTGATTGGTCATTTAAGTTTCTGGAGGCTGTATTATTCATCTATTCTATGTGTATATCTATCAATATGTTCCTTGCGAGTTTACTTAGAACTTACAGAAGCTATACTTTATCAA
Source organism: Helicoverpa zea (assembly GCF_022581195.2). Classification (NCBI taxonomy): domain Eukaryota; kingdom Metazoa; phylum Arthropoda; class Insecta; order Lepidoptera; family Noctuidae; genus Helicoverpa; species Helicoverpa zea. The sequence continues at coordinate 10,226,315 of NC_061469.1, read as the reverse complement.
ATCAATACCAATTTCACCTACAGGCTCTTGTAATAAGAAAAGAATATAAGATATAGAATATAGAAAGGAATAACGTTAATAAGAGAAGAAAAACAAAAGTAGCTTTTCATCAATTAAATCAGACGTGAAAAAAATAACCAAGCCTCCTCAACACGTGCAAAAAATTCAAATTTAATTCGATACACTACAACTTTAAAGCTTCACAAAAAAGGCAATGATTATGTCATACATAATTTAATCCAAAAATACATATCAAAAACTTGAAACGGCATTACGTCATGTTCGCCTTGAATTACCGCGGCAAGCAAGATCCTTGCTCGATGAAGAAGAAAGTATGCGCGGGCGCAGGGTGGGCGTGACCCCGGGGAGGTCAAGGATACAGTAAAGTTCAGTCTGCGAGCTTAATGCTATGTGCAATGAAGCTGCACTTAGTTTTTAATGCTTGTTTTTGTTGGTAAAAATGATAAATTGTGTAGAGTAATAATGTATTTTTTGACTTCGTTATGGAGTACGATTTGCAAGATTTTACGATAGGTTAGGGCAAAGTTAAACTTAAGTTCAGTTATTATTTTGAAAATTCCCTTAGAATACCAAAAGGAGAAATTAATTACTAGCCAAACAAACGCCCAGATATACTTTCCTTATTAACAAAACCATTATGTCCATTTCGCCGAACCAACAGGTCATGTTGACAGGTCAACATCGTCCACTTACTATAGAACAATTTGGCGCAACCCACTTCACTAATATTGAAGGCAATTAACACCAAAACCACTTCTTTGTCCCTGTGAGAAGTATTCCAAAAAATAATAAACTTTATGAAAGCAAACGTTGACATGGCACACATTCGCGTAATGGACAGAATAACTGTATTAGATGAAGTCATCAAAGGGTCTACCTTAATGATGAAATCTTGTGAAATTTAATTTTTAAATAAAAAAAAAATAATTTAAATCAATCACATAAAGTTGAAACGAGTTTAACAAAACTAAAGTCTACTTAACAAAACATTGGTATTTATTTAAATATTGAAATATTGCATTATTGTGAAAGAAATAATTGAAACCTGATGTTTTAGTTCTCAAAAATTAAATATTTGCTTACGGACATTTTCCCACAAGAACTTTTTAAAGTCAAAAGCAACAGCGAACATACCAATTGACCCCTTAAAGGCAATTTAAAAATTCGTGAGCTTATTCTGTGCTAATAAATTATATCGTAAGGTTCTTGAAGGATAATAACAGCAATCATATCGCTGTCACAACTATCAGCTTTGATTTATCGCTGTTTGATTATGCGCATACGTTGCGCAAGCGCACTGCAAGCCTGCAACTTACTATTCAGGTTTCACAACTTTGAACCGTGGAATATAGAACTGGCTGAAAATACATTAAATTCCGATCTAGGAACGAAAGGAGTTTTGAACCAGTAACATGTCTAACACGCGATAAGTGTGTGTTTAATTAATTCATGTATAGTAAACGCGATAAGTAGGTCCTACTAGATTGTTCAAGACCTTTGTGTTTAAAAGATCGAACATACTAAAGACAACCTTGGAATTTATGCCGACCACCTTGACCATATTTCAATGTATAAAAGAAAAAAAAATATCCATTTTCAAATCTAGAACAGTGAAAAGTGAAGGAATAATTCAAATTCTAGTTTGTGGCGTGAATTTCTGCAACGCTTTTAAAACAATAAGCTGACATACGTCAGATGACTTACCGCGGGAAACAAAGAGCTCTCGAAAGTGGGTTGCACAGACAAATTAGCGGTTACCTTGCCGTGTCATAGAGGTCACATAGCAGATTTCCACGTAAATCACTTTCCCCATACTTACACCGTAATTATGTAAAAGTGCGTGTAAACTGGCACGAAATCATAGATAACATTCCTGACAAGCAACTCAATAAATTGCGTTCACGCCTTTCAGTTGCAATTAAGTTTGAAATTGCCGGAAAATTTCCTTGATACACAAACATATAACTTCCTTTTTGTAATACAGTAAAACATGTGCGAAAACACACTATATTTGTCTAATTCGCATTTTCGCATAACCTATTTTAACATCTGTCTCAAGTTACAATAGATCCAACAATAGTTCCAACCGTTAAAACAAAATGAATCTTATCGTCGCGTTGGTAATTAGGCATGGCGGAACAAGTGCACACGTGTGCGCAAAAAAAAGCAGGCGCGGCCATAGTGTCACGCTTGTACGCGCGTTTTTTGTTACGTCTCGTGTCGATGAACCGAGGCCCTTTAGACCAAGGAGTATTTAGCTCCATAAAATAAAGAGAATGTGGGAGTGGTAGTGGCTAGTTGATTATTTTGTTGTTACATTGAATAGTCAAATAAACTGTTGGTTTTATGACCAGTTTCACTATCCTCGGAATATGAGGCAACAATCCTTTCTAATATTTTTCTCCTACGGCTTTTTTAAAGGACTGTATACAAGTTTTGTTAAGAGATTATTTGGAAGGCTTGGTTTACCTGCATAGAAGATTATTACAGAAATGTTTCAAGCAACGGTAGTTTCTAGATTGGTTATTATTACACAATCAGAGCTTATCTTTATGCAGGCAAATTATTTAGTACTGTTACAGTAAGATATATTAAAACCTTAATGTTCAGCGGCCGTGAAAAGCAAACCACCATTTAAACCTGCGGTTAGTACAGCTTGCTAAACTAAGTTTAAAAAGTGGAATGTGTAATCTACCGCTATGGTAACTGCATACCAGTTAATAGTATATAGGTAAATTATCCTTTTCAAATATCTATATTTATTCTGATTTTTAATATTCAAATTGATATTTGAAAACATTTCATTGATTAATAGTCAAAGTAAAGACTTACTTAAAAGATCTGAAATATTTAAAAGCACGACTGATCTTACAAAATGTTTTAATACTGCACTTATGTACCGCTATACTTATAATTTTATATACGTAGATATAAGACAGAATCGTGTACACAAAGTCCTTGCTCACTTCACTATTTCTCTATCAATCACTAGACAGACATTTAATTAGCTCAAAACGTGCTTTAACCTTCTTTTCCTTTCATTTTCAGTATCAATAGCAAACAAATTGTTTTATTACCTATACACTGCAGCAATTAAAAGTCTTCACACAACATGAAAATGTTGCTTTCATAGCACTTAATGAAATACGGCTACAATAAAGAATAATTATATTACTATACAATTAATTTTCGCAACGGAATCATGCTTTAATTACACAAATTACTGTTGGTGAGTGTTGAAAACGTAAAATTATCGCGAGGTCAACGCCCTCTAGTGTTGACGTGCGAAAACTTCTACGGTTACTCTCGTTAGTGTTTCAAGTAACTGTTAAGTGTGTTTTTTTAATATAAATGTACCCTGCAGTAGGTTAGTAGGACTTTCGTAGATGGTCATCAGAAACAACCAACTAGAAGTAGGTACGTATAAAGTAAGTAATTTCGGATGTGGGAAAAACATTGCAAGGCAAGAAACTAGGATAGCGCGAGAATGTGGTTTTCAGAAACAAACACAAGAAAGTAAAAAATCTTTTAAATGCCAAGTTTCTTTCAAAATGACACAGAAAATTGGTCAAAATAATATTTTTTCTCCACAGAACTAGCTAATTTCATGAGAGCTGCATGGGCATCTACATATATGTAGAGTTTCATGTACATACATAACTACGAATGCTATATCTACATATTCAGAGTACCTCTTTACTTTACACTATTGTTATAAAATATTACATAATTTCATCATCTTCAAACAAAAGTTACTGCAGCATCTTCTAATTTTAGCATTATTATTTAATTTTGACGAAAATAATCCAGATGTAATTTTTCGCACACATTCACTACAACACTCGTAATAAGTAACCAGTGAATGTAGTTACTAGTTACAATTATATTTCCTAATATTAGACACTAAATAATAACTGTAACTTAGATAAATAACTAGTTATGTGCACTATTTTTTAAAGATTTTTCGCACGCGATTGTTCAACAGTTGTATGCTGCTTGTTTAAGAAATCGTAACGGTAGAATTGGGATTATGAACGCTAATTTCTTGTTTTAATTATAATTTATGACTAAAGTATGTACATCTTTGAATAAAAAGGAACTAAATAGTCTAGTAATCAAGTATGACATTTAAACTCAAGTTCACATAAAGAACCGTTTTTCTTAAAAAAAAAACTGTTTACTTTGAAAACTTAACGTGAAAAATAGTTGACAGTTATATCCTCAAGCGTGACTACATAAGTATAATATTTGTGTTTCATGCGTAGTTATGGGCCAAATAGACAGTAAAAATATGACACACATATTCTATTAAAAAACAATCAAACACCGATATAATACGGCAATAATTATATAGTTAAAGCTATAAATAACGAAAAAACACATAAAATGAAATTCAGCAAAGCAAGTTTCCTCCTTTCACGCGTTTCCAACTTTCTTCCGTTTCTCAATTCCCGGTCAGTTTTTATCTATGACTGCATTTTCTCGATGTGTTCCAGACACGAGGCGAAATCGTCTACTATCGGTCAGCGAGTGAAAATCATTAAGCTGTGATTCATTTACGCGAGCAAGCGACGGATGAAATGAACGTAAGACTGTGCAGTTTTCTCACAAGCTCTTATATTGGAAATAGAAAACAGAATTTGTTTTGGTTTTTAGTTTTATTTACCGAGTGTTTTTACTATCGAAAGATAAGAGATAAAGTTTTATGTAGGCCCTTTAATAAATATATCCGCGCGACACACTGATTACTCACAGAATAATACAGTATTATCCGTACTATTACCGATCACGTTTATAGATTAGCATAATTTTATCAAAGAATACGAAATTAGTTTATTGTTTTCCTACAGATTATGAATGAATCACATATTCAGGTGGGTTTTTCAGAATCTCAATTCAAAAGTACTTAGGTAATTTACTACTTTCATTGTATTTATTGCTGATAAAAAATTAGTCACATGTTAAGATTAGCCATTCACCTGTTTGCCTAAGTTGTGTTAAGTAAAAGATAGGAAATAGCTAGATAATTGTATGTATTATTTGTTCTAGCCTAATCATGAACGAAGAGCTCCAAAAGACATTTAATTATGAGGTTCTTAAGAAAAGTCTGCCAACTCCATTCAAGTTCGCGGCTTGCTCGCTGCAATCAACCAGCAGCTTAACGCACAAAGTTTCTAACCTCTTAAAGCGATGTTCAGTTTCTAGATTGGCGCATGCTCTAGAATGTTAATGTTCCTGCGTTTGCGCCAATTTGCTCTTAATGACGTCTGCGCCCATACGCGGCCATGTAGCGGCCATTACAGTCATCTAATTGAATTATAGCGTATTTATTGAAACACGGCAGGTGCGGTCTACGTATTATTATTGCGGAAACTTTTAGTAATTAAACAGAATCTATAAAAACTACTGGTTTACCTGTGTATATGTTATGGACCATGTGATTAATTCGGGCATTATAAATAACTAGCTTTCCGCCCGCGGCTTCGCCCGCGTGGAATTCGGTTCACCCCTCCCGCTGTGGGTTAGCAGCGGTGAGGGAGTGTCAAACTCTTACTGACTAAAATCGTCGTGTTCCGTCCTAGGCCTTTTATATACCAGGGCCGCGGTACCTCTTTCGAACAACCCGCAGCCGCGGCTGGCCCTGGCGCTACTGGGCCCCACTGATTTCAAAACAGACTAATTCGCGGCGAACCTTAACACCACGATACAGAAAAGCACAACGCCATCTATCGAGCTATCGGGAAGCTCGCGATTGAACAATGAGCTACAGGTTAAAGCGCGAGATATCATTGCACTTCTTACGTATCTTAAAAAAAACAACGTCACCACGTTTTAAAAAGCTATCATTCCACTTCTTATGTATTTTAAAAACACATCGTTACCACGTTTTAAAAACACCCAGCGCCATCTATCGCATACCTCAAGAACGAAATAACTTAACTAATACTTATACCAATTAGTAATTCGTTGAATTATAGTTAATTCAGGATAAGTAGATGTAAAAAAAACAGTTAAGACGATAAAACAAATCGTACGTCATCCCTCGGGAATTCCTCATTTTCGAGGATTCATTATCGTATCATTTAGCTTCTAAATTTATATGTTCATATTCGTTTGCAATATATAAGTAGATGTAAAAAAAAACAGTTTAGACGATTAAACAAATTGTACATCATCCCTCGGGAATTCCTCATTTTCGGGGATTCATTATCGTATCATTTAGCTTCTAAATTTACATGTTTATATTCGTTTGCAATATATTACCTTGTTTTAAACGACACACAGCGCCATCTACAATCCATCCATCAAGCAAACAATATTTTTGTTTTCCCTCGGGAATATCTATTTTTTTCGGGATAAAAAGTACCCTATTATTTAATCCGGACTTCTAACTTTACGTCTGCAAAATTTCAAAGCAATCGGTTCAGTAGTTACGGCGTGAAAGCGGAACAAACAAACAAACTCACTTTCCGATTTATAATATTAGTAAGGATGCCCGAGCATTATGAATAATGTCTAGCTTTATCGGGCCAAGTGATTAATAACTATCTTAACTTCATTATTTATCACATTGCACGGGCATTATTATATTGCTACATGACAGTTGGGCAATTTGATAATAAAGCTATATTTTACGCGGTAGGGGTTCGGGGAGGGATGTACGCATGGCGTGACACGCTTTGACCAATCAGAGACCGTCATTTTTATGTTCTATTTTAATTGTATTTTAATTTAACTTTTATTAAAAGATGTTAATTATGCCAAATAATGAGTCTGATTGCTTAAACTTTAGTTTATTCTGTTTTGTAATAATAAGTCATTTCTATAAAACAAAGATATTTTGTAAATTTTTTGTTTTAAATTTAATTATATTGGTGAAGCGTCAATGTCTCTTTTTTTCAATGCAAATATTTATTCAATAATAAATTAAATACATAAGTTATTTTTCCCGCAACTTAAAACTTTATTTCGATCATTTTCATATTTATAATAACCCAATTGAGTCTCTGGTGATGATATCCGAACGACAATACTAGCTACCGCAGCGCCCATTGGTTCGTATCGAGTGTTCTAGAAGCGGTGAGGGAGTGCCAGACTCTCACTAACTAAAAAGCGTTGTGTTCCGTCGTTTATGTACCAGGGCCACGGTAAATCTTTCGAACAATCCCGCAGCCCAGGCAGGCCTTGGCCCTGTTGGGCCCCGCTGGGGTTGCTGACAGTATTCTACTTATGTAGCCCTTTCATTTGACACCCATATTGAGGGGGTTGTGGAAAAATATGTAATCCGCCATTTTGTGCCGGTGGCCATCTTGGATTTACAATGTTACTGATATTACTATATTGTATTGTCATCAGAATTAAAGGTATGTACCAAATTTCAGATCATTCTGACAACAGGAAGGTATTAAAATTTTAATTACTAAATTTGACCTAAGAATAAATAATAAATAAAAAAAAAGCAAACGGGGTGAGCTAAATAAAACCGTTTAATAATTATGTATGTATTACTTTGCCCAAAAGATCACGGGCAATATGTATAGTGCCCGGTCAATTTGATCATTTGAATAATTATTATCAAATTGCACTCTCATATTGGGCATTTTTCATAATGACCGGGCATTATGTATACTGCCCAATTTATCACTTGGTCCATAACATATACATTTATACTGTAACGTTGTACGTTATATTTTGTATATTAAAAAAATACTGGACTTGCTATATCTCAGCCGCGCGCCGCGACCCGTGAACCGATGCAATACTGGACCAATGCATACTTAGTACCTATGAAATAAACGTTAGTGGGCCAATTCAGCATTTTACACGGTAAAATCAAGGCCCCATTTCCACCGTTTGACCGCACTAAAATAATTGACGGAAGCCCCAAATTGCAACAGCACGCAATTAGCCAATATAGGACGGAAGTTCACGACGACACAGCGGAACAGATTCATGGCTAAACGATTTGATTAGCCAACGTGCTGGCAGTACGTGAGCTACGGTTGTGAAAACTGCAAGGTTTCAAGCTACACATAATCGCTAAAAAACATCTATCTAGTTCTTCTGATAAAAATCAATTGATTAGATCAGCTTTTAATGTCACTACAAATTACCAAATGAGGTTGCCGACTCGTTGCGTTGACAGGTCGGTGGGTGTGTAGCACGCCTTAGACACTCTAAAGACAAATGTAAACAATACTATTTTGTCCTTCAAACGATGGAGAAAGTTGCCACTTACAGTAATTTTCGGATGTTGAAACATCGCGCACATTTTTCCTCAACCTATCGGCCAAGCGATCGGCTTTTAACATCGGTTTTGGGCGATAACCTATTTTTGTTTACATAATTAAGATAACATAATGCATTTTTGTGATTTTTGCGTCGGTCGACGGTAAACCGATTTAGATAGATTATGTAGTTTTTACAGCCTGCTCAATTTGAACAATCACAAAAGTTCGGCACGTTTTCTCGACAAATATTGTTTTAAATTAATTACGTACTTGTAAGTATCGACGCACGTGTTTTGTTTAAATAAGCAGCTCATAAACAGCTGTAGGAAAATAAATATTTCAAAGATTAGAGAATATTTGATTATTATTCGATTTGCCCTAATAATGACAGATAGTCAGACAAAAATTCGTTTAGGTTTTAAGCGTTAAATTCGAACAGAATCTCAAGCTATCACTTTAACGAAGTGTGAAGAAAGCCAGGTGGCAAGTTTAGCAGTACTAAGCAATGCTATATCTAAACGCTTTCTCTGTTAAACTAGTGAAAACGGTTAAATATTTACTGTTTTGTAGTGTTTGGGGGCGTTAAACTGTGGTTCCACTAGACGCTTACAAGAAATACGTCTAATTTCCACCAATAGGAATGTTCCATTTTCAAACGACAAGATTAACGTTACGCCTTTACAATAACCCTATTGGTTAAAATTAGGGCCATTAATAGCTATGCTGCATCATTTGATGATGATAAATTACGGGCTGAATTTGATTTACTAATTTTGTCATTATACTTGAATTGGCTAAAGATCTTCCACTATACTGTACTTATATACTTTTTTATGCTACGAAAATTATTAACTGGGTTGAGGGGGTCAGATAGGGCAGTCACTCCTTGTAAAGTACTGGTAGGTGCTCAGCTACATCCGGTTAGACTGGAAGCCGACCCTAACATAACAGTAACTAATGGTAACCTAACATAACAGTTGGGAAAAAAGGCTCTGAGGATGGATACGCTACGAAAATATATCAATCTATGAACTCTCATAAGAGTAGGTAACTGGCAATCCCTCATATTGCCAGTTACTCTAAATGACCTTTATAGGAATGATGTCATGGCATATTTTGAACAATGTCCATGCATATGGACATAGTAGTACAACCAATAACAGATGATGTAACCAGAGCAACCGCCTGTGTATAAATAAAATGACCATATTTATGTACATAAATATATAAGTACTATAGTGAAACATGATATGTTATTGTTACCTATGTAGTAATATACATAGGCATGTCTATGTATCATTCAGGGGCGAGGACATCTTGATATGTGATAGCTGATATACCTAATTGTATACATACATATATGTATAACCATCTGTTTTTTTAGTGGAGTTGCACTGTATATTAATTACTAGCTTCTGCCAGCGGTTTCACCCGCATCCCGTGGGAACTACTTCCCGTACCGGGATAAAAAGTAGCCTATAGCCTTCCTCGATAAATGGGCTATCTAACACTGAAAGAAATTTTCAAACAAACAAACAAACTCTTCAGCTTTATAATATTAGTATAGATGTTGCATAATTTATGTATGTGCTAACAAAGCCGATGTGCATATCGATGCACCAACAAAATCGAGTTTGGTAATAAAAATAGATTTTTGCATAAATTACTTATTTAATTTGCGGCAAGTTTTAGCTTGCATATTCATTGGCTTAGTAAAATAAAACTCTTGTTTGATAATAGGTACAAACCTACTTAGATCGAAATCGGTTCAGTGTTTTCAGAGAAATCAGAGAAAAGTTACAAAACTGCAAGTAAAAACTGTCAGATAGCTTTGATTGTCAAATCATCTCGATTTTCACTATATCTCGCTACCATATTTCAAAATCTAGAGAGACACATATAACGGACATTTTTATAGCTCAGCCGTATAAAGACAGTTAGCATCCCAATAGCAACCGACTTTCATTTTCAACTAATTAAAAATATTCGCTTAATATATCGTAACTAGCGATAATTTGGCACTAATTACATGCCTCTGATTACACGTCACGTTTTGATGTAATTACTACTGTTACATGAGATTTTTCCTTATAATACTTTTTCACTTTCTTTGAGCGTGTTCTTAGTTTATTATGCGAAGATTTACGAGCGTGTCTGTAAAGAAGAATTTGTTAGTTTACTGAAAATGTTTGATTGTTTAGCTATAGGTGTTGCCTGCAGCGTTACTCCGCATCCTGAAAACTTTTCATTTGAATTTCCAAACCTCAAGAAAATATAGATACGTATTAATTACATTTACAAGCTCACCTTCTTATTTAGTTTCAGTTTAGTGGAAAAAGAGTCATATTTTTGTGCTTAAGTAGGTAATGTACGAGCATAAGTAGGTACATGTTTAAGTACCCAACGCACAAACCTTCTAAGCAGTAAGAAAACCATATCTGACGGAACATACGTCGCGTATTTTCGGTCGCGTAACGCCAAAACAGACAAATATACGATAACATTCAATCATTCACACCTAACCGATGATGCGTTAGTACGTCAATCATACATTTACGATACGCTCGACGCATTTTCCGTCAGGTATGAACCGACCCTAACATAGCATAAAATAGGTAAGTAATTTAGTTCAAAAACACTCTTGTGCCCTAAAATCAATCCACAACATCTATGCCAAGCGTGGTTTCAATTAGTGTTCACACTTACCTACTGCATCTTTGTTTAACTTATTAGCAATCATTAGCAGTTCTGTACCTATTTGGTATTTGTGTCGATAAACAAATCAATTTTGACCACACTTGACCGTAAAAATGTTATTCACCGATTACTCTACCGTGGTTTTACCTGTGTCCTGAAATAAGCATTTTGCGCACCCGGGTGAAAAGTACTTAAATATTATACAGGGTGTGTCGTTCACAATCACATTAAATCCTATCGCATATACTTTATGACATTCTATGGCGAATTGTAAAAAAAATAACCTAATCCATTCAGTGGTTTAACCACAGGAGTCATTTTTCGTTTTTATGATTTACAACATCATGTGTAAGGCAGAGATAAAGTTAGGAGTATCGAATGTTTAGATCAGTTGACAGCTGTCAGTTTTCAAGGGAGAATTTCAGTTGTTTATAATGACTGACTTTTATATGGTGTTCTAATTTTCGCACATTTTTATTCTATTTACTTTGTTCGAAAGATTCATTTTTTTTTATTTTTACGTATTTTTCTTTTGTCTTTGTGTTAATCGACATATATTAACGAGTACATTAACGCATTTCATTTAATGTGATTATGAACGACACATCCGATATTCCGATGTATGGATGTTTTATCAATATTTTATGAATATTATATTAATAGATTTTTGCATGAAAAAGACCATCACAAACACAATATTAACCTTTAAGGGTATCTAACAATTATTAAATTAGCTAGCCTTGGGTTTAATAAGTACGTACTGCCTAATAGTTAATTTACGTAGTCATAAAATTATTGTAGTATGAAAAGCCTACTAAATTACCTACTTAATTAATTTATTTGAGTTATAAAAACCTTTAGTTATGTCGCAGTAATTTAATTAGCTTTCTGCAAAGATTAGCGCCATTTAATACAATTATAGAACTAATTGTTTAATTTGCTCGATGGCAGTAAAATAAAACCAATGAAATATTTTTTATTATAGGTATTTTTCGGATAACCTGTCACTGTGGTACGTTTATTGGAATATCTGTAAATACCTAAATGAATTGAATAACAAGAATATGAAGTATAACCCTAGATACCTTAAACCCGAGTAGTAAAACCTTGCAAATGCACTGTAACTGGATTATTGCTGGCAACACTATATGACATAATAAAATAATCGATATCACAAAGAAACTGCACTTCGCAATCTTTTAAGAATCCCTTAAAAATAGCTTCTTCTTAGTTACAGTTCTTAGTTACAGTTCTTAGTTACTTCTTAGTTACCCCGACGCTATAAGTTGGATCGCTATGTCCGTCTGTATGTGGCACCGTAGCTCTTGAACGGATTAACCAATTTGGATGCGATTTTTTCTGCTTAGGCCAAAAATGAAACTGTGACTGTGACACAAAACCGGGGGCACAGATTACAAACATGAGGTTTTAAAGCAAAAGGGTGTAAGTTTAGAAATTTTTACACTTATAAATTATTTTGACTAGTTGACACTGCATGGGAACCAACTATAAACTTCATCAATAGGATCAAATGAATATAAGTAAATATTTTTATAACAAAGTGTCGTGGGAAAAACCCACGATTATAATATTTTTTGTTTGAATAACATTTCTATCAGATGAAAGATGAAAGGCAGTTGGAATACAAAATGTTTTCAATAGCAATTGTATGTTTTCAGATGAATAGTTGAATAGTTGACACAGCTACGGCTAAAGTGCAAACAATTCGTGTGAAAAACAATATTAAGACTAGCAATAGATAGGTATATTATTTCATTATATCGCATCTGGCTGTTAGTCTACCATTAATCTATGCCGTTTATACCTAAAATACAACCACAGACAACCTAAAAACCGGAGACTGCCAATCCGTGTCTCGCTGCTAAATGTAACATTTAATTAAAAACAGCTGTTTAAATATTAAAACAAGTCAAAATACGTGATTAAACACGTGATATGAACATATTAATAGCAATATCTGAGCTATCAATATAGCGTGCTGTATAGATTATAGTTTACAAGTGCCAATATCATCGGATCAATTGGCGCGTTAAATATCTATGGGCGCGGATTATAAATTATATTTTATCTGTATCACCACAGATTACCAATGTGTTTTTAATCTGTGACCTACTTCGCGTGTAATGAGGTGTGTTTGTACCTAATTAAATTAAGTTCATCTTCATCTGCGTTACCTTTTTCCCAACCGAATTCAGCTGAATACCAATGTTTTACAAGGAGCGACTGCCTATCTGACCTCCCCAACTAATTAAATTAAGTTCGTTTAGCAATATATATGAGAAATAGTGAATTAGCTCGATAGTCGTCAGACTAGTAGGAAGGTAGGTACTCTAATCCGATTGACACTACACATGTTATAGACTACTATACTACTACTTATTACTTACTTATAAAATTTTTGAACTTTTGAATTGTTGGAACACATTATTTTGGGAGGCAATCCTGGTTTAGATTTAGAAATTAGGGTAAAACCTAAATAAACAGAACCAGATTACAATTGATTACAACTATGATTAAAAATATCAATAGTGAGTCATATTTTTACACTTTTTAGGTATGCATTGTAACATAATAACACGTACAAATACAAAACGTCATTCGCAAAACCAAATTCAATATTACTGCCTTTTACCAATAACAGATTTACGATTTATTTTTGGCCATACGTTCATGATTGTCGGTTTCTTTCAACCCATATCTGGAAGGTCGTCTAAAAACATCGATATATATGTACTATATACGTACTAGATAGAACGTTCCGAACAAAAAGCTTACCACACTGAACTGCACTGCAGACTATGCAGTGCCCAAAATGGCAAATCAGAGCGATTTTGACACCTGCGTCAGATGGATGTCTATGAAACTACAATTATAAAATAGAAAATACATATCAAGGTATAAACTTACACATATAAACTATTCGAGAGTCAAGTTAGTAAAATTACACGCTGTTCATGCTATTACAACGCTTGTATATCATACTTTTCATTTACAATTCAATTTTACAAATATGCATTAATTTGTTCCCGCCCGCCATCTTGAATTATGGATTAAGAAAATCGTGCCGAAACAGATGTGCCATAAAACTAGCAGTAGGTAAAATATCAATGAAAACAGACTTCACTTTGCCATGGTATGTTCTTACTTTCAAGAAAAAATAATTATATAAATTCGCGAAAATTTGTGATAGCCCTCTTAAGAAAAAAAACATCGTAATTAATATTAAAAACCCTAAAAATAAGTTCCTGGTTTTAATATATTACATGATTTTGCATTCAATTAGATATAAATAAACTTTTTGATATATTACATGATTTTGAATTCACTTAGATATAAACTTTTTGAGTAATGAAAAATGTAGGCAAAATACGAGCGACACTTCTGCAATTATATAACATCAATGAGGATGACTACATGTCACAATACGTCAACGAAATGTCAACAGACGACATAGCGGGTAAATTATTTGTATGGATGTTCTTGTCTATCGCTAGAATATATGTCAATGTCTAAAAATATAGTCATTTTCACCTCTGACGCATCAGTAGTATGTTTTTGTTTTGACGAGATCCACTGGGGAGAAACAACCAGACCACAACCAGAGTACAAGGGCTGACGTAGGTCGGTACTGACGAAGATTTTCTATGTAAACAGGGACTGATTGTTTTGCTACAGACGTATTGATCTAGTTTTAAGCAGGTGCTCCGTTAACGTGGGCTGTATATTTGTTTTGCATTTCCGTGAAATTGCTTTTCACAAGATTTTTGACAAGATTTTTGTCTGTCTATTTATCATCGATTTTGATATCTGGAAATTTGACCATCAATGGCATATTTAATCAAAATAATTTTAAGAACAAAAATTGCATTAATTTCGCTTACGACAGGCACCTTATCAAAAATCAAACAGCAGTAGGAAAGAGCAATAAATACATAAAGTGCGAGTTCAATAACCATAATCGGTGCGCGTACGCATCCTTTGACGACAGCGGCGCGCATGCGCGATAACATTGTGTTTCGGAATTGGAGCAGAAATGATACATGTGTGGTTCCATGCTCGCTGTCGTTCAAAATACTGGTAACTTTTTATGAGTAGCTATACTGCCCGTGGTTTCTCTCGTTTTGTGCAGTAACTACTACTCTTAGCAGTTAGATAAAAAATACCCCATGGACCTAAGAATCAAGCTATCATTATCTCAATTTTCATCCAAATCAGTTCAAAAATAAACGTGTAACAAGCAACCATAGGATTCCCTCACTCAAGGGGAATATTAATGGCCTTATCAGCCTGAGCCGGATGAGCCATGGTGGGAGTATGTTGGCTAACTGATAGAAGTATCCAGCATCCTGTGTGTCAGATACCTACATAGTTTGCGATCCCTATAGATCCCCGAAAGGATGTTAAGTAGGGTCAATGAAATAAGGGATTTATAAGTTTGGTGAGTAATTGGTGCTATAAGTGGCGGCCAATTTCTGATAAATTGCTGTTTATTTAAAAATATTTCTTACCTTTTAAATCCACGGGACTAGAACAAGACGTAGTAAGACATCAATACCTGAAAAAAATTGAAATGATAAGTATTTTTTTTATTTCTATGAATTCGTTACAAGCTGATTTTCTTTCAACGGAAAACGTACACAGCTTAGGTGAATACACCTATTAATTTGATAAAAGACACTTTCATTAATCATATTCAATCATTTGAAGTTGTACAATTCAATTGGTATAACTTTGAAGTGGGGCTTGTTTGAAAATAAGAAATTCCCAGTAGTTGATTCATGTTTTGATTTGAAAAGGAAACACAATGTGACACAATGACATGTTTAGTGTAAATGGGACTGCTGATGTGTAAGTCCGAGAATTGTGGATGAGAACCTTTAAATACCTTCGATACTTAGCTGTTTCCCGTGGTACCATCTGCGTCCCGAGGGAACTACTTCCCATACTCGCAGTAAAATATAGGTACATAGCCTATGAAACTATCACAGATAACGTGAATCTCTATTGATAAAATATTTTTAATCGGTTCTGTAGATCCAAATGAAATGAAATGAAATCGTTTATTTTGCAAGTTGGACATTACATCACTTTTACACGTCATTTTAAGAACACTGGGGTCTGGGAAACCCTACAACTTCAACCCACTATATAATCCACAAACTATACCTATTTATTGTTTTAGATGTTAACTCCTATGCGTATGAATACGTCTACCCAAGAACTAGATCGTGGACTCTTTGACGAATAAGTACCTATTTGGCAGAGAAAGGTTGATATGACAGTTTCGACAAATACGTTGTGACATGACACAAGTTTCATACAATTTACTCAACTAATCTAAGAGAAAGACTGACTAACTCTTACAGAGAAAGTCTGTAAGTGCCATCTAATCCACGATAGTTGTTTACCAAGCACTTATGGCGTATAAATTTTCACTTACGATGACAATGTCAGGGATTTTACCATCATTGTGTTTAGTCTTTATCTCACGGCTTCTAGATAGATAGAAATTATCTAACGAGAGCTTTACAAATGTTATGTTACATGTTATGAGGAATAGACAAATAGAAGACAGTCAGTAGTGTGATCTATTCTTAATATTATGAAGAGGAAATATTTTTTGAAGGCTCCGAAACTACTGATTCGATTTGAAAAATGATTTCACTGTTAGAATGCTTCACCCTTCCTGGGTAACATAGGCTATATATTATCCCGATACGGACAGTAGGTACTATAAGATGCGGCTGAAACCGCGGGAAAACGGCTAGTATCATATATGATATCAATTGTAGGTTTGTTTATGTATGTTAATGCGACAGCTCTGAGTCATAACCATTTTATAGTTGGAAAATTTCTGGGAAGTGAATTAACAGTTATGTCCCACTTAGAAGTACTGTCATAGAAGTTTTTTTTTGACGATGTTATTATTTCTTACTGAAACTAAAATAAGAACTGATTCATACCTACTGTCCTTTTTATTTTAGTTAATCGTCAACATTCACCAAAGAAGAAGAAAGCAAAAACTTTATGTCACCGCAAAAGGTGACAATGTCACAACATTAACGAAAAACAAAAGATAGTTCCAAAATTAAATTTTAAACAACCCAAAGAGGTTTGTTGGCACATAAAATTAGCATGGCCGATGATCATGACAAGATTTGCATAGGGAAATGACACAGATACTCCGTTACACCGCTTTTGTTAAAATGCTGATCGATTTGAACAAATGTCACGTATTGTCAATGTAATCAGTTTTGTACACAAACATGAATCGGCTATTCACACCTCAAGTTACTTCCGATGGCATAACAAGGAGTTTGCTGAATGTAAATATTGTCAGTGCTTAGAAAATGGGAAGTTGTAGGTTCAAACTATTTAAGTAAAAACTAGCAAGCGTGTCGCGTAGTGTCAAACATAAGTTAGGTCAACGAATTATTAAAAATAATGACGGCATCTTTATAAATAACTTTTCGAATTAAAACGTCCAATGTTCTTCTCTTCTAAATTAATTCGATACCTACCTATGCATAAAAGTCGGAGCAATAAAAATATAAATCTATGTTTTAGCTCATAAGGAGTTTTTCGCAAGATATACCGGTCATAAATAATAAAATATTCATAAAATTATATAAGGTTATGGAATAAAATAATACCTATTGGTTTTGATATTCTATTGGTGATTCTAAAACATACTTGTTTTGCATAATGTGTGAATTAATCCACATTTTATTATTCCGCATTTAATTATGACTCAACTGATAAAATAAATATTTATTTTAGTTCGTCGCCATTAACCCTAATGTTCTAAAATATTTAGCACAGTACAATATTTAGAAACTAGACGATTACAAAATTAAAGAAATTGAGATTTCAGATTTCAAATGGATAATCTTGTTCATAACGGTTAAGAAATTATTTTCATTCAATATTATGCTATTTTAGTCTTCCTCAAAAAGTTCCTGTTGGGTATCATAAACCTTTGTCTATGCTTCAAAAAGCACAAACGCACACATGCTAAGCTTTGACCATGAACCCATGTACGATGCAATTTTGGGCACAAAGAACGTTTTTGGTCTTATTCTGCCATGAACCTTTTTTTTATGGCCATCCTTAAAAACATGTCGATACAAGTTAAACTGACGTAACGAAGTCTTCGGAAGGTACGGATTGCTATGCGCAGTGTACCACTTCCCGTTGTCAAACATGGCTGCCAAAATACGGTTGCATAACTGAGAAAGCGCGGCCAACTTGTCAGTTTTACGCCTATCATAACCTGCATTGTTGTTGTTACGGAAATACGTGTTCAGTATGTTATTTAAACTATTTTGTTGTTTAAATGTGACCCTGTTTGTTATTTGAATTAGTATGTTTGATGGTGTCTTAGGTTTCGATTACGTCAGTTTGGTTTTGCAATGTAGGGCGTGTTATGCAGTATTGTAATTAGATTGTTATGTCGCACTGTTGACTTAGGAATCAATAATTATGTCCGGTATATTTTTTGTTGTCTTCCCCACTTTCTCACTCTCTTCTTCTTTTTCAAATTTACACCACAGAGTACTTTTATATAATGAATGACACTTGAGATTTTTGACAACATTGGATCAACATTAAACAATGATGATCTTGACTTTGGCAGCCCAGTTTTTATAGAATTAAACTAATTTATCAATGCTACTAGTTCGCTTTCCAGCTATTATGACGAAATAATACGTGTATTTCCGACTGGTAATGTCAAAAATAAAACAAAGCCATGGAGGCAGTGAACCATAGAGGTCGCGCTGAGCCTACTTAGCGCGTTCCGTTTGACTTTCGTTTTCGTAAACATTCCACTGTTTTGGGTTCAAGGCTGCGTGAATAGATTCCATAGCTGTTAGACATCTATGGAACTTTGCTCATTGCTTTTAGATAGGTAATATTATGCACTGATCCATGTGCCGCTAATTGTTCTTCAGAAATCTTTATCCACTCTAACGTCCGTGGATAGTACAGTATCCAAGAAAAAAGTAGCGTCATACGCCCATGGATACTATAGTATCCAAAGCGATGAGTTGTGTTTAACTCCATCTATTTTAAAATACGGTATTATTTGTTGAGTTTTGACAGATTATCTATATAGCTGAGGAAATAGTTCGACGAAAAAATAAGAGATGGTAGTGTAACAAGCTCTTGACAAAAAAAAAAAAAAATTTAAGTTCAGTTGACGCGTTTGACGTTCGTTTCGTTAAGTGTTTTTATAAGTGTCAACTATTATGTCGTTTTGTTTTATTTATTTTACAAGTGTTATACATCAAAATAAACTAGAAGATTTGGGCTTTACGATGATGTTTAAATATCACAGTTTTAGCTGATAAATCTAGTCTAATTTTAACTTCAAACGATTGTTGTTTCGAAAAAAGTCCAGTCAAGGTCATAGGCCAATCTTAGTTTTGTTTATACATATTTTACAAATTTTGCATTAAAATATTATATTTAATATCGTAATAAGCAAAATAATACATTTTTCAAACAGAAATATACTAAATTCATTGAAAATTTCGTAATAGCCTTCTCGAGCGCGGGAGACATCGCGGTAAAATTACGAAGAGTAGTGTTTTGTTTCGATTTAATTAAAATACTTAGAGTTAACCGAATATAATCAAATATACATCAGAAGAAAGGGTAATAAGCCTAGTTTGTTCTGAAAATATTTTATTGATAAAATATGCAACAGTTGTCCCTTATATTTTAAAATGGTAGAAATAAATGTGTTTTTTTCTCCTTAAAATCATGTTTAACCCGGATTTTAGTATCAAAGATTATAACTAACGATTTTAAAATATCATTACCTTTGATCTGTATTCTTTAACCATTTTTTTCGTATTTTTTTCTTTATTTTAGCCATTACGGTTCAGTAGCTGTATAGGTTTTTTGTTACGACGAAGTTGCGAGTCGCGCGTGGTTCGGGTGCCGCGCGCGGCTGGACGTTAGAGAGAGAAACGGTCGCGCGGCCCGGACGTTAGAGTGGTTATGCATGCTAAATTGCTTATCATCATAGATGAAAGACCCTCCTAAATATCTGTGGTATGACCTAGAAGAATCATTAATATCAAGTTAAAATGTTGTTAAAAATCTGGCACATGTTGTAAGGTTAAAGTTATGCACCATTCCTTGAAGTAAGCCAATGAACTGTCTGTGTAATATTCATGAATGTTGCCAGAATTTGGACGTGTTTCCTGTTGACAGCGATGCGTAAGAATTTTTGAATATATTGCCACGTTCGTGTACATTTATTGGCTACTAAATATTTATACAGATGTCTTATGAATGCTTTAACAATCAAACCGACCACCCAAATAAGTTTTAAAATTTCAGTAACCTTCGAAAGACAAAACATACAACTAACTGTATTTCAAAACTTTATTCGAGATTTTTCCACAAAAACATCAGTCATATAACAAAGAGCACACTGAGTTTCGATTGAACAGCAAAATTAATTATATCATGAGCAATGTTGCCAGTGCGAATGAGTACTTACATGATAATTTTATGAGTCATATAGCATCTGTGTCATGTGCGTATGGAATACTCTATGGATAAAAGATCTCACCACACTAGCCTAGTTCGTCAATCATAAGATCGATTTGATCTTCCCGATTCAATTTAATGTGTGGTGTAATATTCGATTGATATCCGCATTAATAGAAAACATAATGTTATATTAAAATAGGATCATTAAAATCATATGTAGTAAGAGTCTGTACCAAAAAATATACTTTACGTACTCTCATAGCCTTGATTTTATCTAAATACTGATAAAAGATTTTCATCTGAAGAACAATAGCAACCAAAGATAATTTATAAACTGTAAATCTATCTAGGAATTTGACAAGAAATAGGTGGAAAGTCACGAATGCTCGTAAATTCGCAATGACCACGTCTTGTGTTCGCTTTTACTTCTTAAAGTTCAATGATCTAGCTTCTTCGCGCCATTCCGAGATTAAGCGTGGAAACCGCGGCAAAATTTGTCAATGTCACACTATTTTCACTTTTTCCCAGCTTTGCAAATTAAATACTGCCATTGAAGGTCACGCAAGTGCATGTTGGATTTGACATTTCTATTATAAAAGCGAACAATAGGTTTTAAAATATGTTCCCAACTTTTTTGTTCTGATACAGTTTATTGACGCTAATTTGGAACGAAAGAACGTCACGGATTTTATATCGTGTTTCAAATAATTATATAACTGTCTGATAGAGCCGTATAAAATTGATACTTAAATTGCGCACATGATTATGTCGTCAAGTTACACAGGTGTGCCTAAAGAGGTCATGCTATCCAGAGGCTTATTTAAATCTTAAAAGGCCAACTTATCACTACTAATTAAGCATACTATAGTACGGAAAATAAAATTTTAAAGACAGAACCTTGTCACCTTCATCCGTCTGCAGGACGCAGTATTAAACGTTATTTGTCGGTAACCTCGGGCTGAGGCAGCATACATACCGAAATATTTCTATAGAATTAACATACAAACGGCTGTCCATTCCTATCACGGAACTGCCTTCATTGTAAAATGTAAGAAATAACTTCTGCCTCGCCTTAATCCCATACTTATATGGAATAGCAGCTTATATTGTAACTGATTAAGGTTTAAAATTGAGTCTCTCTTGAATAGTTTTTTTCTTAAGGCCTGATATTGTTGATAAGGTCATGTCTATGATATATGACTTTTAAAGATACAATCTTCAAGTTTAAAAAGTTAAGTGCAGGAAACCGCTTACAGTCTTTTTTAAGAAAGTTCATTCAATCTATTTATTTTTATTAAAAACCATTTTAATTTATAGCTACATACGCCTCCTGTGCGCTTATTTGAATAAGGATTACCAAGATGATACTTTATCTATATTCATATTTATTTTCCACATTGTTGTAGGTACATATGTAAATATAAAAACTGCGCAAGATTGAGACGCAATGCGATAAAATAGTTCCTACTATCTGATAACAGAGACAAACAGTTTTAGTTATACGAATATTATAACACTGGTCAACAAATTATTATTATTTTTTTGGTGCAAAGGTGAAATATATCATTTCTTATAGATAATTTGATACGTAATCGAAGTCCAGAACATAAAGTTGCACTTGCACGTAGGGATTTAGAGATATTATACCCCTCCCAAAGTACCAAAAACGCGTTTTTTTTTATATTTGATGTAATTTTTTGGGGACAGCAGAATTTTCTAGTAATTTCTAACTAAAGCATTATATAGTACTACTTTCCCCGCATTAACCCCTCATTTACATTGATATTTATTTCTAAATCAACAAAAATATTAACAGTAAAACACATTATCAAAAGATTTCATTGTTTTTAAGAAAATTGCTAATCTCGCTAACCTTGTTAATTGAGACCTGATTAATGAAATCTTTATCATACGATATTTTATCTTATCTCGTATCTTTAATGACACAGATTATAAACATTTCATTGGAAATTAATTTGTTTACAAACAATGCAATAATAATGTTTTCCTTGGTTCGCATAATAGCGTATCACTCGTTAGAGGTAAACAACATTTTATCGATATCGATCTAAATACATAATTACTTGCATGCATACGTAATGTGGAATTATGTCTCACTAGTTTACTGTCGCGATTCATAGATATGCTATATGCAGCCTTCATGGTGTAAGCCGTGAGTGTTGCAAGGTAAAGAAAGAAAAAAATCTACTATTTTGCATAGGAATAAACTAGTTCTTTTTTCATAACTACAGCTTTGGTATGTATTAAAATTAATTAAAACATTCAAAGTGACCATGTCAATAACTTCATCAAGAGTCTATTGAGGTAATTAATTGGGGTAGGCATAATAGTAAATGAAGCATTAACATTTATCGTGTCATAATTGCCAAATAACGTGCTGAAAGTTATCTACAGTTAATATCTACGCCATTACACTTTGATGATTTTAACGATAAGCCTTACCCTGGTGATAAAGTGGCAAGCCCATGTTAGAATTTTGCCAAGCCCATGTGTACTCAATGTAATTACAAAATGTAAGTATGTCTTTCACTTGAAGTACCTATTTAATACATAATAATTTATTCAGATCAGAAACACACAAATATTATAAAGATAAAAGCTTGTGTGTGTTTTTTAATTCTTCATACGCAGGGCTGGACAGGTTTTGATGATGAAACTTGGCAATGCTTCTTATAGGTACATCAATTTGCGCTACTTTTTATCCGTGAGCTGGAAATATGTAGTTCCCTTAGGGAGTGGGTGAACCGCTCGCAGAAGCTATAGTGTTGAATATTATAGTCTAAAATATAAACAACGTGACTTAGTCATTAGCTCAGATCTAAATAGACGACAATTTAAGGTAATGAACCAAATTCCGTGTCAAAGTATGTGATTACAAGCCTTATTGGTACAGAATTCTATCGCAATCTACTCTTACTAAAATGGTCTGGTTTCTAATGCAGCTGGTCCTAAGTTAATTATTTTAAAATGACTTACAACTACTTAGTAATAAAAAGTAATTGTACATTAATTCTATTAAAATATCAGAAGAACTTTTTGTTGACTCATTTCATTGATTAACTAACAGTTTATAATGAACGCATTACAATTTTTAGTTAGACTTATTCTACTTTTAAACACAAAATCAATATTATGTAATTTATTGTGAATTTTGATTTTTGGATCATGTGGATAATAACAAATGAAAATCTACAGATTTTCTAAAATACCTAAAGAAGCAACAAATTAAGAATGTCTTAAAATGTTAAAATTCATGACGAGAGAAAGCAATGCAAGTCAGTGACTATGAATCGTAAAATGCCACTTAAAACCACTCGGCATGTCATCGTCAGCCATTCGTCAGCCGATTCCATTATTTGATTAGTGACATAAGGTTTAAACAAAATAGTTTTTACTCGAAATCTTCACAGGCCGGAAAGAGCCGCACCTTTGTCAATAAAAAAGCAATCTGTCAAGTTTGTTAGACTTTTTTTATGATGTGTTACCGAATACATGCTGCGGGTCTTACAACTTAGTTTATTAATTGTAGGATCTTGTTAAAGTTACAATAATTCAGTACAAAGCGATCTACTTCGCTTCTTACACGTACAGCTTGAGTTGACCACGTTAATTTGATTGCGTGAAATAAAACAATGAAATTACTAACAATATTGTTTTTCTGAATATGATATTACGAGTAGGTTTTCCTCACCTTGAGTGACTTATTGTCATAATAATAGATCAACAGTTAGTTATGGAAGCTTATAAAGCTTAACTAGCGTGAAGGATTATTATTAACACTACGTTATATGACACATCACTACAAAGTACCACGGCCTACAGACCTTGTGATGGATGTTATAAGATGAGTCAGGGCTCAGGGCGAGTAAACCAATGAGTATACACACTTAAACATTTCCTATAAATATGTATAACGGTAAAAAAATAACAAACATATGAAGAGTAATAAATGGTGGGGGAAATGTTTACGTTCCCTGACATTTTAAAATAAATTATGTTTGAATGACAGCTAACTTCAAAAAGGTTTTACACAAAAATATTATCTGTGTAACATTTTCTTTCTAGGAAAACTTTACTACTCTCTGGACTAGAAGTTGTTAAAATACCATTCACATAATCTATATTTCTAGGACCGATAAAAAGTCAGGTGTTAAAAACTTAAAACACCTGCCGTATCAAAAACTAACAACATTTATGGAAGCACCTGAATATCATAATAATTGAGATAAAGTAAATACACACATTTATAATGAAACACGATTTTATTTACCGCCTCATTGTACCGGATACAATACTTTTTCTAATACACACTACTTAGTTAATCTGATTGGATTAAACTGGCCAGTACAGATGGCAAAAAAGGCCACATTCTTTTACCAAGGAGATCCAATTAGGACATTAGTCTATGGCTAAGCTGAATACAAAGTGAATATCTCCCATAACCACGTGATATAAGAAAACAAAGAAATAATTGAAAAAAAATATGTGATGATTACAGAAAAAAAACGTTAAAGTGAGTAAAATGATAACAATGTTTGTAATTACAAATGAAAACATGCAACGTTTTCATTTGGCCAATTAGAAAATTCTTCTGTCATGATATATTTGAACTAAACCTTGACTAAAGACTTTGTTTCTTGACATTTGTTTCGTAAAATTTTAGCTGGTAGTAACAATAATTATTATCAAGGAGAAAATTTTATAAAGGTATTGTTCAAAATGTCTGAGCCATTGTTATTTTATTTGACACATAATTTATAGTGACATTGATTAATTAGCAGAATAAGATATGTTAAAATATCCGCGAAACTACAACATTTTCCGTGTTTAGTCATATTAAAAATATTTTCATAAATTTAAGGAAACCTCATTTATGCGGTCTACATTGCAATTTAGTTTCCGCATACAAGAACTAACCATTGCTAATCTCATAAAGCATTTTTACAAAGAAAACTCAACAAAGCACAATGTGGCGCGCAAAAAGAACCATAATAAAAAAATAAATACTCACTCAAATAAAAAGAGTAAAAAATTCCTTTTTCGAATCCTCAAAATGTCACGTGATCACTGAACAAATGCCGCACTAATTAAAACTTTTTAGTCAACTTTCAAATTGGCGCAATTTTTTGAATGTGGAATTAGCGTTCGATGCGCAACGCACGCTACGGCTGCGCGCTCTCGACTCGACTGGCTTGACTGCCGACACTCGGGACTCGGAACCCGCGAGAGAATGTGTGGCGCAACGCAATACAGCGATTGTAGCCGCTGAATTGCACGGCTTTAACTTTATTGTGCTGAAAGCAAAAATGTGATAAAATCTCGCCACAATGAGTCTGGAAACTAAAAGTATGGCAATGATTTCATATCAAAGCTTACGTGCTGGTAACTAACTTCAAGACCAAATCAAAATATTTCAAAAGAAAAATAATAACTTTCCAAGGACCAATTATTACACCTGCCGATTACGCGCTAAAATTAACATTCATATTACAAAATCATCCCATCATATTCCAGGTAATAAAAAAAAAACATCTGTATAATCAACGAGCAAAATCGTATAATTTAAATGTACGTAAAAGTCAGCTTGAAAGCAGCTGCATTGTAAACGCAAACGGTGCGGTTCGCATATTAACTGCAGGCGTAAATAATCTGTGCGTAACTTTTATTCTATAGCGAAATGGGTTTTTTAGCATTAACAAAACCATACAAATAATATTCCCTCCAGAATTTAGTACACCCATGTAATTTGTTTTGAATTTTTGGTTATTCATCATCATCTCCCGAGCCTTTTCCCAACTATGTTGGGGTCGGCTTCCAGTCTAACCAGGTGCAGCTGAGTGTGACCAGTGTTTTTGGTAATAAGGAAGCTTATAATTAAATAGGGCAACTGGGCAACATCAATTTATTTAGCAGTGAAGTTTCAAGTAAGAAATCTCAGATTGTTGAAATTTTAACAGAGTTTACGAAAGAACAGTTAACGAGATGATTACTTTGTTGCAAAAGTTACAGCAAAAAAAACATATTTCAGCTTTAAAGTCCATATTATTTTTATAAATATATAAAATATATAACCGTGTCAATTTATCAGCAAGACTAGGTGAACTTGATTATCGGCCGGAATTTCAATGTTTTTGTGTGTCGCTTGACATTTTCATGATAACATGATTAATGCTTTTCTGTAAACTGTAAAAACACTAAAATCATGGATATCTACCACACCCATTTGAAACAACAATATAAAATGTATTATGTATGTATTCTGGTGGTTCCGAGGTACCCATATTGTGTGCATTTGACGGCTGACGCAAGACGGACTTACAAAAAAAAACATTCTTTGTACTGACTGAAACTGTTAGGCTGTACGTAATTCAAATAAAGAATCAATTTTTCTTTACGGCCTATCTCAAACCAAAAACAAGAAAGAGGCTAACGTTAAATCGCACCTATTTGCAGAATGTAATCACGTGGAACCAAGTCACTGGCTGCATACTTCCGAAGCCTATCACATTTCAAACTGTGTCGCAAACTGCGATTATCGAGTAAACCCTTCATACTAGCAATACAATAACGCACTATTGTGCCAGACTTATTAATACATACTACACACAATTGACCAGTTGCGATACAAAAAGTATTTCTACGTAATAACTGTTCCTTATTGTACCTGCACGGATTAAATGGCGTGCATCGAAAACTATAGCTGTACGTGACGCAAAATACCGAAACACTGAGAAGGAACGTGATGAAATATTTTCATAATAGGCGTAAAATATTTAGAACTGTTAACTGAGGCATTGAACTAAACGGTCAAAGAACTGAAGAAAACGTACGATAATATTTAGAAATGTTACATTGATCTGGAGAGATTGTTGTGTGGCTTAAACGGCAAAGGTCTGAGGCCATTGGACCCGGATGCCAAGCCCCGTGAGAAGTGACCCATGTTCTCGTTTTCGAAACTAAAATAGTCTAAGCATGACCTTTTATGGTGTTCCTATTATGCCTGTGTATGCTGCTACCAGTCTTTCGACGCTATGCCAAAATATAGTGCAACAGTCTCGCACGAAGATTGATAGTGATAAATAACGTAACATTTATCAGCCACTTTATTGTACCACTGATGGGCATAGGTCTCTTCTCATACTGACAAGAAATGTGCGATAATCAACATACTTACTCTTTTAAATCCAGGTTTTCTCAAGACTTTTTCCTTCATCTTTAGGTACTTAGTCATTGGGTGTTCAAAATATATGTATTACAAAGATCGAACACGCATATTCATACTTCAGATTCTGATGCTTTAACCTCTACACAACCACGACTATAAACTAAAACAATATTGCTACCTTGATTTCCCGTACGACATTGCTCATTTCATAATTACGTGTTTCACCGCAAACCTGAGATCTTAAATCACAAAAGAGCGTGAATGAGCTTACATAAGTTTCTAACACACGCTACTTTCTCTATGGATAGTCGATACTGGCTGTCAATACGATAATGTCGCTACTTATCACTGGTGAGAAGTAGAGGAAATATACGTCAGCCAGTCAGGCATTAATCATTTTGCTATACCATGGTTGCATAAAGGAACTTCCACGTTTGTCGCTGTACATGTAAATTATCTTAAATACTGTCTGAAGTTCAATAAACTATATCCACATTATTTATATGGTATAATGTGTAAGGATCCAGTGCCATAGTAAAAAAAATGTTTGATTGATTTTAGTCTACAATTACAATTCAAATGCTAGTCTCATTTCACTTTTGAGTACAAAATTTCAATGGCTGAAACTGGCTGGCAATGTACAAATAAAAGACCGAACCAAAAACTCCCAAAACAACTATCAAAGAAATTTCTCTGCCCCAAAATGGTAAATTATTCTCCATAACCACACAACTTTTCACAAAAACAACACAAAACAGGAGCATCATTAAAAACCATTTAAAAGTCACTTACAAGGTGACATTACCCAGCCATATGTCTCGAATGTGGGTCAGCCATAGCGATCCGTCACGGCCTGAAGCGCGGCAAACAACACCTGATGGATGGAGGTCGGTGTCTGTAGGACTGTAGTCTATGGTAACACTGATAAGCGTGTGTGAAGGTGCTAATTAATCTACAAGGTAGGGACAGTTCTCGTCAAAATTAAGTTAAGTCAAATCAAGTTGGCTTATGGCTAAACCAACATGATTTTTGACTTCCGTTAAACACGGAATGTCATGTTGGGTTCTTATCTGGAAAATCGGAATCAACGCCTTCATAGAAAAGCAGTCTTTTATCCTCACAGAGGAATAGTAATAGTCTTTCGTCCTCAAAACTTATAAACATCAAATCCTTTCCAACAATAGGCTCTAAAATACAAGGTTTTTTACTGCAGTTTTAGAATGTGCAAAACCAACCAACCTCCGTATTCCGTAATAGAAAAAGGTATTTACTTCCACATACCTGCGTATGAGGGTCCCACATGCTAAGCAATCAATACGGTGTGTTACCATTATATGCGGGATGTTCATTTACCCGCATGTCAACGTATTTAGTTTAACCATTGAGAAATACTCGTAATACTGATAGACATACTTTGGTAAAAGTATAGTTTCGTTAATGGCCTGGTCAATCAACCGTTTTATCAAATTCAAAGCGTTGTTAGTGAAATTAAAAGCTAAGATAATTAGGTGATACTCTATTGCCTATTCAAATACCTTTCTCCAAATATGACCGTATAGACTGAATTCATTTCTGCAAATGTAATTAAGAGAGCAGAGAAATAAAGCTTTCCTGCATATGCAAAGAAAATTAACATCAATGCAAAAGCACTTTTTCAGTCCACCAATTCTAAAGAATCCATTGAATTTGAACAAGTTTAATTGTTGTGTCAGAGTGCAGTAAATACGAGATGAAAGGCAAAAACTGCAGCGTAATGCTAGGAAGGCTCGCATTGTGCTAGCGAAAGTGGTTACATCATTACACATTTGAAGCGGGGCAACACTAATTACTGCTATTCATTAACAACATTTTACCAGTACGCCTTTATTTATAAAAGCTGCGGTTACGTGACGTGCGAATTCTGTTTTATTCGCCTAAAATAAGATGTAATTAAGACTTTTTATTACACCTAGTCTCGAGATTTTGAATGCATTCAAAATATTGTGTCATTTGGGTAGAGGCGTTATTTTTTTATATAACTGCACATTTATATTAGAACACGTAGCTGGTCTCTGGCTTATAAAATAATGTAGCTGAAGTAATGAGATTGTTTAGCGAATGTAATATGTGATATGGGTGGAGATTGTCACGCGTCGCGAACATTAGACAGGCCTCTTTGATGCTCCATTGAAGTTGTATGACAGGGAATCGAAAACTAAAGTAACGTAGCAAGATTTTTTCCCAGTCTGACAATAAAATACAGAAGTAAACATCTTGTTTGAGTAATCATTAGGGTCAATGAAGCACTAAACAAACAAAATACCATAAAAAGTCTTTCGAAAGTCTCGTGTAGGTCAACGCTTCAGTCTTCAGTATTTACTTAGATTAAAATTCCTAAGATGATCTAAATAGTAACAGATTTTTTTCAGTAATCTAGTAACTTGGATATTTTCTCTACCCCATATACTTTAACCCTCTATAGTCTATTGGATTGAGTATTCTAAATGAGTAGTTCATTTTCTAGAAGATGTTCCTCTAGAATGGCAAATTAAAAGCGATTGACCAACCTATGACACAACAAACATACCTATAAATTAATGCTTCAATTCACAGACATCATCAACAGAACTTATTGAAATGGCCTCACTCGTGATCAGTCACATGGTGGTCCCATCATGATGAAAACGGTACACCAATCAATGTCACGAGTGTTCATTCACTAATGACATCAATCTGGGATTGCTAATGATTAGGTTACGATGTCAAAGTTCTACGACTCTAGTCGTGCTATTACGGCTATTTGTTAATTGTATTGACTGTTGAATGATTCGAGTGGTCCTTCATTGTCATAGGTCGGATTAGGTAATACATAGGTATGTGGTGATATTATTTGGTTGGGTTGCTGAAACCTTGTTATCAACTCCATCAAGGTGCTTAATGGTTTGCAGATGATCAGCGCAAAATGCAGGGAACACATACCTATGTATGAATTTGAGATAAAACAACCGTTCTGAGCAAAAAACTATTTTGACGAAATTGTTTTTTTTTTTTTATATATAGCAAACGGCTTCGCTAAAGACACGTCATTCCCCATTCTCGACAAAATACAGACAAACAGACGAACAATGTTGTACGATATTTGTTTCAAGCTCAGGAATCCGATTGTTTCGAGTACAATGGAGAGATTGGATCACAAGCAATAATATTATCGGATCAAAGGTAGCCATTTCAGGTAAAATTGATGTAAAAGTTGACACTGTTGTTCGGGCAGTACAAATGTAGGCCGAAATAATCCTGATCAATAATAAAAAAATGAGTATGAGTTCGTGGGTTTAGTATGTTTTCGTGATTTTAGAATCGCGGATGAGAAGCCTAGGTTTAAACTGTCCTCGATAAATTGTCTATCAACACTGAAATATTTCTTCAAATTGGTAGAGAATCCAGAGATTAGTGCGCTCAAGCAAACTAACAATGGAACTCTTCTTTTATGCCAAAGGTTAGATGAGTATGTTTTGCTGGAAATGGTCCATGACCATAATAGTAAGTAGGTACCTATAGGTAAGGCTCAAGATTGTGCTTAGCGCTATAACTGTAGCTTAACAGACTAGTAAGAATTCTACCGTGATACTGTCAATAATGCAGACATTACAAATAACTTGGAATATTAATTCAACGCACAGGATTCAGATTATCATACAATGGTGTATGTACCTGTGCATGCGCAGAACTATCCATAAGCGGAAGACGATGTCGGGATATGGAGACAATGCTGACGAACCTAGATAGGGAGGTACATAGTTAAGTTAGGTAGGTACATGTTTTCCACGAAGTCTTGTAAATCAGTTATTTTAACTTTGAACTTTTTGTGTGTTTTAGCTATAGAATTACGATCCTAAAGGTTTGTTCTAAGGAGTCACTGCGTCCCAGGTAGGTGTCCATAAGGCTCGAGAAAAGGTTAAATATCTTATCAACGGTTCAACTTAAAGGTGATATTTATTATTGATATGCAGACTTCTGCATTATAGCAGGTATTGCACCGTACATTGATATAGACGTCAAACGCTTCTGCGGAAACGCACAAACACAATATAAAATAAACATTTTGTAACATAATGGCGACCGGTCCAATTACTGGATGCATGGCTGACTGCGCGAGCTGGGCTGACAGGGCTGGCAAAACGTGGTGAACGAGGAAAACTTGATGAAATTCTGATGTGATCAGTCTAGCATCGCCTGTATCTGCAATTTTCTTCTATATCGCAGGTGAACAAGGGAAGAAGAATAAAGATACCTACTGATCGTAAAATACCCGACAGTATAACTGTCCTCAACATTCACCAATTATTGAAGTTACGATCGAGATATTTGTCTTCAGTCTTTCATCAAGCATAAAACTATCCAAATATCCAATCCACATCAAATGATGTAAGTAGTATTAAGTGAATAAATCTTTGTTGAGTTTGGGACTTTAGACAACCCTGAGGCAAACAGAAAATGCAGATAAGAGGCAGTTACATCACCATTTTGGTCGAAAACCACAAATTCGAGCGCAGCCGTGTGAGATCACCACTAGTAATTTTTTAATCGAATAGGCGGTACCGACTAATCTGCCATGCCCTCTTCGAAACAGTCAAATATGACCTTTATTTGATATCCACCCAAATTTTGATACCTATGTTGTTTTATAAGGAACCTGTTTGGCACACCTATTCCTATCATCATCTCACATGCCTATTCCTAAACTATGTTAGGGTTGGCTTCCAGTCACAAGATGCAGCTGAGTCAATAAGCATTATCAATACTACTTCTTACATTTAATTTGACCATCTTTTTAGTTCTACCTTCAATAGTGAAGGTGTGT
This sequence comes from Helicoverpa zea, assembly GCF_022581195.2. NCBI lineage: Eukaryota > Metazoa > Arthropoda > Insecta > Lepidoptera > Noctuidae > Helicoverpa > Helicoverpa zea. The sequence continues at coordinate 10,193,812 of NC_061469.1, read as the reverse complement.
CGTTCGAAAATTATTTACCTAACTACACTACAAAAGATAAGTTCTTAATTGAAGACTGAATGTCACAATCATCAAAGAAGAAAAAAGTCAATGAGACGTGTGTCACATATTTGAACATCACTTGTAACCAATTAACTCATTCAAGAACAATGAAGCTTAAAATACTAACTACGAACTTACATAATGGTGTCTACACACCAAAGCCGCTGATGCCGGCGGCACAGCCCGGCGGCCCAAGCCGCCGGCCGTATTTTGTTCAATCATGCCGCATGATTGTACAAAATACGGCCGGCGGGTTGGGCCGCCGGGCTGTGCCGCCGGCATGGCATCTGCGGCTTTGGTGTGTAGACACCTTAACAGGCACCTTGCTGCTCATTAAAACACGGTAAAAGTTATTGCTCATTAAAGAAAAAGTACCCAAACCCGCTGCTAAGAAAGTAAACGTATATAAAAACACAAATATGTGGCCCCACCTTTAGTTACGATACGTAAGTTAATAACCACGTCGAATTGTTAATTGAAGGTCCATTAACAAAAAGTTTAACAATAAATCAATTGATTAATAAGAAACAAAACAATATCGAGAGGTTATATAAAAATCTGCAATTCCGGTGTATCTGTACTTACCTATTTATCATTGATCATGAACTTCTGATGTCAATGTTATCACAAGATTCTTTTAATCTTATCATCAGGTGATAAATCTTTTAACAAAAAACATGACCAGTTTCCAAATTCCTGAAATAAATATACTTCTGCGATAAAACTGCAAGACTTCTAAACAAGTACTGAGCACCGAAAAAGCGTGCTTTCTACATCCAACAATTCCAACATGATATTCAAAGCGTCCTTCATGAAGAACATAAGACCTATTTAAGATAAACATAAAACATAATTTCATCAGTACATATTGCAAATAATTTAAATAACTTGCATCATGCATGTCAAAAATCGGCAAAACAAAACGTTCATCCGACGATGGCGGATGATATAAACGGCCTTGGTCTGTGCCAAGACCTTCTATGACTGGAAGTACGGGTCGATGGGCCGAATGCAAACAGATGCATCGTGATATGACATACATGGGTTAACACAGTTTACCCTGTTGGAATTGATTTAGAACATAGCCTTACTTTATTTTAATGTTTTTCAGTGAATGGGAAATGTATCATCTTGTCCACCACGTAAGTAACTATTACACCATTGGTAAGACCAAGGATCTTGAACGGAAGCGGAAACAAAGACAGTTTAAGCCTAGCTGCAAAGAATAGTTCTCGTTCTACATGTGCGAAAATTGCAGTGCCAATCACAATTTGGCAATTAGACAAAGGTAATAAAGATTCTGGGATTCTGAATGTCAAATAAATTATGCAACTTCTATAAATCCCTGCTTACTTTATCAACTAAATTGATGTTCCATATACCCGCTCCCGATACACTTGTTTCGCAGATTATTCTATGTGCGTGTGTATGTAGGTTTGTCCGTTGTGGACACCGTTATCGCTCACTCGGCCGCTCATACGGAACAGGTAATCGGTACGTGGGAACAACTGCACATCACTAGTCGAAAGTGATGCCCATTGTTACAACTATTTTGGTATATTTTGACTGTTTTCGCTTTCGGTAATTTATCTCTTTATTATAGCTTTGACCAGCTTTGTCTGGTTTTAGGTGTTTTTTTGTACATAATCTTTCGATTCAGTTATTGTCGCGTTATCTATACATATAATAAATCTGTAAAAAAACTGTGTCTGTACATTGAATTGAATATATTATAAAAATAATAATTGGGTGGGGTTTAGAAACAGTAATGGAGCACAAATCCAAAAAAAAAATTCTGTCTGTATGTCTACATGTCTGTATGTCTGTATGTCTGTATGTCTGTATGTCTGTATGTCTGTTTGTTTGTACACGCTAATCTTCCGAACTACTGAACGGATTTCAATGATTTTTTCTTTGTTGTGTCAGTATTAAGCCTGGTCAACATATAGGCTATAATTTATCTTCGAAACTTGAAGACCTGATGCAGAACACCAACAGACCAACAAAACTATAAAAGATACAAAAATGGTGTCATGGCAAAAATTGTTTCATGTGATGAGCATTTTCAGCTGAGATAATAAATTTGAAGATCTGATGTGGAACCCCAAGAGCCCAGCTTCTCTGTACCATATACAGGTATGCCGTTTTAGCAAAAGTTGTTCAATTTGATGAGCACTTTCTATTGACTTATACAAATTGAAGATCTAAAACACCTGATGTGGAACCCCAAGAGCCCAGCTTCTCTGTACCATATACAGGTATGCCGTTTTAGCAAAAGTTGTTCAATTTGATGAGCACTTTCTATTGACTTATACAAATTGAAGATCTAAAACACCTGATGTGGAACTCCAGGGGCCCAGCTAGACTATAGCATATAGAGGTATGACGTTTTAGCAAAAGTTGTTCAATCTGATAAGCACTCTCTGTTGACTTATAAAAATTGAAGATGTAAAACACCTGATGTGGAAACCCAGGAGCCCAGCTAGACTATAGCTTATAAAGATATGACGTTTTAGCAAAAGTGGTTCAATCTGATAAGCACTCTCTCTTTTGACGTATAAACATCGAAGATCTGGAACACCTGATGTGGAACTTCAAGAGCAATACTACACTTGAAATGTATAGAAATGAATGTTATGAAATAGGTATGGTGAATCAAAAAAAGTAATTAGTCCGTCTTTTAGATAACCCTAAAATAATGGACACGTATTTTTTCTTACCTAGACGTGGCGTCACGAGCCCCCACTCTCCGAATTTTTTGCGTTATATATATCTCATTATTATTTTGTATGTCTCTTCCAGACCTCTGTAGTCTTCCAGACTACAGAGTTCCGAATTTTTGGGAGCCAACGTGAGGCCAAAGCCAACACGCTGAAGCCCTTTTGAGACAACTTTAATGAAATGGTGACACAAAACCGACAATTATCCCTTTATACACTATAGAAATGAACCCAAGGACAATCCCCGGTGAACGTCGTTAAAAAAAAGACAATCTGTGCTATACCATTGCTAACTGTGAATGAATACTACTTGGGTTATTGTGATGGGATGCTAATGGACTAGGAATGGGGAAACTACGGGAACTATGGCACCTGCCGATGACAATGTATTAGATACATGTAAAAATGGCAGGTGGAGACTCGCCAGCTCACTTACTGGGCCCCCGGGAATCTGTCACTGAATAGCAACAAAAGGGCAACAGGGACATGAGCGGCTGAAGTGTGAGGATACCTCGGCGGATTTTAAACGCAGATTACGCGCTCCCTGTGGGTCACTTACCACGAGGCACCTATCCTCCGAGCAGGGCTACTAACCCTGCTCACTCTGGATGGTCAAGCCAAGCCAGAGGCGTGAGAGCTACCCCCGTCATGGTTCACTCCGACCGGCCGGAGATGGGGGACAGTATACTCTCCCTGGAGAACTCAGTATATATGCCCCGCGGGGTCGCTACTCCCCGTCATCAGCCTCAGATGTCCTGCGATGCTTATATCTCATTATTATTGTCATTATTATCTCAAGAGCCTTTGTCCCAATTATGTTAGGGTCGACTTCCAGTCACGATGCAACTGAGTACCAGTGTTTTAAAAGGAGCGACTGCCTATTTGACCTCCACAACCCGGTTAACCGCTCAACCCAACACCCCTCGGTAAAACTGCTCAGACTTACTGGCTTCTGACTACCCATAACGACTGCCAAGAATGTTCAATGACAGCCGGAACCTACAGTTTAACATCCCCTCCAAATAACGGTCATTGGTATCCAAAATATACGTAGAAAGTACATACGAACTTAGAAAAGTTGCATTGGCAGGTACTTGCCAGACCTGGAATCAAAGACGCACGCTCATACTTGAGAGATTGGTTCTCTACCCACTAAACCTCCACGACTTCCACTAAGTCATCACGACTTTGTCATCTCAGTAACATTTAATGTTTTTTTACGTAATAATACGTGTAATATTTTTGCCACACACAACTTAAATGCGGACTAATTAGAATCACTACTTTTATCCCTATGGTCACGTCTATTGCGGTTCAGTTCTCAGCGTTTTGTTTAGTCTGCTGTGCTTTTGCCGTTAAAGTACAAAAATTAGATATATGGAACATTTCTAATGGCTATGCGTATTCCGTTGTTTTCAAGTCAACGGGCCCTTAAAATTCAATATCAGACGATTCAGATCTTTGATTTTGCTGACCCCGTAGTCGCTGGCATAAGGGACAGGATCCGCGTACGAAGTCGCGGGCAGAAGCTAGTTTTTTAATATGTATTACAAAACTTAAGTAAGATAATCGCACAGATGACTAATATACAGGTTTTGTTTATCTATAAAATCAGACATGAGTAAAACCCGTATAACTGGCGGTGGTGGAAAAACGAAATAAAATTGATACTGGAATACGGTTCCGCAAATCAGACTATAGGTACCTATCATAGTGGAGATCAAATAGGAAAAACCATAAACAAAATGAATTTTGAAATGTCCCATGAGGTAATCGGATTTTCTAGTGTTATTAAACTGCATACTTATAGTTCGGCCATTCAGAGAATGCGTTCCTGACACGTCGCGATTGAACTGACGACGTAACTACATTCATTGATTATTGATATAATAATGTTGTTTTAATGCTCCTCAATTGTTAAAACGGTAAACAACCAGCAAAAATATTTTTATCGTAACTGCAACGCCATTGCAAAGTTACGTCGTCAGTTCAATCGCGACGTGTCAGGAACGCATTCTCTGAATGGCCGAACTATAGTAACTAGATTTAACTCAAAATGATGACATAATTTTGACACAGATTAAATATCCTACGCACATAATTATTCAGTCATAATTAAATGAAACTAAGTATAATTTTATTGTAAAACTTCTCACCGCATTACATAAGCTACATAAATAAAGCCACTTTCGTTGAAACGCTAAAAAACTAGTTTTTTAATGAAGCAGGTATGCAAATATCGTTATAATCGCTTTAATCGATACATCGATGTTTTGACAGTGTACATGACACATCGGGCTCAATGCCTCGAAAACAAAAGAAAACTACATATTTGATAAGTGACACTTGAACATGATATTTTTTTGATAAAACTTTTTTAGTCACGCAGTCAATTGGTCAACATTATGCTCACGCTGTGTCCACCGAGGGAGGGGTCATTAGATGATTTCCCAAAAAAATATGTTGTCAAATGTAGAGCAAAGTCCTAAGACTTGACTTGGTTGATCTACCATTCTCGTACTCTGGACACTTCTAAATCTCATCCCTGACCCTTGACTTTAGAGCGGCGTTAACCTTTTCGAATCCAGCAGTTTTTTAGCGAACGATTCTAACAAGTTCTGAGTACTTATCTTGAACATCTTTTTGAACAAAACTATAAATAGGTCTTTAATAATATTCAGGTCTTTAATAGTTTATAATATTGTTCTTTAGCAAACATGGAGAACATTTTTTTTCCGTCCTCCGTGGTCGCAAAGAATTAAAGTACATTAGGTACCTAGCTGGGTTCCAAAGGTACTAAGCCCTTAAATGAAATCAAGAGTTAGCTCCACTAGTGTGCAAGGAGTAAGCTTACACAATGGCACATAGTCGCGAAGGCACAAGTTGCCTGACACGCCCATATTCGTAAGACCTGTTTGACAGGATCTCAAGCGCTTTGTGTTCGCCATATTGCCGGCAAAGCTATGCCTGATATAAATTATATGTGTAGGTATCCTCATATGACTTTGAATAAAGGATTTGAAAGAGGATGTGAAAATATCAAACTTGAAACCTACCTCTACTCCTAATGTATTTAAACTAACACATAATTCGAAGATTAAAACTGATGAAAAAACGTGACTGACTACCCTGGTACCCCTGCTTGTCTATCTTTTATTTTTATTATATTGTCCGACCCCACTAGTGGGCAAAGTCTTCAATCTATCTCAGTATCTGTATAGGGCGACCAATCAGCGACATAGGTAAGTATCTTCCCGCCAGTGCTACTGACGTCTAGCTCTAGGCCGTATTCCATGATTCCATCCTCAGGAATCCACTGAATGGTGCTTGTCTATTCCCTACCTATAAAAAAACAATACGACATGATATCCATAATGCCCGATCATAGGCATAAAGAGTTTAATTATTCCCGCAAAAGCAATTCAATCCATCACAATAATTACTACATTTTATATGAACAATGTGGATCACATTGAAAAGACTTAATTTATTCAATAAATTGCCGCCACGGCCTGCGCTATTATGTCTCAGTGATTTATAGCTTTATATGCAACTTAATTGAGAATTTACACCCACGAATATTCTGGCAACAGGCAATTATGCTGATCTTAGACTGGCGGTACTGTCTAGACTTCATAAACGCAGATACTAAGAAAAAATATTGCCTATTCATTCAGAAAATTGATGTTTCAGTTTAAGAACATGACATGGTTTGCCCAACAATAATATTGAACGGGTAAAATAATCACGGGCTTTTGATAAGGAAGGACGGGAAAACCATTACAAAAATGAAAAAAGAATAAAGTAGGGAAATCTAAGACAGCACACGCTTTTACCAACAACTGATTTTCCCAATCAAAATGTAAATCGCATTTGAATACGTTACCAAGCGTAACACAGGATTAACAATCCACCCGTCAAAATTAACACCAACTCTATTAGAATTTATTTGCAGTTATTTCAATCAAATTAGAAAATGCAAAAGTCGAAATGGTCACGCGTTGTTCTGCATCGCGTTTATAATATGCAATTTTGTTAATCCACGTGAACTATCAAGCAGTCATGTTATTCCTAGGAATTAAATTATTTTGTTAAATATATTTTAGATGCTTATCCTTAGATGAGCCCTGTCGTATTGTTACCAATAGTTCTGCTTCCCCTGTTTCATGCATAACGTTTTTTACATAAAACCTCTTTCTTTTTTACGATAAATAAATCACCAAATCGATTACATAATGGCTGTTTTCAACATAAAAACAGCAGTGAAAGCCATTAAAATCTCTGATAAATAAAACAATTACTTTTTAAGTGCATGTAGGCATATGGCGTTATAAACATTTTACGGTCAATCTGCCAGTGTTTGATAAAGGTTATGTAAAAGAAGGTTGTAACAAAATAAATCACGGTCTTTTCTAGAACGCTATAAGGCAGCAGTTAACCTAATTATTTTAAAACTCTGCATGCAACATATTAAAACAATTTTAACGGCAGCACATCAAAAATTTAAGAGAGTATGCGTTGACGCGCACATAAATCGTGCGTTTCCCGGCGCGGGCGCATACTGTCGTAGCTAAATACTTCCACTGCACTTTCGTGTGCGAATCTTCTAATTGCTCGGTAGAAAGTCATCGCGGCGGTTTTTTTATCAAACTATTCAGTGCTTCCGAGCTCCGGCGGTATGATTTTTGTGCGTTACTTTACTTTATTATTATTACGTTTAGATTCCTCTCTAACAAGATGAAAGTCTGATCACACTTTTAATGAATTCCGTTTGCATTCCCGCGACGACTGCTTGTTGTCTCGGAAAGTGAATCACGTTCAAGAACTCACGAAAGTCGATAATTAGTTAAATTCGCTAATTAGTTGGGTCCTTAGTTAAGGCGTGAAAAACACATAGAATCATCACGTTCTCCTAGTACTTCGTTGATATTGGAAAAATACATCTACTGCAACCTTGAACTTCTCCGTAACGTGTGAGTAATTTTTATATCATTAAGAGTATCTTCTAATGTAACCTTTTAAGTTCTTTCATAGGTTACTTCTGTCTCTTATGTGGGGTTTTTTTGCCGGTATAGGTCAATATAGTTTAACTAAATTGAACTCCTAAACGAGGTCCATTCGTAAGCAACGATGATCTGTCTATAAAGATGACAAATATTTCCCACTCTTCTGGTTTCAGTAATCTAGGTTTTACAATTTCTAATTCTTCAGCAGTGAAATCTATCGCTAATAGATCGGTACATATCTATTATTTTTCGCAGAAGTTAGCAATCCTATTGGTTATTATCAGTTAATGGTTACTCAGGGTATAAACCTGAGCTGGTAAACTTCTTGGCGTCTAAACCAAAAGTGGCTTATATTCTTGACTGTGTCAATTCCGATTTCGAATCAAATCAATACTCAGGAGACCCGTTCCAAACAATGATTCCGATTTTCAGTACATGTCATTTTTAAACCCCGGCGCAAAAAGAGGGACCGTCAGTGGCACCGCAGCTCTTAAACGGGTACACCGATTCGGATGCTGTTTTTTGTTGAATGCTGGTATGCAGGGTGGTGGCTCAGATACGTTAGTATATGGCAATCGCCTTAGCTGTTTAAAAACTATTTGCTGTCCTAAGCATGAGTATCACTGTTGTCACACCCTTCAACCGCAAACGTTTAAAACAGTGCTTGCAGAATTACATTCAACATTATTTCAGTCTAACTAAATCATAATATGGTAACATACTGAAATGTCAAATGTTTAGGTGCATTTTTTACATAAAATATTACATTAGTTTCGGTTAGTAGCGCAGATCAGCAATGCGATAAAAAAACCATTGATAGGTAAGAACAGGGCCCCGATTCTCCTAAGTTAATAATGTCAAAATCGAATAGAAATCGAATCGCAATATGATCGTAATAGCAGTTTTAACCATATCGGGAATTCTGCTACTAATAAAAGACCAATCGTATTCGATTGACATTTGATTGGTGTGCGATTGGTCTGCTATTTTGATGATTTTGATCTCTACGGCAGTTTGCTGTACAATCATTTTGCAATCGTAAATCATTTCCAGACAAAATGATTCATTATTGAATGACAGAAAAGGATAAAAACGTTTATTTCAAAGAAAAAATAGCGGAATGCCACATACGCTTCAATCGTAATCGAGTCGGGATTGGATCTCAGTCGAATCGAGTCGAACGTCAATCGAATGGCGCTTAAGTAAAATTAGGAGAATCGGGCCCCTGCATTTCGCTCTTATTCATACTTACATCCAAATTTATTAAATCAATTTAAAACCCATTCATAATCAAACAATTAATTAGCTAACAATACATCTTCATCCATTAACTTACCTCAGTCCACTGCATCCAAATGCATACACAACACTTTCCGAGACTGATTTCGATAGAAAACAATCGAGGTGTTCTTAAGCCTCGCTCGTGCACGTCCGTTCGCTTGCACGGCGGCGCACCGACTGACGGGTATCCTGTACTACCCAGCTCTTGGACAATGGCCATAAGCAACCAGTCTAGAGTAAAACAAAAAGTTTCACTACGCCTGTTTTGTTTACGGCAGCAAAGCGGGTATTTCGCCCCACTTCGTGAGATGATTATGCTAACTTCACCTGTTTTAGTAACTGGTTTTGTTAACTTGTAATGTAGTTCTCTACCCTCCAGGTTTTGTAAAATAATGTAGCTTAGTAGACTACGTTTACCTGGAGAGAAGTTGGAAAATTTGTGTGTTTAGATTTCAGAGGAAATCCCATGAATGTTTCTCATGAGATCACTCATCAATAGGATTCCTCAAATTCACCATTTTTTCAAACCTGCATTTTCCCCCAAACCCAGTAGGGGCAAACTAATTCTTCAGGAGAAAAACAATAAGATCCAAATCAAGTGACAGTTTCTACCAGCAAACATAATAATAAATTATGCATGGCCTTAGACATGTAAGAATGGTATGGAAGATCATCATCATCCTCCTGACCTGTCTCATGATAATGGGAAGATTTCGTTAATACTTCAAGTCAGGCACAACTGCGCCATCTATCGTTTGAAGGAATAACTAACTCATAAACCTATTTGTTAGCCTGTCTAGATGGCACTAGAAAACCCATCAAGTTCTTGCCTGTAACAGTACATCGGAAAACCAAATACTAAAAACAGACAAATTAACGATAAAATATAATATATTAAATTATTAAATATACATTACAAAAAAATTCAATACGTTAAATATATTAATCTATCTAACATTTGCTATTTTCATTTCAACTCTGCAGGCATTCCGCTGCCTTTAAGCCCAGCTAATATATTCTCTGCTGTGAGTTCGCTCATTGTATCTCTGGTCTCTATGGCTGCACTGCCTATATGTGGCAACACCACGCAATTAGGCAGGTTTAACAGAGGATTATCCAAAGGCAAAGGTTCAGGGGTAGTAACATCCAACCCTGCTGCTCTTATAGTATTATTCTTCAAAGCTTCAATCAACGCATCCTGATCAACAGTACCGCCACGGCTGGTATTAATAAAGATGGCCGTCTTCTTCATCTTTTCAAAAGCTGCCTTGTTGAAAATCTCCTTGGTTTCAGGAACTAAAGCGGCACAACATATAATGAAGTCGCTCTGTGAAAGTAGTTCATCAAAACTGACTTTAATGGCGCCTGCTTCTTGCGCTTCTGGTCTCTCACTTCGATTAAAATAGAGTATTTTGTTAGTGTTGAATGCTTTGACTCGGCGTGCGACGGCCTGGCCGATGCGGCCAAAGCCGACGATACCGACTGTGGAGCCAGCGAGCCCGGGGCCCGTCATCCATGTCGGAGCCCAAGACTTCCAGCCACCGGTGCGTGCTTCATGCTGAGCCTCTGGTAGACGGCGAGATGTCGACAGAAGTAGAGCTAACTGGAAATAAAAGAGTTAAAAATTATTGCAAACAATTCTTCTCGTCTCAAGAGAGGAAAAGATCTCTTTCGAAAAAGTCCCTTATTTACTACCATTTTTTGTCCTATTATGAATCAATGAATGGCCTCAATGTTATTCCTTATGTAGGTACTCGCCCCTCCAATTTCCTTTTACATATACTCCCCCTGTATACTCCTTTATGTACTACCCCTACTGACACTCTTAGAAAGTACTTCCTTGTATTGTATTTCTTATATATTGTCTACCTATTTACTCCACTACATACTAACCCTAGGTAAACATCGCACTTAAATAAAAACTGATTGTTGGCCTAAAAACAGATTTGTTATTTTCAGGCATATTGGATGGACCTGCAACCTTTTTCATGTGGAATATGGCAATATGTAAAATATTTTGGAAGCATAGTATACTCACAGTTAACTCTGCCGTAGCATCAGTAAGTACATCAGGTGTGTATCCAATCTTGATGCCTCTCTTCCTGCACTCGGGCACATCAATATGATCATGGCCTACAGATATAGTTCCCACTACCTTCAGCCCTGGCCCGGCCGCGTTCAGCAGCTCCTGATCGATCTTATCTGTTAGGGAACAGAAGATAGCTTCTGTACCAGCCACAGATTTAAGAAGTTCGTCCCTAGGCATTACAGAAGGGTGACTTGATACTGTTACATCACACCTGGAAATAAATAAGCCATAAATTAAATTCTGATTTTCTAGAACTGAGGCTAGACAATGTTCAACAGAGGAACATAAGTGAATAGGCTAATCAAGCTTTATGTCATCAGAAACAATTTTGCCTCCATCTCAATAAATAAATTCTTAAATTTTATTCATAAACTTCCATATGGCAGAAGTGATTTACTTGTACAACTGTAGAAAAGGAAGAGCTACATGTAGTATGAAACAGGCAGCTGAACATAAAATCCGATGGTATGCTTTGCATGGTATGTAAAGTTGTAAATCATGGAACAAAATATTGAACAGTACAAATGAAACTTACTCTTTCTTCAGTATATCGATGCCACCCTTGGGCATATCAGAGCGGGTCACGAACACCTTGAATCTTCCGGAGCTCATCTTCCTCACGCTACCAATATTACGGACTAAGAACGGAGCTATCGACGCTACACTTTTATAAATCATCAATCAATAGGTTATTTCACAGCCGGTTTACGTGCTTCCTTGTTCGCGGCAAATTCAAGGTCGATTCACTTCTCAGGTAAGTATCTCGGCGGAGTAACTTGGCTTTTTGTCGAACTTTCGCTCTTGAAAAACGAAGGTTTAGCGAAGTATATTGTCATGTGAAGAGCAGCAACCGTAGCAAGAATGACCTTGCCCTTAGTTGAACTTATAAATGATGATACGCTCATAATATTACGTAAATTCTGCACATAAGCGTTGAGTGTCTTGTGTATATGTACGTATTAGAATATTGATATAAAATTATTATCTATTATAAAAAATATCTCATGCGAAACGACGTGCGTGAGCGTGACGTCTGTCTTTTTTGAGCGGTGAAATTGTCGATATCGATTCTAATAAGAAAAATAAATCAGTTGACTTACGGCCGATCTCAATACTCTACCAAGAGTTAAACTCGGTTAGCTACCAGAGTTTTACTGTTACTTTTGATCTATCAATAACTGGCGTCTCAATAACAAAATTTCGGTAACGTTATCTACAGTTAAAGACAGATAGGTCTTTTCCCTCACAAAAAATGCGTTACTTTTTGTTTCTCGTGAAAAATATTATTTTTGGTACGATTATATATTACGATATTAGCTTCAGTAAAATTGTACTTTTAAAAAAACCTGCTTTTATAATTTATATGAAAACGGTGAAATTTTATAATAAAATAATGATGAAATGCTTTCTAACATGATGCAATAAAACGCATTTTTGACATTTGCCAGCAAACGACGCGACGCGACGCGTCAAATTCCCGCGCTCGCTCGCAGTCGCAACTGTTTAGTGTTTTGAATTGTTTCGAGTTTTCGACTTGTGATTTGGTTGGAAATCTCATTTGTATTTATAAAGTACCTAGTGTGCAACAATTTTATAAAATGGCTGAAGAACATAATGTAAGTATTGCCTGCGTATTTTGTTTAAAACACTATTAAATACCTGGAACAGATAAAACAAAAGGGTTCGCGTACCACCAATTCGCGCCTAAATTATAATTTACTTTCAGATTAAGGCTAAGCCGTTTGTAAAGGACAGCATAATTCTTCTTCTCGACATGATTCTGAAACATCCTGTAATAACCACCAAAGCTACGAACGCCACCAATAATAAACTAAAAGAAGAAGCATGGAAGGCAATTGCACAGGAGTTGAGTGCTGTTACGGGAGATATGCGGCGTCCTGAGCAAATTCGACTCAAGTGGGAGAATTTGAAGAAGTCTGCAAGGAAGCGTAGTGCTCTCATAAGACAAAATAACCTTAAGGTCAGTATTTAAATTTATATTATTACTAGAAGACATATCAAACAAACAATTTCACTTTTTCTTTTATAATATTATGTTATAGTTCGGCCATTCAGAGAATGCGTTCCTGACACGTCGCGATTGAACTGACGACGTAACTTTGCAATGGCGTTGCAGTTACGATAAAAATATTTTTGCTGGTTGTTTACCGTTTTAACAATTGAGGAGCATTAAAACAACATTATTATATCAATAATCAATGAATGTTATTACGTCGTCAGTTCAATCGCGACGTGTCAGGAACGCATTCTCTGAATGGCCGAACTATAGTAAGGATTAATGTAGTCGTACATTTTATTGTGGTTGCTTTAAACTTTGTTTTTAATTTACAGACTGGAGGAGGGAAGTCTTATATAATTCCTGATGAAGTTTTGGACCGAGTAGCATCAATTTTAGGTACTACATGCAATGGCTTACCTGCGGAGTTTGGTGGTGATGCGGATGAAGATATTGCTAGCAGAGCCTGTGAAGCAATCATAGAAGTTTTTGACTTCCAACCATTGCCAGAAGTAGCTCAGGGCAGTAGCGCTGTAGTAATGGTGGTGGTGATTGTGTTGGTAATGGTGGTGGTAATAACGGCGGTGGTAGTTACACACCAAAGAACTACATTTTTAACACTCCAAAAAGTGCCAGTAAGTTACATAAGTGTATTTTTACCTTGTCGCTTATCATGTGTAAAATTAATTGTTCAGTGATATGGGTTACTGTTTTAAGACAAATATTATTTACAGTGCTAGTTAAAGGTTGCACGGTGTAAAAATTATTATTAATTAAGGATTCATTAGTATGAGCAGTGGGTGAAGGAATTTTGTGAGAAATAATTCTCTGATTGATTGCATACAATCTGAGTTTATAATAATTGTAAAATGATCCAATATTGAGTACAATTTTAGTCACTTTGCCCATAAAACGTACGAAAATATTGAATATAGTATTTTTCTTCTCAAATCAAAAGGCCCCAGTACACGTTGGCCCAAGTGCGGCCAATACATCACCAATGTGTACACGGGGTATTGGTGCAGGTTGGCGGACATTTTGTCAAGGTTGGCGCGCATTCGGCGAGTTGTCGGTTTTTTGGGCACACATCAAAGGAATCTTGGCCCAGCTTGGCGTGTGGTGTTTACACTAGGGCATGCAATACCGGTTAACCGGTTTCGTTTTTACCGGTAAATCGCCCATTTTTGCGAGTTTTAAATTACCGGTAAAAATAATATGAAACCGGTAATTTACCGGTTTTTACGTTTTTCTGATAAAATACTATAAAATAGTATAGCAATTGTTCATTTAACGTCAAATCTTTGTTATGTAGCCTGAATATAATGTAATGTTGCATACATTACGTATTGTAAGAGTGTTAAAGTTGCTGTTTTTTAGAAAAGTAAACTTGTGTGTCCTTAACTATCTCTAGGTTAGATACAAATCTTCTTTCTCATCTTAATTTATAAAATCTAAACAAATTGTATTCATTCGGTTATTCTGTTTTTCCTCATAGCTGTCAGCTCATACAAGGTACAAATGCTTATTGCTTATTTTACCTACTCTATGACCTTACTGAGTAAAGGCTTTTACTTCACCACCATGCGGACAGCTCTGAGGACACGGTGGAGCACACAGTCCAGGTGTGCACTGCCTGGGAAGGGTACCGCGGTGTTGTCGTCGAGGCAATAGGCAGCGGCGACCTTTCGCGTCCTTCCCTGGTTCAAGCTATGGTCCGGAGCTAGAGGGAATGGGAAGCCGTCGCCCCTTCTGCGAAGCAGTCATGCTCGAGAAGGAGACGTCGGAGCGACTGCGAGTAGCACCTCTCATCCCAGCCGCTGTAGTGGACCAGGAAGACACCACGGGCGCCAAGGGTCGAGAGACGACTCCCGGCCACAGTAGGCGTCGGTCTGTGGGCGGTGAGTTCGGGTGGCTCATCGTTCCACCGTCTGCATAGACAACAGACCCGTGTCAGCAGCGCGCATTGTTCCACAGGCTCCTCAGGGAGATGTCAGCAAACCCAGTGGGGCCCAGCAGGGCCAAGGCCTGCCGGGGCCGCGGGATTGTTCGAAAGAGTTACCGCTACCCTGGTCCATAAAACACCTACTAAAAAACATGGGTTTTAGACAGAAAGAGTCTGTCATTTGATGATTTACCATAAAAAAAGGGCTTTCCCTTCAATGAAAAAAAAATGTTTACGGTAATTCTTAGCGTTTTTCCCGTCTTGTGACGGGGTCGGCTTTCCGTATCTTCCTTCTTCCACTTCGCTCTATCCTCCTGAATAGATATCATCTTCCTCTTCGAGTTCGCAGATTTTCATGTCATTCATTACGACACTCAACCACCACGGTTTCGGCCTGCCTTTGCGCCTTTGACCGGGTATATTGAGATTGAGTATCACATTCACACTGCCGATGTCCTCAGGTGTCACTCCTTTTTACATGTCCGTACCATCGCAGCCGTTTTTCTTGCATTTTGTCGGCGACATCGCGTACGGATGGTACTGACATGTTTTTTGTTACGGCCCACGACACAAAAAACGTTTACCACCTTATACTTTGCATATTTATTTAGTTTTTGCTTTAAGACTACCCAATCTTATTGTTATAATATCACATTTTAAAAAAATTACAAAAATTACCGTTTTACCGGTTTACCGGTAAAAATATTTTTATTACCGAATTTTTACCGGTAATTTTTGTTTTACCGAAATTGCATGCCCTAGTTTACACATTCGGCCAATGTTTAGTTCGTCACCGACCGCTGAGGATAGTACACTTTTGTGTTGCGTGTAAAAATAAACATAATAATAAACATAGTAGTAAATATAGTACTGTAGTATAATATAAATATATATAGTAGTGTAGTATAGTATAAATATATATAGTAGTGTACAAATAAATAGCCGCGGCCTTAATTACTTCGACGTCCATCGCAAGTGGTTTGCCAGGCAGCAATGAGCCATGCGCCAATGTGTAAACATCATTTGATCGTGGCCTACATTTGTGCATTGCAACGCTTGGCCCAATACAGGCCAATGTGTACTGGGGGCTAAAGATATCGACAGCATAATAATATTATCTATGTACATCACTACAGATTTGCTTTCTCTCAATGTCAAAATGAAATGACATTATATCTTTCGTTTAGAAATCATCACGCCGAAAAAATTCGTAAGCTCAAAAATAAATTCATTAACGGAGAATGCATACCTAAATGCTTGGCTTGGCTAAAATATGTTCGAAGATTACAAAATACTTGAAAAATATCAATAAAACTCAGACAATTATATAAATAAAAGCATTTTATTCATTTCCCACCTAATAATTAAATGTAACAAACTAGTCATTATGTTCATGTTGTGCCTCTGACTCTCGCCAGTTATTCTGAACCATTTCTACAATCATTGTCCAACACTTGGACTGCATGAAGTAATAAACAGAACAAACTATAATAAACAGCCAAGATAGTACTAAAAAGTAATCAGTTTCTGTCTCAACAACACTTGAAACTGGACCTTGGAAGTCCTTTGATGTCACTACAAGACTGAGGGCATGCTTCCCAGTGACTGCATGAAGAAACTTACTAAATGACTGGATATTATAATCTGTTCCATTAAATTTTCCATAAGGTCTTCCATTATGGAAAACTTTCAGTGTTGGCACCCCCACTATGCCATAAACGGTATTTGTTCCACCATATTTCAGAGCATCTAAAGCCACCATCTTTACATTAGGAAATGCTCTTGCAAGAGCATTAAAATGTGGGGCTGCCCGCGCACTGAAGGGGCAGGCTTTAGCATAGAAGAATACTAGTAGGCAGTCAGCTTCCATGTCTCTACTTGTGATTTCCGGGTTGACATGTAGCAGTTTAATTAACTGTGTGGCATTGACTATTTCTACAGTGGGTTCCACATCTTCATTTGGGTCATAGACTATTTCTTTGCATTTTATCATTTTTCGTGTCTCGTTGGCTGTGTTAGTGTTGTTTTCTGCGGTGACATTAGCTAAGGTTACAGTGTTGTACAGATTGGTGAGTGTCTTATTGACATCTGACACAACATTTGAGAGCAGTGATTCTGATTCATCTACATTGGGGACATCATTGACATCAATATTTTCTTTATTTTCAGTTTCTGTTTCCTCTTGTATGTCAAATTGTGTTGTCATTGTAGCTAGCCCTGAAACATTAAATATAAGAAATCAATAATTTATATTTATATTTAAAATAGAATCATAGTGAGATAAAACATGTTTATTTATTTATTTAAACTTTATGCAACAAAACAGTACATAGGCGGACTTAGGCACCACCTGGACAGTAAAAAATATTAGGCAAGCCTAGAAAATTCCATTTCAATATTGAATAACCAAGTTGGAATCTATTTGATCAATACCTAGAAATTACTTGTGAATGTATAAACAAGTTCAATGAACTCTACACCAATGTATTTGTTGAATGATCAGATTAATGTTTATCTGATTAAGTACATATGTTATCATCATTACATAAAAGTAGTATTCTCAATGTTATGCACACCTGTATAGCAATGCAGGTGAAAAGTATATAAAACAAAGATTTATTTATCTACGAGATCATAGATAAGATACATTGAGTAATAAACATCCTAACATTAATCATATTTTTTTTAATAAATATCTTCACCTCAAATGGCATTTTATGAAATACACCAGGTATTCAGCAGGTGTATAAATCCTAGATATCGTGTTACACTATCGGAACTCATTTATTCGGGTAAAAGAACGTGAAGTCTAAAATATCCTCTCTTATCCGAAGAAATACAAGCCTGTAAACAAGCAGACTAGCTACTTAATTGCTAAAATAAAAGAAAAAAATAAAACTTACCAATCACTATGAATATTAGAAAATACAATTTACTTCTTATCGGTAGATGCATGTTGAAAACAGGACGCCTTCGTCAACGATGTAATTCGATGTATCTTTGAAATATGTGCTTATTTTAAATACAATTTACAATTGTAATGATTTTTCTGTTTCTTTTGATGACATTGTAAATAATAAATAATCAATTTGACCTATGACAGTGACATTTTACTCACTGACAGTGTTAGAATGGAATAGCAATAACGCGTTGGAGGTGGCAACCGGAGATAGCGATATGTTCTAATGCTTAAAATGTGATTCTTCGCAAGTAATATTACAGATAACAAAATGTACAGGTAAAAAAATATTTGCTTCTTGGATCTCGCTATAACAACTTTGTATGATATATTGCAAAACTCATAGTATGAAAGGAAAACATGTGTTCAAGCCCTGAGTAGTACTTTCCGAAGCTGCAAAGTTAAAAAAAATACCATCGTTTCGATTTTTGGTTAGTTTAGGCCTGGTTTAAGATCTCGAGAGGACACATAAGCAAGTGAGCTTTTTCTTCAAAGCTAGATATTGTGTTTTAAAGACGTAGCAATTAATTTAAAGAAAAGTCAAATAAGGCTATCCAGCAGTTGACTAATATTTATTACATAATTATCGTATGGCAAGATTCATTCTGCTATTATTAACCCCTCTGCTCGACAAGATTTTGACATATGACTTTACCGTTGATTCGGCGGGATATTTTGAATCGCGACATGGAACTCAAAAATTTGTACTAACTTTCAACACATAAATTCTAAGTCCGTAATGCCTGATCAGAAGTATTTTAACTATAACTTTAGAGCTCACTTATTTGACAACAACGTGCGAAGGTCAAATGGGGTCAGTTAATTCAGAAATAGATAATAATTACGGTGTTTCTAAGTCTATCGAAAAGTTAGGCATTTCAAATTTGGTGAAAACTTACCAATAAATAATCGCATCACTTTCTCAAACACAACACAAACGTCATATTTATAACATTTTCAATCCGTTGCAATACATTTCGTGCACTTATTTATGATTCATAACTAAAAAATCAGCACATAAAATACACAATAAAAATGATCAATTTACAAGATCAAAGTCAAGTAGAGTTTGGAACAGAGTACATTTTTTTTTTCAATCAGCGGTGTGCATTCGATACCTAAATCGGATGTTTATTATAAATAATCGAATACCAATTTTATATATATTTTTTAATAGAAACTTATTTCAATTTTATTTCTGAATTTTAAATTATAGGTTCAATTTGTTTTTGTTGTGAAGAAAAAATATTAAAGTTTTATGAAAGTTTTTAGCATAGGTAAAATTTTTATACTGGGTGTCCCATAAGTCCTTTGAATTTTAAATTTCGAATAAAATTCAGATGGCGCGCCGGAATGGCGCGCGGGGTGCGGGGATAGCATCAACGGTCTTTCAGGAAAGTATTATCGGAGCAGACCGTGGTTTTTGTGTGCGTGAGTCACAACAATGATTCGGCCACCATTGCGCGGCGTAAAGGACATTGGGCGAGATGTTTGAATGTTGGTCTACTCCCCCTCTAGTAATGAGTCATACATCATTTGAAAGGTCTTTTTAAGCGTTACATTTTGTACTTACATACTACTTACCAATTCTTAGTACTTTAGATGTTAGAACATGTTTAAGGTTTTTTATCGATAGTTAGTTTCAAGTCCTTAGATTCCTTCTCTAGTAATTAATTATATATCACTGGAAAGGCCTTTTTAAATCGAACATTTCGTACTTAAATACCTCTAACAAATTGTCAGTACCTAAGAAGCTACAGTAGATTTTAGACATAGTTATTATTTCACTAAACATGGTCCAACTCCCTAAATACTAACAAATGACAATCGCCGCCGTACAAGAAAATACTTTATATAACATAAGCTTTCTATTGATGTATTACTTAATGCTAGAGGAGAGGTAGATCAAAACGCTCATTGTCCTTTGGTGGCGAAAAAAAATTGCTTCATTCCTCTAGGCATCGACTTAATATTTTTGATCCTAATGATCCCGCAGGACTTCTGAGGATCTGAGGCGGATGACGGGGAGTAGCGACCCCGCGCTTCTTTATAGCTTGTCGGTCAAAAATAATATTTCTTGTTCTACTAGTCAATGCAATTTATTTGATACCCGTATTGACAGATTTGTGAAAAGAAAAATAAGTCAGCGGCGGCCATCTTTCTTCCATCTTGGACCAGCTTTCGATGAACAGCGAGTAGCAGTTCCGACTACCTATTTGCCTTTTCAAACAATAAAATCGTCATAAAATTTTGCGATAACTACACCTAACTACAGCTCTCGTCAAATAGCTTTGCCGCTCAGTTAAAAAGTCGGAAGTAACGAACCGCCATTAAGTTTGGCAGGACTACAGGAATTCTGTACATAAAACACCCGAAAAAATAAATAAGTCTTCAAAAGGAGATGGCCAAAAAAAAACCCAGAGTCGACAGGAACTTTATATGTATGATTGGATTCAGTATAATTTGTGGATTTTAAAAAGTATTTCAAAACATCTAAAAACCATGGGGTTCTCTTTTTATAACGTTTTTTCGATCAAGATTTTAGTTCACAAAAAAGTTTACTTTTACTGACTTTTACTGTTTGATGTTCGTTAGAAGTTGAATGCAGACTCGTGATTGGACCGTTTTACATTGCTAAGTCATTTGTTATATTTGACAATGTCACATGGCGCGATTTTCAAAGACAATTTCTCCAAAAACATTTCATAGCCAGTTGTGAAGGTTGCATGTAACTGCGAAACCTCTCCAAGTAGGTAAGGTCGGTGCTTAATCGTATCTGGAGTGGTTAAATACAAGACCTTTTAATCACCAGGCCAACTCTGAAACTATGGGGTTGTTACTAGTGGCTTGTATAATGTTAGTTTACTTTGCTTTTTTATGTCCCTTGATGTTAATAATCTTTAAAATCAACATATATTCAACATAACCTATTTTTGCGATAATATGAAATAGCTCCTATACCCCATGGATTTCAGTCTGGATTTTTTGGCACCATCAAAGGTCTATCATAAAGAACCTATTGGTAACCATTTCATTGCTGTCGATTCTGGGTTTTTTTTCTATGAAAATTTGGCCATCTCCTTTGCGGTCTTCAGAAATCCTAAAAACCGAAAAAAAAATATTCCGGCTACAACGTATTTTCTACCACTGATTTTCTATCATTTTTTCAAAATAAATAAAGTCATTTTACTTTTCCTAATTTATTTTCAGATTATAGTATACAAAAGTGCAATTTAGTAATATTATAATATCAAATAATATAAAATTATTAAATCGATTCTTTATTTTAACGAATCGGATCATTCGATGCAAAACTTCTATCACCGTCGCCATCTTGTCTATGCGTCTTCAAATTTAAAAAAACAACAAATGTAAACAAACATGGCGAGTTCGATCAGAATTCCCGGTAATTACGATTGGATTTTCAAAAGGTATATTACTAAAGGGATGCTAAATATGAAAGGTTTGAATGCGTCAAAATAGTTTAAATTTATTTAGTTATTTTATTTAGTACTCACAAATACGGTTTGATTGGAAAGAAAATAAATATGAGCGTTAATAATTAGGAAAGTGTATGACTCATTCGCAGACCCCGATTGGGGTCTAAACCGAGCTTACGGTGACATTGATGTTCAGACCCCAATCGGGGTCCGCTACGGATTTGACGGTTAATTCGATTACAATTTTATCCAAACCAAACATTTTAATAATACAGGTTTCTGTCTACAACTTAAGTAGTATTGATGAACTATATTCAATTAGAAAATTCTTATCCAATCTACATACCAATGTTTTAAATCCTCAGATTGAATGAATAGAGACATAATATCTTACAATAATTGTACGAAAATCTGCTCTTATCCTGTGACTAGTGTCTAAAAATTTTAAACAATCAGTTTATCACATTAATTTAAATATTTGCACATTGTTATAATATTCATAGAAATATGTTATGGCTTATTATAGTCATCTGCTTAGTTCTTAAGCAGTCTATTCAAGTTTCTATGAGCTCTATATACCTTTACAAACATACCACCTGGTACAAAATACTACACAATCTACTTATTTACACAAAGTTCTTTAGCAATACTTTTCAGAGCCTCAGTCTGCTCCTTTAACAATTTCAATTTCTGCCTTAAATAATCCTTTTTAAAATTTAAATAATCTTCTTTAATTTGTATTTTTCGTTGTTCCTGTACAGCTAACATATCACAATTGAAAGCACAAGTGGTTGTGTGCTTAGAGTTCAGTTTTGTATTATTTTTATGCTTTTTCATCTTCACTTCTGGGGGGTTGGGGTTAGTGAATACTTTTTCTTCAGGAAATGATTCAGCATCACTGTATGAAGGATTAGATTCTACTATGTTATCAAAACTGTCTTGATCGTTTTGGTCTTCAAGAGGTATAAACTCAGTTGTTTGATTTGTGGTTGAGGATACATTCTTAAGGCCTAAAGCTTCTTGCTCCGCTGGTGTGAGCATCACCACTGAGTTTGGTAGCTCACCATTTGTTTCAGCCTGTCGTTTCTTTGTTTTTGAACGTAAGTCCTGCCAAGTCTGAAATTGAAGAGTTGATTTAGACAAAAAAAAAAATACATAAACAGAAGTGCTTTTAACAGTTAATGATTAAAATACACTCTAGAATATAAATTTAGTTTAACTATAATATAAGGAGCAGTACTTTTCTCCATTGCCTCCAAGATTTCTTCGCGCCGGGTATAGAATTACATTCGTTCGCGATGGAGTGCCAAAGTTGTTGAGAATCCCTATAATTGAAGTCCTGTGTTACTCTGCATGATATCAACTCAGGATGTTTTGCCATTAACTCTATTAGCTTCTTCTTCTGTCTTGCTGTAACATATACGCCCCTTTGCCTTTTGTTTCTATCCATTATGCATTCGATTCGCTTAAGCTATAAACAATACTTCCATAGCTACGAAATTATGATTTTCATGGTATTTTTGACAGTTATACCATTATGAAGTCAAATGATTTAGTAAAAGTTATTGTTATATTTGCATTTACTGTGCACAGCACAAACTATTAAGCATTTATTACAAAAATATTCTCAATTTTCGTTTAACAAAACAATGAGTTTGGATTGTATTGTCAACATGTCATGT
Organism: Helicoverpa zea; assembly: GCF_022581195.2. Taxonomy (NCBI): domain Eukaryota; kingdom Metazoa; phylum Arthropoda; class Insecta; order Lepidoptera; family Noctuidae; genus Helicoverpa; species Helicoverpa zea. The sequence continues at coordinate 10,170,634 of NC_061469.1, read as the reverse complement.
TAACCAACAGTCAAATGTCAATCATTGACAGCCCAAATAGCCAAATAGAGTGGAGAAAATAGCCAAGTTTTATAAGCCAATTAAAAACTGGGAACCAAACAAACAGGTAATTAAATTACTCATAAGCTGTAAAGCTAATGTAAACTATGAAAATGATACAAATCGAAACAAAAGCACATTATTATAACATATTTGGCATATTATTATTTTGTCGATTTAATGGCAACATTGTCGATCGAAATGACGTAGAGGCGGCCATTTTGTTTTATATTTTTTGTCGGTTGTGGAACGAAGAACTCGAACTGTCATTCATATAATATTCACCGAATATCGTGGATGTAAAGTGCGCCGTAAAACATATTTTTGTGTAATCATCAACCTAGGCGTATCTTTTGTTCGTGAAATTATGATATGACAAATAGTTTCGTCTAACACTTTCTACATAGTTCGTGAAATAAAGTGAGGAAAATGTCTGGTGCTGGAGGGTTTTTGCGTCGATTTCTACATCTCTTCTTGGATTGTCTACTCATACTACATCTAGCGCAATACGTAAGTGCTTATTAATGTTACATTTTCATTGTTCCGCACTACTTAATCTACTAATGTAATAGCTTAGTTGTATTCCCTGTTCGATTTTCTATTTTAAAGGAATTAACATTTTCAATTCTCCACAGTTTATATACTTTTATCATCATTTAAATACAATCGTGGCATAATTCGGAATATTACATTCTCTTTGTTTATTTTCAATGTCTGAGTAGCAAATTAATTTCATACAAGCAAATACATACATCAAAATGGGAGCATTCCTATTCAGTCTACAGAATTATTGATTTGTTAACCATGATCAATACTGGTATTAAAAGACATGTTATTATAAAAACAATTCAATATAAAATGACAATATTTCCTTCTCTAAATATCATACGTATTATTTCCAGTCCCTAAAAACATACTGTTCTAGATTTCACTTAAGAGTATGTACTTTCATTTGACAATTATTTTATTTTTTGACGATTTATTTACATACATCAGAAAAAGTAGAAGAAAATGTTTGTGTCAATGAGAAAATATTTGTTTTTGATAGTGACAAATTAATATTTTAAGTCTAACCTCTCCACTCAGAGACATTTAATGGTTACTTAAGCCATTCCTTAGTGAAGGATTTGTATGACATTCCGTCACTAAGGAGTGACTTAAGTAAAATGTCTCTGAGTGTGGGGTTAAACATTTACCTATGTTATAACTGTGGGAATTTTTCAAAAATATCTGACAGCCATTTAAACACATAATTAGATAAATAAAATCCATAATAAACAGAACATTGATAACAGAATTTGATAAGGAACTCGTGCATAGTCAGGTGTTGACTGATAAGTTTAATATTTCCTATTGTTTTGTACTTATCAAGCATCAGGTAATTAAAATTTACCATGTTTTTTTAATGGTTAGCATTAATAATTTAGTAAAAGTGCATTCATAAACTTATTTTATGATGACAAAATGGTCATTCAAGAGATATTTTTCTAGCTAAACAAGATATTTAACTTAAATCTTAAAATATCTGTAATGTTCAGACATTATTAGCCTTGTAGATAAATATAGCTTGCTACTTAACAGCTTGGTACATGGTCTATTTGATACTTCCTTATCTATTCAACTACTTCAATTACAGAAGTTGTAAGTCTATTCTATTTTAATCATCTTCTCAGAGTTCTGAGATAATAATTCTAAAAATAGTCGTTTACACAGAAAGAAAGCTGCACTATTGTATACCAATTGTATGTTCTTAATGCTATTTTCTTAGTTTACATTTCTTACCATAATGTTAAAACTATCAAGTGCAAAGGGCAATATGTATTAGTGAGAGCACAACTACATTTTTATTTAATTATCTAATGTAAAAAAGATATTATACCTAGTGCTTTTAAATTCGGAAATTATAAACTGCAGTTACACCATAAAATAGGAAGAGTGAAAAACAGGTACATATTCCTCATGCCTTACTTGATGATAATTAAATCTCCCAAACTGGAGGCCATAATGATATTTTAACAAAAAATGTTCTAGACTGTTTAGAAAATAGGTCATTAAACAGTTGAGTGTTCACAATTTGACCCAACACAGGCTGATATATGTCAATCAGGAACTCAAATGGTCCAATTAAGATTAATTTATACCAATAACCACATGTACACTTCAATTGATATGGAATTAAGCTTACTCAAGGGGTCTGCATTGTTCATAATACAATAGGAAGAAGTTTTATTGACTATTATTGATCGTCTGCATTGCTATTTAACTGTTTATTAATACCAAATTGGTCTATTAAGAATGTTCCAGCATATTGTCTAATTAGATACAGTGATTGCAATACCTGCAATACAATTCCATTAGAAGGTGTCTCATAATATTATTGTAAAGTTCATTGTTTTTATCTGCATAATTACCTACCTACTTATACAAATAGTAAACATTCTTATTTGATAATTATGTTAATTGCGTAGGTTCGAAATTCCTTAAAGTATGTTGTGGCGCGTCATTCCTGCGATAAGAAATCCGATAAAAGTCATAAGATTTAATATCCGATTTCTTATTAATGACAATACGCATCTAAATTCCTCTGAAATAATTGCAAAAGAAAACGTAACAATAATAGACTATATTTTACTAAATGAAAAGCGACATTTACTGCCCACATAGTTTCTTCACCGACAGCAGTTGCCTATTTACACAAAGTAGTATTTTGCCGCTCGGAAGCAATGATTAACGGCCGCTCGGTATATTTGCAACTAAACAGATTTGAATAACACGACACGCGCAACCTTGGCCGTAACTAAACCCACGGAAGGGCGTCGCAGACAATATGGCAATAAACTAATAATCCTTGTCAAAATCCAATTTACCTCCAAACTTCCTACCATCAATTTTGAGGACAGTAAGCAATAGTGTCATCTTACTTACATTTTGATGAGGCATTCACGTGAAGGTTTCGTATCCAAGTATAATTTGCAGATCTAAATATCTACTAGGATGAGCATGACTAGCCCTAGACTTCAGTCAGTCTAATGGGGGATTTTTTTAATCTCCACCCCTTGCAAACCATATAACACTGTGCACTGTCGGTTCTGAGCTAAACCTGCGTGTGAAATGGTCGTCCCATTTAACACCTAAAATACGTATATTTCATATAACACCCATATATAATTAAAACACTACCAGTTTTAACAGGGCAATCCCTCATGTACTTGTAAATAGTTATTTCTAGACTTGTTATTATATCCTTCATGACGTTCAAATGCTCTGAAATGATTTTGCAAGTACTCAAAGGATCAAAAGTTTTAAAGAACTCTAAAGCTTAATTGTATTATTCTACCCATCTATTTTTTTTTACTGGCATCTGGATAATAACTTTGAAAAGACGCACACCTTACAACCTTTGTCTGGCAGGTCAGAATCATAAGAATACGCGAGTTTAAATATAATCAAAGTATAGTCAGCCCTTCTAGAAGGTCTTCCCATAACTGATCGACCCCAATTTCCCATGCATGCCCTATGCAAGAATGGACGTGGTTACAACTGCAAACGCGCCAAGGTTTATCGTTGGACTTCGTCACGCGCGCGTGAGGCCCATAATAATGAGCTTTGTTTTCCTTATTACCACTCACTCAAGGCGAGAAAATAATGCTCTTAATTTGCTGAATCCAAAATTCCAAAAGGAAAGATTGCTTTTGATTTGGGTCTACCTAACTTTTGTTCGGACGTGTTTTGAATTTAGGACACCCTTAAATGCGTCAATGTTCTTAGCTCTGATAGTATAATTTACCTTGAGAAGCAGTCCTACACATAACTGCAACTGGTTTTTCGCCATAGGATTCTATTAAATGCCCATAGACATGTACGGTAACTAAATTCACCTTGGACTCCGTTTAAATTTTCCACTTGCAAGAAAACTTCAAATGATTAGCGGTTAATTATAACTTGTTGCTAATTATTAATTCATCCTCGGTTATTTTTAGTACACCATAAATGTTGCTTAAATGTTTTTCGATCGCCGAGGTTATACCTCATGTTTTGGCGACTTGACTGTTGCATATCGGCCATGACGCCAACGGACGTCCAAGTGTGTTTTAATTCGGTCGAAGTGTCATGCATAATTCGGGATACGCTGGACAAACCTTGGACGATTTAGAGGTCGCAGCCAATGACAAATCGATGTTTTGTTTGTTAACATTGATTTGACAGCCTTTAAGACGTATTTTGTCTATAGCTGATAGCATGTTTTTTTTTCCGAAGTCATATGACATTTCTTGTTTTGTGCTTACCATGAAATTAAAACGAATAGTACCGGATTAATGTCCACGAGTATAATAGCATTGTTACGGACACTGGCTATAAAAATTGATGACATCTAAATGAAGGTCGATATTCAGCCTCAGCAGTTTGTGTAAAAAATTGGCAATGAATGAAAAAGTGCTTTTTTGACGTTTCAATCGCTAATAATTTTATAAATTTTAAATATTTACAAGAAATACAAAATATCAGTAGGCAATATTTTTTGCGAACAGCATATTTCGTTACTTTACGCTTGTCAAAAATCCCCAATACAATGTTTTATTTAAACTATAAATGCTAATTGCATTCTGTAGGCTTCGAATGATTTCCTTGTTCTCCTGAACTGATTTCAATATTAATAAAAACTCCATTTCGGGTCTGTGACCGTAGTGTCTGCAACGGGACTAATATTTGGTCACTGATATCCCGTCAGTGCATTAATACTTAATAAACAATTGTAAGCCCCCAAGTAAGGCTGTTATGATTAACCACTGACTCACGCGAAACCGGAAAGTCCTGATTCAAGTAACGATTTAACAAGTGTCAATAGCGCTAACAATGTTTTTGCAAAACCAGCCCTATTCCGAAACCGTTTGAGTTGTATTTAGCTTAATTATTAATGACAAAAAGATAGGGACTATAACTTAGCTGCGTCAGTGGGTCTTCGTAAAATGCGGTCTTTCCGTGATTTGTAGCAAATTGTATGGCTGTTTAAATGTTAGTTTCAGTAGCAACAGGAAGTTGAAAACCTGCCTACTGCTGATAAAAGATAATCCGACACACATACCTACTTTCGTAGCGTATGTTACTCATTCAACATAAAAAATCACGTTTTGTATCATTCAAGGATTTTTATAAACAACTGATATCCGATTTGTTTAGAATTTTATCATATCTATAAAACAAATACGTACCTATTGTCAACACGTTCCTGTAACAGGCCTAATATTTGGTAACTAATACAACGGTCTGATGTTACATAAAAGTGGTTACAGTTCTGCAAAATGTTAGCACTATTACGTATATCTCTGCCCAAGTCTTGAGGGAAAACTGGCGTGATGTAATGTTGAAGTAGTTCTTAATTAAGTAATCAATATCGACCGACAGAAGCCAAGGCGAGTGTTAAATGAGTCAACGACTCAGCCGGGTACTGGAGATCGATAAGCCTCCGAGAGATCTGTCCTATACAGTATGCCTACATTGTACAGGTTTCATTTATCCATAGTTCATCAGGAGGTTTTGTTAGACCATCTTCAAGTTATCCTTATTTCTGAAACGAGGGTAAGTACATATATTATGTACTTTACAGTTACAAGAAAAGCTAGAGATGACGACTGGATTCATGAATTTTTTGGAGTCCATTTCGCCCATTATTAGCGCCCTTCTCTAGCTTTGCCTTGAATGTATTTAGATGAACCTGTAATATTTAACTTCATTAGATCATGTTATGTTCGCGTTTAGTTATCTTCTATGTATTCGGCTCCCAATTTACACATTCAACTCATATCGGCATTGAAGTTATTCAAAAGATCACGACGCTTTCTATTTAAACGGGCAAAACTTAAAACGTGACGACAGTTTGCTAGAATAGACAAGAAGAATAAAATATTAGCTCATGAACTAAATGTTATAGTCTAAAAAGAAACTCAATTATGTCTCTACTTAAGACACTGTATAGCCTTTTGAAATAACGTCATGCTTCTGCACTTATGAGAAGATCAATACTTGTGAACCGTTCCAGAAAACACATCAGTTTAAATGATTAACGAGTATGAACGCATTACCTACCATCCTGCGTCTAAACGAAGTGTTTTCTGAACCTTAAAGAATGTTGATAGACACAACATTTACCACCGAGGTCTTTGAACCTCGGGCTGTAAAAGCTTTTGAGCAAGAGCTTCGATTTTTCAATTACAGGAAAGTTGAAAGAACTGAATTTGACAACGAACTGTTTTGGGGGTAGTTCTTCAGGGTCAAGGGACGCAGGTTTGTTGTGTTTTCGGTTTACCTTAACGAGGCAATTTGGTCGTTGTGGGCTAGCGAACTTTCGAAAAGCGAAGTCAGACGTTAACGCTTTCGTCCTTTTTGTTTCCAATCGTGGAACAAATTCCTTTTATTACTGGCGGGAAGATAGGAATTTCTTAGGACCTGTATCGGTCTCTGAGTATTAATTTAGAAATGGATCCATGAGTCCTTAACACTATTTCCTATTGGCTTTGGCATCGGTTTTTGATCGACCATAGTTGTATTTTGATTCGACTAATATTTTACTCAGCATATAAAGTTTTCGCCTATTTGTTTTTGACGCAATGTTTCTCGATCGACACGTGAATAATTCAATGTTTTTATTCATTCCACCGTTATATTCAGCTGGCTGAGGAAAAAAAACATGATATCGGGTCAAAATTTGTTTTTCAGCACTCTAGTCATCTATATATTTAAATATTTATTACTGGAATTTGAATTCTGAAGTCAATGTTATATGCATGGTGGCGACCTAAAATCTTAAAGTGGAATATGTTCGCCTGTCACGTTTCTAAATCTGAATGGATAAAATATACATTTAAAATTTAAAAGTCCACTTCATCTAAACGATGTTTTATGTTTTTGCGTCTACGTGAATTGTTGCAAGTTTCAATACTGTCAGTCCTAAGGTCTAAAATATCGCTTGAAGTTGCATCTTCCATTTACATTCTCAAAAACTCATAAATCACATCAATAAATAATTGTTTGTCTACAGAACAGTAGTCTAAACAACATGGCTTATCACTGTTATTCAAAATTATTGATTTCGTAAACAACAACGGTTCCTAAGATCCGTTGGAACTGAATAAATTGGTAACATTAATATTGTCAATATCGTAATTTGTAACGGACCCACTTAGCTATTCCCGTGCCCCACATGAGTCCCGTGAATGATATTCTAACGTCATCGACATCCGTTCTATTCGATTGAATTACAAATATATGTATTGATGGACAATTTATCGATGTTTGTGCATTAAAATATGTCTACAGACGTCATATTCTCCCCTAGTTCTTCTTAATTGATGAATAAAGAGAGCTTATTCCATTTTCTATGAAAGATCGGAATCGGCCACAGCGCTATCTAAATGCTTTTAGCTGTAATATTTTTGGTCAAAATAACCTGATATTGCTACAGTTTCGCCCACACATTTTGGCAATTCAATTTTGCTTATCATACTTTGTGCTTAGTGCTTTACATAGTTGCTTTATTTTATAATAATCTCTATTTAGCAAAGAAGTTCAATAAATCATGTAAGATTTACACCACAATCTGAACCGAGAAGTGTTATATCATAGACACTTGCGTACTTATGTTTATTTATCGTGCATGCGTGACGCGGTTCCAGAACATTATTTACAAGTTTATTTATAGCATGTTTCATAGCTACATTCCTACGCAATGCATGGTTGGCAACGTCATCCTGTGCCATGGCTAAGTTAACGTTTGTTGGCTCCCTTTTCCTAACTAGGAAGGCTATCTGTTATATCTTCGTTAAGTTAGTTAGGTCGTCCGTTTATTGACAAACATAAACATAAAAATTGGGACTGTAAAAAAAGTAGCAAGAGTGTGAATGATGCAAGAACTCCAAGCAGGATATGCTCACAAAATACTATTAACAATATTAAGTATTCACGATGTTTAGAGTTACAAATATACGGAGATGTAAGCTTATCGATAAATACTCTTATCGCTGCTAATACGTTAATTACCCTTTTGTAATGTCGACGATCTTTGTCCGTCCGGTATCTTAAATAAGTACAACAACAAGTATCGAATGACCAATGGGTGACTCACGTTGTTTTTATTGAATAATGCAGTTTCAGAGAAATGGACAATAGAAAACTCATAACTATGTATGAATAAGTTTTGCAATACGTGTATGAGCAAAGTAAGCGTGTTTTCTAATATAGCGCAAAATTATTGATTGCTTCAATCTGTTTCCGTTATTTCAATTGGCTAAGCACGCGATTTTTGTTGGCATACATGTAGTAGGTAAGCTGCTATCAATGAAACAAATAATATTTTATACAAACACTCATCATCAATCAAGCAAATATTCTCAATCAGTACAGTGTTTTCCTTTACTGTATTCTTTTAACTGCCTATGATTAATTGAATATCAAGTTACATACTTTATGTCCTCCACATACTCCTTGTAGAAATATTAATGGTGTCCACTATTGCAAGCACGTTGTGCCGAGACGTTGCAAACGTGCGTCATTCGCATGTCACCTGAGTTCAACCTTAGTCATTGAGCTGAATGCTGGCGGACGAGTACTAATTACTTCGCTATATGGAATGATAGAATTTAATGATGATTCTTTAACAGACGTTAATATGTTTGAAAAAGAATGAGATATCATACTAGGTATCATAAGTCATGCCTTCTCTTATGTCAGCCCAGAGAAAGCCAAATACGAAAGTGGTAACTACTTTTCTAAATAAAATAACCGGTTTTTAGAATACTGAATTCTGTTCTGCGATTGCAGTAACATAAGAATAATACCATAATATAGCATACATAAGACGTTGCAAATGCATGTAACACCAAAATAATCGCGCGTTACAACACTCCTTATGCGTAGAAACGAGTATATAATAGAAACGCGAATACGTTACCATGGGCATAGAAAATATGAACCTTAAGGCGATAAATATTATAACTAAGGATTTTTTTGTTTCAGATACCTTCAGCATCTGCGGAAGGCCACTGTGTCTGGTATGGAGTGTGTATGGAAAAGAATGGCCCACAAACAAACTGCGCGTATAATGGAACTGCACAGCCCATCCAGAGCGCTGGCAGGGTGAGTACTAATTACATTAGGCTGAATCATTAACGGTAGGATCAGTTCACCTCAGGACGAGAGGAGAGAACAAAAATGAAGGTCCCTTTTTAAGGTACTGAAAATAGCTCTACGGACTACGATGAAATGGTCTGAAATGTCAACATAACATTAGGTTAAAAGTTCCCAAATAACTTTTAATGAAATCAGCGTCACTTTGAGCGAACTTCCCAATTAGCGCTGTAAATTGGAGAAAAATATGGCATAACATTTTTACAATTATGTCATGTGAACTTGGTAGCTTTTATAGTCTGTTTTTGAATCTCGTAGACTAAATTGACACTTGCAAAATGTCAAACTTTCTAATAATTTTGCTAGCTCTGTGGTGCAGTGTTGTACTTACGATACCGGTTCGTTGAATCGTAACTTTTTACAATAAGTCATCCTGAAATAATGGGCTTATCCTTGATGATTACGCATGGCTTTGCGTGGTCAGATATCCCTGGCAGTTTGTAGCACGTCGTACAGCCATGTGTAGGTACGTGAATTTTAAATATAAAACTTTGAATGAATATTAAATTCGTCTATTATAGATAAAAAGTTACGATTCAACGAACCGGTATCGTAAGTACAACACTGCACCACAGAGCTAGCAAAATTATTAGAAAGTTTGACATTTTGCAAGTGTCAATTTAGTCTACGAGATTAAAAAACAGACTATAACTTGAAATTAATTTGATATATGGAGCGTTGAGCATGCTCCAGCTTTTAGTTCAGGATGCGAATATTGCCGTTTAATTTTCCGGTTATCAAACTCTTTTTGCACCCCCAAGGGCGCAGTGAGCGACACTTATCTGGGTCACCGGGTGAGGTTACTTTGTGTTCTCGGTGCTATATTTAGCATGTGCATGCGATAATGACGTCACACAAGTCCTAGTTTTCACGCGGAACTTGACCCGTGTGTAGCAATACCAACGTACGGGCTAAATGAAAGCTGCATCGATAGGCGTTGACGGGCGGACGCTGCAGTTTTCTGCGGAAATATCATAAACTTGCTTATCATATTTTATGTTTAAAACGAAATAATCGTAATAAAAAAGATATAAATCATTTTAGCAAAGATACCAAGCATAAATAGGTACCTATGCTATTAACTGGCAGACGAGACTAAATATACTAATTTCCTTATCTCGAGGACTTCGAACTTGTATGCGACAATATCAACATTGATTCATAAACTGCTAGCATTGTGCGAGGGACAAAGTTATCCTTGCGAGGTGTAAATACCAATGAAATGAAGCTAACAAACATGATTCATCAGAACTGTATGATATAAGCCCACTACTACATTGTTTCATGCGTCTTTGCGTTGTGGTTATAATGACGTAAATACAAATCAATTGTTTTTATACCCTGTCTTGGACCTATGTTGCTACCCATTTATCGTAGCCGAAGTTCACCTTGGAACCTCTTAGCTGTATCTAGAAGTGGCAACAATTGCCACTACATTGTAACTATAACTATCAATAAACGCCAGAATTTCTGCACGAGCCGCGATCTGGGTTCGTTTACAAGTAGCTGAGTTATGCTTCCTTTGTTTCCTTTGATATTGGATTAATAGTTTCCATTTTCATTTCACAGTATTTGGGTTAGTAGCGATGGTTCCTAAGAAGTAGTGCAATAGCCGGAGTTTACAAAAAAAATTGTGGACAGAATAAAGTCATTGCAATAATTTGAGATAATATCATTTATCATATCATACATATGACATTGTCATAATAAATGAATGGCATATATTATATAATGTGATAACAACTGAAGAGAGTCCAGTTACCCTGTGTTCTTAGCGTGTCATTTCAGCTCCCATTAATTTGTTTAGACGTTCTCACGGATGTTTGGTCATTGGTCAGACTGATATAAGATATTAGACTGTAACGTGTGAATTGAATGATTTGGCAGATGCTGAAGATAATCTATAGGATATATAATTTACTAGGTATTGAAAGATAAAGGTATTTGTGAACCTATCTATTTCTAAACGTGGATGAGCTTTACTGATAGCAACCGGAATCGATTCGTTTCCTATATTATAATTTAAATGTTTGTCTTTATATACGTAGGTAGGTACGTAATATTTGTTAGTTTTAAATTAACATAAATTCTTCTAATTAGTGAATGACTCTAATGTTTTGTAATGATTGAAGAACTATGATTAATATTGCATCACATTTTGATATAGGAGCCTTTTCCAAGTGTTGGTGACTGTTATCTGTTTTTCTAGGATAGCCTTGTTGTTCTAAGTACAGTCTTAAGCTATTACTTGGATTTCAAGTTGATTAGGAAAACTGTAAAGAAAATCCTCAAGTGTCTGCTAATGTGTTAAGCATTCGCAGTCTCAGAATGACCAGACTAGTTTTAAACTGGATTTTCTGACAATAAAAAAGATAAAACTCTGTAGTTCTGTTTATTTATTAACATGACATTTGTCGACATTTTAAATCCAGATAAAATGTTGAAGTGTAAGCGATATCACATTTACGTGTCTTGGAAAACCCCTTTGGATTTGGTGAAAACCGTTCATCAAATCTTTCAAAGAAAACGTACACGTTTTGGACACATCTCAAACAATTTGACCTTTGATATGCGGAAGCAATACTGAAACGAGATTTACATTTATTGTCATGCGCATAAAACTTATGGTTTTTGTCGGTTATAATTTTGGAACTGGTCGCATGTAATTTTGGAATGTGTATTGACAGGCTCTTTGTATACATTTTCATTTAGAAATAACAATTTCTAGAAATAATCATGCACCGGCACAGACAAATGGAAAGATCGTTCGCTTGAAACTTAAATTAGCGTGCGGCCATCAAACCACTTCAGCCCTTCTACTTTATAGTCCTCACATAAGACGTTCTTAAGGAATGCCGTCTAGTCTCACATAACTTTCCCACGAATACGTTTAATGCGTCGAGCAGAAATTTCCGCGAAATGGACTCGCAAATAAAACAATGCTATGCCTAAATGAGCCTTGCCAGATATTATTAAAGCCAGTTTAAAAATACCCTTGTTACTTAAAGCCGAAAGAATGTTGATATGAGATTTTTATGAATAAAATGACTCAAGTTCACGTTAAATGACGTCACCCAATGAATATTGAGTACTTATCAACTGCTTTGTACTTGGAACTGAGCTAAAAGATGCACAGATAACAAACAACCATAATATTTTGGCCAAAGGACACAGACTAAAAATAGACGGGAATCATATTTTTCGCTTTGGGAATTTTAATACAAAGGAGCTTGGTAACTAATTATCTTGACTGAGTTCTTTGGAATTTTACAAAGATTCTAATATCAAGAGGGGATGTCTCTGGCAATTAATTATTATTAAGTTAAGAAGGATGTAATGGTTTTGACATAATTTAAACAAATATATCGATTTTAAATGAAGATTTGGACATGTATTTGCATTTTTAATTTTGCTAATTAGTCTTTGTGCTTGGCAGAAATTTGTAATCGATAGCCTCAAGATTTAGAGATTGTATAACTGCTCGTATGATGTTTATGTAATTAATGTGATATCAAACGTTCCTAAGATTAAGGTCACATAGTATATTATGTACTCTAAATTAATTAACGTCTACAATACAGCCGTCACATAGACGTAATGGTCATCCAACAAGATCTTAAAACCAAATAAATGAATTAAAGTGGCAGTTTGTTGTCAAGAAAAAAACACGGAAACTAGCAAGAAACTCACAAAACCTGCTGTTATACCAGCGTCGCTAGCTACGTTAATTTCGAAATGATGCCAAATTGGCGAATGACTTCACCGTTGCATCAAAACATACGTAGGTACGAAGCCACGATGTTTTTGTTAGAGATAGCATATTATGGTTCACACATTCAACAGCGGCCTCTGATTGGCCCGGTCGGTCTCGACACCATGCTAAATGCTATACAAACAGACGTGGAACGAAATATGCCTGATGCTATTCGGTATCAGAATTCTCACCCCGTATTTTGGGCTGACTGCCAGACGGTAACTTTCGTTGAAATTACTTTGCATAGATTGGTGGGGAAAGTTCTACAAAAATCTTGAAGAGGATAAATTGAAGAATCAATCAAAAAGACTTCCATCCGTTTCGCATGACGTATGTTACAAGACAGAAATATGCAAATCTCTTTTTTGCTCTGATAGTTCATCATGCGGGGCGTATTAGTAGACTCACAATGCTAATTATGGTCGTGTGCCTCATGAGATCAGTCAATATTTTATTAGTCAATTTAAACTCACACGATAGACATCCGAAAATCATTTGTTATTATACGAAGTTCCATGCGAATTACGGAATTATAAATACGGCTTCCTGACGTGACTCAAAAATTAGCATAATGACTACTATTACGATTTCTCATTTTAAGTTTCCTCATAAAAAAGTAGAAAAGCTACTAGTTCAGTTAAAAAATAGTAATCTGAATCTTTGCGATGGCCGTGGTTATAATGCAAATGCATAGATTTCCTGTCTTCCTGACCAGTTCTTCAGTAACTATTTTATTTACGTTGTAAAAACGTCTAGTTTTTTTTCGATTTGTTGATCTGCAAAGGCACAATAACAAAGTTCTTTGAAACATCATACCGCGCTCCGTTCGGCTGTAAACATTTTATATAGCCAATTTATATTTCGCTCCATGCCATTACGAACTGCAACGACGTCTGCAATAATATTCGTATTGTTCAACATCATTGTTCCATATTCCATCCATATTGAGGTTTATGAGATATAACCTCTAAGTACTCTATTAATATTTAGTAGATCCCAATGTCCATTTTGCTCTAACCCTTCCGAATTTGGTCAGTGTTCGATTTCTTTTATTACATTCCATCTATAAGACCTTTTAGGTCTTGTAGCGTTCTGTCTCTGATATTCGACCTTCAGACAACCTTATCTCGTTTGGTCGTATCGATCGTTCTTCACCAACAATTTGTATTCCGTGGAGGCAGCAATGTTTTACGTCAAAAAAGTACCTAAACTGGATCACCGTTTCCAATTTTGGAGACTTCTTTTTTTTTGCCAAGACCTACTAAATGTTTTTCAGTATGAAACGATTTATGTGTTTTTATGAAATTCGTTGTTCCTAGGCCTTGTTTAAGTTTCAACTGACGTTGGTCTAACTGCCTGTATTCTTAGTATGGTCCTGTATAATGTCAGTGTATGTACATATGTAGGTGTGTTCATGAACGTACGTACATTTACTATCACGGGAACATAATATTTAGATCTTGATGCAGAAATAGTTATCAAGGCAGTTTGAGCCATCGCTGTAAAACTTTTCCTGTGTGTTTCAAGGAATTCTTCTTCGCATTTTTTATTGTGGTTTACACGTTGGTATGCCAAGGTCTTAGTAAGTCCCTAGTTAAACGGATCGACCGATAAGATACAAATTATTGAATTGCATAAGTAATTCATGTTCAGAATATTATCATCCACGTAATGATAAATAACGTACATATCTATATGGCTTATGTTGTTTACCGTTGTCGTGGTAAATACACCACACAAATAACTGATAGATTTCAGGAAGTGATGATTCGTTCGGATGATACCTACCGTAAAATTATTCATAATTCAGTTGGTTTGTCTGCTCATGTCATGTAATGAGCTATTTAAACTATTATTTTGTGATGAAGATCTGGACATTAAAAGCTAATTTATACATTTGATTTTTTACTTTTGATTGTTTTATAAATGCCCAAAACAATATTAACACTTGCCTTTACCGGAACAAGGAACCAAAAAACATGTTTAGAAGCTGTAGATTTAATGACTTCCAAAATATAAACATCATGGCAAATAACTGTAGGAAAAATACACGTGACGTGTTTGAATGTTACTATTTTATGCATTGATCTATATTAGTATTTCTACAAGTACATCACCAACAAATAACAACCTTGCCAGGTCATCTACCTCGAACGAAAACAAAGAAAATTAAATATTTTCATAGAGTATTTCACATCTAAAGATTAGATATTATTTAATGCGTACATCACGCGACTGTTGGACTCTATCGTTCAGTGGATCGAGAAAGGAAAACTTTTACCTGCACACGGACGGTGAAAGTTAATCAAGTGGACAATATAAATAATTTTAAACGTATATTTATTGGTTGGCAAGTAGCTGAATCGATACTTCAATCACTGGCATGTTGAAGGACACTTGACTCCTAAGGGAATACACAGCTTTTGAATAATGCCATATTTTCTTGCGAACCTAACAAAAACTTTAGTAGAAGAAAGTTGAAAATTACCGGTGTTTTAATTTGTAACACATGGACTGGTATCTGTAACCCTTTGTGTTATTTTGGCAACGTCCACTACTTTTGCTTATCGTGTAAACTAAACTAATCCACCAGACAACAAAGACCGATAATAAGCATTTCGGGTTCAGCATTATCGCGTGTACACCATGTACAGGTGATTTTAAAATTACAACTTGCAGCCTGGGCTTTCGACCCTGAGCGGTGGCGTCTAGGTTAGCTCGAAACACCGTCGGGCCATGATCGATACGACCTTGGAACGTAGGGCTTTATAGAAACACATCCGATATGAATTTTAATAGCCTTAAAATCTCAAATATTTTACAACTGCAGTTTTTTGGCGAACATCCCTTGTTGATTTTGGATTTTCAAGGCGATCAGCGGTTTATGCGGATGTTTTAAAGCTTCTTTCATTACGGTGATTACATCATCTTGTGTTGATATAGCAGAACATTGACTGGAAGAGAGAAGGTAAAAATAGACTCGGAGAAAACTCAACTACTAAAACATAAGTCGGTTTAATTACAGAACGTCTTATTCTTAGTATGTTCGCTTGAATGTACGTTTATTAAATGCAGTTAGCCTTAAGCCAAATACATAATAGCGTAATTGCATGCGCTGTCATTCCCGTTTATCGCAAAACCTGAGCCCTTCAGGCTTGCACGAAAGAATCGTGTCCATTGCTTTGTTATCTAGAGCTTCTTGTAAACAAGTGAAGTAACGTAGTTTCTGACATCAGTCCTCAGCCACCAATCAGCGACGATATACCCTGACGCACGTTATGATGAGTATGACTACATATTTTTAATATAGAAGACGTTTCTGTGGTTAATACGAGTTTCCTTATCATTTATGTCATAAATCAAAATAACATTTACACAGGGAAAAATACTAATATAAATTGTTATTTCCTTAATTGGTTTTCAATTCCTGTTTCTTATTGGTTGTAAAAAGGTCTGAAATAGAAGCACAAACCATGCTAGGTATTAAATTTCTTTTCCTGTTAACTGAAGGAAAAGTAGACCTTAATAAATATGACAGAAACATAATTTAATAAATATTGATATTAACTATCTTCTAGAAATATTTGCAAATACATAACTAAAAAGAAACAGAGCTTAGCGTGTTCATTAAAAATAACAATAAAACTATTTATTAATGAAATATAACAGCTGTTGTATCGATAAGATTAGGGCGCAGGTGTTATATCAGGAATTCCTATTAGCCTCATTTGATCGAACGATTGATAACGTATTCTTTGCAATTCATAGTTACAAGATACGCGTCATAAATTGTTAACTTTTTTATCAATGAGTGATAATCAGCGTATTGAAATTGAAAAGCGTTATCATTTATTGTTTTATATGCGTTAATTTCCCGTCCAGGATTTCTGATTCTGTAATCTTTATACTAAACACGTGTTATGTGACGTCATGCCGTCCTTATCAGGAATTTACAAACCAGTATTTTGAGTATTTCGGGTCAGTTAAGTAGCTCAAGATCACGGAAAACATTTTCTATTTATTTTTTATTAGAAACTTGTCGGTCAAGGGTATACAAAGAGCCGAATTAACGAGTTCACCAGTATTTTCATACGTATCACTTAAAACGCAGTCAGACTCTGAACGTAATTTTCCGGTAAAAACTTGTTGGTAAACTGGTTTCCAGAATACGCAGGTATGTAAATACGTAATTAGGAGTATTACAAGGTCGAGAAGTAAAAACGTTTTGTGCTAAGACGATTCTTTCGACCCGCTGTGTTACAAACTTCTCCTATGCATATTTCTGCCATTTCAAGATAATGTTCATAAAACATGTTAGACGAGTATGTCATAATGTTTTACACGCTACACGTGGAAAATGAACTATCAATTACTTGCAGGATTTATTGAAAAGGCAATTAAGTTGGTATTTTACAACCTGTCGATGTCCGTGAAGTCGTGCTGAAATCATCGACCCCTAAGCGTCAGTTCCATCATAACTTTTATGTAAGAAGGTAAAGCATTCTAAGGTTCTAAAGTCTGGGCTGCGGGATGGTTCGAAAGAGTTACCGCGGTCCTGGTACATGAAAGGCCTACGACGGAACACGACGGTTTTTAGGCAGTAAGAGTCTGACACTCCCTCACCACTGCCAACCCACAGCGTTAGGGGTCATTTGATGATTTTTGACGTTGTTAAAAATAAAGGTTCTAAAGCCAGTAGTATATTCTTGAAGATCATTTTACAACTCGAATATGTATGGAATAGTTAAGGTCACATTTGGGAAATCAGGGGTTGGTTGTTGTGTAACTATCTGACACTATACTCTGACCTCTCGATATCTACATAAGGTTTAAATATTTGTTATGTAAACATAAAGAGGTTATCCCTAGCTGAGCCCACGGTGACGTTCACATGGAAATTAATATTAAATAACATATAACAAAGCGTAATATTTTTATAACAATACTTATAAAATCAAAATTATCCCGTCCTAATCCTCGACTGCTTATCATCTTCTAAAGTGTTGCAGTAAAATTCACATAAACAGGAATAGTTTTAATCAATGCTCCAAACGTAGAATTATACAAATGCTTTTAAAACAACAGCCTGTTAATGTCCCTGTAATTAACAAGTGACGCAGTTTTTTCATGTTTTAAGTGGCTGAAACGTGGCTGAAGTATGACACGATATCGTTATAGTTTTAATAGTAGCTACCTATAAGCAATATAGCTAGTTTTGATCGTTATCTGGCAGGATTTATCCGCAGATGTTACCTACGTAGCCGTCACGAGGCACAGGGCATCTCAAATATGAGCTGATGTTCGGTACTACTTCATGACAACAAAATATTGCCAACTTTCTAGAAAGTATTTTTTTTTGTCAACTGGAACTGTCCTGTTCTTGTGTGTAGGGATGACCTCTGAATATATGAGTCCAATCTCATTATTTTTAATACAGGTGATGCTGAGGGCTAGTTTTAAAATCGAAAACTAAATCGTATGTGTACTTTTGTTTCGTCCAATGTTTACGCTATCTGCATTTAAGGAGACAATCCGGACTTGGCAGTATGTAAGAAATAGGTTAATGTGACGGTCGTGGGCGAGGGTAGTCGACCTATCGGCTATTGGCCGAACGTTATATATTATTTCGTAGTAGGAGTACCATTCGGAAATTATCGAACTCATTTATTTAAAATTGTATTGACGGGTAAGGTAATATTAACCACTACAACGATTGATTGAATCAACAAGGTTCATTATGCCTTTCGGTTCAAATGTTACTATATTTGAATGCTCAACAAATGAACTATTTTCCTTTTAGCAAATATTCTAAATATGAAATGCATGTAAACAGTATGGGCAAATTATTTGCTAAGTTGATTATGACCTAGATAGAATTATACTGTACTAGGTAAACAGGTTTATCTGACGGCACTTGAAAAAACCCAAAATGTTATTATCAAAACAACATCCGATCCTGTGACTAATAAAGAGGAACTAGCCGAATATTAGTTATCATCATGATTTGATTTTGACGAATTCTAATGAAATCAGCATATGAAAGTTCGTACTAATTTAGCTTATCTAAAAAACTTGGACGTGGTTCTCAATAATTCTTGGTAATCTCAAATCTGAACCTCGTCGGCCTTACTATACTCGGTTTTTAAATATATATAAAATTGCATTCGAGATAAGCTTATGTCTCTGTTCATTAGTTTTCTGTATGGATAAGTTTTATACAGGCTTTATATGACTTTTTGTAGAAAATCTCGAGTGTCTCAAAACCATTTATTTACTCTTGCTCTCTACCTTATAAACAAATGCTGTCATTAAAACCACCATTATACATCCATTCTCAAACCTCATTTATATTTCCTAGCTGACTACAACAAAACAAAAGAGGTTAACCTGTTGCCAACAGAGAAAGCCGCAGAAACCGCATTATTACTAACGGAGGCTTTCAAACTGCCTTCTGAAAATGTTACGTCACAGCCGACTTCGATCCGAGTCTGAAACGTGCCTACAGCAAAATAAACATGGTCTTTGGAAACTTGCTCCAAGCCACTAGACTTGGGTAATTGTGTTTCTTGTCCAAATACTTAAATGTCATTTCAACCCATCTCTTGCTGCCTTCGTTAGTTTAAACTACAGTTACATAACAAGACAAGACTTCATTGAACTGTCTTGTTTCAGTACTTACATCAACAAATCTATAATTTAGTTGTCGCATGCTATAGTTGACAATGGGAGGTACTGTCAACGCGCCCCGGCTACCGACCACCGCTTGGGCGGAGTTCGTGAAAGGTCATTCGACTGGCCCAACAAAGTAACTCCCGCTTTGATTTTGTTAGCTTTAATGTCGTTTGGAAACTAAGCGAGTTTAGTTGACAACTAAATAAAACAGAGTTGATGCAGTTAAAATGTCAAGCTCCATAGGTAAAACTGACGGCACCGTTAACTTTTATGACATTGTATGCGTAGGTTAATGTGACTGAATAAAGTAAAATATAGCGTTTCAAGGAAAATGTAAAAACGTTGAGCTTCCAAGAACAATACATAAATACGAACTCAATTGATCTTCCTAATTAAATGGTACATCCGTATTAATTGTATCGCCTCATAATGAAGTAAAGATAATAAACACAGAACAAAAGCACGTGGCGTCATACATAAATACGTCGGCAATTCGATTCCAGCTTCGTTATCAAGCATACGTGATCAAAGAGATATTTGTACGGCTGGCAGCGAATCTAAACATACTCTTCAACCCAGTGCAATTAACATTGACTTCTGAGGTTATCGCACAGGTCTGGAAGCTTTCAACATAATATATGATGAATCACTTGATTGTTCACATCTAGAGAATAAACTGAGTTATTTATTAACAAAAAAATCGGGGCACTTTTTCACGTGCTGTGATAAGATGACCCAGATTTAATAGCCTCGTAAAAGTAATTGACGAGATTTATAGGTATTTTCGTTATCGTCTGATATTGATCATAATTAGTCGTAATTAACAAGTTTATCGATATAATTAGGAAATCTTATAGGTAACTACCAAAGTGGGACCATTATTTGAGTGAAACTTTACTATTCTCATAGGGTATCAATCACAATATATCAACAAGTTCACTCTAACCAACAAAGAGTAAACAAACAATACAAAAACATCGATTAGGTATATAAATGTTGATGGAACGAGACTATTAGCTAGTCAAAACAAAACAACGAATTGTACCTGTTAGGTTGCTTTTAAATTTAATGATTCTCTCAATATCTCGCCTTAAAGCCGTGTAACCTTTCGTCTGCCGCAGTGTATAAGACAATAGAAATCTATTGTGAGTATCTGCGCTCTAGGAACCGTCTAATCGATAGTGATAGTACCTTTTAAGAGTTACTAAATTATTATTATTTTTATCCTATAATGTTGCACTGCTAGGCCTCCCCATCTCGCTTCCACACTTCCCAATCCTTCGACCGAGTCCACCAGTTTCGATGATAGGCGTCTAGATCGTGGCGCCATCTCTCATGGGGCCCACCCCGCCTGCGGTGTCCATCTTGATACTAATTTATGTTTTTCTTTCTTTCCAGTTGATCTTAGAGAAATACTGCCCCGAAATCGCTGCAGGTGGCAAAGCCTGCTGCAGTGATGAGCAGTTGGTACACTTCGCGACTGGCGTCGGGCAGGCGGAGACCTTCCTGCAAAGATGTCCGTCGTGCTTCGACAACTTTTTGCAACACTTGTGCGGGATGACTTGCTCGCCTAATCAGAGCGAGTTCATTCGAGCTAATGAGATTGTACCTTTCAATGGTGAGTTTTACCTTCAAAATTCTTTAAGCTACATTTATGTTTTTAATGCAGTTGATGAGTACCTACACGGTGTTTGTAGTTGCCGATGTCGTCAATCGTATTTTCCCGTAAGAAAAGAAGTAAAAAGTCTATACCTACTGTTGTGACCTTTATGAGCGAGGAAAAGTTGATATAATTTTCCGTTTGTATTTTTTCCAGCTACCCACCAAAAGGTCGCATCGATAACTTATGATCTCAGCTACAGATATATGGAGGCTGCTTTCAACTCCTGCTCACAGGTAAGATAATTATGTCATCTAAAAGCTTGCGATTTTTGATTGTTTCATCCATAAATGTTTTGGACCGTTGCGCTAGGTACTTTCCAGCCTAAGCAAATCAGCTCTTTGAGGACCTAGGCAAGCTTTAACTAATATCTGCTAACATTTAGAAGAAACCCCTTAAGAAACTGAAGGGTCTTGTTTAATTCCTGTTAATTTTAAACATTCACCTTTTGTTGATACTCAAGTGAGGTTTATCAATAGTTTTTATTATTTGTGTTAAGTGTTCTAATCATAAATGTTGTGAAAGTAACGATGACTATTTACTTGTGGTACTTAGCACACCTGTTTATCGGTATTTGTATGAATATGTGTCTTTATCTATGTTATGGTGCTAGTAATAAAGTTTCACGTGTAGAAACACTGCCCCGCTTTACTATATCCGTTTTCCCCCGAATGTTACCCAATTAATAATCATTAGTATAAATGCAATTAAAGACAATTGGATCCCCTTATCATGATGTACATTTTTCTGTACAGTAAAGGCTCCAAAAGAAACACGGATGGGTTTTATTCAGCAAGATTCTGTCACACTTTTTCACCCCATACACAGGGGAAAGCGATATGATAACAAAATTTCTGATTTCAGTCTACTGTCATATTCTCACTCCATACACAGGGGAAAAGCGAAATAATCACATAACTCTTGATTCAACTCTCAAAAAAGACTTAAACATGCGTTGCGAATAAGTGATCCTCCTTAACATCCCCATAAAAGTAAAGTATTTATTAGCAAAACATACATTACATGCTATCTATTTTTTTCTACAGGTGCAAGCGCCATCAACGAACGCAATGGCCATAGGCATAATGTGTGGCCAATACGGGTCTCAGTTCTGCACGCCGACGCGTTGGTTCACCTCCATGGCGGCTTTCGCGCCCTTCCCGATCACGTATATCAATGATCCGGACCCGGAACACGGGTTGACACCGTACGACCCTCCCACGAGGCCGTGTAATCAAGGACCTAATGTAAGTACTTTTAGATATTTTTTTACATACAAAAAAGTACAAACATTCGAATTGAAAAACATCCTCCTTTTTGGAGGTCGGGTAAAAATAATTTGAACCTGTCAGTGGCTTATTGAATTAAGTCTCTTGCTCTTTAAATAGTTTTCATAAAAGGATCGGTGCAGAAAAATAATTCTGATTAGGGATGTATAATAAATTATAGTGATGAATCTTGTGTATAGCTGTCTTCTTTTCATGCTGTAAATTGATTATCATAGTCTTTTATTATGTACTAAAATAAAACATATACACATTCAAATTGAGAAACTACTTCTTTTAAGAAAATCTGTTAAATATGATGCCATTAATGCACTTTACACGTTATAAAATACTGACCTTAATATTAATGACGAAAACGCATTGCAAAGAAGTGAACAACCTTTTTAGTGATGATGTTGCTTGCATATTTTTCTGTGATGCAAATGTCTTACATAATTTTACAATTTGCTTTAATGATTGCTGACCTCATGGAGATAACATCTAAGTGATTATTTATTACAATTGGGTAATAATGAGATGGTCACCAGAACTTCCTTGTATTCGATTACAACCTTCTTGACAATAGCCTTGTTGGGACTCAAGGTTGTTGTTGGTCCTTTGGGGTTATTCCACCATAATTTTCAAAATCACTTATAAAAGACGCGTTATTATGAGTTTCATATTACAATGCCATTTTGGTCCTGGTACGGGAAGAAGTTCCCTCGGAAAATGTTAGATCTAGAATAATACAATAGCTATTGGTTGTGGTGGGAAGGACCATACATAACAACAATAATACAAAGTTATGTATACTAAATGTATAAAACATGAGAATCGAAATGTTTTCAAAATATGTCTATGGACAATTGGCCATCCTATACAATGATCAGATTACATTAGCTAATTATAACTTAGTTATATGGGAGTAATTATCAATTCACACACTATTTGTATATAATGAGGCAAATAAAGCTATCTATAGCTATGCGTTAATAGGATAGAATTAAAACCAATAGGCAAAATGTTAAAATATTTGGATGGCTATTAAGACCGAAATTTAATTATTGTAACTGTCCATTTTTTCATTTTTGTTTTTCCCTATTTTGATCCTTGAATTTAAATTTTGGATGTAGACATTAATTATTTATGTTGTGTTGGGATTTCCCTGCAGCAAAGATATGAAACCAAAATTTAAAAACAAAAGTTTTTCCTCTTTATTGTACCAAGAATAACTGTCTTGCTCTAGGTCAAATAGGATTCTAGAAGACCACAAACGATACTCAAAACATATTAATAATGTCTGACTCAAGCATCCGAAAGTAGTAGGTTTTATGTGCGACGAATTGTAATGCTGGGGAGTGTGTTCAACCATTTCTTCTTCCCAGACAAAGACAGCACCAAAAAACGTCCGCCCTTCAACAGTTTCTATGTGTTTTTGATATACAAGGGGGGACTTTTTTGGTGCTGTCTTAAGTAAAATTGACCATCAAAAAGTGCTGATTTTCAGCCTAGTTTGGATAAATGTTCTTTTATCCATATCTATATGAATTTTAATCCACACACTTGTTCCAGGGCCAGCCCGGCTGTTCCTGCCTGGATTGCAGCGCCTCCTGCCCCGCCCCTCCCCCTCCCAAACCCCCTCAAGTCCCCTTCACGATCCTCGGCTCCGACGGGTATGCCGTCATCATGGCTATAGTCTTCGTCATCTTCACAACGCTGTTCCTTAGTGGCGTCTTCTGCTGTACTCCTCAAGAGAATGTTGTTGGTGAGTACTTGAGTAGATAGCTTTTGTTTTTAGAAATAAGGTGTGATAGGTGTGTGAAATGTTTGAAGTTGGATAGGACTTTGAATCGATTGTTTAGTAGACTTTTTTATGACGTTAAAAATCATCAAATGACCCCTCCCGCTCTGGGTTAGCAGCGGTGAGGTAGTGTCAGACTCTTACTGACTAAAAACCGTTGTGTTCCGTCGTAGGCCTTTTATGTACCAGGGCTTCGGTAACTCTTTCGAACAATCCCGCAGCCCCGGCAGGCCTTAGCCCTGCTGGGACCCGCTGTTGTTGTTTAGTAAACTTTATTGTACCTATTGATCATAATGAAGAAGATGGTCGGTTGAGAAAAAAATGTAATTGAAAATTGGTCTAGAAAACCTAAACGGTGTGAATCATTTGTTAATCTGATTATAGTTTCCGACTTCAAACATTTGAATGAATTTTTATCTAAGAAATAATTCCCCTGCGATAAGATTTTAATAGGTAGATACACAGTGAGGTATTATTTGCCACTACACTGAACACTGTTTACACCTTCACAAAATTTTTCATACAACATCATTGGAGACCCGAAACACTAAACAAATAAAATGTTATTTTTATCCCTTTTCCAAGTAACAGCTACAAAGCCAAAATACATAATATTTTAAGATATATACCTACTGAAATCATAATAACTCGTGATGTTATTTATTTGTATTTCATAATTATAATTTATCTCTTAATATAATAATGACGCAATGCGGTGTTGGATCGTAGATAGAAACTAACCATTCTATGTCTTAATACTTCTAGAAAAATCTAACTCATAATTGCTCATGCAAAAATATTAACAACACCGCTAACATAGTCTTTAAGATAATGTATTAAGGTTCAATATCTCAACTCATGTGAAAGTTTGAGAAACTCTCATTTTGACTGATAAAACATTTAGTTATAACCGCCCCTAACTACCGTACTGACAAAATGATTCAGAACTGACAAAACTGGATCCTAAAAGTTCGAAATTTAATCTCATATGAATGTGTCTTGTAAATAATAAATAGAATTTTCTATCATAAATGGTCATGGAAAAGTCTCAAATCATTAATCCGCTTTAAACAAGCTTGATAAGATATTCTCATGGACTACCCTGTATAACACGATACCGTTTTTCCTTGAATTAAACCACGAATGATAATTCCATTCACGAAGATTTAATCATAAAACAACAGATAATCTCTACCTTCTTATCATGTGAATCATAATGACAACTTACAAAGATTGCCCTATGACAGTGAACTTATCCATATAATGGGACTTCTTAAAAGAGAAATTATATTTACTAAAGTTTTTAAATACTTTTTATCATCATATGAGCTTAAATAAGAACCGCATGTACCAGTAGTTAGTAGTAACGTTGGTGTTGGGCAGACGGGTGGCGCGGCGGCGAGGCGCGGCGCTTCGGCGGCCCCGAGACCTCCCCGCTGCACGAGCACCGCTCCAGTACGTACCCTGCACGCGTACCACGACATGCATGCACAGAGTTAATCCACATGAGTGCTTGTGTTCATTATTGGCATGTTCTTTGAGCACTGTATCTTGTACTGTATCTAAGGCCAGTGCGTACTGAGACGGCATGGCCAAAGGAAATTCACGCTTAAATCGTACGAATATGACAAACTTTGTGGTTTTCAATCGATTATGTGACATCAAAAGGAATTTTCCATCA
Source organism: Helicoverpa zea (assembly GCF_022581195.2). Taxonomy (NCBI): domain Eukaryota; kingdom Metazoa; phylum Arthropoda; class Insecta; order Lepidoptera; family Noctuidae; genus Helicoverpa; species Helicoverpa zea. Next base: position 10,144,582 of record NC_061469.1, on the reverse strand, counting down.
CGTCACCGTGTTGATGTATAGTGAATCTCTGTTGGTAGGGGTCTAGAAAGCAATAAGACAAGAAAAGTACTTTGCCATGCCGTCTCAGTGCGTAGGCCATAATTGGGTAGTTGATATCAAATTGTAAAAAAGAAACTGATTTAAAGACAATTTTACAGTACGTTCCTTGTTTCTTGGTATCAATTACCTAATTATTAACGGGGTAAATGTTAGACTAACTGGAACAGCTTTTGTTATGCACGATTTCTTTCAAGTGAGCAACAGACAGCTGCAAAAAGATAAACATTAATTACCACATGAAGACACGACATTGTGGCTAAGATTTTAATATCAATTATATCAATGAAATGACCATAAATTATAATTGCAATTATTTTCTAATTGCAGCTGCCTGTATTCCTAAATGGCAAATGATTATACTTTTCCACTATAATGTATAAAGATCATAGTATCACGGTTACATAATGCTGCATCCTGGATACATTTTTGCAAGTCATGTACCTAAAGGTGGAACCACAACCAATTAGTCTTTATATTTTCCAGAAATTGTTAGTAAGTACAGTTATTTCCCATTTATGATTACCAGTGAAGCATGACAATGCAAAGGTGTGAACTAGCGCTTGAATACACTTATGCAATTTCCTGAAAAAAAAAACTACAATTCATTCATTTTGTTCTGCTATGTTTTCCTTTACCTTTGCTTCGGTGAAATGAGTTTCGTTTTCAGCATAAATGCGTTTGCTCTTAACGAATTAAATCGTGTTTTGCACGTTTGACACATGTGCATGTGACACCATTGCACATTTTTTTGCACATGTTTTTAAATAAATAAATAAATGAAAAATAAATATTTTTTTTGCAACAAGGATGTCATATTCGCTCTGAAAAAATATTTAGCGGAAGAATGTAATAAAATAATTTGAAACATATTAAAATTAAATATTCGAGAAACTAGTAATGCTTATGATAAACCGAGTAACTTATAATGGGTAGAACGATATGAACGTATTTGACAAAGCAATTGAAACCAATCTGTCACCGTATCTTTACATGGTAGTAAACAAACTTCCACTACATAATATAATGGTTTTTTTTTTTCTCTTTCCATTTGAATATATTAATATTACTACAAACTATATTTTTATAACTTGCTTACGTCGCATGCTTTTTTTTTGTTAATGTCTCTATCTAACCACCACATACACTTTTGTTTTTCAATATTCACTTAATATGTATTTATGTAATGTCCTTTATTGTCATATTATTTTTTTGTACTTTGTGTATTGTTTATTCTTTACGTCAGTAAATGTCCTTGTGGGTCTGTAGGCAGTATTTGTAAATGTCTAGATAAAATGTGATGTAATTTTTTTGGAAAACATCCAAAAAGTCTATGCATGGGTTTTACATTCATTGGGTTTTCAATTTTTTTGATTTGATACTGGATGAGTTGTGTCACAACAAATGGTTTGTGTGTGAAAGCATGCAGACAAGAAGGAATTTTAATTGGAATCAAATAACATGAAGTGCATGGACTTTTATCACGAACTGCAATAATATATAGCTGTCTAAAGAGGCTTCTAACAACATCAAAACCTCCTTTTAGCTCAACCTTACATTCGCACAGAAGTCCATGAAAAGACGCCTCTTTCCTCAGCCATATATTATTGCCAACCTCAAAACCAGCCTATAACACTACTAAAAACCACAGGTGTAGCTTCAGAGAACAATCAAGAGATGGCCACGAATCCTTCATCAGCGGCCTGGGCAGACCAGCCGGATGGGGTTGCGGGTGACGCGTCGTTCTTCGAGAAGCTCGGAGCGGAGACTGAGACGAAAATGGAGGATTTCTTCCAGTGGTGGGGCACGCTGATGGCGTCGCATCCTTGGCTTGTGCTGTTTCTTGGTAAGTTGGATTATGTACATTGATTTATTAAAATGTTCCTAAAAATATAAACTATTGTAAGTAGTGAATATAGTATAAGAATCTATATGAAAAGATATTGATAAATTAGTTTACCAGTGGATCTTCCGTGTGCCATCCATCTTATTTTTTAATTTTGTTAATATAACGATATTCTGATCGGTTTTAGTACAATACTCTACTCTTGTGTTCACCAAGACTACAGTAAGTCCTAGAATATACTTTCTGGCTATGTTATAAGGCCAAAGGCCCCTGTGTTCCATTCGCAAATCTATTTGAATTCGGAGAAACTTTTTTCACTCGCTCACTCAGTACAACCGCGACTCTCAGGTCATCTGCAACCGCCAGATGGTAATGATCAGAAAAACACCTGATATTGCTAACTTATTATTATTTCTCTCCTTAGGTCTTTGCGTAGTGGTAGGCCTAGGCCACGGCATCAGTTGCATGCGCGTGACGACGAACCCGGTGGAGCTGTGGGCGGCGCCCAACTCGCGCTCGCGACAGGAGCGGGAGTACTTCGACTCGCACTTCGAGCCTTTCTACAGGTAACACTTATAACGACACAAACTACTTACCTTAAAACGGGAATGTTTTTCCACAATACCTTCCCAAGCTGGGTAAGGCTATAAAGCAGAGAGGCGACACTGACATACAATACTTAAGTGGTAACCTCTCAATGTATCCTATATATATTTACTCAATGTATTCGAAAAATGAAAAAGGTAATCCTCATTATAATATTCAACCTTAAAATAAAATTTTAATGCATTTTTACGTATACTTTTCCGCATAATCTTATTTATGATTCGTTATCAGTAATTGAGAAAACAAAATCTACGGGACCCTTGCTTGTGTTTGTGAATAAAATAACAGAATGTATCCAAATGAGCAGGCAATGTCTATTAACCTCCTGATTCTATTGTGGAGTAGAAATGAAAACAACAGTCACGAAATAAATCCCAGTATTTTTCTCTTCATAGCTAGCTTTTTACATAAATCTAAATATAGCATTAGCAGTTTTGCGTATACCCAAGTTACTCCGCATATATCAAAATAATAGTATTTGCAAGTACTAAATCTTTATTCGCAGAACGGAAATGTTGATAATCACATCTAAGGGCCTGCCGAAGATCCAGTATTCGACGCCGGACGGAGACATTAGCTTTGGACCTGTCTTCAACGCCACCTTCCTCAAGGATGTGCTCGACTTGCAGAACAAAATATTAGGTAAACTGATTTACCCAAACACGCCCGCCGTTGCTCTGTCTAAGATTCTCGCTCATATACCTATATGTCAAATCTGGAACGGTGATGAATAAACTGCACGGCATAGCTCAAACTGATCCACATTGATCATCTGTCCCCCAGAATTCGCCTGTCGTCTTACTTTTCAGACTGCCAATTTTTTTTTCATCAGACGACCCCTTCCGTCGCAGACTTTTACTGACTAAAAGCCAATTTTGTTCCTAGAAGCCCTTTGTGTACCTCGCCGCGGTAACTCTTTCAAACCATCCTAGAACTGCCAATGCCTTAAGTTCACAACATCTTCAAAGTTTTAAGCCGATCATTTCTTCGTGCAGCTCTCGGCAACAAGACAGGCATCCAGGACATCTGCTACGCGCCGCTGACGTCGTCGTTCAGCGGGCCCGTCACGCCCAACGACTGCGTCGTGCAGTCCGTGTGGGGCTGGTGGCAGAACAACATCGAGAACTTCGAGTTCCAGGAGGAGGATAACGCCTATCTCGATACTATACTCAAGTGCTCCAGGTAAGGTTATAAGTAGTTTACGTAAATACTGATTGGTTGGTAGAAACTTTCTGTTACTGTTACAGCCTTCTTATCGTCCCACTGCTGGGTACAGGCCTCTCACACGGAGAAGGATTGAGCATTAATCTCAATTAATTAAGAAACTTTCTATCAGAAGAAAATATCTCTTTATTCATTTTTTAATTCATCATCTTGTACCGATCAAAGATGTTTTCAAATGACAGCCGAGATCCACCAATTTTTCGTGCCTTCTGAAACACGGAAGTACTGGTCATGATAAGATGGTCACTCACCCACCGTCCGACCGCGCCCAGCTTTGCGTAACTTTATGATCGATTGATCCACGTGGCTTTGACTTAGTACGAGCTAAGTTTTTACCCTATATAGTCAAAATCAAATGTATATTTGTCCCCAAATATAGCTAACTCTCACAAACTCCATTTCTTTCCAGCAACCCATTCCAACTAGAATGCTTAGGATCGTACCGCGGACCGGTCCTGCCAGCAGTCGCTTTGGGCGGCTTCTTAGCTCCCGGCGAGGCGCTGAGCGACCGCTCCCGCTTCCACGAGGCCTCCGCACTTATTATCACTCTGTTGGTCAATAATAAACATGATAAGGAACTGGTGAGTTTTATGTTTTTCTTTTTTTATGTTATATTTGGGTAGATAGAGATTCATTGCGTAGCTGTTCCCCGCAGATTTATATCCTAAGGGATCCGAAAGTAGATTGTGCATTAGTCAGGGGTCTTTTAATGGCCTATTTATACCTATAAATAAAGAAAGAAAGAAAAGAAAGAAAGAAAAACCATTTATTATCGCAAGAAGTATCGTAAAGAAGTCCTTAACATATTAGACTTAACTTTAATCAATTAACAGACACATAGGTTTTAGTAATCAGTTCTACAAAGCGTATCCGTGTACCGCTGCTAATCGGTTAGAAAATTAAAGCCTATATCAAAATTGAAACTTATTATAATACAGCTTTATAATAACCGAATACTGTTGCAGGAGGGGCTCCAATGTCAGCGACTTTATCGATTGGTGGCTTTTTACTTCTGGTATTCCTTTACCGGATCCCTTTTCCCAAATTATTATATGTGCCATTATCATTTTAATTTACACATCCGTTTTTTTATTTTCTATGACTTCTGAGAGCCTCTTTTGTTCAGTTCTTTTTTTTTACATGCCTTGTTTTTTACTCTACAGCGGCCTAAATACGACACTAAACTTGCATGAAAAGATCCTTTATTTTCGCATTGAATAAGTGTCGTAATACGGGCGTGACCTCTTCCAATTTTCCATACATTTTATTTTAGTACAGATTCTACAGCATAGAGAAATCTGTTCACAGCTCTTCACGTCACCATAATACTAAAACATTTCTTCGATTTTCAGTTGAAACCGGCTTTAGAATGGGAGAAAGAATTCATAGCGTTCATGAAGAATTACACGGAGACACAAATGCCTTCTTACATGGACATAGCTTACACCTCAGAGCGGTCCATAGAAGATGAATTGGATAGAGAGTCCCAGTCAGACATATCGACGATATTGGTGTCTTACTTCATAATGTTCGCGTATATTGCGATCTCTTTGGGCAGATTCACTGGATTCTCAAGGCTGTTGATTGATAGTAAAGTTACTTTGGGTCTTGGAGGTGAGTTGAGATATTTTGTCTTATTTTTATAGTGAAATACATAAGTTTTACTTTCAGTAACGACATTTATCGTTTCCAAGCATTGTCATAGTTATTTTAGCGACAATATGTAGCAAATCAAGTGTTCCTCAAATTAATGTTGACCTCAGGAGTACAGTTGGTTGAATGCACAGAATTTTCTGAGATACCTAAGTTTTAATTCTTCATCTGTATTCTTGTGAAAAATAAATCCTTGTGAAATCATTAATAACAAACCGCCATAATAGATATGCTTCTTCTGAATATAAAAACCATAGCCTTAAATACTCAACAGCATATTAATATACCCCCATTAATTCCAGGTGTATGCATAGTACTAGCATCAGTAGTATGTTCAGTGGGCATGTTCGGTTACGCGGGAGTGCCGGCCACGCTCATCATCATAGAAGTGATTCCCTTCCTCGTGCTGGCTGTGGGAGTCGACAATATCTTCATATTGGTGCAGACCAACCAGAGAGAGGGGAGACGACCTAATGAGTCCGTTGCTGAACATATTGGGAGGACGTGAGTTATATTTGTATTTGTTTTTTCGTTATATTTATGATTTCTGGTTGGCAAGTCAGTCCCATATGTCACATTATGTTTAAACTTAGACAGGGTGACAAAAATACAAAAACGCGGTCGTTTATTTCTTTTCTATTTCATCATATTAGTGGCGCTTATTTGTCTATTTAGGGATAATCAAAAATGTTTTTTAACGTTTAATTTTAAAGTTTTTTAATGTGTGTAAATAATAGCCAGGACCTAGTTTGGAATACATCTTGGATGGTAGATAAACCGATGGACGTAATCGTTATTGCTATGATGTTGATGACGTTAAAACTGCTTAATTTGCAATAATCCTCGTTAGACATTATGCTAAAGATATATTTTTCTTCACTTCCAGTCTCGGCCAAGTGGGACCATCAATGTTCTTAACATCAGCATCAGAATCCGTGTGTTTCTTCCTGGGCGCCCTGTCGGACATGCCGGCGGTGCGAGCCTTCGCGCTGTACGCGGGCGCCGCGCTGCTGGTGGACTTCCTGCTGCAGGTCACGTGCTTCGTGGCACTGCTGGCTGTCGACACGCAGAGGCAGAATGCTAACAGGTAACTATTGTATATGTATGTAGGAAGGAAAGAAAATAGTCGTTGGAGTTTGGCTGAATGCTAACAGATTACTATTCTATTTATTTATTTATGAGAGGTAGCTTCATAGCTGACAGTACATTACATGAAAACATCATACCAAAAACTACCCCAATTATGAAATACACAGATATAACAAATTATAATGTATGTATGTAACAAAAGAAATGTAGTCATTGGTGTTTTAAAATGGTTACAATATTTTTTTGACCGTATTGTGCTACAAATTCTGGAAAATAAAGGACTCCGCTGCCTTGAGTGGACGCACAGAGCGGGTTATCCGTCATCGAGCACGCTTATTTGTGTGGATGGATTGTGTGAAAGTCGATATGGTTAGAAAGAATGTCACTTGCGAGATGACGGCAGATAGAAGAGTATGGAAGGAAAAATATGCTGCGCCGACTCCAAATAAAACGTTGATCCTTATCTATTAGGATGATGATGATATTATTTAATTCCCCAGATTCGACGTGCTCTGCTGTGTCCGCGGCACGAAAGCTTCAGGTGGCGACACGGGCGGTGAAGGCGCTCTGTACAATGTGTTCAAGCAGCTGTACGTGCCGTTCCTCATGAAACGCGAGGTCCGCGCCACCGTCATGATCGTCTTCTTCGCCTGGCTCTGTTCGTCTGTAGCTGTAAGTATTCAAAGAAACTAAACTCAAAATTATCTCCAATTTGAATAAACGTGTTTGAGTTTATACTATAAAATATTGAGAAAAACTATTTTGCGATGGTATCAACTAAAATAAAGGCTTATTCGCCATGTTCAAGTAAAAAATGTATGGGTTTTCGTGCTGCCTGCACTGTTTACAGTTTTACCTTAATGAGCTTTTTATAAAAGAAAGCATGATGTATTTTTACCAAGTCGAAGTGACTTTTCATTTCCATCCTCGATTTAGATTATTGTAGAAAAAATTACATTCATTGTCTCTGTGTATATGACCTTAAATCTATAAGCACATCCAATGATGACTTATTTTCTCCTAGAAATAACGCTGTATTTGTTGACGATTGATTCAACAACGTAGTTTTGTTCCTCTCAACGATCTTTCCATTAATAACACTAACCCATATTTTCTTCATTTCAGGTGGCACCTCACATAGAGATCGGTCTCGACCAGGAGCTCTCAATGCCTCAAGACAGTTTCCAGACAAAGTACTTCCAATATCTCAACCGTTACCTGAACATTGGTCCGCCCGTATATTTTGTGGTGACCGAAGGACTGAACTATTCTGATATGGACACGCAGAATATGATATGCGGGACGAGGTTCTGTAGACCTGATAGTTTGTCTATGCAGTTGTATGCTGGTAAGTTGAATGTTATTTAGGTGATCTTCACACTGCCCCGCATCACGCTGCATCTTGCGTGTCGACGCACCTACGCGCGTTCCTGCGGAAGTGCAGATCTGCATCATCGTGCGGGTTTTTCACGCACTCACGCGCGTAGGTGCGTTTTGTAAATTCACGCACAGCGAGTTCCATTTTCAAATATACACGTTACGCCCATTCAAAATCACGCGCGGCATTGCGGGATTCAGTGTGCCATACCTTGCGTCTCGCCCCGCACCTACGCGCGGGGGTGCGTGTTTCTCCGCATGGATGTGCGTGATCCGCATGAACGCGCGTGGATGCATTTTCAGTGTGTTGGACTATGCGTGTTTTCCATACAAACGGAGATATTTCCATACAACGGAAAAAAACGCATCCACGCACTACGCTGCATCATGCGGGGCAGTGTGATAATCGCCTTAAGAAGATTTTTTTTTGGGGTACGAACATGTGTCATAAGAAAAATGTTGCTTTAAATGCTAGGTTTATGTTGAATTGAAAAAAATTAATTCAGTAAACATTGCGTCTTTAAAAAATGAGAAGACGCTGCAGTTGCCATTTTATTACGCTATTTTTTTTATAAATATCCTGCTATTAGTCAATTTATTGTGCTCAAGGGTTGCTTAAATTCAACCGACTGTATTACTTTTGTATTTTATCTAAAGCCCTTTTTCCATGCTTATCTTCATTAGATCTATTTTTTTAAGTGTTCTCTTTGTCTACAAAAAAATAAAAGCGTTATGTTAATTTCAGCATACCGCAATCCAAACGAGACGTACATAGCTCAGCCGCCGAACTCGTGGCTGGACGACTACTTCGACTGGTCGGCGTTACCCAACTGCTGCAAATACTTCCCCTCTAACTCCAGCTTCTGTCCTAATGATCGTAAGTAGTTTTGTTTTTAGCTAGTTAGTAAATAGCGAAGTTTGTTATGAATTGAAAGTGATGTATTTAAGTGAAAATAATGTATTCATTTCTCAGGAAGAAATATATGTACAGAAATTATGTTTATCTGGTTATGTTTTATAGTTCGGCCATTCAGAGAATGCGTTCCTGACACGTCGCGATTGAACTGACGACGTAACTTTGCAATGGCGTTGCAGTTACGATAAAAATATTTTTGCTGGTTGTTTACCGTTTTAACAATTGAGGAGCATTAAAACAACATTATTATATCAATAATCAATGAATGTTATAATTTTGTGCCAAACTGAGTGTCAAATAACTTGGTAAACAATATTTTTCTAAATCTATACTGCGCTATTACAAGGTTATGTCAGCGGTTTATATTTTGTAGTGCTGTGCTAAAAATAACAGGCAAGTATCGTAATCTGTTCTTATACAGTTATAATATAAAATAATACGTTTTGATTTTCTTTTTAAGAATTGGAAAATAATGGACTATAAGACTTAATTATAACGTTTATGAAATATAAAAATAAAACTATGACCAAACCGCATTTTTATACTTAGATTAAAAATGGTAACCCCAAATGGCGTTATGGGCCGCCATTTTGTGACGCTAAAACAGTCGTCCGTTGTCGTTTCGTGCGCATAGACCACGTTTTTCAAGTGTTTTCGATCTGTTTTTATTTGATTACCCGGCTTTTGTTAGACCGAGATATCAGGATTGATTCTGTTATTGATAATAATATAATTATACATGTAGGCGAAGATGATGATGAAGACACCACCTCCTCAAGCAAATCGGAGTCTGATTAATATTCTGTTCGCACATTCAATTCAATGTACTTGTAACAAAGAATAAATAAAACAATTTTATTATATGAATATTACCTTTTTTTGGTTTCCACTTAAATAACTAAAATATAAAACAAATGATTCCGCCAATTTAAAACGAAAATAATCTTAAAATAATGCGGCGGTTCATTTTGAAGGAACGGTAACGAACTCAGTGTTATGTTGTGCCCATCACTAGTCGTGACTAACTGATAGGTGTCAGGAACGCATTCTCTGAACGGCCGAAGTATAGTTTCATATACCACCCAAAATATAGTTTCATGCTGAAAGAAAGTGCTGTGAGCATAGGAACTTTGCTCGTAATAAAAAGGTTGATATACCAAAACATTACATTCATACTTAGACCTATCACTATAGTTCGGCCATTCAGAGAATGCGTTCCTGACACGTCGCGATTGAACTGACGACGTAACTACATTCATTGATTATTGATATAATAATGTTGTTTTAATGCTCCTCAATTGTTAAAACGGTAAACAACCAGCAAAAATATTTTTATCGTAACTGCAACGCCATTGCAAAGTTACGTCGTCAGTTCAATCGCGACGTGTCAGGAACGCATTCTCTGAATGGCCGAACTATACAAATATGTTGATGTTCTGATGACCAAACTTTACTTGGAATATTCTATTTATTTATTTGTTCCGAGTATGAGAAGAGGCCTGTGCCTTGCAATGAATGCTGATGATTAAGTAAACTCCCCCAGACGGAGCCCCGTGCAAGTCGTGCGGCATAGCGCTGGCGGGCGCCGAGCAGCGCCCCAACAGCACGGACTTCGAGCGCTACGTGCCCTTCTTCCTGCAGGACATCCCCGACACCAGCGGCAGCGGCTGCGTCAAGGGCGGACATGCCGCCTACGGGCAGGCTGTCAACTATAAGATGTTCAATAAGGTACAACTTCATCTACATTATATTCTACCATCTTACGTCTGCTGAAACCTTATCATCATCATCTCCCGAGCCTTCTCCCAACTATGTTGAGGTCGCTTTCACTCTAACTGAAGTAGCTAATACCAGACTGCCTATTTGCCCTCCTTAACCCTGTTATCAGTCCTTGTCCTAAACCTTGAACTACATCACGTCATCGCACTTTACATATATCATTAAGAGGAAAATTTTTGAGTGTATATGTACGTTTGTTACCCCTGCACGCACACATGGCAAAACAAATTTTGTTGCATTTTGACAGCAACATAGCTTACATGACAATTACGAGGCACCTTTTTATCCATATGCGGAAATGCTGCTGCACGAATGAAACTGCTGGCTGAAGCTAGTGCTTTACAAATTAAATTCTGTTTCAGACTCAAGCCCACGTCGGAGCAACATACTACCAAGGCTACCACACAGTACTGAAGACCAGTTTAGACTATTACTCCGCATTGAAAGGCGCTAGAGAAGTCGCAGCCAACTTAACAGAAACTTTAAACAGGAACTTAAAACACCAGTTGAATGGAACAACGATCAATGTGTTCCCGTATTCAGTGTTCTATGTGTTCTACGAACAGTATTTGACGATGTGGCCTGATACGCTGAAATCTATGGGAATATCGGTCCTGTCTATATTCTTGGTCACCTTCCTGTTGATGGGTTTCGATCTGTTTTCGGCTTTGGTAAGTATTGTTTTTTGAGATATTCTAAGTTTTGATAAAATTGTGTTATCCCATTTTCTAGTAAATGCGTACAGTAAAAAAAAATCTCATTAGATGATAATTTTTTTCACAAGTTCATATTTGTGTTAGTATGACTTAGTACTTTTGTATTGTGAATCTGGTTTCTTATCAATTTTCTCTTTTCTGTTATAAATGGATTATGAAATTAACAAATTATTGACGTTTGTAGGTGGTAGTGATTACAATCACTATGATCGTTGTGAATCTCGGTGGAGTGATGTACTGGTGGGGAATCAGCTTGAATGCAGTCTCGTTGGTGAACTTGGTAAGTAGCATTGTATGGTTTTGTAATCTATGTAGTTATATAAAAGAAAGTCGCGTTAGTTACACATTTTATAGCTCAAGAATGGCTGAACCGTTTAAGATGAAAATTAGAGAATTAGCTTAGACTCGGGAGAAGGACATTACACAGGATAGTTTTTGTCACCATTCGTGACGCGAGGTGAAACCGCGGGCAGAAGCTAGTAGTGACCAGGGACCGTACAACCCCGAATATAAGTTAATTCTTTCGAAAGTGTTACAGGTTATATAGCTGCAGTCAATAAAAGTGTTATCTCTTGGTAGTGTTAACCTTTTCAAAACCCTAACGTTAGGGTAACCCTTTCAATAAGTTAACTAGTACAAGATGTTACCGGCTCATGTATGATATCCAATTGAAGTAGATAACCCTTTGAAAGGGTTTTTCGGGGTTTTCAAAGGGTTTTAAATCAAATTATTTTAAACTACATAGGAGAAGGGGAATAGATTTTGACCTTGAAAGCTTGGAATCATTTTCAATTTTTCATAACTGTTTCTTACTCGTCTATAATATTGTCTTGAGCGTAGTCGGTTACAAAAGTTTTCGTTGTTACTGTTGTTGAGTTTTATTAGTATTGTTTAGTTTTTTATTTAGTGCTTATGATTGTTTTGTGTATAAATACATGGGTTAATTGAAAAATGAAAATAACAGTTTTTTTCACGATTGTAAATGCGCTAAAGTGTTTTATTTTTTTATTAATAAATCCTTACCGCAGACTTGGGGGTCCGCGCTTTTATTTACATTTTTTACTTAATTATAATTTTCGCCGTCTTGGCCTCACAAAAACTTATGTCTACTGACTTCTAGTCTTAAGACTATGTGAGTCCACCACGTATTTATGTATATATTATTATTACACAATACTTAACACTATACGCATGGACTTAGTTTCACAAGATTATGGGACAGGAACGGATTGGGGATTGGTCTCATTTCCCGCTAGCGACTAGGGACTACCGCGTGAGAGACGCGGTCATGAATTTGGAGCCTCCTGGACTAAGTGTTTATGATGACGACGTTGTCGTATGTCAGTCCCTGAGCCTCGTAAATGGTTAAGATACGCGACCCTTCACCGGACCCGTATCCCTGGCTAATAAAAAAAGATTTCTCTTCTTGCGTATGAGCCAGGAATAGGGTGTTTTGGGCAGTGATCGATACTTGCGCTCCTGTTAAACCCTTCAAGCTCAGGGAATGAACATGAGACAGCGACGTTTTGGAGTGGACGACGCTGAGTGCGAAGGCCACATCCACTGGGTTACGGTGGGTGCAGAGCAGCTCCTGTGTGATGCCAGCCACCAGATATGGACGGGTATACTTTAATGGGAAAAGATTTTCCCTGTCCAAATATGGTAGCTGATTCACGTCTCCGAATAGGACCACCTCGCTTGCACCAGACAACTTTACTGCCATGACTATGGCCCCAAAGTGGTTCATGAGAGCTTCGTCTACCGTCAAACGGTGACATTTCTCATTTGGATTGAACCCGATGGCTAAAATTGAGGCCATAGTGCGCACCTTTGTCTTCGCTCTATCGCCCAATTGGTGCGCAAGCTTTCCTCTTAGATCTTTGGCCGCTTCAGTTGTCGTGGTGGCTACGACATCCCTCCTCTCGTCGAAGTGTTTCACTACCCAGGTAGTTTTGCCGCACCCCGGCACCCCATTTACCCATCTGATATTGGGTACCGCCCAAGCTTCCATCGATGCTGAGGTGTCTGAGGTCCCAGAAACGGTCTGTGCCATTTCAAGGATACTATCCTCCAGCATGATTTTGGTACATTTGGCGGTAACCAATATCGGGTCATCGTGTGGCGTCAGGAATTTTATTTTGCCGGTTCGCTCCGTTGCCTCTTCGTCTAGGGCCACGAAACCGCTCTTTGCGCTGTAGGCGGCCATGTACGACCCCGTCATTTCCCCTGCAATGACTTGGGAGTTGGCGTTGTCGTCTACCGCCGCCTCTGCGTCCTTCAGTAATACCCGGAGCAGACCCTCATTTTCTCGACGGAAGGTCAGCATGATCTTGTTGCAATTTCTAAGGTTTACCTCCTTTGTGGCCCTTACAAGTGCAACGTATTCCAGGAAAGCGTTTTTGACATGGTCCGTGATGCTAAACACATCGCGAGAGTCGGTGGGCGACCTGCCCCTTGTCCGCTCTTGTAGGCTTAGGCTTCGGCGACTCGGGCTCTTTGGGCTTTTTTCGGAAAAACCGCTCCACTGCTGATTCCTGTTTCGCTGTTGGTGATTTGCGACTGACCGATGAGAATGGTGCTCAGGAAAGAACCGATAGCTTTAAGGCGATTCCGCGCACGAGCGTGCTCCTCTTTGCTGGTGGTATTCCTTTGCTCCTTTGCGGTTTTTGCTGGGCTCTCTCCAGCCCTGGATCTTCAATTTTTTTAGGCGGGGCAAATACTGAAAAATGCCGCCCCGCCTGCCTACCGCGCCCCTGATACCGAGGCGCTCGGGTTATTCGCACACGCTGCACCATAGGTTAAGACAGCCCTGTAGGTAACTATTATGGTTAAAATCAGGCAGCTGCCTGATTTTGCCGCCCCCTGAATTTGCCGCCCGGGGCATGGGCCCCGGCTTCCCCCCCCCCCCTAGATCCGGGGCTGGCTCTCTCAGACCTGCTTTGCGCAGTTGGACGCTGGCTGTTTTTTTTTTTTTTAACGACGTCAAAAATCATCAAATGCTGTGGGTTAGCAGCGGCGAGGGAGTGTCAGACTCTTACTGACTAAAAACCGTCGTGTTCCGTCGTAGGCCTTTCATGTGCCAGGGCCGCGGTATCTCTTTCGAACAACCCGCAGCGCTGTAGGGTTTCCGCGGACTTAAAGGAAATTCAAGGTTTCCCCTCTGTCCTCGTATACTACCACCTCATGGTGTTCCGAGGCTTTTAAACAGCCGAAGCAGTCTGCGACGTCACCCCTTTTCTATTCAACTGCCATCGCGTCGACGCTTATGGTGCGAGCCGTGGGTGGCGCTTCTTCTTCTTCTGCCTCTGCGATCTTTTGCAGAAGTGAGCACACCTGAATGAATGCTCTCCACTCGAGTATTGCGATCGTCTTGCATTTGAATCGCAATAGTCGGCATCGGTGAGAGGCTACTTTCAATTGAGGCAGTGCATGGTACTTGCTGCCTTTTTTGGTTGTCTTGGTGGTGCAACCGTTGAACGGGGCGGCGAGGCCTGGTGCAATGGTTATTCGAGCTCCAGCTCGACTCGAGCCCATGCAGAAGCTTATGCCTATTTTTTCCGCTTCCCTGTTCATAAACAAGGCGACTCCACGCAGTCTTATGCCTGGCACTCCGTCTCCTCCGAATGCCAGAAGCTGTGCGATGGGCATGGTACTTGGAGCTGACTGTTGACTGGTGGGTGATTTCTGTGTTTGCGCTGGTTGTGAGTTGGTGTTAGTAGGTCCTTTGTGTGGTTGTTAATTCTGTGTGTGTTGATTGTATGATAGTCGTTTGTCTGGTTGTCAGTTCTGTAGGTGTCTGTTCTGTAGATGTTTCGTGTATGGTTGTAGTTTGTGTGGTTATCGGTTGAGTGGTTGTTGTTAGTGTTGTTGTCGATTGTGTTGTGGTTGTCGGTTGAGTGGTTCTTGTCTGTGTTGTTGTTGACGTTAAATGTGGTTGTATGGTGGTGGTGTGTATGGTTGTAGGTGTGGTGGTCGTAGCGAGTGTAGTGTAGGGTCCGTTTTGTTGGCCGCAGCTGCGACTATGGCTAGTTTAATGGTTTCCTAGTAGCCGGTTTCCCCATGATCGTGTGGACTGTGGACTGACTCGGTTTCGATCGTGTATTCCAGTTCCATTCTGTCGTGGCAGAACCTTGGACACTCGAAAAGCAGGTGCCAGACTGTTTCATCGCAGCTGGGGTCACAGACGCACGAGGGACTGTTTTTGAGTTGGAATCTGTGGAGATACGCTGAGAATCCTCCATGCCCGCTTAGGATCTGGATGTGTGTCGGTGTAAGGACAGCTTCTTTAAGTCTTCTTTTTGTCGCAAGGACATTTGGAAAGAACACTTTTGTGACCGCTCCTGTGCTGCAGGATTCATATCGCGCTTGCCACATTCTGATACGATACGAGAACTTTGAAAATACAGCGGAGTACATTGTAATCCGCTGTATTTTCTGTCCTCCTTGGCCAGCTGGTCCGCTCTTTCATTCCCTGGAGATCCCACGTGGGCCCTCAGCCAGAAGAATTTCACGTCTCTGCCCTCCTCTCTGATGTCTCGGACGCATCTCTTTATCTTTAGTGCCAGGTGATGTGTGACAGACGGACTCCTCAGCAGCTCAAGCGACGATCTGATGCGCTAAAGTTCGCAAAGCCTATGTTCAGACTCGCCAAGACACAACGGCCGTATTGTAGTTTAGAACTTTAAAGTAAAGGCACGAGATATAAAATTACAATATTTGTAGTCCCAATGGGTTACTGTGTTACAGTCGTTGAAGGGGTAACCCGTTCAAAACGTCTTACGACAAAAAAGTGTAACCCATTAAGAATGGGTTTTTGAATACACAGGTATCAAATCGAAAGGGTTTGAAAGAGGTTATCCATTGATAAGGGTTTTCGTAAAAAAGTGTAACAAATATGAAATTGGTTCTAAAACAACACTTTGTCAAAACCCTATCAAAAACCCTTTCAATGGGTAACCAAAATGGTCCCTGGTAGTGACATAAAAAAGTGTATAAGGTGAAAGTTTAGTTAAGTATTTGATTATATTGTAAGAAAATATTGTAAGAAGATGTTGTAATTTATGTTGATATTATAATATGTCAGAATTGACTATGAAAATTCAACTATCGGTTTGTAATTGTACATAAGTTCGATATTTTTGAAAAGCATTATACAATGTTAAAGAATTTGCCCACTCTGGCACACTGGCAAGCATCAAGGGGTGACAACAGTATTCCGTTGGCACTCGAGGCGGCGTAGGATGATAACGGCATTTCATTGGCATCCCTCGTACTCGGGGCGGATCGCTCCTTCTGAAGCCGTTACTGAGCCGATATTCCTCCCTCGCAGGTGATGGCGGTGGGCATCGCGGTGGAGTTCTGCTCGCACGTGGTGCACGCGTTCAGCGTGTCGGGCGGCGCGTCGCGCGTGGCGCGGGCGGCCGAGGCGCTGACGCGCATGGGGTCGTCCGTGCTGTCCGGCATCACGCTCACCAAGTTCGGCGGCATCATCGTGCTGGGGACCGCTAAGAGTCAGATCTTCCAGGTAAATAAACACACCATTTTTTTTTCACAACTACACATGTGTCTACTTGTCAAAGATAGTCTTTTCAGCAATTGTTCATAATAACCAGGTAAGGAAAAATTAAACGGTTATGTCATCATTGTTATGTTTAGTATCTATTCAGTTTTTGTAAATGATAATTAGTGGTTCAAAAATGTCTATAAATTCACTTATCTCCAAGTATAAGTCTGGAAAAAATATATATTGTAGTAGTTACCATAATTGATGTAAATCATCAAGTTTAAAATGTATCTATCAAAATTTTTTTCACACGAAGAAAATAAAAACACTCATATTTTTTACAACTTTCCAAAGCATTACAAAAATTATAAATTTAGAATTCGTTTTTACAAACTTTTAAACTTTCTTTCGTAAACATGTATACCTTTTATACGTACAAATACTAAAACGTGTAAAAATTGCAGGTGTTCTACTTCCGCATGTACCTCGGTATCGTGGTCCTGGGCGCCGCTCACGGACTCATCTTCCTACCCGTCATGCTCAGCTATATCGGTAAGTGATTAAACTATGCAGTTTTGTGTTATAAGTGACGAGGTTTCACACGTGTGGGGTTTGTAGATGAAATATGTTTTTTTAAAACAGTGCTTGCTGACAATACTTATGATATATAGAAGTATATATTTTTAGCTCTAGTCTAAACTAGAGCTAAAAAATATACACTTTATATGTAATTTTAGATAATATGTATTTTTGATAAAAATAAGGTAAAAAGAATAGCATAAAGTCAAGATTCGGTCTAATGGTGTATGTATCTTTTAAATCATATTGTTTTTGCACCCATCTCACTAGCACAAAATAAATAAGTTTTGGTGGTTGGTCGTTTATGTAGCGTTTTCATGATTTGTTTTTCTACATAATATGTATTCCTATCATCAATTAATTAGAAGAATTGTTGGTCAGCAAGTCATTTATTTTTAGACAATTTATTCATCCATATACAGCACGTGTGCAGCCTTGTCATATCAATGTTTTTCACCCGCACACGGATCGTCAACGACATTTTATTTTATTTTGTAATTTATTTATATCTATAAGTTTTACGGTCTTGCATGCAATGTCTTCGTTTTTGCACATTTTTATTTCAAACTCCGCTTGTATATTGGACCTTTTCAGACGATAAACGTATTGACATTTCTATAGCTTTGAAAAGTCACGTGATTATTTGTTTATAATTATTTTTATTTTTTTCGTTTATTTTCGCTTCTTGTTTAACTCATTAATGTAGGTAGTGCCTTACTAACCGGACGAGGTGTAGACATGCGCTTGTGTGAGTAAAGTGTACACAAATATACAGTTATACTGGATTATTTTATCCTTGAAAATAATAGTGGTTGCAACAAAATACAGGTGTTGTATGTGCTACATTATGAACACTATGCAATAGCTGCTAATTTTATTTACAGCATGCTTATCAGAGTTCATTTGATTCTAATCCTATCATTTTTATTTTCGCTGTCTTTTCACCCTCTATTACAGGGTCGTTTATGTGATTTCTTCTCACAAAATTTTATGACAGTACTAAGTTCTTTAATTCAAATAAAATTAATAAATTACTTACAAATTCATAAACCATTCTACCAACACAGTTCATCGCACAAACAATTGCTGTACATAAGCACGTACCTAGTTGTAACACGCATGTACATACGACCCAGTACCATCAGGCAGGTGATTTGACTCCTGGTTCCAGGTTCCCCGGTCAACAAGCAGAAGCTCGCCAACCAGCTCCTGCGAGGCAAAGACGTCGCCGTCGCAGAGACGTCCCTCACAAGAGTAAGAGATGAGAAGGGACACGCATACACCCAGTATAACTTTGAAACGCTTCCCGCGTGAACTTGCATATAGCGAGAATGAACACGTACGTACCATAGTGGCATAGCGAATGGACCCTCTCATAGTTCTAGATCCAGTTTATAGAACTCATTTTACATTATTGCTAATTGAAATACCTGTAAGTAGAAGTCATATCTGACATCAAAATGTAGGTATTTCAACTAATTTGTTGAGCCTAATTTTTTTACAAAACCATACCATACCAGTTAATTTTAAAACCATCGTTCGCCATGCCTTCACATGAAAAATTTAAAAATTACCATTGATTTGTTTAGTTCATTCTCGTTACAAGTTCCCGTACTAACGCATCGGTGTATTGTGTAAAGTGGGAAGGTGCTGCGACTAAGATGCGTCAGTAGACCCGTCATACAAGTAGCACAGGATAAGGTCCTTAGTATTATACCCTTACTACAAACTTATATATTTTTATGACTAAAAACAACCAAAACTTAGATTAATTCTAGAATAATTTTAAAATTAACGGCCACGCATATGATGCGTTCCAAATTTAAATTTCTTTTTTTTTAAGTTTAACCAAAGATTTCGGTCAAATAAGGTTGGTTAGCATAAAGTTTGGTTAGTTTTTAGTCATAGAAATATCGCGCGGGAATATGGTTCTCTTCCCATTTATTGTTGAAAGCATTTATTGTATATGGCGGTGATTGGGATTTGAAACATTTATGTCTATCTCTTTTAGAATACACTTTTGTTACTAATATATAAATTAAGGAAGGATTTGGTAACTGTTCAAATCCCAAACACTGTGGCAAGGGGTTGGTTTCTAACCAAAATGGTTTTGGGGACACCCTTTTTTATGTGTAAAAAATATCACGAATATAATATTTTTTATTGTAATCTGCATGTATCGATCGTCGTATTCCTAGTTGTGTACCGATAGCGATCATTCCTATTGAGTTCGAATTTAAAATTTTATTTTTTTATTTATTGATGTATCTATGTTTTGTGTCACTGCCTTCATTTTATTTTGCACACATTTTTGAAGTACTTACTTAAGATAATATCGTTCACCTCGCTAAATAGTTGATGCTTGAGAATTTAAACAATTCATAGACAATTCCGTCGATATAACATGACTCATGTTTTTGACGGCACTTATTCCACAGTACTTAAATATTCAACAAGGCAGTGTCGTAGCGAATATAATAACTATAAATAGAATTAATTATTATTTATTTAGTGACTATTGGCGTAACTGAACAACAGAGGTCTAATTATTATAAAATTTACTTTTTTACATAGCTTTTGACACCAATTTTAATAATATAGGTAGGTTAAAATTTAATGATAACCGGCCTAGACTTTTCGTTACGCCTAGAAATGGCGCGGAATTATTCCATAAATGTGAATTTTTTGATGAAAGAATATTTATTTGCACGCTTTATATGGTAGTGTTAGTGATAGACAGCCTGTATCTTAGTTAAGACTTTGTGTGAGAAATTGACATTTTCCTAAGAAAGATTGAGAGACGGATGTGAACATTGTGTGCAAAAGCTGGATTTATTCAGTGATAACTTGTCTTAAACAAATCGCCAAAATACTACACCGTGGTGTGTGGTTTCTGTCAGTATTAACGTGTTTAGAGTCGAACTCCAGTGTCCTAATTAATAGCTGTTAATATATTGCCTTGAAATACTATTTACCTTTACACACAATTTTGATACAGGCATATTTATTCAATAGCAACTTTTTTGTAATAAAGAGGTTAAATATCACTCTGCAACTCTATGGCAGTGTTCAGTAGAGTGAAACTGTTTAATTTGCGATTATGGACAATTTCTCCACATTACAACGTAGGCTTTGCATAAACACAATGTATTGAGTTTTTTACTATTTATTTTTTCTCCTAAATTCTGACTAACAAAGGGATAAGTGAAAGTACTAATGGTAAAGCTGAAGCTTGGTGTTGGTCAACTCGCTCCTTCTGTAGTAGAAGCTTTAAATGCAAGGAGCTGTCTGTCTTTACAGGTACATCTGTAAAACGACAAGGAAATTAAGAACAAATTATATTTATTTTAGTCCAATGACTTGTTTTGTACAATCTGTATTATTATTTGTGATCCTTCAGAGATTTCGATTACTTTAAGCACCCCTCTAAGTTCCTACTAAAGATAAATGTTATAATTTAAACAAATATATTCCTTAGTGAATGCCAAATGCTGAATGAAATTGTTAAAGAAATTATCACAAACGATGGGAATCTCCTACTTAATCTTAGTACTTACTTAATTTAGAGGGAAATAGTTCTGTATTTAATTAAAGGCACCATATTGTCAGGCAGATTTTGTGATGATAAAAATAAATTATGCTTTTTTAATTATTTGTTTTTGTTTTATTTTTTAGTTGTAAAGCACCTATGCATGGTATGAGTGCACAGCTCAATGTTGCCAGGTATGCATTTCAGTTATGCATGAATACGTTGGTTCATACACAATGCTCATTTAAGTGCAAATTGGGAAGTTAACCCTGGTGTGCATGTAGTAAATGAATAACACTTGCACTGCTAAAATTTAATAATAAATTAAACAAGTACATTTTGCACTTAAAGCGGGGCTTGTTACTTCATAACTCAGTATATCATCACATAAAAGCACTATAGAAGCAAATTGTAGGCAAATAGTACATTTACGTTGACGTAGGAACGAAAGGTCCAATGTACAGCTAAAACAAAATTTAATGACGAACTTTTTCCTTATGCCTAAGGAGCTACTGAGCCCAACACTGAACGTAAGAAACATATTTTTATAAGATGCACTATCACTTAGTTTGTTCCAACTAGAAACTGAATGAAGTGCACAAAATCTCAAGTATGTTATGTACGGAAAATTTTATATTAGCACAATATAAAAGTAATGATAAATTGACAAAATAATTTTATTTTAACACGTGTTGTCCTGTCGATTTTCCTTATACGTGTACCATTTAATTCAGGATATAAAATTGATTCTGATATCTATTGATAACTTTATCACATCACATAATACCGATTAACAGTTAAAATAATCTATTACACAATAATTTTATTGAATGAATAATTGCAAAATTGTGTCAGTATCCACAGTAGGCAACAAACTGAATTGTTTAGTTCTATGTAATTACACAAATTCACAATTTTTCAAGTAGCTTTTACTGTGAAAGCCACTTCTCACGAGCTCATTCACTTATCATTTCTAGAACATCATACACCTATGTTCGCTTTCTCAGAATTCAAACCAGAACTATCCAGTTCTTACTAGTTACGAAGCAAACATGCATGACTGTAACTACTTAACTTTTTATTACAGATCTACAGATTATTTATCTTATCTTCAGATCTGTCCGTCTATTCGTCCATGCTTGTTTTCCTCGTCTAATTAAAATCAATGTACCGCATGATAAATTGGCAATGTTTCACGTCATTATTGTTTTACAGAACTTTTGGCATGGATATTTGAGTCAAATTTATGTAGGTACAGGGCCGTCTTAACCTTGTCTTGGGTCCCCACGCATTCACGTAAAGCTAGGGAAAAAATCAGGTTACTCTGTGAAAAGTAATCCCAAAAATTGTTGTCGTTTAAAAAATGAAGACTGCATTTCTATCTTGGGGCCATTGAAGCGGGACCCAGACAAGCTTATAAGACGACTCTGCAGTTTAACTAGGACTATTAAGTCCTGAAGTTATATAATCCCTTATTTACCAGGCATAACCCGGCGTCGGGGACGTTGGCGAGTGCAGCGGCGCGGCGCCACCTACGGCAGTCTAGACGACTCGCCGAGCGCCGTGCTGGCCTCGGGCAGCGGCACCGTCAACGGCCTCACCGATGAAATGTGAACTCAACTAGGGCGTAATCTTACCAATACTCGCTAAATAATATTACTGCTATGTGTTTTTATACATAAGCTGCCTTTAGAGCTGTTAAAACCAAAATTTTGAACAGATAATAATAATAATGTAACTCGTTAACGGAATAGAAGTTTAACTGTGGGTTGCACCATTAATATTAACGATAAGCAAACTATAAACAGACTTCAAATCGCTGATTTAACAATTGGCAATTTCAAGGCTGGTTATGGTTTGGTTATCGTTATATAAATTGGTTTTATGTAACCCACCCCAGATGTTTTTAATGCTGGTCCTCCTGTGTTTGTTTCTGCAGGCGGAAAGCGGAAAAGTAGTGAAAGACATCAAGTTTACTTTGTGTCATATTAAATTGAAAACGATAAAGTGGCATCATGTTGTAAAAACATTTAGTGGTAGGTACTAGGATTTAGCGAGTAAAGGTACAAGTCGTTGTAAGATTTATGACAACACGGTAAGTTTATAGTTCCATAGATCTCCTGTATTACGCCTTGTTGTATAAATCTTATGCGTGTTCTAGTGAAGTTGGACAGTGGACTCGATTAGTGAACTATGTAGCGAAATTATATTCTAAGTTAGATGTAAAATGACTGGATCTTTTCTGACGGAGTTTTATGAAGCATTTTCAACCTTATTATCTTCAGAATAAGGTTGCAAATGTTTCGTTAATTCTATGGACAAATCTCTCATGTTCGAGACAGCTGTTTGCTTGTGATATGTACTTTAGAAATAGGAATCTTTATTCTAAGTATTTAGTTTGTAACTTCATATATTATGGGAAGATAGGGAGGTTTTTAACCGTTTTATACAAATATTTCAATGAAATCTTTATATCTAAAAATAACCACTTTACCTAATACACTAAATATTATTATCATTTTTTATAGTCTACTAGCCGTTTTCCCGCGGTTTCACCCGCGTCCCGTGGTAACTATTGCCCGCACCGGGATAAAATATAGCCTATGTTACTCGTAGATAATGTAGCTTTCGAATGGTGAAAGAATTTTTAAAAACGGTCCAGTAGTTTTTGAGCCTATTCACTACAACCAAACAAACAAACAAAGTTTTCCTCTTTATAATATTAGTATAGATTATGTACTTATGATATTTTTATTTTATAAAATATTACTATCATTTTAAATTCTCAACAATACAAACAGATATTTATTTAGAGGTTTAAGAAAAGAGTTTTTAATATTGTTTTGTATCATGCTTGTTCTTAGATTTTGTTATTTTGTTACGCATAATCTACATGTATGATGAAATAACTTTAGCTCTGAACAGTCAAATATCTGAAAAGACTTCGTCCTGAAACATACAGGATTTGCTCTATCAGAAATGCTAGCAAACGGTATGTGACAGGACAGTGATGTTTTAAGTATTAATATAATATACAAGAGTTTTATAGTATAAAATATCGATAGACCAAGGAATAGTCGAAAGTTAGTTCACTTCTGAGAAACAGAAGTCTATGATATTATTTTATGTTTCTCTTAGCAAAAGATATTATAGTTTAGCAAAGATTTATATGTAGGTATATATGGGAAATATAATTCTGGGTGATTTATATGCACCATTTTACGTGCACATCTCATAAAGACCTGTTTACACTGTAGTGCATTTGATATGCAACGTTTTATAATTACAAGCACTGTTCTCGTGTGAAAGGGTCGCGTATCACTAGTAAATCGTAGGAATACTGATTACATGTTAGGATATCTTGACAAAGTCAGATGTTTATATAAAATATATATTATCTAGTGTAACGATGTAGGAGTTAGTAAAATATGTAAACTCGAGTACCTATCCAAAGGTTAGTTAAAAATTATTATAAAAAGCTTTCGATGTTTAGAAGTGTTTTATTGGATAATAGATGTAAAGTTAGTGGTTTTCGGTAAAGGGGAGAGTCGGGTAATTTAAACTATACAAGACAAAGTCAATTTGTAATTGAGATATCTCATTGATAATGAGGTATTCATAGAAGATTGTAATTGTAGGTTTTGAGTAAACTTATCTAATCACGTCTTGACTGCTAGTGTAAGTTTAGCAAAGCTTTCTTTTGCCTGTGCCTTTGAGAGTCAATTTGACGCTAAAGCATTACACTAACATTGTTAATCGATCTTGAAAATTGTTTTCGAAATTATTCATCTAAATACGTGAATACAAATCTATGCTTTACTATGCGAATGAAATACTGCCATGCTAATATAAATAAAAGGTGTGACAATATGGAAATCAAGTAAAGTATTGCTCTATTAAAATTTATAAAATTGCTAAAATGTTTGATTGCGCAAGCATAGCGTGCATTGGCAGTGTTGCCTGACGCAATTTAAAACGTTGGTGTGGCCAGGCATATTTTTTTTTATCACCTCACAGGTCGATATAGTGAAAATAGTAAATTGTTCATAATTGACTTTTGTACAATATTATCATAAAGATATCAGATAGAAGTACCATGTATAAACAAGTATGAATCTTCCTTTTTGTAGCTAAGCTGTAAACAGCCTAACTTAGGTCCTATAACATATTGTGTGTACAAAACTTGTTATAACTCATAGAAATAAGTATTACACGTTTTGTTGATATTTACCTGTACCTCTGCAGAATCTATTTTTCGAACATTTTTGTATAGGTATAACTCTATCATCAAGCTTACTTTCTGATTTATTTGACGTAGGTATACTGTCCCACTACTGGGCAAAATATAAATAATTTTGTACATTTGATTTCTGTCTATATAAAGTACTAATAAAATATGTTGTATTGGAAGTTTTGATATTTCAACTTGATTCCCATATCTTCAAGTTTTCACTTTTCTTTTTGAACTAATGTAAATTGTACTTACCCACTGATTAATAAATTGTATATAGAGGTAAATACCATATTGATGTCTATAAAAGTTTTAAATAGTGTAATTTGTACGTATTACTTGTCTAAAGTCTATGTTTCTCAAGATATT
The DNA here is from genome assembly GCF_022581195.2 of Helicoverpa zea. Lineage (NCBI taxonomy): Eukaryota > Metazoa > Arthropoda > Insecta > Lepidoptera > Noctuidae > Helicoverpa > Helicoverpa zea. The sequence goes on along the minus strand of NC_061469.1, from coordinate 10,119,108 downwards.
CGATGTATGTAAAATCTGTGTAATAGAATTTATAATAAAGGAGAAAACCAAATATTTTGTGGGTTTTAATATTAATATGTTCCACGTCCATCCACTCCCAATTTATCAATATTTTTATACTAGCTTCTGTCAGCGGTTTCACCCGCATCCCGTAGGAACCACGGCACGAACCCGGATAAAAAGTAGCCTATAGCCTTTCTCGATAAATGGGCTATCTAACACTGAAAGAATTTTTCAAATCGGACCAGTAGTTCTTGAGATTAGCGCGTTCAAACAAACAAATAAACTCTTCAGCTTTATAATATTAGTATAGATGAGGATCTACCTAGGTACACGTAAAAGGATTCATACAATCAATAATCATTTTATTCTTAACAATTTTGATATATTTCAATTTTAACAGAATAAAACAATTAATTAAGGATATATTTCAACATCGTGGTGACTAGATTCATTTTATATGTTTGAGCACAACATTTCCCGCGCATTCTTCACAAATATTAAAACTAACTGCCGTTGCATATTAATAGTTAATAAATAATAAAGATTCGTAAATAAATCTCATAGTCTCTCGTTCGTTTCACTTATTATATAATTATAATGATACCATACGGTAAATAAATAAACATCGATATGAAATCAACATTCCAGAAATTATAAAAATCTCACAATAAACACCATAGGTAACGAATAACAACAATGAATAAAAGTACACGAATAAATATATAAATACAGGACACGATTATAAAAGATTATAAAAAGTATCTAAACAACTCTCTAGCATTGTAAATACTAATAAATTACAATAAATAAATAAACAAAACATTTGAAAAACTCCCAAGTGTAATAAATTGTTGAAAAACTTTACGTAATTCGGAACGCATCACAGATATTAGACTAGCATTATAATGGTTTTATTTTTAACCTGTATCGACGCTGTTTGTGTATTTTTGGCGCGTTTACCGCGGTGCGTTGAAATTAGAAATGTAATTTTGTAAACAAGCGTTCGACAGAAACGTCTTCACAACACCTGAACTTATAAATATTTACACATTACAAGAGTAATTTTGATTTTATGTGGCAATAAAAAAATATTATCGATACTCAATCTCTGTTTAGACTGTTTCCATTCGTCCAGCTTTAGTTAGCTGGTAGATAACAAATAGGTGTCTCAGTCATAGCAATGGGCCTAACTATACTAAGTAAGGCTACTATTATATTTCTAATGGCCCAAATAGATGGTTCGCTTGGCAGTCGTCACCTTCGTGGCCAAGGAACTGTGCGAAGAGTTCTTGGTATCGCGACAGCGTCAGACCACCTTTCCTTCTGTCGTCGTCCTGTAAAAAAAACAAACTACAAATAAGACCAAATAGGTATAGACAAGACAGGCATGCTTGATTTCTGAGTTGAGAGGAGTGATGATCAGAAATTGTTCTCCACGTTCAAAAACTGAGATTTGCTTAATTAAAGTATCGTTAATTTGTTCAAATGCCACAGGCAGACGTGCTCTCGCGCCTACAGGTGCCACATGAAAGGATTTACCCTTTCATGTGGCACCTGTAGGCGCGAGAGCATAAACTTGTCTCTGTCAATTTACTTATCTCGCGTGTGATCCCGGCAGTAATTGGAATCAAAGCGTGGAAGAAGTGTTAACTAGAAGGTGCGCCTACGCAGTCATCGTAACGATTGGCCCCGCGCCAGGAAGAAAGCTCTCTTTATTGTTTTATAAATCTTGTTGCATAATTTTATTTCTGGTTATCGCTTTTTGTAACACATATTACATATGGACGTTATTTCTGTGCTGTTTGCGCTATATTTGACTCTTGGAAAACATCGTTTTGCTTAAAACGTAACTATATAGATGGACTTGCTATAGGTGGCTAAAGCCCTGTATAGGAAGTAAGCCCATAGACACAAATATTCCATGTAGTCAACGCCTACATTGAACATTAGCTGAGAGAACAAAGCCAACCATTTCTTGCGAAAAAATTGGTAAAGTTTTAAAAACTTTTATTGCAAATCCAGCCAACTGGAAATGAAATCCAATTACCGTTTTAGGCTTACTATAGGAAAATCACCTAAGACCGCCTACAATGTAGTCCTATATGTACATAGGAACTGAAATCAGAACTGATATCTTAAGGAAAGGATAATGCAATCTTGATTGCTATTAAAACGCGATATTTATAGAAAAGCTAATCAACCAGATGCAATTTCATAAAATATCGACAAACGTGAAGTCGTTAATCAAATTGAAATATTTCTTATTCTAACATTACTGACGAATTATGTCGGCTATCACACAGACATATTACTTAAATAGCGCACTCAATGATTCATAATTTATCTGCTGTATAATAATCTATTTTGACTTCAAAAGATTTTGCAGAATTTATCGAATCGGTCTTGTGATCTGGTGTTAGGTGCTTTTTAAGTGATAATAATTTTCAAATCATTTTCGTCCAACCTTCTCTCATCATCAATATGGCAATTAAAACGCCTCCTGTTACCTACATCTAAAGTTCCACCGATGTGCATAACGATTTTCTCATACTGAGAGCGCAAAAGTTATGATAATCAAATTGGTGAAAGAAAAAAGATCTTTTCGGACTTTTTGAACTTTAGTCTTCTAATCTTTTCCTCTAAAATCGGCGCATAATCAGAAATTCGAAATATTTTCTGGCCCAAACCCATAGTTCCCTAGGTACCCAGATAACGTACACATGGTATAATGCCTAGGCTTTCAACGAAGATGTTTGCAAAGGCTTGTCAAGAGCCAATTAGTTCGCAATGAGCAGTAATCGCACATGTCAATGCCATCAATCTGGTTCGGAAGCCGTTGCCAACGGCACGTGGCTAGGCGATAGGTATTTCTAGAACTGCGTGTATTACTACACGATCTATATTCTGAACGTGATTGGCGTACGTCTATGTACTAATGCATAGACATCATTTACAAAGCGAAATACATAGGTATGTAAATATGCCCATTAAATCAAAAGATGAGTTAGTAACATATCCAGAAGCTTCAGATCCCGACAAAATGCCTTTACGCAAACGGATTATTTTTGTTTTACCCAGTTTTGCAGTTTATTAGACACTAAAACCCCTCCTTCATTGATAGTCCGATTAGAAAACCTAACCCGCCTTCTGGCGCAATCAAACAATAACACCTGGCAACACAAGTCTAAGTCGACGTCACCAGGCTGTTAAAGGACATCACGAGTATGAGGTCCAGCCTGGTCGAGCTGCAATTGAAGCTGGAGGCATCACAATCCACCATCGGTGATCTACGTAGCGAGGTAGCAGAATTGCGAAACTCTGTATGTAGGTCACACGCGCATGCCAACAGCGACAACACACGCCACGGACAGGTCAACGCATCGCCGCAACGCGCCGAGTCAGCAAAATTGCACTCGTCGCCTGCCGTCGCCACTACTAGTGATGCGTCACCGTGCCCCGCCCTCCCCGCGTCCCCTGCCTTCGGGACGCCGACGAATGTAAGCACGTCTAGGCTTGGACGTGTTTACTCGGATGCCGTAAAGCGAGATCCCGTCCAACGGCCACCTAAAGCTACTGTGGCGATACAAAATCAGCCCGAAGGAACCCGAGGCACGGTACAATCTGTACCATGTAAAGGGAAAGCTGATGCAGATGGTTTCGTCAAGGTGGAGAGAAGGAAGAAGAAGCCATCTAGCCGAAATCAATGCGGAACTGCGTTGACTGGTCCGAACATGCTGCTGCGCCCCGCAATACCGACGACGCAGCTGTATGTTTCGCGTTTACATCACTCCACGAAGGTCGAGGAGATCGTGGAGTATATACGAGTCAAGACGAACTGGACCTTAAGAGTCGAGAAGTTGGAGCCGAGACACAATACTAATTTCAAGTCGTTTGTGGTACGTGTGCCGACTCAACATCTCGACATGTTCCAGGAACAGTTTTGGCCGAAAGGTGTCGTTTTCCGGCGATTCCGCGGGAGGCTACGCGACACCACGCAGTGCAACACGACACCGCCTATTCGTGTAAACAAATAGAATTGATGATTGTTTTTTATTTTTGTATGTATTAGTTTATAATTATTTTAATGTTATTTGTGTATTGTATTTTCTATGGGCCCTAGTTGCCTGAATTAAAGGAATAAATAAATAAAATAAATAAATAAATAAATAAGAAAGTGCGCTGATTCTGGGACACCAACAATGATTGCAGACCACAGTGATGCTGAGAATAACATGATGACCACGAAAAAACAGGTGTAAATAAGTATACTAATACTAATATTCTGGCTAGAAGATATATCGAGCGATTAGTAGAACGTCTTAATTATTTGCTCCCAGGTAGGTATGTTAAAACGATCGTTAGATAAATTTTTCGCAGATTGACAGGACCTACCTCAAAATTACTGCAAATCATAATTAAATCACATTTAATAGCCTGACTCTGCAATGTTGTTGCCAGAAGTACCTAATCGTAAATTTAGAATTAACGTATTTTTAGAAACATTTAAATTCTATCTAGCACTGGTTTTAATGAGACGTATCCTACGCATCCAGTGCAATATGTTATACGAAGTTCACTCTTTGAAATGGACCATGTATGATCAACAGGTAGGTATGTACTTCAAACTCTACTACATAAATTACATGCTAAGATCCTTAGGTACACAAAGTTCCTACTAAGGCCAAAATTAATACTTACATTGAGTAGGGAATTGAAAGCGTCGTCTATAACTTTGATGTCCTCCAACACCATCCGTTGTACGCAGTCGTACCTGTACTCTTCGATCCCGATCACTCCATCCATATTTATGTCTATCATCCTGAAGTTTGTTTCTATAAAAGCTTTCATGGCCTGAGGAAAGTCCTCGTATCTACGGCCCACACAGCTGTTCTTGACAGCCTGTTTGAATTCATCCACCGTTATTGTGCCGTCCTGCAAAAACTTGTCATTGAGAACACCCTGTTGGGATTAAAAAAAAATAAAAAAGCGGGAAGCGTGTGCGTGGCTGTGCGTGTGTGTCAATTGAAAATTAGGTTGAATTAATTTATAAGTATTTTGTTAAATTATTCTACTGTTGTTATTGTTTTAGACTGTGTTATTTCAATTAGACTAACTACTAAAACCATCTAATAAATAGCAATCAAGTTTCAAGTTTACTGACTTTTTCTTTCTCTTTATCGTCTCCTAATACAATATATGTGGAAGTGTTTGAAGGTGTATATTTGGTGTGTACCTACGTTTTAATTGTGTGAGTGTTTGTGTCGATGTCGAACTTGATTTTTTGTAGAATAAACCACCGATAGAGATGAGAAAAAGTTTTTCATGATGGCCACTCGCTTATCTGCAAATTGGGAGGTGGGTACAATTTGACATAGGTATATCATCATCCTCCTGCCCCTATCCCAATTAGATTTTGGATCAAGGGTGCCACTTTCAAACTTCCTCTTTATAACTCATTCCTTATCCTCATTCACCACACATTCCAACATTCTTATCTCTGCAGATTTTTTTTACCTAAACCTTTCTATTTTGAAACCATTCACAGAATGTAAGCGACGATCACAGACTTCACAAAACAGGCCAAGATGCAGAAGTTTCTAGCATCTACGTTCTAGAAGTCTAGATAGAGAGATAGTTAGCGTTATTGCGTCCTCCGAAGCGTTGCCGACATCGCTATAGTGTAATGTGTGGATAACCGACATAGTCTGGCACCTTGTCGAAGTCCGCCAGCTGCGCGATCTCCTCCCAGAGGCTGAGCATGATGTGCTGGTACTTCTGCAGGCGCGCGGCGCTGCAGTCGCCCTTGCCTTCTAGCACGCACGTGCGCAGCGCCAGGCAGTGGAAGTCGTGCGCATCTAGGTAACCGTTGTTGTCGATATCTGGAACAGATGTTGAACAGTTTTGAAAATTGACATATCTACATACGTTATAAAAGGAGACCAACGTCAATGATTTTGTCCCTTAACATGTTGGCATAACTAAACGATTAAATCGTCATTTTATCTCAAACACATTGTAGTAGTGCCATCAGATTTGCTAATCATCAATCCAATGACAGGTTAATAGCCCTAGTGATGATATAGCCATCATGTCAACACGCGACATCTGCGCTGAGGACAAGAGCGAGGTTCATTAACATTGTAGCAACGATGTCGATCCCCAATCGTGTCGCAATGAGTTAGCAAACCAGCTGCGGCTGCCCACTTGGCTTCCACTGCATGTAAACAATAGGCAACTATTAATTTAATGGTAGCACTCATGCCAAAACCCAGGGATCCTTCATTTCGCAACCATTAGTGGTTTTTCAAACAGATAATTGATGTCGAAGATTGAGTGGCGCGGGTGTTCAACAGCCAGTGGAAAACGTACATCAATAACTGAATTTGCCAATCATAATAATAGATTCGATGTTAAAATAGTCGATGAAGACATCTGGGTACAGGGGAAGCACGCGTTGCCTGATATTAGTACTAGATATCTGTAGTCTGAACCAACTACCTAATAGGATGAACAAAATAAATATGTATAAGCGAAAAAGTTGTCCATAAACGAATTGGAAGTACCTATTGGAACTCATTTTTTGAGGGCACTACCTTTGTTGCCTGTTCGAAATTGAATAGTACTGTAAAATTAATCCTTAGGTAGGTAGGTACTACCGCAGAGAAGATCAAAAGTTGTTACAAATTAAATGATGCCAGATCACAGACACGTTATATATTTTACAAACGTCCACAAACATCGAGAGGGTGAAACGAAACATTGCTCATTGAGTTTGTGTCTCGAGTGATACTTTTCTTAGGAGATAGTAATTGTGAAATCTTGGCAGGTTCGACACGAGATCTCGCGTACGTTCTGTTGTTAATAGATTGATGACCACCTATAATTGCTAAATGAATTCTGTACAGGTCACTGTCATGACGACCACATCTAACATCTCCTCTCGATGCATGTGTGTTAGGTATTTTAAATGGCATACAAGCCAATGTCGCTAATGAAGCTTTTTAGATGCACTTCTAGAAATTAAATTAGGGTAAGGGTGGTAGGTTTAACCGGAAATTGTTTAATTATCCTGGCTTAGACAGTGAAGCGAACGCGAACTTTATCAAGGAAAGAAAGTGAATGAAGGCATGAGACGAGGTCCTGAAGGCGGGGGCGGAGGAACTAGTGATTAAACTTATGTACTACATATTTATCTCAGAGAGCTAGTTGTGATTTAGGTAAGTATATTAGTCATATAATTGATAGGTAGGATATACAAGCTGTTGATTTGCATCCGTGCCATATTCAAGGAGGTAATTATGCTAATGATTCTCGACCCAAATCAATAAAAAAATTGGTACGTAATTTTTTTTCTCTATTTTTTTTCGGAATTCTGTAAATGTCATCTAGCCTTATTTAAACTTGGCGCGTATGTTACTGGCGTTAAAACCGTGCTGCACCCTCACACAAACGCAAACACAAAGCATACGCAACGATCACTCATAAATTTCATTCATAAAATTGGATTACTTCGGAAATACCACGACATTACAATGACAAAAAAAGCAGTGCATATTAGTTATTTCCCATCTACTGTAATTCCAATCGATTATTTACGTATTGTATGTCCTCCTCCTGAACTATGGCACAAATGCAAATCAACACCTTGTATATTATCTCAGGCTACATTTTTCGAGGATGCGCATTCATCGAAGTATAAAACCTCGTTTAAATGCCAGCATTAAGTTTATCTGCTACCTACGTGCGCAAGGTAGGCGAACTCATGAATGAAAAGCTACGGAAACATTCTTTACTTTATGTTTATCTTTTAAAAAATAATGCTGGCAGCAAAGAAATATTAGCAGAAAAGAAAAAACAACAGCGGAATTTTGTGCAGAGTGCAAAATAGTGTTATTCTACTAAGTAACTGTAAACAAAATGATGAGGAAGTATCGGATGGTTCTAAAATCGCTTGTTGTCTTGTTGATGCACCGCTATAGTTTATTCTAGACTATTAGACTGTTATGAATGAATCAGTGTCTCAAAACTGATAGTATCTACGTATATCTTGTAAACTTGTATTAGGCATCAGCACGCCATGTCAGTTTGAAGATAAATGAATTTTTAAAAATAAAAACTTCGAGCTGGGTCCAGTCCAACAATACAAAACAATTAACTGATTGTTTGATACTTTGTAGACAGACTGGCGTGGACGACTTTTTGGATGGATTGAAGTAAGAATGGCATAAGGATCACCTTTAAAATAAAAATGTTACCTAGTGCATTGAGTTTATTTGTAAATGCTTTTTAAGCCGAGACAGAACTTTCGAGTAAAATATAACAAAAAATCTTATACGTTAAGATCAAAACGATCTAAGCACTCGTTGTCTATCTTAACCAGGGAGAGATTTCTTTTGTGCTTTATGATATCAACGTAAGCAATAGGGTACACAGCGGTATTATTTCCTAAAAAGCTTGTAATCACACAACATATCTACAACAACAAATACATCTATTCAGTCATACCCCCGCTATTATCCTTTGACGTGCGGAAAACCCAAGGAAAAACTCACGATTAACACTGCAAAGACTCACCGTACAGATACCGCACAACAAACGCAACTCTGTTATCCCAGGAGTACGCCATATTGATTGATGATCAACTGTTAGTTTGTTTAGAAGTTGTATCGGTTTATAGGAAGCTTATAGTAGCGCGGCGGCGGTCGCGGCTCAACTGACGGCCGCCGCCCGCGCCTCTCCGCTCCGAATAAACCAACGAAATAAAACAATATTACAAGACGACCACGTCACCAGACACCCTAAATATCTACGCAACGTGGACAACCCGTTCTTCGTTGGCAGGGACACTCGGGCCCAGCTTACGGCACAGTGGCCTCTTCATTGCAAGGTCGTGGGTTACATTACAGCGCATCTAAATTAAACAGACTTTTTATATCCACTACCAATCGTCGAGTAATTATAACTGCACTAATGACTAATGGGTATCGCATTCTACAGTTGCATCAAAGAAGCTCAGGCGACATTTGGATGTGGGACGATAATCTTACGCTTTGATCACCAGCTGAGTGCTCACAGTTTTGAGATCTATGACAGCAGCCTTTTATCAAAACTAGGTAACAAAACCTTGCATAGTCATATTGTCACAGAGATTGCGGTTACAAATATTTTTATCAGAATTTGGATAAAACGCGATTAACGCAACTGTAGGTTTCATAAACCAATTAAAGGCAGGAGGATAATGACAGATATGACGAGATCCAGCACTGCCGGGAAACTAGGATCTCTCATTATTTATGAAGAGCGACACATATTAGGTCCAGCAACTGGGACTCTGACGATATACCTATTACTTCTGAAAAAACTAATTACCAATATTTTCCCACCTTCTTTTTGAAGCCGGTTTACGATCGCCATCTATCGGTGGTACCGTAAACGTATGACCAAACTACGAATTCCTGTTGTATATGAACTGTTAGATAATTCCACTTACATAAATATTTAGTCAGAATAAATAAATAGCTTAATTTTAATTCGTGGTTATATTTTATTACCATAATAATTTATAGTATTCTTTCGAATTGCTGCTTGTAGTGAAACTCACGTGTCAATGTCACTGCTTGTCATTGTCAGTGTCAAGCAAATTGAACTAAGCAAAATTTCTTCTCGAAAAACTAATTGTTTATTTCATTCTATAGCAATAATTTTCTATAAATATATGGTTGTGATTAACTGGTGATATAAGATTTATATTTTTAGAAGAAACATTGTGATGCTATAATGTCTAACAAAACCTACAGTAATTTCGTAAAAGCTACTTCTCCTGAGCAAGAGGCACAAAATAAACAACATACTGGAACAGTTTTAAGTGGAGAGGAAGCCCGAATATTATACCTTGAAGAGGTAAAGCATGCGAAAGCAACAAATTGTACAAAAAGGCCACGTGCAACTGAAAATAACAAAAAGGTTTTGATACAAGAAGAAGTCACACCTCTAACCAATAAGGATTTATTCATTACTGTACAAAACAATGAAGTAGACAAGCTTAAACGTGTATTAGATAGTTGCCCTGATAAGATAAACCTTATTGATGAATTCGGATGGAGTTTACTTATGATAGCTTGCCAGGCAAACTCAGTTGATGTTGTGAAACTACTACTAGAGAGAGGCATAGATATGTCTGTTAGAGATAAAGGCGGTAACTCCGCCAGAAGCTTAGTGATTAAGAATAAAAACTACATTTTAGCTGACATTTTACTAAGATACAAGCAAAAAGAAACTCCAACAACACCAAAACATGCAAATAAAAAAGTTAAATCAATAGAGGAGTTTTTATGTGAGATTTGTAATAAAACATTTCCTAGTAGAGAAGATCATTTATCATCAACAATACATAATATTAGTGCAAGCAGAGGCAAGAAAATAACAGCAAAATATGTTTTACCAGAGTCAAATAAAGGATATCAGTTGATGTTAAAAGGAGGTTGGGACAAGCAGTCTGGCTTGGGACGGGACGGCTCTGGTAAACTGTATCCTATCAGAACAGTACAGAAGAAAGACAGGAAAGGCCTTGGACATGCAAAACAAACAAATATAGACAAATCACAAGACAACGTGAAACATAAAAATAGAACAAAGTTGGCAAGAGACCACCGCAGTGACAAATCATTTGAAATAAAGTTTAGGCGGGAATTCTACTGAAACTTTTTGTTTTATTTACTTATTGCTTACAACACAAAAATAATAATAAAATAAGCTGCCACAAGGAGCAAGTTGTAAATGATGCTACTTTCCTACAATATTATAAAGCCAATTGAATTTAATTTTCTGTCACTTAAGATAATAGTGGCATCCACATTATCACATAGCTTTTTTATCTCATCTTACACACTATAATACAATATTATTGAAACATGTAATGATAAAAAAATATGTCAAATACTTATAAAACCATCTTAGCTATCTGATAAAGGTCAAGATAATCTAGTCTATGGTTATGTAATGAAAGTAATCAAATTGGAAAAATATATTTAATTCATTTTGGTAGAAAGGCACTGCACATAACATTTGCAGATGTTAAACTTTCTTAAAACAACCAGTATGTAATACTTTATAGAATACATTTTGAGGCATTTTGGTATTTGATTTGTGCACATTGCATAAAAATAAACTATAAAACCTATGTCATGAATTAAATTCCTTTTTAAACTTGAAGACTTTTGTGATTAGCATAAAAATATAATAATTATTATCATCTTTAGTTACTTTCACTTACATCTATCTATGATACAATATATTCTCCTATATGATCATATAACACTGCTGACAGTTATCAAAGGTTGGGGGCCACCCAGTTGAGGAAATTGACAGCAAGTTCAAATCCTACAAAACAGGCTGCATTGGCTGGGAAGGCTCTGATCATGACAGGGGCAACACCCTTGTACAAAGCTGTGGGGCCTTCTCTCTCCATCAGCTGTTTGAACACATCCCTCATACCGTTGGGGTATGTGCCCTCAGGAGCTGTCTGCAGTCTGCTCTTCAGCACATCGGCGGGCATGCCTACCAGCCAGTTAGCTATTCCAGCACAACCACCAGCCACTATGGTTGCCATCATCTTCAGTTTAGCACTGGCATCCTCGGGGACCAAGACTTCTTTGACCCACTCATAGGTCATGAAGTACATGCCACTGGCAGGCACGTCTCTCAGTATGGTGGCCACGCTGCCCTTGTATATGCTCCTCATTCCTCCCTCAGCATACAGCTGCCTGGCACAGTCAACCATGCCTGTGTACTTTTGTGGTACATTACCACCCTGTTGAATCTGAAGCAGACATTTGATGCGCTCTCCTGGTGCCATTATAGATGTGGTGAATATACCAGAGAAGGCACCCGCAGCAAAAAGCTCAGGTTTAGATAGAACTTGATTTTCATCCGATTTAATCAGTTTCTTGCCGAGTCCAAAGCCAAAGAAACTAATTGCGAAAATCGGGGCTACTCCAGTGAGAGGTGCAGACATACCCTTGTATAATCCTCTGAAGCCTTCTTTCTGTATAGTCTTCTTGAAGCAGTCATATGTGCCAGCGTATAAAGCTATTTCCCCCGATTGTGGCACGGGCATAGTCTGTAGTCTCACTTTAATCGTGTCCATGGGATGGCCCGCTAAAACAGTGCAGACACCACCAAAACCACCACTTAAAAAATATTTTATAGGGCTACTGTTTTCCGACATTTTCGTTTCGTTTATTCGTTCGCAGGAGAAAGGATAGGTAACCTTAGGAAACTCGTTTATAATCGAAACACTTTGGAATTATTTTATAATCAACAGCTGTGAGCTGTCTTGCTAAATGTCAAAGTCCAAATAAAGTTGCGTTCCAGTTCCGGACCCTGACTAAACACTTTCAAATTGTAGAACCAACAACCGTCGCCTGCGGTTCTATTTCGTAGGAAAAAAATACTTTGTCCTAGTTTGACTATAATTTATACCGATGATAATTATTCATTTCTCCTTATTGCTATTCATTCAGTTATTAATTTTGCGAAGCAAAACTACAAATTGGAAATATGCGCATTTAGGCTTCAATCTTCCACAGTTATGGCAGGTAATGACAGTTGTCACAGTCACATTGTCAGCTGCTTCCTTGCTTCTGCTTGTTGATTGAACACAAACAAAACTTGAAACCTGTGCTTGAAACTGAACTTTTGAGAATCGCTTAAAGTTTGTTGAAGTTGTCTTCTTTCGCATCATCTTGTTGTTTAATATTCAAAATGATGCGAAAGAAGATAACTTCAGCAATACAGGTGCACCCTTCTACGTCAATATGTAGCTTTAGAATAATTGTGATTCTAATTAAATACTCACCGACAACACCTAAAAAATACCAAATCCTATAGATGTGTAATAGTTGAAAATCAAAAATGTCGTGTTCGAAAGAAGAAATTGAAAGAAAGCGCCTGGCAGCGCTTCAGAAACGACAACAAGTTCTGTCTCATAGCAGTAACACTAATCAAAACACTCCCTCGAAGCCGTGGCCTGGCCAAATCAGCAGTCCGCAGCCATGCTCATCAAATGGTGCATTTAAATCATCAATGACGAGTAATTCGAATAGGAGCCACCCTTACTCCAAGCCTAAGACTGGCAGAAGTGAGGAGAATAACGTGCCTGTCGGCAAAGTAGTCAGTGGAACTGTGTACCTGATATCTGAAGACAGATTTGAGGTGAACCCCTCTGAATTCTGTGCGCCTCTCATCAATATATTTAAGAGTTTGCCTTCTAAAAGTTATGGTATGTATCTTTTCATTTCAAACCTTAATTACAATAATTTGTCTATGTGTGTTAATTTATTCATTTTTTGTATGGGTTCATTTCAGATGCAAAATCAAAGTTATGGAACTTCTCAGTGAATGATTACCAGCAGTTGATGTCAAAAGTGGCGCCATTGGCTCCACACATAGTGCTAGGTCCTATCCCACCATATGTACTGAGGGTAAGCATTATATTTCTCTTCATCTCTTTAAAACTAAAGCCATTGAATTTTTATCATGATTCAATGGGTTCAAACCACTCAACATAACGTCATGTCACACAGTGGAACTCCAGATTGACCAAAATATTTCAAACGCAAAGGACTGTATTATTCACTTTTACAACATGGTTTTTGAACCATTTCATTAAATTTTCTTAAACACCAACTTTCATATTATATACATTTCACTATGTTAAAGTGGGTATAAAATGAATAAATCAATTAAATTATATATTTCTGTCCAACAACCTTAGGTGTTAAGAGAAGAATCAATGGATCCCAGCTGTGTGGACCTGTCTCCTGTGGAAGCCACCTTGAGAAATAAGCTGATGCCATTCCAAGCGGAAGGAGTCAGGTAATATTTATTACATAAACTTATAATTAATGATGACTTAATTTTTATCATTAGGGTAAATATATGTTATGCTGCTACTTAGGAAGGAAACAAATACAACAAATCAAAGAACATCAATAATGCTGCATCCATTTACAAGTTGTAAATATTATAACAAACAAGTTTGTTTAATAACTAGCTGTTGTCTGCGAATTTTAATTTGATGCAAATAATTCCCATATGTTTCCTTATTCTAAGCCAATCCAGCAAAAAATACATTCAATTTCAGAAAACTTGGTTCAGCCATTGTTTAGTTATGAAAAGTGTAACAAACACAACTTTATTTCATATAATTATTGTATTACTAGTGTCTAATGAAAATAATAAATCTAAAAACCATCCTCTTCTACTTTTCATCTCTTTCTAACACAACCAAAACAACGCAATATGATGGTCTCAGGTTTGGCATATCTCGTCGCGGGCGCTGCATGATAGCAGATGACATGGGGCTGGGCAAGACGTTCCAAGCCCTGGCTATTGCCAGCTACTACCGACACAACTGGCCTCTGCTTATAGTCACCACTTCCTCTATGAGGTAAGTCACTCTAAACCTGGTTATCAGGTTAGCTGGAACAGATTTCTTTAGAAACAGGCTGTGCCTGTACATTCCTTCTTGTTTTTCTAGACGTCATAGTAAAAATGTTTTGGCTAGCCAATACTTATGCAATGGTTCTAAAATCAACACTGTTGGATAGTCAGAGATTCATAAGATGAGTTCATAAGAGAGTACATAAGAGGAGTATATAAGGGAGTTCAAACGAGAAGTACTTAAGAAATTAGTACTGAGAGTATTAAGAGAGTCTACAAGAGAGTTCATAGGAGGAGTACATAAGAGAGTTCATAAGAGGAGTAGATTAGGCTAATGTACTCCTCCCATGAACCCTCTTATACAGTAATTTCTCTCGCCCATTATCCTTTCCTCACCACCACGATTTTGTATCCGTTTCCCTTTGATAACCACTTGAGTGATTATTCACAGGGAGACATGGCAGAGTAAGATACAGGAGTTGTTACCATCCGTTCCTATGATGAACATAGCCACGCTCACCTCAGGGAAGGACACACAGTTTGTTGCTGATAAACAAGTAAGTAATCCATCATTATAACTCGGTTGCTATTAAGTTGAGTGTCTGACTGGAGCGGAAAACTTGAATATAAAAACGTTTTTTTTTAAATATATTTTCATTTTTCATTTTCTCCTCATTCTCGCTTCTACCTTAAATATATAATATCAATGAGTAATTATTCATTAATTTAAACTTCTACACTTTTTATTATAATTTACTTTTCAGACGGAGGTAGTCATAGTCAGCTACAAAATCACTAGCATGTATCAAGATTTGTTGAAGAGTAAAAAGTTTGGAGTTGTTATTATTGTAAGTGTCAAGATATGTACATTATTCTTTTGTAACATAACAAGCGTAATGCCATGTCTATTCTTTATGAGGGTTCCGTACCCAAAGGGTTAAACGGGACCCTATTGTTTTCGCTCCTCTGTCCGTTCATCCGTCCGTCTATCACCAGGCTGTATCTCATGAACCGTGATACAGAATTGTCACAGATGATGTATTTCTACTAAAAACTAGGATAAAATAAATATTTTGGGGGGCTCCCGTACAACAAATTTTTGCTCGATATCGAAACGGCAACAGGCAGATGCGGTACGGAACCCTTCGTGCGCTAGTCCGACTCGCATCTGGCCGGTTTTTTGTTATACTCGTACCGACAGTATTTTATACTAACCCAACTGCACTTTTAGGACGAATCTCACTACCTGAAGTCTCACAAGGCACAGTGCACGGTGGCACTAAGCAGCATCACGCGGCAGTGCTCCCGCGCCGTGCTGCTGAGCGGCACGCCGGCCCTCAGCCGCCCCGCCGAGCTCTACACGCAGCTAGCACTCATAGAGCCTGGCTTCTTCTCTTCTTATACTGACTATGGTAAGAGAAGACATAAAGTCTGACAACCAGTCTTACCAAGGAGTATTGGGATGCCCGGTTAACTGGGTTGAGGAGGTCAGATAGGCAGTTGTTCCATGTAAAACATCGGTATTCAACATAGTTGGGAAAAGGCTAGTTAAGCACTTATGAACGTCAAAATTATAAATAAGTTTGATTCTAGTTGCTCATTCCAAAAGTAGCTTCCTATGGAGAAGAACGGGCAAGAAACTCCATGGTTACTCTTTTTAAAAACATAAGTTACAATTTGTAAGTATAGATACATACGATAATAACGTGAAAAAGAAATGCTTACAATATTTTTTGGGTTGACTCTGAGAAAGTTATACAATACAAGTTGAACTAGGAAGTTATAAGATAAAATTATTATACAAACTATTTTAAGAAGTTAATAAATTAAACAAACCAAGTTATATAAAGCAAAAGAAAAAAGAAATAATAATAATAACAACATGATGTTATATGGATGATGGCTATGTATGGTGTGATAGGTTATTAAAATTGTTATTCAGTCCCATAAGAATGTAATATTCACCTTCAGGTAAGCGTTACTGCGACGGCAAACAGACCAACTTCGGCTGGGACATGACGGGGCAGTCGAACCTGCCGGAGCTGCAGATAATACTGCAGAAGCGGTTCCTCATCAGACGCACCAAGGAACAAGTCCTCACTAGCTTGGAGGAGAAGACCAGGTATGTACTGTGTCTCTCGGGTATTTTTAACGAGGTATTTGTTTCCATTTCTTTTCCGCGGCATTTTCTTACTATTTTATCTCGCGGTATATGTTTCTCTAAAAATAGCTGTTTCTTGAGGTATATGTTTCTAACTAATAATTTTTCGCAATATTTGCTTTTTACTAGTGGTTTCCCCCGATATTTGTTACTAGCTTGCTAGATGTCCCCACTATGTTTATAACCCTACCATTCCCCTATTTTTAATTACGTGTCCGTTTCTAAAATTATCGCGAAATTGCAATCTTTGTTCGCGTTCATAGCCCGTAGACTCGCACCTACGCGTACACATTAGATTTTTGCAAAATCTCGACAACAACAAGACCAAGACAAGACCTCCTTTTTTCTTTCAGAGAAACAGTCCTCCTAGATTCAACACTACTACAACATACGGACACAGACATGGGTCTGAACGACATGGCGGAGGCGTACAAGAGTAGTCGCGCCTCCGACAAGCACGCGGCACTTATAACTTACTTCAGCGAGTCCGCTAAAGTCAAGATACCTGCTATTTGGTGAGGATAACATACTTTAAATAGATTTTTAGGAAAACCTACAAATTGAGAGCCTCCTCCTTTTTGGGTAGTTTGTAAAAAAGGGGAATAAAGTGGGAACAGTCTGTCTTTTTAACCTGAATAGTTTTTACATCTGGGTCTTCTGGTCTCTCCCCGTTTTTCTATTTGGAAAAAAAAGTGTGATGTGGTATATTTTGCCCAATTTTCACATTGCAAAGAGAGTATTGGTTTCTTTGGAAAAACTATGAAATATGTAGGTATATTTATCGTCCTCGGAGTAAATCTTTTTGTCAGTTCATAGTTCTGATCTTTTCTTATAGGTATCTCTCAATATTGTTTTACAATAATGGACCTTACTCCCTTGCTATAGGGTGCATCTAGTGACTGATGCTAACACACACAACTCGTATATAAACCGTGCAATAATGAACCTTATTCCCTTGTAACACGGTGCAGCCAGTACATCCGTCAGCTAGTGACGGACGGACCAGCAGAAAAGTTCCTAGTGTTCGCTCATCACCGCGCTGTGATCGACGCTGTTTGCACGACGCTGGACGAAGAAAACTTAGGTTATATATCCATCGTGGGATCTACGCCTGCTAATACTAGAGCGGTTAGTATTATATTTCTAGTATTCACTATAGGGTAGTTAGCTTTAAAGGTAATGTATATGTCCCTTTTAATCTTTACAAAATTAAAATGTATGTAGCTAAAATTACTCCCACAGGAACTACCTCTACATATGTATCTAATACACTTGACTGAAACCTTGCAACTGTACGCTTCAAAAAAGTTATCGCTGCCGTAGGTGTACAATAGTATATACGGAAATTTTAATTTTATTATGCAGACTTTAGAGAAACTATACTTTTCAAAAATATTTTTATTCTTCGCCTAAAATACCTTTCCATCCCATCAATTACCAGTCGATAAGTATGCTGACACCCTAAGTTAGGCCGGCAATACACGGACCGCTTGAAGCTGTCAGGGGCGATAGCTTCAAGTTGTCGACTGCACAGTGTACTGCAGAGTTCTATGGACGGACAGACACGAACCGCTCGAGCAGTTGCAACTGATTCGGGCGATCGACAGCTTGGAGCTGTTGCCCCTGACTGCTTCAAGCGATCCGTGTATTGCCGCCTTAGGGTCCCTAACTCATCCATCCTCCGATCCTTTTCCCAACTATGTTGGGGTCGGCTTCCAGTCTAACCGGATTCAGCTGAGTACGAGTGCTTTACAAGAAGCGACTGCCTATCTGACCTCCTCAACCCAGTTACCCGGGCAACCCGATACCCCTTGGTTAGACTGGTGTCAGACTTACTGGCTTCTGACTACCCGTAACGGCTGTCAAGGATCCCTAACTATTTATATGAATGTTTGAATGTCCAGGAGCTAGTGGACAGGTTCCAGCACAGCGACTCATGTCGTTGCGCGGTGCTGTCCATCACGGCGGCTAACTCCGGCCTCACGCTCACCGCCGCCAGTCTCGTGCTCTTCGCTGAACTGCATTGGAACCCCGGGGTAAGCTGGTTGAATGTCCAGGAGCTAGTTGTGGATAGGTTCCAGCACGTTAAGCTGCTGCTTATTATATTTGTACTGTTTGAAGTTGATTGTTTTTATGTACAAACACATTATAATATATGATGTAATATTCTTTACGTGGTTCTTATGTCTTCTCTTACGTACGTTACGTACTGTCTTATGTGGTCCCCCTACGTAAGTAAGTCATAGACGAGAGAGAGTACATAGGAAAAATACATTAAGGGATTACTCCCTTGTTTTCCCCATAAGGAAGGACTCTCTTATTTACTTCTACTTCATACTCCCTTGTGTAGCCCTTTAGTTAAGGGGGTGCCCCTTTGAACTCCCGCGCAGCTACAAGCCATATAGGAAACAGTGCGCTCACGGTACGCGCGTGATTTGGTTCAGAGTTGATCAGGATGTACCGTCGTCGGTCGGACACTGTTTCCGATCTCAATTAAGCCTTAAACGCTTTTCAGTTTATATGTTTTACCTTAGATTTTTTTTTATTACATTGAGTCGTTTTCATTTTCCTTGCACTTTGTCAGATCCTGACCCAAGCGGAGTCCCGAGCCCACCGACTGGGTCAGCGCGGCTGTGTACGCGTGCGCTACCTGCTGGCGCCGCGCACCGCCGACGACCTCATGTGGCCCATGCTGCAGGGGAAGCTCAATGTACGTGCCTACTCGTATATCATCATCATCTGAGCCTTTTCCAGTTCTCTTGTCCTAATCCAGGGCTTCACCTATCTACATACCAAATGTCAACCAAATCGACCTAGCCGTTTTTGCGTGAAAGAAAAACAAATTACACACACACATATTATGGACACATTACAACAGTACATTATGGAATGCAATAAATGATATGATATGATATGACAAACATACTTCCACACATTCTCACAAACGTTCACAAGCATATGTTCAATTAAAACGCCTACGCTAAAATTATGGCTAACATTGAAATTCTGTTTCAGGTGCTCAACGATGTAGGATTAAGTAGAGATACATTCGAACACACTACTATGAAACATCAGGTAAGAAATCGTTTATCAATAGCGTATCGCACAATGTTCCAAAACGACTGAAATTATGGCTACAATCTCTACTTTTATTCCTTTTTTTTAGGAAAGTAAAAACAACATATCTCAATACTTAACACCCTGTACAATGCCTAAGAATAAGAACGATTACATCCCCGGCACGAACATTAGAAAGGACTCAATCAAAAGTGACGTCACGAACGAACAGACAAGCGAACAAACAAACACACACACACAAAACGGTGATGACGTCGACAAGTCTTTCTTAGATGATGATGAAGATGATGAGCTTCTCGCCAATCTAGATCTATAGTTTAAGTTATTGTGATATTTATTAAAGTTATAAAAGATTTTTGCATTATTTCTAGATTTTTTTATGAACACTTAAATTGGTTCGGATCCTTTTCAATTAAAAAAAAAAGAAAACAAACTAATGGCGACCTAGCCGATAGTCGGCTACGGCGACTCATAAAAGAAGGAGCTTGCGCGTTTTATATATATTTCATGACTTATTAATGACATGATTAAGAATGTCAAAAAAAAGACAAACTACTTGGACCACTTTTATTTGTTAATTTAATTTTGAAATTGATTGTACACCGTAAACCGTGAAACCGAAATAATCAGGAACATCAGAAAAACACGCGATTTCGATTGGTGTCCGACCGAGTATACGTATAATATGTTGGCGTCTCCTGCAGCCGGCTTACCAAGCTGAAATTAGAAAATCAAATTAAATCCATTTCTATGTAAGGCTATATTGATCAACACGCGAAGCGGAGCCTATTTGATTCAAACAAACCTGCTACTCTTTCTGTTATATTAAACGTTTTTATCCTTTTCTATGATTCAATAATGAATCATATTGTTTGCAATGATTGTAGATCAGACTACCCTACAGACCAAATGGCAGGCCAATATCAAACCAGTGAAATGTCATTGGATTACGAACGGTCTTACTTTAGTAGCAGAATGCCCGATAAGGTTTAAACTGCTACTGAGTTTACATTGTTATCCAATAGACACATTATCAAATTAGCAGAATTGAGCCTCTGAAGTATCTTACTAATATATCTGACCATATCGTTCTTGTGTCTAAAGATTTAAGTATATATGAAGATAGTTACCTCACATCGTGACAGTCCCCCCACTGCAGGAACCTGATGTCGGGCTTCTTCTTAGCCCGGCAGTGCAGGACACACATGTTGGCATATGTCTGTCGATCGGATCCGCACACAGGCTTGTGAACGGCGGCGCAAAAACACGTCCTCGATAATACCGAGTTTAGCTGGTCGTCTTCTGGCCTGCGATTTTTTTTAAAAGTATATATATTTTTGTTTGTAGAAATGTTACGTATACATTTTGATTGATGATTTTCGTTAAATCTGGATGGTAAATTGAGGGGTAGGTAGAGCATGTATAGTAGCTGTTTTAAACAAGCTGTTTTGCAAGGTCGGACGCCAGTAAGTTACTAAAGAAAAGAAAGATAATTGTACCGAACCGAACTCTTTCTCTAAAAAAACTAACTTCTAACTAACTAGAAATCAATCAACTCTGACAATTACAGACCACGGGCAGTACAATAAATATTAGGTAACCATTAAATATGTAAAACGTTCGAAGTTAGGCCAGCAATACACCGAACGCTTGAAGCAGTCGAGGGCGACAGCTTCAAGCTGTTCAACTGCACAGTGAACTGCAGAGTTCTATGTAATAGAAACTTAAGTTGTAGAAAAACAAGAAATACCGTGATCGTTGGCTGTTACAAGGGTCTTCGTACTTCTGTGATTTGGGCACACAGAAGCAATTCGGTGAAGAGAGATCACGGTGGTCGCTGCCACAACGCGTGAAATACGAAATGGCGTACATGGGACAATCACATGCTTGTTGTTTGTCTTCTGTATTCAACCTGAGCAGTTCAATGGATTAGTGATTTTATAGTTTTGTTAAAAAAAAAACTGTTTAGCAAAATTGAGAAAACAACCATAAGCCGGTTAACAATTTCTACTCAATGAAAATTAGTAATCACGACCTTATTTGTTAGATTGAGCCACTACGGCGTATGAATTAGCCCCGAGAAAGTTTCGTGAGAACGTGTTAAATTAAACAGAAAGAAAAAAGAATATTATTGTGAAAAACACACACAAATAAGAAGCCACACTCCTGTTAGTAGGATATCTGTATGCTTTCATGTGAGAACTGTCAGAGTATACAAGGGAGCTAAAAAGTGAGTAGACATAAAGGGGCAGCACGTAAGGAGCACGCAGGGGGAGTGGTACATAAAAGATCATATAATCTATGTATCTAGTAATGATATTTTGATTTGACTTTTTCTGCATAAAATATGGTTCTTCCAACCTAATAGACAGGCATGTGTTGCTGGGGAGCTTGTTGCGCCAGTTCTTCCCAGCAAAAACACATAGGAAGTGGTGAAGGGCGTTTTGGGGGCTGTCTTTTGTTTTTGACGTTCGAAAAGTACTGATTTATCAGCATAATTTGAATAAACGTTTTTGAGCTTGAGTTATAGTTATAGTTTAGTTGGGGGCAGTATATAAGAGCCTAGGTACGTAAGGGATTATTATGGCGGTATACTTTTAAAAGATTGTCTATTATTGAGAAAAACCGTCGCAAAGCTATCGCGGAGCGGACTGCAACGGGCAGAGTTGATTGATTGATTAAACAGAAACATAGTTCAATATACCGCGGCGCTATCTTGACAACCGATGGCTTCCTGGTGGCTTGATCATGAGGCCCGTCCTCCTGTGAGGAGCACATTCCCCAGTAGGAGAACTGTATGGTTTTATCATTGTTAGCCTCGGCCTTGCATCTCATCACGCAGTAGTTGGCATATGACACACCGTTCGTGGCACAAATGGGACCGGTGGCAGGATTGCAAATGCATGTCTTTGTTACTCTCGATCTCAACCTGTGTTTTGTAATAAGTTAGTTGCCCTTGGTGTTGTTAGTATAAGTAGTAACCCAAAAAAATACTTTTGGTGTTATTACAAACAGCTGTTTGACATATAAGTATTTAAAATTTTAGTTTTTTTTTTTAATTTTTCAAAATTTTTTTTTTTCAAAACGTCGTTGATGACCCTGTTTATTTTTTGGTAGAATACCTTGGTACTAAGGCAAGAGTTCCACGAAAACTATTTTAATTTGGAGAAAGCTACCTAACTATTAAAGATTTAGGTTAAACACAAATCGAGACACAAATCGTAGGTAGGTACCTAAGTATAAGTAGTTGAAACGAACCCTGACCTAGCCGAGGTAAACAAGAAGCAGGTTAACTACATATACCTAGGTACATGTTAGTTACATAGACAGCACAGGTATTACGAAGCGGTTTGTTTATTAGCAAAATAAGTAGGAAAATTAAAAGCCCCGTATTCATGGCAAACTTTTGTATAGAAACATTGTTGATGAGCAACGAGAATGTTGCTGGAAACAAGTACTTTGCATTTTATTATCAACTCTGCAACACGCTATTGTCAGCAACATGTTGCCAGCAACTCAGCAACATGTTGATGCAACTTTGTTTGCCATGAATACGGGCCTTAAGAGAACACCACATAGAGTGCGCCCATTCTAGCGAATTTACTGTAAAATAAGGAACAATATCATAAATCGTGAAAAGTAAAAAGAAAGATGGTTCTTCGCACTGGTTATAAATAAGGCCTAATACAAACATATCTCAACCAAATAACTTACTGAACAAGCAGTTTCATTCAACTAAGTGATTCAAAGGCTATGCCTTAAACATATAACTTATTCCTACTCAGCAGGGTTTGTCCCGTTACCATTTGATAGGGTAGTTTAATTAGGCCTTATACAACCCAAACGCATTAAAAACTACTTCATACAATTAATCAATACCGTTGTTTCTGGTTACCACCACACTCCCCATTATGCTTCAATTGGAGTGACGGATTCTTTTTCATGTGGCACTTCAAAACGCATTCATTCGAATAAGTGATTTCGTTGGTGCCACAAACCGGCTTATAATCAGCATGACAAGTACACCGGTTTTCTTTCGAACAGATTCCTCTATAGGCCAGGCTAAGAGTGCCTGTTCCTATCGTCTGTCGACAATGGAGGAAACATGTGTTTAAGTATGTATTCCCATCAGATCCGCACAGTGGGTCAAAATTCTCTTTGGTCAGCGTGCAGCCGCAAGGGTCCGCTAGGTCTTGGAAACTTGTGCACGCCCTGATACTGGTACTTGGTTGTGGTACTAGAAGCAACGAAGTGCCAATCAGTATGCCTGCGACAATATTGTTTGTTAATAGTAAAATTCTCTGAAGCAGTGTTCATGTGTAGCTCAAAAACTAACTAACAATGTTTTCATTAAGTGAAACTTCAATTGCCATTAGTGTCTAAAGATTGTGGAACCTAACATTATTAGGTACTTATATCTTCATAGCTCGAAATCTTATCTGCACTTACCCAATTTGAAACCCATGTTCCAATTTCTCGTAACGAAGCTCTTGCAAATATTTATTGGCAATGTGCACGGCTTCTCAGAAATCTTATCAAAACCAAATAATTGTAACTTCCATGAAATTAATTTGTTTTCTGCAGTTGACAAATTAAATTAATGAAATCGCTAACACCGTAGATCAATTCTTGATTTAATTAAATTTTTATTAAGAACTGTAGGTATCTAATTAATTTTTTATTTAAGATTGGAGCCCGATAAAATAACAATTCTGAATTGCCGCAAATAATAACAAACAATGGTCTACAAATTATATTTTTTTTGTCTCAAAGGTGAAATATACAACTTTACTGATACAACGAACACTTCTATCATTATCATTACTAAAATGGGATATTTAAATGAAACTGATATTTTTATGTTTAAGAGCGTGTTTTATTTTCTTTCCCTTCATAGGTACCATTATTCTACCTACTAGTTAGGTACTCCTCTCGTTTCATACGCACAGTTCTTTCGTTTGGTGACCATTTCGGGATATTTCTTCATAGTACCATTTCTTTCTTCATTTTCAACCTATGTACGTACATACCTATGTATTTAAATGAAATAAGAGCCCTGTGGGGCACATGTACCCAAATAGTCGATATGTTATTATGAACACTTAAAAAAGTTATGTTTTGTATTCATAAAATTTCCAATTAAGAAAATGAAGTTGTTAGAATGGATTATGATTGTTACGTTCATGATGAGATGCAGTCGGTAAACTTTGGGTTAAACTTTAATAACAAATACATACTTTATGTTAAACATTTAATGATTTAAAATCAAACTAAATGTACCAAGAAATATGGCAGTGCTCCTCTAAAAATTAACGGACGCACGGACGGTCATGTTTCAAGTTCAGACCAGGATTGCGTTTCTTCTCACAGTCCAAGGCACACTTGTTACCATATGTCTTGCCATCAGTACCGCAAACGGGGCTGTAATTCATATGGCAGAAGCAGTCTGGGATTGGGGGTAGGGGATCATCGCAAGGGCCTTGCTTGACGACTGTGATAATTTTCTTTGAAGTGTATTGAGCACACTCAAGATAGCAAAGGTTAATGTAATTGTTGCCGTCGGAACCACACACGGGAATGTCTTCCTTGGAGCAAATGCAGGAAGGCAACGCCTGCGTGCTGCAGATGTATGCGCTGACGAACACCAGTAAACCTGAGAAAGAAGAACAGGTTAATGTTGAAGATATTGTGGACCTTCTAAAAGGGCATGAACAAGAATGATAAAATTATTCGGGTACGGCCATTGTTGTCTAAGAAAAGAAAAGGGATTTATTTGAGTAGGTCTGTATGCAGTTATGCATGGCCCGACTCTTACTATATGCCTAATGGAACAAAATGCACGACTAAAGTGAGAAGAAACCTACAGAAATTGTATAAAATTAATAAAACAAAGTTAAATTAGTTGAATAAAAGCTTACACTAATTATTGGAATCAAATTGCAAACGTCAAATAATAAAAACAATTAATTTATGCTCACCGAACTTGAAAGCCATATTGTTGAATCTGTTCTGAATATTCACGTAAATAAAATACTGATTTTATTCATAAATTTTAAAGGCATGATGGAATTAATTAGTTGCACTTACCTACTTTGAAATCCATGTTCCAATCTATAGTAACGAAGCACTTGCAAATGTTTAGTGGCACCTGAGAAATCTTATCAAAAGCAAATAATTGTAACTTCCACGAGATTAATTTGTTTACTGCAGTTGACAAATTAAATCGCTAACACCGTAGATCGATTCCTTATTTAATTATTTTTTTATTGAGAACTGTTGGTTAGATACCTAGATATTATGTTTTTATTTAAGATTGGAACCCGATAAAATAACAATTCTGAATTGCCGAAAAAAATAACACTAGTCTACAAATTATCTTTATTTTTGTCATTAAGGTGAAATACATAATTTCTTGTAATAGAATATTTGATACGTGGGTAATCGAAGTCCAGAACATAACATAAAATTGCACTAGAACGTCGTGATTCAAAGATATACATATCATGGCAATGAAACATTGATTTAAAGAAATAAGGATGTGGGTGTCCCACAGGGCTCTGTACTGGGTCAACATCATTTTATGGTAGGAGTCTGTTGTGATTTTAGTTACTTAAATCTAGACAACTTATATAGCAGTAATATAACTCATCAAAATAGGTATGTATCATATAGGTAACTTTTTATTCATGTGTAATAAGTACTTCCCTATGTGGGCGGAAAGTAGCAAAAGAAACGAAACTTTCCATTTTAATTCAGACTTTTGTTACTAGAAGCAGCCAAACTGTATCTAATAGTAATAAATTATACACTATTGCTCATCACTAAATAATGGGAACTATTTTTTGAGCTGTTATTTAAATATTCGAGATTTTATTCTGATCACTTGAAAAAGTTATGTTTTGTATTCATAAAATTGCCAATTTAGAAAATGAAGTTGTTAGAATGGATAAAGGAGGTAATTTTTAACTATGTCACGTTCATGATGAGATGCGGTCGGTTAACTTTGGGTTAAACTTTAATAATAAATACCTAATTTTAAACTGTTAAACATTTAATCATTTAAAATCAAGTTAAATGCAACATGAAATATGGCATTGGATGCTGCTCTAAAAATTAACGGGCGCACGGACCGTGATGTTTCAACTTCAGACCAGGATTGCGTTTCTTCTCACAGTCCAAGGCGCACTTGTTACCATATGTCTCGCCATCAGTACCGCACACGGGGAGGTAACTCATATGGCAGACGCAGTCTGGGATTGGGGGCACAAAATCATCGCAAGGGCCTTGCTTGACGACTGTGATAATTCTCTTCGAAGTGTATTGAGCACACTCAAGATGGCAAAGGCTAAAGTAAGTGTTGCCGTCGGAACCACACACGGGAATGTAGTTCTTGGAGCAAGTGCAGGGAGGCAACGCCTGCGTGCTGCAGATGTATGCGCTGACTAACAGCAGTAAACCTGAGAAAGAAGAACAGGTTAATGTTGAAGATATTGTGGATCTTCTGAAAGGGCATGAACAAAAATGATAAAATTATTAATACGTTCTAAAACAAAGATATCGTGGCATAATCGTCACATTTTATAATAATTATGTCGACAAAATTAAGATGCCATTAGGTACCTACAGATTTATGAAAGTGAAAATAATTTCACGTTGACAAAAACCCAAAATGCTTTAACAGATTCCTCGGGTACGTGTGCCATTGTTGTCAATGAGCAAGGGGAAAGTTTATTTGAATAGGTCTGTAGGGCCCGACAGGGCCAAGGCCCACAGGGACTGCGGAATTGTTCGAAAGAGTTACCGCAGCCCTAGTACATAAAAGGCCTACTAAGAAACACGATGGATTTTTAGTCAATAAAAGTCCGACACTCCCTCACCGCTGCTAACACACAGCGGGACCCCTCCCGCTTTGACTCCTCATAGAAGAAACCTACAGAATTTGTAGAAAATTATAAAACCAAATTAAATTAGTTGAATGAACCATCAAAATAATTACGAATAAAAGCTTACACTAATTATTGGAATCAAATTGCAAACGTCAAATAATAAAAACAATTAATTTATGCTCACCGAACCTGAAAGCCATATTGTTGAATCTGTTCTTAATATTCACGAACATAAAATACAACTTTTATTTATAAATGTTAAAGGCATGCTGGAATTAATTAGTTGCACTTACCTACTTTGAAATCCATGTTCCAATTTACAGAAATGAAAGAACTTGCAAATTTTAGAGGCACCTATGTGCCCGGTTCCTGAGAAATCTTATCAAATGCAAATAATTATAACTTCCACGAGATTAATTTGTTTTCTACATTTGACAAATTGAATTAATAAAATTGCTATCATCAATACCTTAATTTAAATATGTATATACTTAATTGATTTTTATGCTGAGTACGTATTGGTTTATTAAGAACTGTATCTACCTAATTGATTTAAGATTGCAGCCTGATAAATGACAATTCTGAATTGCTGCAAATATATACCTACTAAAATATTATAAAGCTGAAGAGTTTGTTTGCTTGAACGCGCTAAAATATCAGGATCCAACGGTCCGATTTAAAACATTATTTCAGTGTTTGATAGCCCATTAATCGAGTGGAGCAGTAATGAAGAATGTTTCAAAATCGGCATGTTTTATTCCTATTGAGAGCTTCTGCTGCGTGCGCTGCGCTGCGGTGCGCTGCGGTTAGGTAGAAAAGCTGAGAAAATCAGGAAATCAAATTAATGAGTGGTTGGATTTATTTAACACTGGTTTCAGCCCGCGGTTTCGCCCGCGCCCTGTCTGGTGACAATCCTATGTCCTTCTACCGGGTCTAAGCTACCTCCCCTCTAATTTTCAGCTTAAACGGTTCAGCCTTCTTGAGTAATAAAATGTGTAACTAAAACGACTTTCTCTCATATTTATAGATTACAAACTTGGCATAAAAAGTCGTGGTGGCTTAGTGGTTAAAGAACCAACTTCTCAAGTATGAGTGTGAGTATGGCCTGGCAAGTACATACCAATGCATCTTTTCTAAGTTTATACTTACTAAGTACTTTCTTAATAAATCTTGGATACCAATGTCTGTGTTTCGGAGGGCACGTTAAACTGTAGGTCCCGGCTGTCATTGAACATCTTGGGCAGTCCATACGGTACTCAGAAGGGTGTAAAGTCTGAGAACCAGCGTAACCAAGGGGTATTGGGTTTACACAGTAACTTGGTTGAGGAGATCAGACAGGCAGTCATTCCTTGTAAAGCACTGGTACTCAGCTGCATCCGGTTAGATTGATAGCCGTCCCCAACATTGGGGAAAGGCAAGGAAGTTGATATGAGAAGACTTGGCATATCGATTCTTGATATGTACTAAAAATAAGAAAAAAAATCTTTCATTTAAGACTTTACTGATATTTAACTTACACTACTATCATCATCATTACTAAAATGGGATATTTAAATTAAACGGATATTGTCATGTTTAAGACACTGTTTTATTTCCATTACTTGACATACTACCTATTTAGATACTCCGGCAACCTAAATATTAAAATAGAAAACTAACTCTCCGGCCGTGACGATGTTGATAGCCAGAGTGATCATCGCTATTACACATACCAAAATGTTTAATTATCAATTCGGGATTAATATATCGTAAGGCACACTGAAACACGCATCTGTTATAGTAAGTTTCCCCGTTAGACCCGCAAAGTGGTTCGTAATAGTGAGCACAAATACAGCCATGATGTTCTTCCTCCCCCCCATCGTCATCGGTTTGTTCCCCCTCATCGTCATCGGTTTGTTCCCCCCCATCGTCATCGGTTTGTTCCCCCCCATCGTCATCGGTTTGTTCTCCCCCCTCGTCATCGGTTTGTTCCCCCCAGTCCTCCGTGTCAATGTCCCCTTCAGATTCTGCCTCACCGTTTTCGTCAGAATTCTCTTCGCCACTATACCCCAGAGCTATGCACATGTGTGCGCACATCAATATGCCTGAAAAATAGATTTGATGGGACAATCCTAAGTAAAAATTTAAATCTCCACTATAGTCCTAACTGCCTCTGTGACTAACTGTAAGTTAAAAACTGATTTTGTTCTATTAATTAAAAAGTATAGCGTATAGTTTATCTAAAACTGATAAAAGCTTTCGAGCTCTCGTTTCATACGCACAGTTCGTTCGTTTGGTGACTATTTCGGGTTATTTCTTCATAGTAAGTACTATTTCTTTCTTAATTTTCAACCTATGTAGGTACTGACATACCTATGTATTGACGTAGCATAGCATAGCAATGAATCATTGATTTAAAGAAATAAGGATGTGGGTATCCCACAGGGCTCTGTACTGGGCCAACATCATTTTATGGTAGGAGTAAGTTGTGATTAGTTACTTAAATCCAAACAACTTAAATGGCAGTAACAGCTTATCACAATAGGTATTATATGGCTACTGTTCCGGAGTAAACCAGGAACCCTTATTTTCGCCACTGAGCGTGGCCCGACACGCTCTTGGCCGGTTTATCCATGTGTAGTAAGTACTTCCCGGTATGAGCGGAAAGTAGCAAAAATACAAAACTTACCGAAAATATACCGCATTTTAATTTAGCCTTTTGTTTCTAGAAACAGCCAAACTGTATCTAATAG
Source organism: Helicoverpa zea (assembly GCF_022581195.2). Lineage (NCBI taxonomy): Eukaryota > Metazoa > Arthropoda > Insecta > Lepidoptera > Noctuidae > Helicoverpa > Helicoverpa zea. The sequence continues at coordinate 10,088,806 of NC_061469.1, read as the reverse complement.
TAATAAATTATACACTATTGCTTATCACTAAATAATTATAGGCAATTCAATTATCTTAGAACATGTTACCAAGTATACATAATAACAAAATGAAATGTTTTGTATTCATAAAATTTCAATTAAGCAAAATAAAGTTGGTAGCATGGATAAAGAAAGAAGTAATTTTTGCTCATAATAAGATGATGCGGTCGGTAAACTTGGGGTTAAAAATAAATACCTTTTTTAATCAGTTAAACATTTTTTTAATAGTAGTCAACAAAAATAACGAAACATTCATTCATCACAAACAACAATGTTATACATCAGAAGAGTGGATAAGTGATACATATTTAAATAATAAAAGCGTTAGGCATACTTGTTACAATCCAGTGATGTTTCTGAAATCCTGGAACTAAATACACGTTTTGACAAATTGCGTTGTAACAAACATAACAGCTAGTAACAAGTTAAATGCAATATAACATATGGCAGTGAGTACTCCTTTAAAAAATTAAAGAACAATTTAGAAATGAATATTGTCGACAACCTTCACTTTGTCTTCACAGGGGCCGTAGCTGGCGATGCTCAGCATGCTGTTCTGAATGGTGGCGCAGTTGAGCAGGCAATCGTTATTGTACGTCTTACCATCACTGCCACACACTGGCTTCTTCTCCCTGGTACAAGTACAGACGGGCTCTTCGGCCTTCTCAGACCCACAAGCACCGTTATGCTTTAATTGCAGACCAACTTTGCGTGCCTTTTCGCAGTTCAAGCTGCACTCATTTCCGTACGTCTCGCCGTCAGTACCGCAAACGGGGAGGTAATTCAATGGGCAGATGCAAACTTCCGGTACAATGCCATCGCAGGGTCCTTGCTTGGCGACTGTGATGTCTTGCTTCGAAGTGTATTGGGCGCATTCGAGTAAGCACGGGTTAGCGTAAGTTGTGCCGTCTGAACCACACACGGGGAGGTAGTTCCTGGTGCACGTGCAGGGAGGCAACGCCTGGGTGCTGCAAATGTATGCGCTGACGAACAGCAGTAAACCTGAAAAAAGAGAAAAAGAAGGTTCAGTAATTTTGAACATATTTAGGAGCTTCTAAAAGGGCACGGAAACAATGATAAGATTGTTATTAAGCTCTAAAAAAGATGATTTGAATTGTGTCATATCAGAGGCCATGACAGAACGACACAAACACCCGCACGAGGCATAGTTACTAGAAGTAGGTATTAAACCTTGACATTATGTTATCGATAAAACGTAAAAAAAAACACAACATTACAACTACAACGGAAAGTTTAGTTCTTTTTTTGTTATTAGCAGATTCAAAAATTAATTGGAAATCTGCGGTGCCGTAAATCAGGCTCTATCGACGTTAGGTAAAAGGAAACCGGTAAATAACAAGCACCTAGTCGATAATGCAAACAATTATGAACAAAGCGTCAAGATTTCCTGGTCTAAAGGCATGACTGAAGTATGACCTTCACTGACTAACCAGGGGAGACATCAGAATTAATCAATTATAAAAAACTATTTGTAACTATAATTTATAATGGAGACACGAAATCGGAAAGAAAATTATTTTCTGTCTGGAATCCACAAACAAATAGAAATACGAAAATATATTCATCGTGGCATAATTTGTCGACGCTTTTTAGAATAATTTTGTCGACAAAATAAAGAGGCAATTAGGTACATACCTACAGATTTAAATAATGAAAAAAACTTCACGTTAAAAAAAAAAAACAAAATGCTTTGCTTTAGCAGATTCCTCGGGTACGTGTGCCATTGTTGTCACTGAGCAAGGGGAAAGTTTACTTGAGTAGGTCTGTATGCAGTTATGCTTGGCCCGGTTCGGACTGTATGCCTAATGGGACAAAATGCACGAGGAAAGTGATAGGAGAAACCTACAGATATCGTATAAAAATATGAAAACAAAATTAAATTCCTTGAACCAGAAAAATAATTACGAAAAAAAGCTTATACTAATTTTTGGAATCAAATTCCAAACGTCAAATAATAAAAATAATTAATTTATGCTCACCGAACTTGAAAGCCATATTGTTGAATCGCGTCTAAATCTGTTCTGAATATTCACGAAAATAAAATACTGCTTTTATTTATAAACGTTAATGGCAAAGGTTATCGACACTTAAAAACAAATTGTTGCCGGGATAACTTAGTCCGTTGTAAGCGTGGATTGCAATGGTGCTCTGAGCTGGACAGCAAGCGTTTTTATATTAATATTGTATTTCCCGAGGTGAGAAGAAACAAGGTTCTTTTCGTCTCGTAAATCCCCACGGAGTGCGTCACTGAGGAGTTTAGTAAGCTAGTTCATGCTAATTGTGTTTACATAGACAGCGCGACAGACAACGTGTGAACGTCTTGAGGAAGAACCATTATTTGTTTTTACAAGTTTTCGGAAATAAGTTTGACGTAATTCAACTATTATTTTAGTTCAATTCTTAGACTCGTACGATAATGATTTAGTATTGTGTTTTTGTTGACTTGCTGCGGTCTATTATTGTGTTTTGTGAATTTCCAATTACCGTGTATTGTGTTTTGGGCCCTGCTACGTTTAAACACTTACCGTCTTACCACAAAAACTTTTTAACGTCAGTTTAAGACTTGTCTAAAAAAATGTCAAATTATGACGTTGACATATGGTTCATTTTGGAGCCACATTTTTTTTAGACAAGTGTAAAACAGTTGCTAAAGTTTTTGTAGTAAGGCCATTAACTGTTTAACTTTGTTTGTTTATCAATGACAAAATTCTTCACGAAACTACTTAAATCGGCCTATTGTATCTTTTTTTTATACAAATATGCTAAACTGCGTGGTCCTTCAACGCGGTTTGGTGTAGGATTATATGTATATTTTTTATTTAAATCCATGTTGGCAGCTTATATCAATTTCAAAACAGAAGTTGAGCAGGGTTGTCGAAGAATGTGGACACAACTGTCATATTGTGCCGATACATCTTGTAACATTATTTTGTAACGGCGTATGAAGTAGGTAGGTAATCGCGAAAGGTTCGATAGACGATAAACTTGACCACAGAATCAGATGAGGTGCTCAACATGGCCTTTTTGATTCTGCATACGAACTGCTAAGTATAAAATTAACCAATTTGATTGAATAGTATGATTACTCTTTTTTTTGTTTCAGCTGAGAAAAGAACCGCCCGGGGAGGCGGTGAGGTTATGTGGGGCTTGCACCCACTAAAAACCTCAGCTTTTGTGCCGTCTTCTGCCTTTTAGAGAGGGGCCACGAGAACCAAAGACGTCTTTCGTGACATAGTATGATTACCTTACCAATGTAGGTTACATTGAGCAAGCGCAATCCTTCTCTGTGTGAGAGGAGGTCTGTCCCAAGCAGTTGGACGGTAAAAAGGCTGATGATGATTGTACTTAGGTACAGTGCCTTTACAAAAGATAATGACCAATCAGGTGATGTGTTTAAATAAATAGGTACAATAGGTTGACAAGTTTGCCATGAAACTAACGCAGAATATCACGAGTCATAAAAAATCAAATTGATAAAACAAATTCAAACACAAATGAATTAAAGAAAAACGATAAAATGTTGAAACCTGTTTATCATCGATCAGTCTTTACCATAGATATGACTTCTTTGATTTTTACCACACATTATACATATGGGTACATACTTGATTTTGCTACAAGCTTCTTTGATCTGAGCTACAAGCATTGTTTGTGTTTGAAATTTACTATTACTAGTAGGTACCTTGGTGATCAACGCTCAATCCTTCTCCGTGTGAGAGGAGGCCTGTGCCCAGCAGCGGGACGATAAAAAGGCTGTAACAGTAGGTACCTTATGATGTAATGTCTCAAATTCAGTTTTTTCATACAACTAAAAAGCAAGGAAACAACAAAGAACTAGAAAACTCATTTGGTTCCCCGAGATTAGAGACTTTAGTTAGGTATCTATTTTTAGCCATTATCTATTGACCAAGTAAGCATGATTAGGTTTTTGCTAGCAGAAAATTGAGGAAAACATTAGGTATTTATTTATCATAGTAGGCTTCTGTGTAAATAAGAATGTGTAAATTAATGTTATTGTGTTCCCACTTGAGTTGATGGTCACGGCTCCGTAAATATTAGACTTTACTATTTATTTACAGTAGATAGGTGCTGGTTACCTACCTGTAGGCACAAAAATATAAAATAAAATAAAAAGGCGTCTAAAATTATTTATACGACCAGTTTTGGCGAACAAGCCTGTTGATACCTATAAGGCAAAATATACACAATACATTATGTAAGAAATTCGAGGAAAACAACCGTATTTTAGTAAGGGAAAGTCGCCACTGTTTCTTATTACCTACTTTCATCGGTGAGATACTCTTGTTGGGGCATCATAATTTATTCATATTCAACATAAGTATTATAGTTATGGCCCAAGATGAGACCTAGACACATCTCTCTTTTTATTTAATTTCATTTAAATGTAGGTATTTTACCCTTTTTTAACAACAGCCTATTTAAACACAGCATATATGAAAGGGTATGATTTAAGCTGTCACCAATTTAATTTATTTTGTGTTTCTTAAATAATAGGGTTTGCCCTCAAAATAGTAGATTTGTCACCAAAATGTAGTCACCAAACAATATTAAATCAATTCCACAATAAATTACCGAAAATCATGGAGATATGGGGTCAAGTACCAAATAAATGGTTTTGTATGTATTATAATAGGTTTGTCCTAATAGTATTTAAGCAAACTAATTTAAAGAGATCACCAATAAAGCATATATTATATCACTAGAAAATTTCATGAAGGTCTAAAAATGTAGGGTGATCGTCATCATTCTTTCAACCAAAAGAGTCTACTACTTAACTGGCCATGTGCCTCCCCCAAGGGTCTTAATTTCCACAGGTAGTATAAATATATTTAAATTAAATTTCTAGCTGAATAGTAAATAAAACACTTAATTAAAGTCAAAATAAGCATCGTATGATCGTACCTACAACCAACCTACAACCCATTCGTTGAGGCCCGAAAGCGCGCCAATTTGTCTCCCTTCCCTTCCTCTTCCATTTGAACATATTTTCAGTAAAATTATAAACTGATGTATTAAATTGGTAACGAATACATGATTTTAATAACTGAACGAAATAAAATGTAACTACTGTATTGGTGATAAAATAACAAATAAAAAGGAGTAGCAGTCAGGGATCGATTAATCGATTTATTTGGTGACAGATCTACCATTTTGAGCATCAAGCTATTATTTAAGTAATAAAACTATTATTATAAGAACGAAGTTTATATTCATGTAATGCACTACAATTTTATTGGTAATCCATCTTATATTTTACACATTATATTAACAATAATTTGGTAATTCATACCTGGGAACACTCTTTGTTTATCTGAGAACGAAAATATTTCGTGGCGATAGATCTATTTATTAGGTGATACAACTTGATGACAAATATAAATTTTGGTGACAAAAAATATAGTTCCCTATATGAAACATGTTTCATCTTCATTTTAACTTTGAACTTCATTAACTGAATAAGGTATAACTGCTATCATCCAGTTTATCGCTACCTAACTAAATAAACAATAACAACGATAAACGACAAAAACAACTACCTATCTAATTTCGAAAACTTAATTCATAAACAAATAAGCAGCTTGATTAATGAGAACTCATTCAACGTAGATATATACGACAAATAGTTTCATCATTTCAGGATTTTATTAACACGGTATCTGAAGATATAAGAGTTGCGAAGTAGGCTCATTTACTTTGAGAAGATAAGGAAAATACGTTGCAATACCTACTATACATAATATGGAAACAACCACCACTGTTGATTTTATTCTGCAAATAGTTATTTAAAGCTTGTAAATATTTCAAGCCGCAATATTTATTTGCTCTCGATACTTCCAAGAATGACTCTGTAACACTCATATACATATATTGGAATTACGTTAAAATACAGTAAACTTTGAGTTCCCTGACCCAGAAATTCATGAATGTGATGATGTCATATAATGTTATCAGTCACTTAGCATTTTTAGGTTCATTTACGCACTTTTATAGTTTTGTTATCAATTTATTACCTGCCTGTTTTAATTAGACAAGAGTTTTGTAACTTGAATCTTACGTTACGCACTATTTACTAGCGACCCAAAGACCTGAGTGGCGCAGAACTGTTCATAAGAGCGTACAGGATTTTGAACAGCGGCGTCTTGAAGCCCTAGACGCTAAACGGCAGCTCCAAAAATCCCGCCCCAAGCCCTCCTATACCTACACTTACAATGCGCAAGGGCAACTCTACTGCGCTATTTGTGACCGCGTGTTCAAGGCAAAGTTTGGTTTCGCTAGTCATGTACGAGCCCATGAACGAAACCAAACTGCCGATATATGCCAGGGTGTCGCCGTCGACGGAAACGTCTAGGAGGACATCATCATCATCACCATCAATTAAAGTAAAGAGTATGATGGGTGATTAGGGATCCAGTTTTTAATATCTTTTTTGTGCTAACTGTAGGAACTGAGTAAGTATGTGGCTGTCAACAAGACTTTTGGGAAGTACCTACACCTATGACAAAAATTAAATTCGAAAAGCAAAAAAAAATACTTTCAGTTTCCTGAAAACAAAAATATAGTTTTTCCTGAACGGTCATAAGAAATCCATTATTTCTTCTAGTGTTCTATGAAATTCCCGTGGGGTGATTTAGCTTTATTTTTTGACCGCAATATCGTACGATATTCTGAGGATATTTTATTATTCATTAAGTATTACTTACTTACGCTAATATTGTTCGTCTTACGCAAAGGCTAGGAACTCTTATTTAGCTAAAACAAGGTTTTATTTTAATTCATGACTGCTTAGGGCTTCCCATGAGCTCATTGGTAGCAACAATTTCAGGGTTGGTGATTTCCTGACTTACCTAATCATGGAGCTAGGCTTTATTAGGTACTGGCTTCCGCTCGCGGCTTCCCCCGCGTGGTGTGTTGATAAAAAGTATCCTATGTGTTAATGCATGGTATCACCTATCTACATACCAAATTTCAACCAAATCGGTCCTGCCGTTTTCGCGTGAAAGAATGACAAACATACATCCATACATTCTCACAAACTTACATTTATAATATTAGTAGGATAGTAAGGTAGGAAAACAGTTCTAATTTTTGAAGTTGTAATCGAGCTGAAATTCTGGCTTAGGTAGGTATACTCATGGAGGGCTGCGGGATTGTTCGAAAGAGTTACCGCGGCCCTGGTACATAAAATGCCTACGAAGGAACACGATGGATTTTTAGTCAGTAAAAGTCTGACACTCCCTCACTCTCGCTGTTAACCCACAGCAGAAAGGGTCATTCGATGATTTGGCCATCGAAAAAAGGAATACTCATGGATTTAATCTAGGTCCTTGATATAGGTAACATTACATAACAACAAAAAAACTAAGTTGAAATCGCTTTATCCGATCGGGAGCTATGGTGCCAAACACATTAATACATCGAGTTTATAATACCCATTTTTGCCGTCGGTGGTTGAAAATAACATTAAGCTGCACAATATTTTATTAATGGTATTTTTTCCCCGATATTTACGTAAACCGATCTTAACACATAAGTACTACAGACTTCTTTAAACAGGATATTAATACAAGTACAAGGTCTCGGCACAGACCTTCACTTACGCACAACTTGAACTTGCATCATCACAAATTAAGGATGCATCTCTGTGGCACCTCGAAGTTGGCAATTACTGCACCTCACAACCCGTTGCATCTAACTACACTGTAATTATACGCAGATTAACTGTCAGATAATAATTATTATTAATAACACTAAATTATTCTCGCTACGGTAAACGTGCTAAGATACCTACAAGCATGTTAATAGAATAAAAATTACGTATTTAAAGTTTTTGTACCCGTATTACCGCAATATAACGCTATTCAAAAATTCATTTCGAATGATGCGTAGGCTTGGTGACGCAGTAGCCTGCATCATGATCAGATTATGTCACATAAGGGCTATTGACGCGATTTGAACGAAAATGTATGACGTTTTTGAGGGCCCCCTCAAAAACGTCATACATGTTCGTTACAAATAATGTATCGTCATTTTTACAAACTAGAGTCAATAGATTTAAAATTATGTTGATATATTTTTGATAAGACTCCCTTTACCCGTTGTCTGTCGGTGCGCAGATATACGCGAGACACAATTGATTTTCTATTGTTCTTTAATTAGCTGCATTCAAGCGGTTAATAAGTGGATCTATTGAAATCTATAAGATTGTTAAGAGTAATGGATTTCCTCGTACTTACGTAAGCACTTGAAATAAACTTCTTTTGGCATGGGGAGTAGGAACCAGGAAATTACTTTATAAACTTATCGATCCAAAAATAAGGGAGATACCCTATTTATTTTAGTTATTGAGTCAGATAATATTGTAATACGTGTCTGTGTTACAAATAACTGCTACAATATTATCAGGTAACTTACATACTGAGTTGGGATAACGGCAGGAGGATGACCGACCATATCGGTTACTCATCGATATCGTTCGATAGCTTGGTCAGACAGATTTCATAAGGGATATACAAGATTGCATGACATATAGAGTATGAGGTAAATTGTTATGATATGACGATAAATGAGGTTTTGTATTACAGGAACGCGTTTATGACGGGGTCCGATTTCAGAAAATTAATTCCATGTTATATTGATAGCTCAGTTACTTAGCCGTAAAAATGGGACGTAGGTAAACGGTAAAACTGCTGACGGAAGCTAGTCAAGTAAATAATAAACGTTCGGATCTTTGCTTCTTATCATAAAATTTTCTTAACTAAAATAGTGCTAATATATACCTACAAACATATCCTACACATACTGTATGATATACAGTATTTATTTAATTCCTAGTATTATAACAATGTTAGGGAAGTATGAATTGGTAAAATGCATGGCATGCGGCATACCTAATAGTTAGCCCGCATTGTGTGTTACTAAAGCAAAAATCCACAGTTGGTAAAGCATCAAATAAGTATTTGGACCACCCGTTAATAATTTTTCAGTGTTAATCTTCTTTGCTGCTGATATAGGATATGCTGTTATATGAACATGGCTCTAGTCTTGACTTTGCTTTTAGGTGCTTGATTTAATGAAAGCTACTTAATTTTTAAGTAATGTGTCTTTTAAAAGGCTCTTCGTAACAAAAAACGTTGCTTTTCAAAGGATGGTCATAAGATCAGGCAAGAATGTCGTATCCTTAGGAAAAAAGCCAGACAATGGGCAAATTAATTTTACCCAAGGATATTCATAACAGAAACGCGATTACGACGCAGCTGAGCGGAATAAAAATCACGAATAGTCACAATGGAGACGTACCTTTGTCTCAAGTTTCTGTTTTATTCAAGTTCCATTTACCGCGAGTTAAGGGCGATATAAAGGATCACACTTTACGAGTACTTAATTGTCACCTGTTTATTGCTCTTGACTGATTATTTATCAGAAGGAAACGAGTCGATAATACTTGTTCGCGAACAATTAGTACCTACTAAATACGTAGCTATATAAAATACAACGGTGCTTCGTTGAGTACAGTGCAGTCGACAAGTGCAACAGTTACGTACGGGTAATCGATCGATAATTATGGATTACAAAGTTGGTAAGCATACGTTTAATTGACACAGTTTTGAGTTGTAGGTACTTATTCACGTTTTGTTACACCTTGTTTTGATTGAAAATTGTGTGGGGTTTTGCATTGAATTCACTGTTTTTGTTATATGAATCAATTATTGCATTCACATAAATTCTATTTGTTAAGTTTACTTACTTCAAGGATCTCTCTTACGGCCAGTTTCTTCATCAAAAGTTAAAGTTAAAGTTATGTCTAAAGTAAAAGTAACGGTTAAATTAAATTTTTCTATTAGTTTTGCTGTCACTTTAGCCTTGAAAAAACGAATTTGACCGTTACTTTTACTTTAGACATTACTTTAACTTTAACTTTTGATGAAGAAACTGGCCGTTAGTCACAAAAGGCTACAAAAAGCTTTTCATATCTAAGTAGCTTTTATCGTTGTTTTGATGTACTAATGCATAAGCCAGCAACGGCCAAACAACTGAATTATTAGCTAGATTAACTCACTCATTATTTAAATCACATAGTAGGCATAGAAAATAAATAAAACAAACAAACGTTGTTAACGTTTAAATTAATGTAATTTTGTAAACTTACCTTTTTTATTAAAAGTGTTTATTTGCCTCATTATGTAAGACGAGGTATTTCCCACGCGATGTAGTTTTCTGAAGATTTATTGAGTTTTCCTCAACAAACATAAATGAAGGGAGAACTTAATATTACTTTTGCCTGATTCATCATCTTTACAAACATAAATCTTTTGTAACGACACATAGGTATAACTTTTAAAAGCACACTCCAAAATAAAACCTTTTCATCCGCAGTGTTTCTCGTGGCTTTGATGCTGACGACCACAATGTGTGTGCCTCGGGCCCCACCTTGTCCCTGCCCAAAAATATACCTCCCTGTTTGTGCCAAAGTGGCCAATAAAGAGGTCACATTCAATAGTATGTGCGAATACCAGTGCCAACATGACTTCGTGAAGCACAATGGAGGATCTATGGAACTGCTCTACACGGGTTCACGGTGCCATTAGACTGACTGCTTACAACCTCCTTATGTAGTTTACCTCCTTATTGTTTCTTTATAAATATATTTTTTAAGTGATAATACCTTTTTTATTTTTCCAATGATGTTGCCAATTTTAAGAGAAGGATAGATACAAAATTAAGAACTTATACAACATCACGGTTTTGATGTCCTATGCTATTAACTCCGTAGCCACTTAGGTATTGTAACTATCCCCGAGACTTAAATACTTACAACAATCAGCCAGTAAGCCATGCCTGCATCGAGGTAAATCTAGTCTGTCGTCACGACTAACTAGCAGTTTTGCCTGCCAGTTTTCAGTTTTTCAAGTCCGTCTATGGTCTCCTATTAAGATTTTTTTTTAAAATTAAGGACCTAATTAACGAAGGTTTGCACACCACAACACCCAACCCGTAAGGCTGTGTATGGGAAAGTTAAAGCCATAGACATAATATTAGTAAACAGGACTGCGCATTTTTAACCAAAAAACGAGCCGAGTGAAACAGTTAGTACGGAGGCCGTCTGTCCCTTTCTAATAGGGTGACTATGAGATTAAGCTATGTGAGACCAATCCGAGTTTGCTAAGATTATTAAACACAGATTGGTATTGAAGTTTGGGAACAAATATAATGACCACCATAAAATGCTTTGATACCCTAAGTTTTGCAACCAGAAATATCTACTGAACACCAGAAAAATAAAGTCTAAAAATGTAATAGTACCAGCTATTTTAGTCACGACTTCACTTTAAATTGTATTCGACCACCAAATTTAGTAAATGATCACCAACTCTTGACGACCAAATTAATGTATTATTTTTGCCTAAATAAGTCACTGTGATTGCCATAAAATGTAGGCTTATTACCAAATAAAGTATTATGATGCCATATTAAGTTATGTGTCCGGCTTGCAATGCATGCGTGAGTGTCAGTATGACGAGTGACAGGGGAAAATGGAAGAAAATGACATGGCGCCGACGCCAAGTAAAATTGGGAACAGGGCAGGAGAAAGAAGAAGAAGAATGTGTTTCTCAATACACTCTTATCGCACTGTTTAGAGGCATGCAATAGACAATTTTCCACGCTAGTGCAGGAAAAGGGTCCCCAAAATGTTATTACATTTATTTTATCAGGCCGAACTTATTTTTTTGGAGTCAGTTTACTTAAACAGGATAGCAAGATGTAAAAACTTTTTTGATGATCATTTACTACTTTTGGTGATCATTTACTACTTTTGGGATAACAATGATTTTTTTGGACTCATTTTGCTTAAATAGGATAGCAGAATTTAAAAACTTTGATTATAATCTTACTTTAAAATGGTGGTTTAATTTTGGTGATCATTTACTATTTTTGGCTTACGCATGATTTATTTTGGAGTAATTTCACTTAAATAGGATAGCAAAGTGTTAAAACTTTGGTGATAGTTTTACATTAAAATGCGAGTTTCATTTTGGTGATCATTTACTATTTTTGTCTGCTGTTTGTTACTATATCTGGTGATCAGTTAAACATAAGCCTTGAAGTTTTAACTTACGCAGTTTGTGACCTTAAACTACTAATATAGGCTTTTAATAATTAGCGGGAATTAGCAGTAATAAAAACGGGAAGATTCGAAGTGCAGACTGATTTTTTTGTATTTTTGCTTCACATATAGACTGCTGAGCCATTTATATCGCCTTTCTACATTTTTTTGGGAAACTATAACAATAGTACAACAGTTTTAAAATCCATCACCCATATTTTGACTCATAACAAGAATTCATGGGCACCCTAGTTGTTTGATTTACGAAAATGTTATTATTAGCTTACCGGTGGAACGATATATTGCAACCACCATAGGATTCACTTTCACAAGTATAAAAGCAACACTTTTTGACCATTTTAATAGTTTGAATTGATTAAATACAAAAAAATATAAACAAAATTTTAAATGCTAATTACGCGCCAAGAATGTTCAGGGTTACCGCTAGAAAATAAAAAAAAGCAAAATAAAAATTTATGTTGTTTATGTTTTAATAATAAATACGAATAAATTAATGCGATTGTTATTAATTTGTTGACTTACAATTATTAAAATAAGATAAAAATATAAGTGATTCAATTGTTTTTTGGGAAGACAAAACTTTTGATCACAACATTTTTTTATGCTGGCAAGGTGTTAGAAAGAGACAAACAGCTTCCGTTCGAACTATCCCTCTCGGCTCGGATTTGCCTCTGTGCATTATGCAACCAATTTAGTACCTTATTGCGTTAGAATAGAGTTCATTTTCGTAAATATATATTTTGAGCGTGCGCAATCTTGTTTAGTAATATTATATCTATGGTTAAAGCACAGTCTTTAAAAAAAAAATGCACCAAGAGCTGTAAACTGCACTCACTTCTGCAGACCGCAGAGTGCAGCGCACTCTATACACACGTAAGTATACCTTTACCTACTTGTCACTTATTACCCAAGCACATCCAATTTGAAGGAATTAAGTCCTACATATATACTTATTGGATCCTCTCTATGTATCTGAAGTACCTGTATGTACCTACATATATTATGACACATTTTTTTTCTGAGTAAGTACCTATTAAGGAAGCACTAAAATATGTAAGTACTATGGAAGCTGACACAGCACTAAAATAAGCTTTTGTTTGATACGGGTCCACCGCTGAATGACCCACTCTCGAACTAACGGTCAGAGGTAAGACTGGCCATAAATTCATTCATGCATAAGCAATATATTAGTTCCATTAGAAGAGGTTGTAGGTACATGTGGTATACATCACCCAATTCACTTATAATCGTACAGGTACCCAGGGTTAGGTACGCAGTACACAGAAAACAGAGTTCAACCTAAGACCTACTTGCAGCGATCAATTAGCTAAAGGCTAGAACAATGAAGCTTATCTTGATGCGATTTACAACATAGCAACTACTGGGTAAAACTATTTCATGAACTTCATTCATATTTTCGTTTTTATTCCAGTCTTCATTTTCGTCATCTTATCGGCTTTGCTGGCCACATCGGTGCAAGCCAAATGGCCGGGTTGGACCGAACTGGATTGTTTCTGCACGACCCAGTATGACCCTGTGTGCGCTTCCGACATGAAGAGATACTCAAACTATTGCTACTTTATGTGTAGAGTCGAATACCTGCAACTGAAGGGCCTACCTTCGATAGACTTAGTACCGTGTTTTGAACTGCCACCTGTCCAGGACGTCGTCTAGAGCCTAGCATGATTTTATCAAATATGGTAACATGATGAATTATATAAACGGGATTAAAAATATTCATTTGAGTTTTATTCTAAATGCCAAAGCTCCTGACTCTCAGATCGGTTACATTAAATGGATACTTACGATAGAAATCAGACATTACGTGAAGCATCTGAGATCAGCCGGAAAATCTGCTAGGGGAGCTGACCAACAACGAGGATATTGGAGTTCTATCTATGTAGTCTATGTTCCGTAGACCAGAGGAACGAGGGCGCATTTCGACCAAATGAACAAAGAACTAGAGCTAGAAAAGAAAAAGAGCATTCTTACCTGAGCAGTAACATATTGGAGCTTTAGAGAGAGAGAGAACGTAAGAATGCGCGTGAAATAAAAATATTCGACTTTGACTTCAGTTTTCGCAACGGTACATATATTTTATAACTCGACTAATTCATTTATGGTATACTGTTTTCTGAAAAAACCAATGTTGTACAACTCTTTAGGTAAAAAGGTATATAGGAAGCGATGTGTGATCGTCGCCGTGATGCCCCACACTTTGTGTTTGCCGCCGCTGTACACTGGCACCAGAACACCGTTGTGCCTCAGGCTGCCATGATTGTTCCTGTCGCAGAACACTTGCATAGGAATAGTGAATACCTCGTCTACTTCGTCTTCATTTATCACCAGATTATTGATGTCGAAGTTCAGAATCTCGCCAACAACGGGTGTGACTACAACATTAGTTTTGCGAAGCTGAACTTGACCCATCTTGGTCCAAACTTTTAAATCTTTAGGCTGAACGCCTAAATTATCCTCTAATTCACGTATCAGTGAAGCGAATACGTTCTCGTCCTTCTCGAGATTGCCGCCTGGGAATGTTACCTGGCAACTGAAGCGGTTAAAATTGTGCGTCCGCATCGTGTACAGTAGACAAACTTCTCCGTTCTCCACGCACACAGGTATAAACGCTGACGCACAGTATTTCATTCTATCGCCTCGTAAATTGACTGTCGGCAATCTACTTATATTAGCAATGCACTTTTCACGGGAAGAATGGGACAGCAGAGCTGCAGGGGAGAGCCCCAACGCGGCTTTCATACACAAAGGGTTAGACAAACTCGTGAACATTTTACTGGTTTACGGTTTTTTTTGTGGTTATTTCAAATCATTCTTTCATTATAGTTTTTTCGGGTAGATAAGTTTGTTTAATTTTGTATCAGAATAACGACAATCATAATGACGGTAATGGACGGTAAAGGACATAACGGTAATGAAAAGTTAAACGTCAAATTGTTCTCTATTAAAAAAGTTTTTATGTTAGATGTTCATAGACTATTGGCAAAAAGAACCAGCCAGCCGGAGCCTGCTAGACTTTCAGTTCACGTTAATGTCGGTACTGCGCCTTATCTCTTTGGTCGTGTTGGATTGCCGTCCCATCGCTTTACGAGAATGAAGGAATAGGGAGTGCACCTATGTCCGAGCAGATGCTTGTACAATATGATGTGGCCAAACCAGGCGGATACGCGAGACAATATCCGCGAGTGTTAAAGCGATTTTGGCGCGAATTTCAATATGCGAGTCTAAACAGGTGTGTAAAACAAGTTCAAACAAAAATCAAGTAAGTAATTTGTTAATAAGTATTTAATTAAAAACTATGAAAATTCCTCTATGTGTCCTTATTTAATAATGACAAGATATAAATTATCACATCACCAGAGATATGGATACTTATTCTACAAGTATACAACAGAATCGTATCACTTGTCCATGACCATACAAGTTTATAAGTACTTATATTTTATTACCCAGAGAAAGTCTATTTACAGTGAATGTTTGTTAACAATTACTGATATTGAAATTGTCTGTAGTTACTGTACACTGTGCGGGAATAGTCTCTACAAATTGGCAAGGTTATATAAGTTTGTATAGTATATATAAGTAAATCAATACTGTTTATGGCCAATCAGAGCCAATGTTGAGTTAAGTTACGCTACTGCTGCCAATTACATTACAGAGACTTAATGACAGAGTCACATGTACTTATTATTTGTGAATCAGAGACATTAACTTAGAAATAGCGACTTTGGCATGCAGTTTTACTTCTTTGTGGATATTGCTTATTAGCTACCAGTGGCGGATTTACCAATAGGCCAAGTAGGCCAGTGCCTAGAGCGGCAGATTTAGAGGGGCGGCAAATTTTGCGAATTTTTTTACAGTTTTTTTTTTATAATTATACGAGTACACAATCCATATATAAATAAACGATTAATAAACTCACTGTAATATATGCTTAGGTTTATGTGATCATGAATTTTAAAATATTCCAATAGCGTTTCAATAAAAATAAATTGAAAAATCCGCTCGCTTCGCTCGCGGTTTCTTCATCTTTTCTGGTTTATTCTGCGCTCTTTGAGTCCAATCTAACAAAAAGTTAAAGCACCGAAGTAGCAAAAACAACTGACGCTCTACGCTGACGATTTCTAAGCTGTTCAGGAGGTGGAGGACTTTTGTGTCCCAAATAATTTCGCTTTTGTGTCCTCAAAACTCAACAAATTAAAAATTAAAATTCCTCCAAAACAGGAAATATGGTCTATAGTGCAAGCTTACTCACCAACAGAGCAGTCATCTACTTTAGAAATCGATGCATTTTACTCAACTCTCAACATCGCCCTAAAAAAGTACACATACAAACACTGCATAGTAATGGGAGATTTCAATGCTCAGATTGGAAGTCCACGAAATGGAGAAGATATTGTACTTGGCCCTTACATCAGAGGGAAAAGAACAAGGAACGGACAAAAACTAATAGAAATGGCGATGGAAAATAACATGAGGATAATGAACAGCCTATTCAAGAAAAGAACTTCAAAAAGATAGACTTGGGAATCGCCAGGCGGCAGTTTCAAAAACGAAATTGATTACATCTTAACAAATAGACCAAAATTAATTGACGACTGCGGCACCATTTATCTAAATTTTAATAGCGACCACCGAGTCCTCAGAGCACGTCTGAGCAGGTCAATGGGCACTATTAAAAGTCGACCCTTCAAAGTCAGAAGACCAACACCAAATAACAAACAAATGTTAAACACCATCAAAGACAAACTGAAATTAGTGACAGAATCATCCTTTGAGGGTATAAATACTCAGCAGAAGTACAACATACTACATGAAATATTGACATTGAGACCAGAACCTGATACTAAATATAATACGAAGGATAAGAAAAACTTGTCAGAGAAAGTAATTACACTCCTAGAAGCAAGATCAAAACTGTTAAATACTACAAAGAAAACAAAAATTATCAGAAACAAAATAAGCGAAATAAGTAAAGAAATCAAAAACCAAATAAGAAAAGACAGAGAACGCACTAGGCGTGAAACTTTTGAAAAATACACAAGCAAAACCGGAGGTATTAAAAAGCTCTAAAAACTTTAAAAGAAAAGAAAGACTGGATACCCAATATGAAAGACCGACTTTCGAAAACGAAAACAAAAAGATATGATATACTGTCAATAGCAACTACATTCTACGAAAACCTTTACTCCAGCAAGAACCAAATAGTAAACACCGACTTAAATAACACCGACGCGGTTCCACCTATACTAATAGAAGAAATATACAAGGCAATAGAAACACAGAAGAAGGATAAAGCTCCCGGCCCTGATAATATCAGCAACGAATTACTTACAGATTGTAAAAACGAGCTAGTACCACTACTTAAACACATTTTCAACGACATATTGCACACCGAGGAAATTCCTGCACAATGGACTACATCAACAATAATCCTACTCCATAAAAAGGGGGACAAAGGAGAAATTAACAACTACAGACCAATAAGCCTAATGTCGAACATTACAAAATTTTTGCAAAAATTGTCCTAAGGCGAATAACCAAAACTCTTGATGAAAACCAGCCCAAGGAACAGGCTGGCTTCCGGTCAGGCTATTCAACATTGGACCATATACTAACGGTAAGACAACTTTTTGAAAAAGCCAAAGAGTTTAAAGTGCCCTTCTACTGTTGCTTCATCGATTTCAACAAGGCATTTGACTCAATAGAACACAACAGTATCTGGCAATGTCTGAAGAAACAATGAGTCGACCAGAAATACATTAAGATTTTTAAAAAAGCATATACACTAACAGTACAGCAAGAATAAAACTAGAGAAACAAGGGAAACAAATAAACATAAACAGAGGCGTACGCCAGGGAGATCCACTGTCACCTAAATTATTCACAGCTGTACTGGAAGATATCTTTCGGAGACTGGAATGGGACCACTACGGACTTAACATAAATGGCGAAAATCTTACACACTTGAGGTTCGCTGATGACATAATAATACTGGCAAGGAGCAAAGACCAACTACAATACATGATCACTGATCTGGATAGAGAAAGCCGCAAGGTAGGTCTGACGATGAACACTTCAAAAACCAAAGCTATGACAAACGCATTGGAAGACAATATTCTTTTAAACGGCGAACCAGTAGAGTTTGTAAAAGAATACACTTACTTGGGCCAACAAATCTCGGTCACTGATATAATGACAAAAGAAATCGACACAAGGATTGGAAATGCATGGAAATGCTACTGGGGGTTTAAGGAAATAATGAAGAATACAGAAATCAAAACGTACGTGAAAACAAAACTGTATAACACTTGTATACTCCCAGTCTTGACATATGGCTGCGAGACATGGGCTCTCACCAAAGCGCAATATAAGAAACTTGAAACGTGTCAGACGGCAATGCAAAGAAGCATGCTAAATATAAGAAAATCTGATAGAATAAGAAACACCACTATCCGAAGGCGCATGAAAATTGAGAATGTCACAACTAGAATAAGGAAACTAAAGTGGAAATGGTCCGGCCACATAGTCAGAGGCAATGACAAGTGGAACAAAAACATAATATCTTGGTACCCTAGGGACAAGAAAAGAAATCCAGGAAGACAGTACCGAAGATGGGATGACGAAATTAAAAGCATAGCAGAGAATATATGGACTAGAAGAGCCCAATACAGAGCAGAGTGGAAGGAAATGGAGGAGGCCTTTGCCAAAGTTGGGCAAACAGACCAGGTCGTTGGTGTCATCAACTCGTCAGAGTTGTTAGATTAAGATTGTATACTGTAAACAAGGTCTGAATAAAGGCTATTTTTATTTTTATTTTATTTTTTATTTTATTTAATATATGCTTAGGTTTATGTGATCATGAATTTTAAAATATTCCAATAGCGTTTCAATAAAAATAAATTGAAAAATCCGCTCGCTTCGCTCGCGGTTTCTTCATCTTTTCTGGTTTATTCTGCGCTCTTTGAGTCCAATCTAACAAAAAGTTAAAGCACCGAAGTAGCAAAAACAACTGACGCTCTACGCTGACGATTTCTAAGCTGTTCAGGAGGTGGAGGACTTTTGTGTCCCAAATAATTTCGCTTTTGTGTCCTCAAAACTTAAAAAAATTTGGCGCTCGCTACGCTCGCGACTTTTTCACTTTAGGCCGGTTTTATAAACTCGTTTTGGTACTTTACTGTTCTAAATCTTAAAAATTTTGCGCTCGCTGCGCTCGCGGCTTTTTTACTTGACACTGGTTTCTATAAAACTAGTTAGCGCTTTATAACTTTGCAGTGGTATGACTCCGGTTTCTTTATGTTAAACCTAGCAAAAAGCACCATGAATGATTTCTACACAATTTTTAAGTACTTCAATTACAATTTTAGTCCGTGATTATATTGTGTCGTTTTTTTGGGGGGGTGCCACCCGATGGGTGCGCCTCTGATATAGTACCTACCCGAACGAATGAACCGATTTTAATTTAGTATTTTTTTTGTATTACAGGTGTTTTACGGGCGAGTTTCATGAAAATCAATTGAGCCGTTTAAAAGTTACAGAGGTTTTACGCTTTAAAGTCGCTGTCAGATAAACTTGTTAGGTCAACATTAAACTCTTCGGTACATAGCGGGTTGCAAAAATAATCTAGTAACTGACAGAAATATCATTAAGTTCACAATCATTAGGGGCGGCAAAAATTGAATGGCCTACTAGCGGCAAATTTGTAAATCCGCCACTGTTAGCTACAGTCACATATATAATATATAATAACAGATATAGATAGTAGTCACTATAGTCTTATGTGTAATCACAGAGTGAATTATGTTACTCTTGAAACTACAAGTACACTGAAAGGTTACACATTACATTGTTTTGTAAAATTATTACATCAGAAAAATATTTCAGAATAATAAATAGGTAAATAAAATATTTATATTTCTCATATATAAATATATATAAAAAGTTCTTTATTCCAATAAATTATCTTTTATGTGTACAATGCCAATCATAGTTAACCAACATTACATAGTCATATTGTACTTAATTGCATTTTGTGTCCAAAATTTATGACAATACTGTCCTTGTGTACATTCCTTGTACTTACTATTCATAAATCTAGTTTTGCAGTTTTAAAATAAATTATCATCACTGTATTGTACGCTCATTTTATTATGTTAATCGACTCGCCAACGCACCACCACACAGGTCGACAGTCTGACAACGACTGACTCCCCACCGCTCGATCCGGTATTTATAACCGAGTGACGTATGCGCACGAGGCGTCATAATAATGACATAACCTATACAATGATGCACATGTACCTGCATACACTACATCTCTCCCTTGTTGTTTTGATTTTAACCTTGTTTCAAAAAGTCCAACAATCAAACTCATAAATATTTTGGTAATTTCTTAAAGATCTATCAAACACCTGCAGCACAACAAAAATAGAATAGAATAGAATAGAATAGATCTTTATTTGCATAGAAAATAGGTACATGATACAGTTGTTCTACATAGTGATTTAGTGCTCCTTATATTTTCTACCTTTAATAGGCATGCAAACAGTTTAAGTAGGTAATCAACATACATTTAGGCAATAATCATGATAGTATTAATACATTCGTCTACAGATTGCATGCGTTTAAAAATGTCAATATAAAATTAAATGAAAAAAAAATAAAAAATATATGTCAAAATAAAAAACAGATACAGAGTTAATGTCAAGATTAATTAACTGTTACATTTACAATTATTATAAATTTAAAGAATACATTATTATTTCAAATTAGCTGAGGTTCTTGTCAGTCAAAAAATCGCAAATTGAATAATAACATTTATTAATTAATAAGTCTAACAATTTCTTTTTAAACAGTACAATAGTTTCTGTTTTTAACCTATCCGGTATTTTGTTAAATATTGTTGGGCCCATACATAAAAGACTTTTCCTTAATAAGGCAGTATCATATCTAATAACATGTAACTTGTTTTTATATTGTTTCCTTATTGGCCTAGTGCTGTTATCAGATACTTTAATAAATAGGTGCATATTAGATTTTACAAAAACTGCAGTTTCAAAGATAAATAATGATGGAAATGTTAGTATCTTTAGGGACTTAAACATAGGTACGCAGCTGTCTGTTACTTTTAAATTACACATTGCCCTTAAACAGCGTTTCTGAGATTTGAACACCTGCTCTCTCAGGCTACAATTTCCCCAAAATATGATGCCAAATCTTAGTACCGATGCGACCAAACCGTGATATGCTGTCAACCTTGTAGTCATGCTCACTTTTTTGGCTAGATTAAGTAATATATACGCTGCAACGCTTAGTTTATTGCATATGTTTTCTGCATGTGGCTTCCAAGTTAATTGGCTGTCTATAATTATGCCTAAGAATTTTGCAACTGTTACTTGGTCAACTTTTTGTTCGTTATATTCTAATTGTAACATGTCCGGTAGTATTCGTTGATAAAAATGCATGACATTAGTTTTAGATATATTTATTAATAGATTGTTTTGGTCAAGCCAGTGTATAATGTCCCTTAAAGCACTATTTATGTCATGTTCATAAGTATTTTTGTTTATACATTTAATCAAGGCGGTGCTATCGTCAGCAAACAAAACCATAGGATGTTCAATGTGGCGTGTATATCAAAAATAATAATAATAAATAATAAAACCACGCTATCAGATCAGTCCACCGATCACACTGCCATCAAACTGATTTACTTTGTTCCGTTTCCATTTCATTTCCCTTTCCATTTAAGGAGACGACAGATATCGGTGATACTGCAGGACACTACATCCCTTCCCTTGTGAAATAAACATAAATAAAAATCCGTCCCTTTGCAGACGGTAACATACCAGCATCTGCTTCAGGCTCAACAAGACAAATTCGTAGCAGTGATATCAGGCCGGCAAGTTTAACTTCAGGTTTTGTAGCCGCTGTTCCGGCCCTGTATTATATCTACACTAGAGATGATCCGTCCATTTGGCAGACATCCCGCCAATCAGTCCATGTGAAATCAAGCAAGTCTGAAATATTGCTGTGCCTTCAGATAATGAGCACTCATCTTGCTTGGTTCGACTTCACTTAAAACTGATACAGAATGCATTGTTCCAAGGTAAAAGATCGGCATTAGGGTACCTCATCAATGCTTTTCACTCATTCAAAACCGTACGAGCCGTACGAGGAAAGTAATCACATAAGATCGTCCCAATTGAATGGTGACCTAGATGGACTGTTTCCAATTTGATGATGACCATATACTTTGTCACCCATTTAATGGCGACCACATACTTTGTCTCCAATTTAATGGTGACTCTATACTTTGTCACCCATTTAATGGTGACCACATACTTTGTCTCCAATTTAATGGTGACTCCATACTTTGTCACCCATTTAATGGTGACCACATACTTTGTCTCCAATTTAATGGCGACCACATATTTTGTCACCAATTTAATGGTTTAAATTGTAGTTCTATGTACGAGTTAAGTACTTTGAGTGCCTTGTAAGCAAGAGAATGCTAACTCAACTAATTTTGGTAATATGTAGTTTTTAATTTGAGAGTGGAATATCAAAGCCTATCATTATCTCAGCAATGTAACAAACAATCTGGTCTTCAACCCTATTGATCAGCGCTAGTACTTTGCACGTTTCTGCTAGTACACTCGCTGAAATTCTGATATAGGCTTTAAATACCCTACATCAATGTATGTCCAATATCTAGTCAAGAAACTGTAAGCTTCTTAGCATTCAACACCCAACATATGAATACCTTACTGCATATAATACTTGGAAGCGACCTGCATCCAGCGTCTTCCGGTGACCTTTATAAGGTCGTCTTTATAAGGTATCTGTGGAGATCAAAGGGGGAGGCCTATGTTCAGCAGTGGACGTCCTATGCCTGAGATGATGATGATGATGATGATGATATAATAGTGCGATAGGAATACTTATATTTCGGTTAGGCATCCAAGAACACTATTATCACCGGACATTGCGTTCTGTAATGTTTGTTTGCTTTTATTAATGTGGTTTTCAAAAATTAAAGTAGTCAAAGAATTATTATGCTTTGATGGTAAGCTTTTTAGTGTCATGGTTACATATTGATTATAACGAAGGTGTAAAGTAACATTACGAATCAGATTTTAACAAATTAGAACCATATTATGTAACGAACGCACTTTAACAGGTGTCACTAACTTTGCACTATATATTTTGAAGCTGTGACATTCTGCATCACCATAAAATAGAAGAGTCCCTGACCCTCAACTCATGCTCTTCTTCCTTTCAACAAGGTGACAGCAGCTCACAAACAGTTTTCTAGTCGATGCAATTTTCCTTTTGCAAAACAACCGCTAAACTTTCTAAAACATTTGTCTACACATAGATAAATGTGGGATTCTAATTCTATATCTCAATTTCATGAGCAGCTATGCTGCTCTCATGTCATACTTGACCTCATCAATTTGATGATCAGCTTTGTGCTGCTTCCATTTTTAATATTTTACGCTTTTCCAATTTCATGACCGCGTATAGGTAACGTAATATATATTTTTTTTTTATGTAAGTATAGTTGGCTGCATAAGTATGTTTATAGTTTCGTTCAAAAGCGCTTACCCTTTATTGCAGCTGACTTTATCTACGTTGTTTTAGTTAGACAACCAGAATATAAAAATATTATTATCTTTTATAGGGACAGCACTCCAGTAAATTTTTAAACGATTTGGTGACTAAGGGCAATTTTACTTCCTATACTTTAAGGAACACTTACTCAGATTATATTTTGCAGTAGGACTTAGGAACTTAATAATATTTTAGTTATTATTAACCAAATGTCGACGCAACTGTGTAGTTTAATTCGCACAAAAGAGTAATAAATGTCGATAAATGTAAATAGTGATAAAGTTCTTTACCTCTCATGCGAGTCCAATTGTCTTACGGTAACCTAAGATTGGTGTTCTAAGATCAATTTTATTATTAACCCTAACGCTATGGACACAAGACATTATTTTGTTAATAGATATCCATCCCACCACCCATATGGATCTTATCTTATGGGATGGGTTGAGGAAATTACACAACTTTATATTACAAGTAGGTGTGCACTTCAAGAATATATTAATGTGATGATTTATTAACTTGAGATCAATAAATGGATTCTATTTCATATATGTTCATATATGGTTACGTTATTCGCTCCTATGGAAGCATATTCTTCCACAACTCTCAATGTACTTATACTGCTTATTGGTACTGCAATACTGTAAAACATAATTTGCAAATAACAATATTATAATGAGGGCCACTTTGTTAAACTATTTGTAAACACCAATGTAAAACAATAAAAAAGAGGCTAAGATACCAATTAAAATTCATTCAAGCCTGAGTCTTGAAGGTTTTAAAAGCACACGCAATCATCAACTTTTGAGAACTTGATTGCAACAATCATCCATGAGCTAATCATCATTAGACAGTTCCCAGAGTAAGTATCTACATTGGAACTCCTTCCAGGTATCATCCTTAAAAGATTTTTTGTCACAGATGAGAAGGCCCAGTTGGGTAAATGATGATGATGTCCTCCTAGCCGATTATCGGCTACGGCGGCTGTACTCACGTAAGGGGATTAGCCAACTGCGCAGGACATATTATAGTGCACAAGCATTTGCGCAGACACAGGTGCACTCACTGTTCCTTCACTCTCATAACCCGATGGGACGGCAATCCGACACGACCGGAAAGAGATCAGGCGCAGGACCGACATTTACGTGCTTTCCGATGCACGGGTGTATCAATCACCAACTTCCAGGCCCGACCCGGGAATCGAACCCGAGACCTCGTGCTCAGCAGCCGCGCTTGCGACAGCTAGACCAACGAGGCAGTTGGGTAGATAAAGTAGCATTGTCAAATAAATCACAGATTGCTCCAATGCTTAGTTCCATATTCTTTTGATCTAAGAGTTTTATATCAACCTAAAGTACTGAAATTACAATTGTGAGCTAGCATGTTTACCAAAGATTCTATCTATTGAATACCAAAATTTTGATCCACATTTTCCAGCTAGTATTGCTGCTTGTATGCTGTTCTATTGTTCTGTATCTTCTGGAATATCTCTGTTGTATAACAACCTCTTTAATACAGCAAAATAAAGTAAAAGTATTGAAATTATACCTAGGGTGACTGAGCAACTGTTATAATTAACACTATTATGGGTAGGCAACCCACTAGAGGTGTTGATGGACTTGGATGTTGTGCATAGGTGAATACATACCAGTATAGCTGGGCGAGTTCTTCAACATACATGGCCAACCTACTACGGTCCCTCAATGTGCTGTTTGTTTAACTAGATACCTAGCACATGTTTGTCATTTGTAGAACCGTTGAGTATATAACCCACCAGTTTGTTCTTGTAATATCCTCTATATTGCAAGCACTTGAATTAAGTTAGTTAAGTACCAGAACAATATAGCAGGTATAAGTTGTTGACTAGACTCTGAGAAGTTAAGTTTGGAAGCTTTTTATGATCCAAATCACCGGGCACAGAAAATATAAAAATTATCAAGATTTACTATTTAGTTGTTGCAGTAGTTGACAACTATCGCCAGATAATTTATGCGTGTACAGTCAATTGAATGACCAGTAGACGTTCACTACCGTTAACTGTCAAGCTGTCAATTTAATGACCAGTAGATATAGACTACTGCCAACTGTCAAGCTGTCAATTTAATGACCAGTAGATATAGACTACTGCCAACTGTCAAGCTGTCAATTTAATGACCAGTAGATATAGACTACTGCCAACTGCCAAGCTGTCAATTTAATGACCAGTAGATATACACTACTGCCAACCATCAAGCTGTCAATTCAATGCCCAGTAGATATAGACTACTGCCAACAATCAGGCTGTCAATTTAATGACCAGTAGATACACACTACTGCCAACCATCAAGCTGTCAATTCAATGACCAGTAGATATAGACTACTGCCAACAATCAGGCTGTCAATTTAATGACCAGTAGATACACACTACTGCCAACCATCAAGCTGTCAATTCAATGACCAGTAGATATAGACTACTGCCAACAATCAGGCTGTCAATTTAATGACCAGTAGATACACACTACTGCCAACTGCCAAGCTGTCAATCTAATGACCAGTAGATACACGCTACTGCCAACTGCCAAGCTGTCAATCTAATGACCAGTAGATATACACTACTGCTAACCGTCAAGCTGTCAATTTAATGACCAGCAGATTTTTGGAATAGAATAGGTCTTTATTTGCTTAGAATGCAGGCACTTACAAAATAGGATTGTAAACAACATAATAAGATCCGTGTACATTCCGCCTTGTTGGCATGCAAGCACAACAATTATTAAACACAATTGATTATAAGGCAAATAGGTTATTGTATTATATCCTCTAGGAAATCCCACCACTGCTAAAATCGTCTTGACGACAATTCAACAACCAGCAACTTTATATTGCTTCCAATAAATGCCTATTATTGAATAAACTTTGATGCAGGTTTAAGAATGAGTAAACTGATCACCAAGTAATGATTTTGTATTATAAATTACTCATTTGATAAATATTAACACCTGCAATAAATATTGCTACTTCCATTAGAATTGTAACAAGGTAAACTTAAACAAAGAATTACGTAAAAAGGTTAAAATTTGTTTGCAATTCGGGTGATACATACATGAACATAAAAGTTATGTATACTTTGTCATTCTACTCTCTTCCCTTCCTTCTTTCCTTTTGCTCTTTTTAATATGATTGAATATTAACATCGGTCAGAGGTTACTTGTTGTCAAAGCTTATTTAGCATACATTAATTTGGTATAGGCATGAATAGGACAAATTATTTAGTATAACCTTGTATATCAAATATTTTTCTGGATCACAGAACTAATAGGTAGTTCAAAATTATAAAAATTAGATAATAGGTAACTGTTGGTCCAAACACTCACGGTTTTATCCTCGTCGCCAATGTATTGTACTCTCATTTTATTATGTTAATCGACTCGCCAACGCACCACCACACAGGTCGACAGTCTGACAACGACTGACTCCCCACCGCTCGATCCGGTATTTATAACCGAGTGACGTATGCGCACGAGGCGTCATAATAATGACATAACCTATACAATGATGCACATGTACCTGCATACACTACAATCACTTAAAATAATAAATAAAAAAATAAATCAATTTTCCTAATGAAACAATCTGGTTCAAGGTCCAATGTCTATGCTTAAAGTTTTGCAGGCATAAGTTCACTTATTTTGTATTCTTTTCTCAAAAACTCTGGACTATACAATTCACTAGGCAGGAAAGAGTTTAAGAAGAGATGTGTGATTATCCCCGTGATGCCCCACACCCTGTGCTTACCACCATTGAACACTGGGATAACAAAGCCGTTGTACCTAATGCAACCATGATTGTTTGTGTCACAGAACACTTTCATAGGAATAGTGAATACATCAGCCACTTCATTTTCATTTGGTACCAATTTGTTTATTTCAAAGTTCTTAATTTCACCAACTACAGGTGTAATCAGGATTTTTTGGTCTCGACCTTGAACTTCAGACATTTTTGTCCAGATTTCTATATCTTTAGCTGGAACGCCTATTTCTTCTTCTGTTTCGCGGAGGGCTGCATCGTAAACAGTTTCATTCTTATCCATTTTGCCGCCAGGAAATGATACCTGGCCGCTGTGTGAGCTTAAATTTGAAGATCGTAACGTGTATAGAAGACATACTTCCCCATTTTCCACGCATACTGGGACTAAGACAGACGCACTGGATTTTATTTTTCCACTTCTAATATTGAAGGACGGCAGTTCACTTATGCTTGCAATACACCTTTCTTTAGCTGCACTAGATAACAGAGCCCCAGGTGTGAGACTCATGGCTAGTTTATTACAAAGTTTGTAAGCGGGATTCATTAACAGAGTCAATATATACACTGAGTGTAAAGTCCAACTCACGTTGAAAACCTTGAAGCTATTTAGTATCATACAAGTTATACTTGATATCACAGTGTACTTTGAACATATAGCTTGATATTTTGCGAAGCTGCGAGATGAAAATAATGTCAAATGTCAAAATCTCCAATGACAGCAGCACAGCTGAGTGCTTAGATATTTCACAGTTATATTTTTACCAGTTTCACATTCAGTGTTTCTGAACGTAGTAGGTACTGACCTATCTTTCCGAGAGACACGAAATTTGAATTATGTAACAATTTATTTGATTTAGTTAGTTATTTGTGTGCGCATGTGTTTTGTTTGAAACGATTAAATTGTATATTTAATAAACCACAATAATAAATTATGCAAGCTGTTGCTGATTAGATACAGAGAACACCAAGTCTGAATCGCCTGAAATGATTGAATGAAAACATGAAAACTGAAAAACATTAAAAACTGTCTAGGAAACTGTCAGTCAGTGCCAAATTGAGATTCAAACTTTTACTGAAATGTGACAAAACAAAAAATATAAAATATTTGATTTTGGGCTAGCTACAAAATTATAGTAATAAGTGAGTGATATGTTCCATAGTTATGACTACTAGGGTATCTTTTGGTATACAAAATATATTTTCCTTAGCCTCCCGTGAACGATGTATGACAAATTTCAAAAGGCTGACCACACCAAGGTATGGAAAAATGCCAACGGACACAGCAGCCGTATTAGTGCCGCTTTGTAAAGTGGCAGAAAAACCCTCGTTGCTGTACACAGTTCGTTGTACAAACCTTAGGACTAACAGTGGTGAAGTATCGTTCCCGGGTGGGCCAATCAACCAGGATGACACTCCTGTCCAAACTGCCCTAAGAGAGACATATCAGCAAATAGGATTGCGAGCCGAAAAGATTGATGTGTGGGGCCAGGGGCCTCCGCTTCCTGGCCGCAACAATAAAATAATGATCACTCCTGTGGTAGGCTCTATATCAACACTGGTTCAAGAAGATTTGAACATAAACGTTTCAGAGGTTGCAGAAGTATTTACTGTGCCCATCGAGATGTTATGTGAAGCAAAAAATCAATATTATACTCAGTTTAGTAACGGTTTTATCCTGCCAGTTTTCGTCATTGAAGAATATAAAATCTGGGGTATCACTGCGTACATAACTCACGCATTTTTAGGTTCAGCATTGACCAAGGATGTTTACAAAAATGAATGGATGAAGAAGAAAATTGTCATAGATAAATAATACAATGTGGGCGCAGTATACATTTTAAATTATGTCTAAATATTTAATTCCAATAAATAAACATTTTTTTTTATCAAAAGGTTTTATTATTAAAAAAAGCTACTGTTATCACATTGATAGTACACAAATAGAGAAAGTTGTCACACTACACTAAAAGCAAGGCACAAAGCATGATTATTTTAAGTTTGGCAATATTTGAGCAAGATTTTACAAATATGTATACAAAGAGAAAATAAAGGAAATGAAAATTAAATAAAACACAAAACAAAAAAATATTATTATCCAGGTTTATTCCTTAACATTTACATTATAATCTAGTAAATTATTATTTTATACATTGTCCAATCGACATGCTGGTCGTCTCTCGCCCTTGTCTCTGTTGTGTTCTATGTCTAGTTGTGTGTTGAATTTGCAAAGTTTGCTAATAATAAAACTTTATAGTGACCTATTTTGTTTTTAACATTCTTAAAGTATAAATATCCCTCAAAAATGAGATGCCAAATGTCTATTATTTAAATAGGTGGTCCAACTTAAAGCCTCACTTCTAACGTTCTATTGTAAGGTCGTAAATATAATGAAAATATAAACAAGAAACACAAGGAACTGAAAATGTAAACAAAACAAAATAAGTACATTCTTATGACAAAAAATATACCTTTATTCACAAGGTAACGTAACATAAGGCAGGCAAGAGCGCTCACGTCAATGTTTGTAATCATTACATGAAATAGATGTTTAAAACGACAGCAACAATAAGGCAGAGGCATTAAAATCAAAATGGCGGTGAAACTGATCTCATTAAATCTATAAATTAATCTATAGGAGTCCAAAATGAACAAAAACAATCGAATACTGTGAAGCAACCTTACAACTATTGTGAATATAATACAACAACACATCCTGGGCATTTATTCGTTGTGTTTGAACACTGAAACTATACTAAACTAAATAAAAAAAAACTTGTAAAATTATTATTTTTCATATACAGACAAAGGTACACTGCAATTTGTAAAGATTGATGCAACATGGTTAAAAAATCCACATTTCAATTTGTTCATCTCCTCTGCCAAATACACTTACATCAATATAATAAAAATGCACATTCAAAATGTTTCAAGACCACTCCAAGCTATTTTATCCAAATAATGATGGCCACAATAACTTCTTACAATTTGCAAATAATAAAAATAAAATATATAGGTGATCCGCTGAAGGTGTCACAAAGTTAACATGGTTTTTTATATAAAATAATGTCCAAATATATAATAAATAATTCACAATATCCTAAGCTTTCCTCAGCATGTATTCATAAAACTTAATTCCGATTGCACCAAACCATACATACAATCCCATAGATTTTAAATCTACTGATAGAGCAATACTAAAAAAATGAATTTAATTTAATACAAAAATATAATTCCTCATGTGTTTTGTCAGCACCTTGCATGGCATTAATCTCTTTGTGTCCAAAAAGTGTTATTAAAAATGTAAAGATGACTAATGTCAAGAGGCACTTTGTCGCTAACGTAATGGCGTGGTTTTGGCGAGTCGGGCGTCGGATGGAAGGAGTCAGTATCACGCTGAATTATACAGTCTCGGCACTGCGTCGCACATTACCCTTACTGGTCACCCTGACCGACCACACGAGTAAAGAGGTTGGACAATACCGCAACCTTTGTCAAACTATCACATGGAAGGATCACAACTTTGAATATAGAACATGGAGGGAGAAGTAATCAAGTTACACTATACGGAGTGTAGGATATTGGGCTCTTTACCGTGTGGTCTCCGATACATATTATGCTGTTGAATTTAGTCTCGTTGTGTGGCGATGGTATAATTTGGAAGAGTAGACCGCCTACTGTTGTACCGTGGCACGTGCCGGCCGAGTTATTCGGCGTTACTGTTCTCGCTCACGTCGATGGGGATTGACGTCGTGAACGTCGGCGTCTCGAGTTCTTCGTGTTTCTTCATTTTCAGCGCCTGTAATTATATTATTTTAATTAGCATTCTATTAAATAAATGTATCAACATTTTATGGCGAACAATGGTGGGCAATTTAATGAATAGCCAAAAAACAAAATAGTCAATTTAGGCGCTCGAAGTTCTGATATTGTTATGTTAGGATTAACAATTATTTGGATTTGTCAAAATAGCTGAACCAACTTCAAATATGGCAAAATTGGTTTTTCAAAAGATTTCAAAATAAATAAAAAATGCATTTATGTTAGGCTCTTAAAAAGTTCTCATTTGTACTTCAAGAAGTTGCTCTTAATGTTAATACAGCATTATAAAGTTACTAGATTAAAAAAAGTACAACAAACAGATACCACAACCTGCCACACACCGTCACAGCGAAAACAAAACGCTACACTAATCACCAGTTTTGGAAGATTAATCACCGATTAAAATAAATAAAAAGTTCGCAAGTAATCTTTCAAAAACTGGTGATAAGACCATGAAGTATGTAAGTTCAGTATCGAAATGGCGACGAACCTGATTTCATTATTTTATATACAAAAATCAGGCCCTTGGCGCAATTTTCACTATTTTCAAGTAACACTTAAAAAAATGTTAGCCGGGTATAAATCAATTTTAGGTGGATGTAGGTCCGGGGGTAAAAAATCAAACCCCAATTACATACTTACTCTTTTGATACCAATTTTTCCAATTTATTTCCTTTCATATTCATAGTTTACAAGCCTTGAAAGTAGGGAAAATAAAACAGAATGAAATGCAACCGAGAAAGACATGGCTCTCGTTATTATCAGCAATGAAATTGTTATGGTTAAAAATCGACTAACGACTCCGGCTACAGAGAAATTTTAGTCGATTTTCGTGGCCCCAAGACTGCGTACCGAAACAGCGAGAGAACCGTCGAGAAAAATATTAAAGAAGTATTTAGCGCTTGCGTTTTTACATATGGCGTGCGTCTGACAAAAATGCGAGTATGTTTTGTATACCGAATGATTTAGGGATGTGACCAAACAATGCGATGTTATAGTGACGTCACGTTAGGACACCCGCGAACGTACCACATCCGTCGGTATCTCTTTCCGTTGCAGTGTGGGCGTCGGCGACAGCACCAAACCTTTCGTCGACAACTGAAGGCGACAGTAACACGATAGATAGAGAGAATAGAAGAACCCAAATTACATAGATAGACGTCGTATTGAGTATACGACCAAATATAATAAGAATACACATATATTTTGAGGTTAAAGTAACCCAATTAGGTTACTTTTATATATTTTAACAATATTGTTTTTTTTGTCCCATAGAGTAGGATAAAAGGCCCCGATAGTATTGTATATGGCAACACTGGGTTTTCATGACGTAAGAAATAATGTTACCTGCTGCAGTTTATAATGATTGATGATGTCTTGGTCGGCGGGGCAGCTTTGTGTGAACGCGTCCAACTGGTACATGTGGTACATGTAACGCCAGAGGGCGCGGAAACTCGTCTGGAAACCAAAATAAATAAAGTTCGTAGTAAGTTTATTTTCCGTAAAATGACCAGTTATATAATAATTTGATATGAAACATATTTTCAGGAAATAATGCAAAATAATTAGAATTGTATGCTGTAAGACTGTACTGGCTGAAAATGTCTACAGAGTTTCTAGCCAGTTCTTCTCCATAACACCCACCCCTTGGGTCCACCTAGCTACTACAACAACTAGTTTGAAGTCTCACTGACAGCTTGTAAGCCTATTGAACACAATAATTTTGAGTTTACTCAATAAAATGCTGTAAAACGTACCGGTATCTCGAAGTCGACGAAGTACTTGCCAGCGACGCGGATATGCTGCAGCCGGGGCATCAGCTCGCAGTCGAAACAGCACATTGTGTCGCCTGTTAAGAACCTGCAACATCAATAGACATTGTTAACATTTGGAAAAAGGGAGAAACTAGTTATAAGACACTATTTCTGTCCTGTGTGGGTTCATCCCTTAATTAAACTAAATATGAAGAAGAACAGCCAAATCGTGACATGTTGGTTACAAACTCCTGGACGGCACTGTGTTTGCCGTCTTTAACGAGAGCCTATACACCTAAAATAAACTAAAATGTCTTTAACCAGCTTTCTACAAGTGCATTTAAGATTGGAAACATCACTTCTCAATCAACATTCACACTCACAACGACCAAAATCAACCCCACATTTGCATATCAACTTCATGTACACACTTTTTTTTATTTAGCCTGTACTGTCCCACTGCTGGGCAAAGGCTTCCCACATAGCCCTCCATCTTTCTTTATAGGTCTTTATCTGTGGCCAGTCTGCGAGGAAGCTGTCCAAGTCACACATCCATCAGTCATCCGTCAGTCGCCAATGGAAAACAGTCCCTACAAAGCAAGCAATAAGGCACACATTACCTAGTCCCCCTGCGTTCCAGAAGGCCGTCAATACGTCCGAGGTGCGCGCGCAACGCCGCCGACTTCTGTTCGTCTTTGCGTACCAGCACCAGCTTCAGCTTCGAGTACAGGTTCTCGATCAGTGACGCCACTTCCTTGTCCTGGTGAAGAAGAATAACTTCAGTAAATCGTTTGGTAACGCCATGTAAGCAAAGCTAATGAAGGCAAAGCTATATGATCCTATACATAGGAGCAGGAACAAGCTTTGCCGGATCGGTTAAAGAGGATAATTATTTAAAGGCCTCTTGTATACGAATCCACAGTCTGAAGCATCCGTAATCGAATAGAACAGCGCAAAGGAAATTGTGTCCTTTGAGGTTTAAGTGGAATATTCATTGGACATTCTCCACGATCATGTTGGATTGCAGTCCAAAAGTAGTCAAAGACCACCGTTCTAAAACGAAGAGGTAGTTTTCTGCCACATCGAAAACTGAATTTTTATTTGATCATGTATATGTGTATTGACATAGACTTGGATATTTTACCTGTACAAATAAGTTGTGGCCGCCCGGTACGGACTTCATGATGTGCCGTTCGATCTTTTCGTTCTCCAGTATCGCGAGTCCGTTGTCGATCAGTATGGGCGGGTGCGTGGCTTCGAAGTTGGTGCGGAAGTCTGGAGGCGGCTTCTGCATGTCTACTGTTGTCACCTGAAAGTCGCAGTCCAGGAATTTCAAGAACAAGTTTGGAAACCCCTAATTATTGGAAGAGCCGAAAAAATATTTTATCAAAGTTGGAATTCGAAGATTCTTGGAACAGTTTGTGTTATCTTACGATAAGTTCCGGGGGTTTCGTAATTATCAATATAAATTATTACGAATGCACCTATGGACACAACTTACAGCCTTGCGTCATTAACAGGTGTGGTGATAACTTATACAACTACAATAAGGATATTCCCGTCAGGTGGCGAATATCGAAGAAAAGTGTTAGGCATAAAAAAGTAATATGTGCGTGGCTATCCAACTAATATTTTTCTTGGAGTTGCAAGCAAGGTTGTATTAAAACTTATCATCAGGTGCTTATAATATTTTAGAAGTAAAAATATACCTTTAGGCTGATGGTCTTAAGCTCAGCTAACAGGTACAGGTCCATGAAGTACTCTTGACAGAAGAGGCACGCACCCTTCCGTCGCCCGTCAATCGTCGATGCCTGGAAATCAAAGAAAAACATATCATTAAAAAAGATTACAGTAGTAGTGAAGGAAGTAGATGGCGCCACCATCACGTAAACAGTGCGCTCGTAAAGAAAGTTTTTTGTAAATTAGTAAATAATATTTATATTGCATCTTTCAAGCAGTACTGAGTGTTATTGTGAACAATAACGTATAATAATTGAGCACAAGTGTTATCCTAAAAATAAATACAGTTTTATAAAAGAAACATTAAAGTAATAAAGTGATAGTGTATTTTTTGTAATAACAGTTTTCTTGGTGTCTTGTTCAAGAAACTCAAAACAATTAAGAAGTTTTACATCATAAGTGTACATTAAAACAGTGTTTGTTATCAAACAGTGAATAAAACTTCTTCTGTTGTGAATGAGAAAAAATTAAGACCGTTTTTTTTTCTCTCGAGCATTTGAAATCCGTGCCATCGCCTCATGCAGCGCCTCTTGTGAGTAATATCGGAAACACTGCACAAGCTGTTTTACCGACACGGGTTCAACGACACTCGGCGACAGATAGAGAAATTAAGTTGGTTTGGTTTGAACTGTGGAATAAATTTAAAATTAAAAATGAACTTCCTGGAAAACATAACGTTTAGACGCAACCGTGCAAAGTCTGAATCTAATACTAATGATGAAAATGAGATTACTGTTCTAACAGACTCTCCGCTAGATGGCACTGCCACTAGCCTACCGGATATCTCACAAGATGAAGATGACCACATTACTGGGTTGAAATTACAATTGGAGAGATTAACGATGGAACTCAATGGTGCCCATAAAGAAATAGAATCTTTAACTCTAGAAAATATGAACCTTACCCGCCTTAACCAGGAATTACAAAAGCAGAATGAATTATATAAAAAAGTCACATGCTCTCCTATTAAGATAAAGCCGCAAACACCAAAAAATAAAAAAACACGTGCTAAAGCTAACCAGTCTAAAGATAAACACTTGGAAAACCCTGTCCAGTGCGCAGAATCCTCCACCAGCGTCGAAACAACAATCTTATCAACCAGTGTCAACAATCATCAACAGTTAGATAAAACAATCACAGATGGCGTTAATTTCAATACCGGCAAACTGCAAAGCGATTCTAGAATGCAGTGTAAAGAACAAAAATATGGCAATAAAATTACAAAAAGTAAAATATGTATTTTAAGTACAAATAAAACTAATAAAGTACTAAAAATCGCAGAAGATACATTTCCGAACTATAGTATTTGTCACTACCTAACACCGAACTGTGGTTTAAGAAATCTTATCTCTAATTTAGATCTCAAATTGAAAAAATATACTTTAAATGACTACTGCATAATATTTATCGGTGAAGAAGATTTTCATCGAACACAGAACTATGTCGAACTGACTATCAACATTCGTGAAACACTGTCAAAATTACAACACACAAATATAATTTTATGTGCACCCACTTTTAAACTAAATGAATATTCTACAATGTTTAATTCTAGAATAGAAACCTTTAATAGTCTGCTACATCTGGATGCATGTACATATAATTACGTTTATTTGTTTGATTCTAATTATTATCTTACTTATGATTTTGCTATGTTTAGGAAGAAGAGTAGAACTGTAAATAATCGCGGCATAGCTAATATATTCCGTAACCTAAGTTTAATGATAAGTGAATTTACATTATGTGATGACTTAGATGTGTGTAATGTCCTCTATGAAGTACCAGATGTGGCTGTATCTATAAGCTCGAGTAATAATGAGAATGAACAGTTTTTTCTCTAATAAATATGTCAATATTTTGCACCAAAACATTGCAGGTTTAATAAATAAGTCTGATGATCTCTTAATATGTCTAGATGAGCTATCTAAAAAATATATAAATATTGATATCTTATGTATTACTGAGCACTTTATCATGGAAGGGTATCAGAATCTATTGTATTTACCTAACTATAATCTGGCTGCAATGTTTTGTAGAAATGAAAAGAAACGAGGTGGATCATGCATTCTTATTAAAAACGGTATTCAATGGAAAGAATTACCGAAAGTAGCAAAGTTATCCATTCCTGGCATGTTTGAGTGCTGTGGTGTGGAACTCACCAGCTATAAAATAATAATTGTATGTGTATATAGAATTCCGAACACAAACAACCTAAACCATTGCTTTGATAGACTTGAAACGCTCTTGCAGGAATTACTTCATACACATTGTAAAAACATTATTATCTGCGGAGATTTCAATATAGATGTACTAAAACCAAACAATGTTACGAATGCTTTTGAATGTCTTCTTATGAGCTACAATTTACAACTTGCTTTGAAACAACCCACTCGCATGGCCAGTTTATCGTGTATAGACAACTTTGCGCATAATGTTAAGGCATGTAAGACTGAGGTAGCGGAGCTTGCATTGTCAGACCACACCGCACAGATATTGAAATGTCCAGTACAAAAAACATGTTGTCTCAAATATTGGTACACTAAAAGAAGGGATTATAGCGTAGAGAATATACTAAAATTTAAAAACCATTTAAAAAGTCTCACTTTTTCAGAAGTATATAGCACGGATGATCCAAATGTTGCCTATAATAATTTTATTGAAACTTTCAAGTTACTCTACGAATTGTGTTTCCCAATGACTTACTTAAAAATAAATACAATTAGAAAAACTAAATGGTTGTCAAAAGGGATCAAAATATGCAGCAAAAAGAAAAGGAAACTATTGTGGCAGTATAGGCTTAACCGTAATAAAAGTGATAAAACTAGGCTTGCTATATATTCTAAAGTATATAAAAAAATAATTAATTTGACACAAAAAGCACAAAACAATTATAGTATAAAAACATCAAAAAATAAATCTAAAACCGCGTGGCAAATTATCAATCGTGCGAAGTTTAACGTACCTAGAGCTAATATAAACAAAATTAAAGTAAATAATGATGTCATATCAAATCCCGAAGCTATTGCAGAAGCATTTAATAATTTTTTTATTGACAAAATACAGCCTAAACTTCCTGCCAACTCCAGACCTAAAACAGCTACCTTAGCTTTCAATAATAAATCAATGTTTATGGCCCCTAGCATACCGTACGATATTAAAAAAATCATTATGTCTCTAAATAGTACAAACAGTGTGGGATATGACGGTATCGCTACTAAAATACTAAAACATGTGTCTGATGAAATTTGCGGTCACTTATCACACATAATTAATCTCAGCATTAGCGAAGGTGTGTTTCCTGACGCTTTAAAAGTAGCAATTGTCAGACCACTCTTCAAAAAGGATGATAGAGAGATAATGGAGCATTATAGGCCCATATCACTCATTCCCATAATTGCTAAAGTATTTGAGAAATATATTTACAAGGAATTATATACATTTATTGAAAAAAACAAATTTCTTTGCGAGGAGCAAAAAGGATTTAGACTTGGCAAGACAGTTAACATGGCCATTTATGATTTTTTGTACAATGTTGCAAAGAATGTTGATAAGAGAAAACCGATCTGCGGCCTATTTTGTGATATGACCCAAGCCTTTGACTATGTGCACTATGGTACACTTCTAAATAAACTTGAATCATATGGCATTAGGGGGAATATTAACAATCTTATTAAATCTTATCTACAAAACAGAACCCAAATAACAGAAATAAATAAAATCGATATGAAAAGTAAACATGACATTGTTTATCAATCCACTGAACGTAAAATCTCATTTGGTGTACCACAAGGTAGTGTACTGGGTCCTCTTTTATTCATTTTGTACATAAATGACCTACCGAAATGCATCCCGCAACACTTGACATTATTTGCTGATGATAGCACATTAACGATACCGTGTAATAAACCGGAGACATATGAAAATGATATTAATGAATCTATAAATCAAATAGTAAAATGGCTAGATAACAACAATTTGAAAATTAACTTACTTAAAACTAAAAGAATACACTTTAGTCAACGGATTAATGATAAAAGTAACTTAAATATATTTTATGATAATCAAGCTGTAGAAGAGGTTGATACTACAAAATTTCTTGGACTCCGTATAGATAAAAAACTGAACTGGAAACCCCATATTGATTTTTTGTGCAAGAAATTAAGTAAATCGGCTTACGCCTTACACACACTGTCATGTATAATTGGTGTGGAGGCATTATTGACAGCATATTATGGCTTAGCAGAATCCCATTTACGATACGGCGTCATGTTTTGGGGCAACTCGACGGAAAGGGAAACCGTGTTCAAGGCTCAGAAGAGATGCATACGATCCATTTTTAAACTGAAACCCACCGACAGCTGCGTACCCTTCTTCAAAAAATATGCTATATTAACTTTGCCATGTATATACATTTTAGAAATAGCAGTCTTTGTCAAATCTAATCCGGATCGTTTCAAACGGTTAGATGACGTAGTTCCTCGTAATAGACGGGACAACAGCAGGGTATGTCTTCATAGTGCCGGAACAGCACTTATGCGCAAAAGTGTCTTCTGTATGGCACCTATAATTTATAATAAATGTCCCAAGGCCTGGAAAGAACTGCCCCTATTGCTTTTTAAGAAGACATTACGTAAATTCTTGGCCTATAAAGCCTACTACAGTATTAATGATTTTTTTAATGAGATGGATTTTACCCTTCCAAGTAGGCATACATAATTTTTAATTTTAAGTGTGTTTTAGATTAGATTTTTGTTTTTTAGTTAGTGTATTTAATTTTTTTTTTTTTTTGTTTTTGCATGCCAATTTGGTAAAATATGGCAGAACCCTATTTATGTGTAACTCCATCATGTATGTACCCATATTTGCAAAATAAATTATCTTTTATTATCTTTTTATTACCAAAAACCAATAATCTTCATTTGGATATCACAGTTGCTAATTCGATGGGTTCTTAAAAGTAAAGCACATTACCTTCTCTCTTTTAACAGTCGTTCCCTAAACTCTATCTATCTGGTTATTTGCTTGCCAGAGATAGTATTTTGACCCATACCAGTAATGTCAAATTCCTATAAGCAAAAAAAACGGATACATAAAATATTGAGACAGGCTGTAAGTTTGTTACGCCACTCTTTTCCTGCGTAAACACATAAGAAAGGGTGAGCGTTTTGGGGACCGTCTTCCGTTTTGTCGCTCTAAAAATGCCGATTTATCAGCCTAGCATAAACGTTTTCGGGTTTGAGTTTTTTT
Organism: Helicoverpa zea; assembly: GCF_022581195.2. NCBI lineage: Eukaryota > Metazoa > Arthropoda > Insecta > Lepidoptera > Noctuidae > Helicoverpa > Helicoverpa zea. Next base: position 10,048,642 of record NC_061469.1, on the reverse strand, counting down.
GTAAGAACAAATTGTTGTTATACGCTCTTGTCCATTCTTCTAAGAAGTCATCGGTCACAATTGGACGACCGCGCATGACGCATATCCATACAAGTGTTATGTTCGATAGTTTAATAGAACAAACCACTCCAAAGGTTGTTTTCATAACTATTATTAAACTCCAATTAAAACAATTGAGAAGAATGGTTAGGTTATTAGATAACTTTGGTGTTAGTCTAAACTGAAATTGTGACCTGTTCTTCTGAGCTGAGTCAGACATACGGCTGAGATTCTACGGACTTATGGAAGAACTAATAATAATTCTATATATATAATAGTCTGGCTCTAGGTCAATAATCTTCAGACTTCACGAAGATGAGATGAGCAATATCTTCGACCTTGTTTGGTATCACATCGGAAGGAGAAACCTATAATATTGTTCCTTATTTACTCCAAGAATTATAACCATAGATGTCAAGCCCGGTCACAAAATGATTCAAACACAAACACGGAAAATACGCCGTGTTTATGTTAAAATGTTAATTACCACGTTTTGGGTCAGCAGTTATTTAATAATTTTCTACGAATAATATTTCATCTTTACATTATGCCGAGGAATGTGGCATTTCTTTTGTTAGAGTAATATTTATTATGACCAAGTTTATACATATTTTTAATTAGACTTGCTAATTAGTAATGAGCTAGTTACGTTTGTTTGTTGTGAAATAAGAACTAAGTAATGCAATCATTATGCAAGGAGACTGTTATAATTGACGCTTATGGTCTCTCATAGTTTTCTTTACCTTTTGAAAATGTGTTTACTTCGGGACATTAAAAAGACCAAAATTACTATCCATGCTTCTACTGGCCGAACGGTCTCTAACCGTTACAAAATCGAAATGCATGCGGCTTGGTCATTCTTCGAAAGCCGAGTGACTTAACAGTTAGAGAACTGGTATTTTATCCAAAATGCATGGACAATATCTGCTGATTCTGCTAGTCATGTTTAAGGTTTGCAAGATCCTAATACTTACTGTCCTATTTTGAGTAGCAGTAAGTATCCTTATCTGGTGTATTTTAATCCTCGTCCACACAAAATGAGTCAAGCTGTTGACTCGATTGCCTCAAACAGATTAGACGCTCAAAGTTGACACACATTACGTTTACGTACATTTTAGTACTTTAACGGCCTCGTTTTGTAGTTCGGCATGGAACATTAACTGATATTTTACAACCGACTAGGCGTTACATAATGTTTATACGTTCTAACGGATGCAAGAAATATTTGCGATGCTTGTTTGACGCCGGCCGTTGACAACCTTTGACCTGAGGCCTATTTGGAGAACAAAGATCCTTTGGCAATCCAAAGTTGCATAGTATTCCAAACCTAACAGTTTAGGGTCATTGTCTCCTATCCACACGAGCACTAGTTACTAGACGTAGTCTAGACGGAAAACCCCTCTTAGAAGGCCCAAGTTTAGAAACGAAATCAAAAATGTAGACGAAAAGCAGAGCTACAGAATTCAAACACAAATTGGTACTGATATTGCAAATCTGCCTAAACATTTTCTATAACATCGATAATTTCTCCAGTTTTAAGGTGCTGAGAATCGAAATTGGCACAGCTTTATACAGCCGTAGTGGATTTCTTCACGATTAATATTGGCAGTTTCTATTATGATGCCAATTCTATTAGTGACTGTCACGCTCTTTGCAGACACGAATCCACGTACAAACAAGGCATTTGTATAGGGCTATTTATCGACTTTGTATGGTATATTACATTTTCAATTTATTTAAGGACTTTGGAAATATATTTTGTTGTATTCTCATCATCTAACATAACCCCCTTTTTTGGATAAGAAATCCGTATCACATTTGTATTGACGATCCAAGTTCCTTTTGATGTCTTTTGCGACCAATTCTTTTTAATCCTCAGATACTTGTTTCCGTCTATGCAATTAATTACGTCAAACAAGGCAACATATTGTTCGAACTTTGTATTCACGTGAACATATTGTTTCTCAATACCGCGTTTAAGATAGAATCCTTCTTGGTGAATATTCATGAGTTTCATTGTCAGCAACGCCTACAGAGTGTCATATTGTCTGTTTGTTTGTACAACTCTCGATTTCCAGAAGGACGAACATGTTCTGTGACAGTTAATCATTAATATTGAAATCTTCCACGTGATTGCTATAGAGCTCATAATAGGAATTTTGCGGTTTAGCTACTACTATTGTTACAGATTTATAATCCATCACTATTTACTATGGTAGTAATAGTATATTGCAAATCCTGCAATTGAACAACGTATTTACGGATTCTCCAGCAGAATTATATTCATCGAAAGATGTGAAGAGATCTCCTCATCATAACACTACACCTGTAAAACTAAAATCTGCTTAAGTACGTTTCAATCACATACAGTCCCTTTACTTTCCAGCCTTTGAGCAATGTTTTCTTTGTTATTTTTCAACTGTAGTGTGGCCTACTCGCCTACGTTATTCGAAAGCTCATTGTTGCAAGTTCCATGACTCATCGTGACGATTTGAGGTCGAAGGGCTTTGAGTAACGTTATTTCTACCCACTTTCTATGCTAAACACTGAACAGATTGTTCCGTTGTAGCATGGTAGATTATGACTTTACATTGAGAGCGCTATGGCGGTATTCTCAAAGCAAAGCATCTAAATGCAGTCCTGTAACATCTTCGTAATGCTATGGAATTATGATAACAATATATAAAACCTTTTTGCTCACATCTTGCAATGATCTGAACATAAAATTATCCGCACTATCATTTTATGCAGAAAATGGTTTTACCCTTCACGTTATACCAACTCGACAATAAAATGCACATAAATACGTAACACTTACTTTCCTTTCAAACAATGCCACAATAAATCTTATTTTCTATTGTTAGAAGGAGATGGCAATAAGTTTCTAAGTACGACTTCAGTTACGGCTGTCACGGTCAAGTGGCCGAAGCTATATTTCATATTTTACGACAGGGACATGTAAATAATATGTTATTCATGTAACATCGTGGTATGAGACAAAATGCTACAGTGACAAGATAATGGTAAACGTTTAGAAAGACCGAGGCTCCGTTATGCGTGTAGGGCGACCATCATTATGACATTTGCAGGATGCTCGAAATATTTATTTTCATTTAAAGAAGTACTAAGCGTAACTGAATATAAATGTGACTTCTAAGAGATCATTTTGACCATGAAAAATAAATGGTTTCATCAGACCCAGAACCCCCAAAGAAGAAAAAAAATCTACTACTTCATGATTGTGCGAGAATCAAAATTTTCTACAGAGATTAACCTAGAAAAATATGAATAAAGTGCCTACATAGAATGTGTCATGGACACAATGATGGTGGTGTCATTAGCTGGTGGAGTGGAATAGAAACTTGGTGGAGCAATGGTGCGTAACGTGGCTACGTCACGGAGCCGCTCGCGCATACACCATTGCAGAACAATGTGCTCCCAACTTAAACAACCCAGATATCAATATAGGGCTAATTATAATAATGATATTGTATCATTAGCATGCGTCAGACAGTCATAATAGTGAAGATCTTCAAAATATCCCTCGATATATCGATAGGTATTGAGCTGAAGTCACGGCCTCGTGGAATGATGAGTTTTATAATTCAGGTAATGATGAGAGAAAACAGAAAATGTGATTATAATCACAAAGTTTCTTAATTTGAAGAAAAGCCGCATTTACTCGCGGCTTTACACAAACAAACAATATAATTCAAAAAAAGTGTAAGTATAATAACACTAAATAGTCAGTTAATGTTCAACGGAGTGTATCTAACACACATATTTGAGCAATAAAATTTATAATATAAGAGCAACTTTCCAGCGGCGATGCATGAGATAATATGGCGGAAGACGAAACACCCTCGCCTGCAATCAAATGTATCGCTATTATGAATAATACAACAATTTCATACGACATTAGAACAATATTCAAATGAGTTTCGGAATGAAAGTTAATGGCACCCTGCATACGCTTTGATGTACACAGTTTATGCCAACTTAATGATTTAAAGTTAGTTGCTTACATCGTAACGTAATAAGCACGTAATGACTGACAAATTATTTACATGCATTAAAAATATGCGAAACTAAACGGAACCTTGGTTACAAACATCTCAATGAATCTCTCAGACGAAGCTACTCGAACAGTTGCAAAAACTTATTAGAACGACACGTAGTAACAGTGGTCAACGATGCACGACGCGTCATACGGAGAAGACAGGCTGAAAACAAAATAAATTACAACGCCAAATTACAACATTCTAGTTAAACACGATAGGATAAGTATTGTACTGGCGTACGATATGTGACCAACCAGGCGTGACAAACAAACATCAGAGTCAACGACATCACCCGAACATATAAGGCACTTTCAGTTTCGTGAAATCGAAAGCGGCACATACATCTCCCGCACACTGCAAGACGCGCCATTTTTGCCAAGATGGCGGCGAAAAAACTTGATAATCCGTCACGCCCCGCGCGCCGGCGCATCCAGCGGCCATCAATTTGTCAATTGCAGCAGTTTGCTGCTGCGTTCCGTCTTCATGTTGTATTCGAGCGATTGATAGTCGGCGAGGTAACATGGATTTTGTCATAGCGTGCTGGCAGCAGTGCGCTAATATTTTAAGTAACGATGCAACAGGCAGCGGTGCAATGCTGAATGTATAATTATCAACATTCAATACAGTTAGTTGGACTACGATAAACCAGTCGTCTAATGCTGTCTGAATCACTAACTAAGCCCTAGGGAAGTGCAGTGACCCGCGACAGTGAAATGCAACCAGCACCTGACCACGAACCAGCCTTGGTCAGCGTTGTGAAAGTGTACCTGCCTCTCTAATTACTCTCGTCTTGCCTTACATAGAACTAGATTCCCTTAGAAAACAAGGTAATAAATAGGTAGATAAAAAAGGAAATGAGGAACCGATAGTAAAACTTAGAAAGAATTTTGTGAGCTGATACAATCTTCATCCAGTCAAATTTTACTACAATCTTAATCGCGTGTAGATTAGCAGTATAGTTGTTATTAGTGGCTTCGTTAAAGTGAAATTTTCCGAAGCAGTCCGCATTGCTCCTGTCAGGTGCGGGCACACTTCCGCGTGATTTAAACGCGTCGAATAATTTACGATTGTCCATTACTCTCACTAAGTTGTTTTCCTAAAATAGACACTTGAATTCCCTTTGGGTGTTGTGGAGGGTTGCCACTATTATTTCGGGTGATGAATGGACTTGATCCTGAAATACATAAGCAATTTGGACGTAGCCAAAAAAGGGGCGTTAAGGTTCAAAGCACATTATGTAGTAACAAAATCTAGTTTTGACAAAAATGGTCATACAACAGTAATGAACGGGGTCAACAAAAAAGTTTATAGGTCCGGAAACACGAGGGTGCGGCGACTTGCACAATACGTCGCCATCCGGTGTTGCTTACAGCAGAGCTACGAGCCACAATGCATATGCACTCGACTATCTGGCCGATCCTCGTCAAGGCTCATATCTGCACGTTCGCGATAAAAACACTGCTTACAACTCATTCGATTTGGAACACGTACTGTAACAGTAATTCCCTTGCTCGAACAACAATCTAATTAAGAATGACTCAGGTTGAATAAGGAATGAAATGGGTGTTTTAAAATTCTGATCGTGCGGCGTGTACCACTTCTTTGCCTAACGGTATGCAATAAAGATTCTGAAGGTTAAGGAGCAACGTCCAACGAGGTGGAAGATAGTCTCCAATATTTTAGTGTTTATTTTTAGTAAACTGGAAATATTTAGCTACGATAGATATAAAAGCCAGTTTATTGCGGAATAACAGTACAAATAATAGCTGTTTAACGACGTATTTAAATTAAAATATCTATGAGTTTTCTACAGTTGCAGCTGCATTTGATACAGTATTTACTAATCTAGATATTATAGCATTGTTAGCCATCGCTTTGGCTGTGCAGTGCAGGCTTTGAGGAATCTCTGTCTAGGTTGCATCCAGCAAGAATTCTCAATAGCTTTATCCCGGATTTTTACACTGGGCTATTCAATGTAACTAAGCTGTAACCAGAACTGGCTTTTGCCTTGTTAAGGACGTGCTCTGGTCACATGAAGAAATTAGATTTTTATGTTTGGCGTTAACATTGATGAACATTTAAAGCGAGAATCTATGAGAATAATATGAACATTATGCTCAAGTTTTTTTAAACTTCGCTAAGTAGTTTACAGTTTTTTGTCCTACTAGGAGTCATAGATTCATGACCAAACTTACAACAGATGGCCTTTAAAATGATTACACAATGAGATTTCCCGCTTGTATACGTATTAAAATGTGGTGATCTCAGACTTTTATAAGTATTCATACTTTAGCTATTACAATGACATCATAGCCTTGTCTGAACCGTCACTACGTAAGGTTAAAATTTATTATAAGGTTCATAGATCAAGAGCTGTCATTGTTTGTATTGAGTAAACTCTGACATTGAAATATCCATGGATCGATGTATCGCGTTATTGATAAATTAAAATTTTGTTAAATATGCACAATTTACCAAATACAAAAAGCACACTCTTTAAAACAGCTCAATAAAGACGCTTTGAGCTTGTTAAACTATCTATCTAACAATTTCTGCACCATATTTGCTGCTAAAGATCAACAGCATCGTGCTCAAATTGCAAAACGATTGAACTTTAAAAAGTGATTTTGTAGAATGCAGCGAAACGAATGGATCAAAGCGACGCTTATTCTTCAATTTGAGCACATAATGTGCATATTCTCATCTGCAATACATTGGCTAATAGTTAGAAAGGGCAGTGTTACGACCCGTAACCTAGCCTCGTCAGCTGATCGGAGAGAGGACGTTGTGAAACATGCAAAGGACAACTTCTTACTGCACGACTGTTTAGCATGCCCCCAACTACAGACTCACGACTAACATTTTGCGAAACTAATTAAGATCAGGACGAATACGAACGACTGGCATGAATGCGAACTGTGAACCGCCTTTTTATAGATAAACTATAACTATTAAATGCGTAGAAAATTAATAAGCTCGATCATTAAAATAAACTATCAAGCATCAGAAATGTTCTGTTTTACGACATGAAGCATCTAATTAAAAGTAAAAATGAAAACAACAAAAGCTTTTTTTTGATTCGATGATATTTCAGTTATCAGATAGATGGAATCATAATAACATATCTTAGGGGAAGACAGGTGAAGCCGATATAAACGCCATTATTATAACAGGTAGTAAATTATACACAAACACTAAACTTGTACTAAATTCTAAAGGACTGGCGACTAGAAGCACTCGTCTGTGGCCATAAAGATGGCTTTCCATAGATGGAATACTGCATAATTATTGCCAATTATCATCGTCAAGCACTAGTTGATTTCAGAATTTCATTAGAACACAGTTTATTGTCGTTTTCTAACTAGACAGGGCTTTGTTTGCCTATTAATGGATTCTGAGCTATAGACAATGGACTTGCTATAAACGCACTTTTTATACCCTCATTTGTGCGTGCTATACTAAGTATTTTGCTTTGCGTGTCCAGTATTTTTTGTTTTTAATATGGCCACTGGCTAGACTATAAAAGTAAAGCCTGCTCGAAACTTCGATCTTATTTAAAGCAATTATATCTTCGTCGATGCCGCTGTCTAGTTATCTGATAAAATCCTTAAATCATGTATTGAAACCATGACAGCCGTCACTGGGAATATCGGGAGCATTAAAACAGGTTGTTTCTGAATTAAACGAGGCAGCTGCGTAGAAATCATTGGTATCACCAACATAATTGCGAGTATTACAGTAGGAATTCATTATGAACGTTAAAGATCACCGGCTAATGAGATACAAGATACCATTACACCACACTGACAACGCACATGCATTGTCCATTTTCATTTGTTGCGTGTCGTGTTTACGTCGAAAATGTAGCAGATTGTCACAGTTGAATGTCCAAATTAGGAAAGGGTCACCATTTCATAACTACTCTGGGTTGGAACCTTGCTTTTATTAGTTCGAAGATTATGATCTCAGCTTCTGACCTGGATATTTTGATCTACAGATTTTCACACTTGCAGAGGAAATGCATGTCTGGTTGGCATGTTTGGTTCTAACCTTCTCAAACGAGTAGAATTTTCTGCTTTTATCTAAATTATTTATCCTGAACATTAGAAATTTCCACATGTTCCAAGAATAAAACTGCATTCGTATCGGTCCGCCACAACACTTGTACGATAATTGCAACAATTACGATTGTTATTATGTACGCTTACGCCGCATCACGTGCTGCACAGATCTCTACACTAAAATGGCTTTTCATTATAATAATGTCGCTTGAAGATAGTTATCTGTGCTAAAAGTGGTGTTTTCAGTGGTAATGTATAGTCAGGTAGATGAACCTGATGTTGGTATAATTGCATTTAACTTGGGTCATAAAACAGATTGTGCTTCGTAACCGGTGTTGACACATTAAAATTAATTTCACTGTGAAATCTAACCATAGCTTGTCATTGTATCCGCAAATATTTTGATAACTATAAGGAACATATTCTTTATAGCAAAGGAAGCCTCAGTACTTAATAGCAGAAATGTTGAAGGCAGCCATCAGTCAAGAAAATATAATTGTGTGAATTCATTTGTCGTTTTATGCCACTTAAGGAGAGCAGGGGCTGAGCTACAAAGGTTAACACATCAGCTGGCTTCGTTTATAATTATTGTAATTTTAACTCTTGTAATGCAGAAAATTACAATACCATTCTATGTCGCTTTACCTGTTATTAAATCATTTTCGCTGGCTTCACCTTTCAATCTATTAGCAATTTGTTTTGAGTCGGTTATGATGACTGGCAATTACCTGTAACAAATGAAGAACATTGGTTAGAAATGCAATTAAAATGGTTAGGCGCGTCTTGACTTTCAACAATGCAATAAAAGCTCTCGAGTCTGCGTCAGCGATGATTCAGGCGTATCTAACGTCTAGCCAACTTTCCCCAGCCTGTAGCGTTTACAACGACGCGATGAACCGTACACTCGCCCAATTTGACAACACTTTCCCCAATTGTGCCCGACTCCACTAAATTAACTAAATAATCGAGCAGAAACACATTTTCATCAGCCGTAACTTCATCGTGATCGATAGGCAGAAAGTTTATTGCGATATTTCGTGTCTCATTTCATGTGAAATGGAGTAAGATGGCTTTTGAAAACTGTAATTAATGAGTAAATGAAATGAGAATAATTTGCCACAAATGTTTTCTTCATATATGGCGCTGTGGAGAATGGAGTTAGCGATCACCTGCTTCGATCGTTGAGTGACACGTTCTCAAAAGATCGAATACAGTTAAACATGATTCTTATTACTTTTAAATTCGTCTACAATTAAGAACTTCGCGGTGGATTAACGTTACATTAATTTAATGTCTGTTTTCTTCTTCGTTTAAGGCATATCGAATTGGTATAAACTTTGTTAATGTGACAGGTTGCATCATGTTGTTTTCGTCTGATGGTATCAAGCCGGTTTCTTTTACACTTTAATTAGTGCCAGTGTCACTGGTATGAATTACAATTTCATTAAAAAGTACATCATTAAATAATTTCTTGAGATGTGTTTCTAATCTTACTTGTCTATTTATCTACATATTATCTTCACAAAAAAGTGAAGCGCAATAAACTTACACGGTTTTTATCATCCGTGGCTTACAACCATAAAACATGATAGACTGATGCGTCTGGTATTAAATATGAGGCGTTCTTGCGTATCTGTGCTTCACATTGACCTCACAGAGACGCATCGGGTGACGTCATCTTGCCGACCGCAGCCCACATGGGATTCTGAGCAATATGCACATCAGATTTGGAATTTTAATCCGGTTTTGGATTAATTTCGTGAGCTTATACTTATAGGCTGGGTGGTTTTGACTTTTTTACTATCCATTTTTGATGATTTTAAAGCAATTTGAATGCAGATGCATACATTGATTGTACAGAACACAGTATGTCCCCATTGAAATAGCAACAATATTTTTAATCAGCGGAAACTTAGGGCAGCCGACATCAACCGGGAAGAGGCATATTTTTAGCAATACATGTATAGCGTCATTAGTTAACTTGTTCACATAGGACTTCCATTAGTCACGTCTGTGGCCACTTGGATGTTCAGTGATAATTGCGATGGCCTTCACGATAATGATATTGTTAAAGCATTTGAGTGCAGGTAATATGCGAGATTAGTAATGCAAGATTATGTCGCAGAAAAAAGACCCGAACCTTTGTTGGGGATCGGCTTCCCGGCCGTTTTTTGAGTATCCCAGTGGCGCATATAAGTGCATTAAACTTGAAAAACATTTTTCGACAACAACCACAAAGGCATTATTACGATTTCATGTATTAATGCGACATTTGTGTTTGTTACACCTGTATAGTAAAAGGCATACGAATACTTTATTTGATAAAGGGACCGCTCATTATATTTTCTAAGGAAAAGAACTAATTAACAAAACAGGCCAGCTGTTCCACGCATATGTCCAGATAACCAGCTGATCATGATAAGGACCTTGAAAGTTCCAGAAGCCTTATCCTCCGATAAGGCAAAAGATTGCATTAGCACTAGCGTGCGAGAGAGACGCAGTTGTCAGCATTGTGTGAACATTTACAACTTGATTACATAAAGCGATTGCACAACCTCTGTAGGTCACGATGTACTTGTATGTTTTTTTCTCTCTACAAATGCATAAATGTTTCCATACTGATACGCGAATGTGGGAAAAACGTGTGTCAACTGTTTTAGCGGTTTGCTTGAGTCGAATGAGTCATTGCGGTCAGGCTATTTAAAAGAATAAGCCATAAACGATGCGATGACATCCTCGTTCCATTCTTAACTCCAATATGCATGGACAATATTGACGGTGTTATTTTTGTTATTCATTCGCATTCAGTAATTTTCAGCTTATCTTACACTCTTTATCAAAGGCAATTTTGAGTTCCAGTTTGAGACTAAATAGAAAGTCTATAAAATATTGCTCGTTGGACAGTAATGATATGACATAATCAATTGGCACTACGACAAGCCAGAAAAGTGACATAACGTATGTCTTATACAATTACTTGCCAGACTGGTGTACCTTCTAATCTGGGACAGACTATTAGAAACGATTAAAAGATTTTTAATTCGCTAATCTGATATCATTGACAGCCTTTTGAGCAATTCATCGTTATGTCAGAAATCTAATATTTTGCCCCGCTAAGCAGAAAATATCTTAGTCGCAACTACATGGCTTGTAGAGCTTATTGAAATAATCTTACAAAACTATAGTATAACGAGCGACTTCCGTGTAAAACAAAGTGTTTAGATCGACAGTCTCAAAGGCCAGTGAGAAGGCAGTCACAAACCAATTTAGCTTATTCCAAGCAATTAGATGTGAGGTCGTTGACCGAAAGTAATTGGACATGTAAGTGGGTGATATAAAGATGCCACGGATTTATATTTCTAAGTTCACTGCTGCTTAACTTCGAAATAGGTTTTAGGATGGACGATTGTATGAGGCTCGTTTCTTTCAATAAATTGGGCAGGATCAAAAAGGCTTCCCTGGGGTATGACATTTGGCTAACGTTTGATCGTTTAGAATAACAGCAAGGGCAAATTACCTCTACTTTTCCATGGTCATATTGGTACATGAATAAGGCTTCTACGACTATCTATGACTTTACATGATGATTGGTGATTGTTGGACTTGGCATGATCCTCCTCGCAGGTGTACATAAAATAAAATTGGTAGTATAGATCATATAATGTTGTCATCACTATAGAAACATCATTATTATAACAATTTGGCAACTGATAGAATACCAAGAATACCATCATGTTTCAAAGAAGCGATGCTACGTTCGCATTTACGATGGCTCGTAAGCTGTTATTTAATAATACTCAAAGATCAGATAGGACTATTTAACATCTTTAACTAGTAGCTCCAAATTATTAGGACGTGACGGTATTATAGTTATTTTATCATTGCGAAACATCCAAGGATAATTTATAACCTGTTTGACAACCAAAAAGGTTAAGTGACACAACTGTCCTTTAGAAGATGAGACGATCTTCAAGTACATATGTTTTTTAGGATCTTTTAGGTAAATAAGATCAAGCCTGGTTAGTTACAACCAATGGCCTTTCTAAGCTGAATCAAGAGACCTGATTGAAAATAACAGTACCAGCTAGCGAGACCCTTTGCAGCTGAAACCACAATTGTTGGCAAAGTAATGCTGTGGTTTTGAAAATATTACTCCTAATTCCTCCAATAAGAGATACAAATAGCGGAGAACAAACTAGGGGATTCTGAATATGTTTTCGTAAAAGAGAGTTCGATCCGATAGGCTCATGATTTAAAATGATTATTTCGTACTATCAAGTATTACACCACTGTGGTTTTATCTATCTGTTAAATTCTGTCTACTACTTCTACAGCATTAAACTCTTTGTTCTACGAAAATTAATGGAATTATAGAAACATTCATTAAAAGTTTATCTTCTTTATCGCAAGGTGCACAAATCTACGATGTACTTAGGTAACAAGCTGGCGAGGCTACTCATTCTATCGCACATCTTAAAAGCCCATAATTATTGCCATGCTTGTAATTAATACCCACTGCAAGCGACGTTGCAAATAACATCACTTTATGTGTTGTTTTAGTGTTAACATCATCGAGTCGAAGAGCACACCTTTACACAGACCATACAAAAGACAGTGCACCTGTAAACACTAAAATTACAATGTCACAATTTTTCCGGCCATTTATTACACCTAACAAAAAACATGTTAAAAGCCGTGAATGCTTACATGCAAAAAAAAACGTACAAAAAATAGTGGAGTGACTAATTCATCTAGTTTTTACAAGCAATGCACTTGTGTAGTGCGTAAGTGGCAAAAACTTGGTGTTTGTACGATTAACCCTATGAACGGTCACAAGTAGGGTATCGATGTTTTATGGAGGAGGTGCCAGGCGACGCTGTCTTGTTGATTTATATTCAGTTGACACGCGACGATGGAAGTGTTAAAATTCGGAACGCAAGTGTTTTTGCGAACTGGACATTGGGTTTCTTTGTTTACGGTACTAAACATGGCTGTAGGTCCTGGATTCAATTGATGTTGCACTCAATTCTGTCATCTCACTAAGCAATAAGCACACTGTGTTATTTTAATTATACCTGTGTTAAAAATAAATGCAGTTTATAATTCTATGATTAGTTAATTAATTCTATGAAGCACTATAAAAATTAGATATTCAGTAAAACTCGACGACACTAACACGATACTAAGAATGAAGAGACGTTTTTTTTCTCAGTAATTATAATTGGCATGCTGCTATCATTGCAATATCTATAAGTTACTTGTCATAACGCTAATTACAGAGACCATAACACATTCTTATATTAATTCATAATTAAAATCGAGTTTCTAGCTTTTTTTCAATAATATTATTTAATAACCAATAGGCAATACTGCAAAATGAGCACTTGACGTTATCTACGACTCCTTCTTATCTCTACGACTTCTATAAGTACTTATAAAGATATAATATCACTTGTAAAGTGTATTGTATAAGTTATATCTTGCCGATATTTGCCACACCTATGTTTAATGTAAACTTCATTTTCCAAGATATGAATTTGCTCGTTCATTATGTCCTTTACGAAAATCTCCTGAAAAACTCGTGTAAAAATTGTGTTTAATCAGAGGAAGCCGCTAAGTCAGAAAACTTGAATGAATAAATATACAGGCTAACCGTTTGTGCAATATGTCCGTTAATTTGAATATGTGCGCTGAAAACCTGTTTCGAGCAAAAAAAAAAAGAGAATTTCAAAGACAATTTGAATGTAGAATGAAGAACAGTTTTAAACGAAATCTGAACGGGATTTGGTGATTACATTCTCATTCTCTCTTCATTATTTTCATTCTCCATTTTAGAATACAGAATATCAAAATGCTGCATAAGTTTACTATCTATTAGTACAGTTATCGTGTTATCGGCGTGTTCCGGCGCAAACGCAAATAAATATGCAATATTGTACAATGGCCCGATAAATAAGGAGGATCGCATTTATCACACGAGAATTTTAGAAGGAAATACGTGAAAGTACAATAATAACGATAACTATCAAGCGTAAGTCATAAAACAATAAAGATTATCAACCACTATGTCGTAAGTCGTATTATTTTCTGATCTGAAACTTCTGTAGACTGCAGTGAAAGGGTTAGAAAGGCGTAGAAATTGCCTTCAAATAATAGTTTTATTGCTTGAGAAAAATAGTCAATTACTTGTTCCATGAACAGTGACAGCGTGGAGTCATAAACTTACAAGCAGAATGATAACTTCTGAGAGTGCAATAATAAAATTAATAAGCCTTATAAAATAAATCTTTAATACCTTTCTCAGACTGTTTGAAAACCATATTAGAAATGATTCACACTATCTTTGTTTTGCCCAAGAGACTGATAAAGATATCGTCGCTTCGTGACATGACTTCAACTGATTTTCTTTTGTTTAGGTAACTAAATAACAATAAAATATTAAATCAAGAAAAATGTTGTATTTCATTATCCTATGAGGTATTCAAACAAAAATCGTAAACAGTGCTGGAAACGATCGAAGGAGACGCATCGCAAACATCTCTATAGGTAGTAAAGTTTCTATGCATTGGTCATTTAGCACCTTATTCACGGAAGCCGGCGAAACCGTGTACAGTGTATATTATGGGACCTACTGGCCTAGTCTTCGGAGGTACAATATTGGAAAATAGCATATTCACTTGTCTATGTGAAAGAGACGAAACTGCCTGAAAAACAATACGCCTCATCATCACTGCATTTCACTTCAAACGTCGTCAAAGAACTATAGGTACTCGAAAGAAGATTAATATTTGTCATCATGGCCATTATTAGCAGTAACCACAACAAAAGCCACTACAGCTCGAAGACCTCTTCAAAACATAACTTAATCTAGTCATTTAATGGTAATGATAACGATTATACATACATAACCGTATGCACAAGAGGTAATGATACAAGTGCCGATAATGACCGTAACTTAGAAAACATACTCTCAAAAACATAATATTAGTTCGTTAGGCCCAGAGCTTCACATATTACAAGTATTACAAAACATGATGGTAGTGGTTTAAGCCGCAGACCCCAGCTATAAGTTTGCCGGTTCAGATCCGGTTTTGCAGTGAGTCATCCGACCTCACGCCGACCTCTCCGGGGCTATCCGAACGTCCTCTTCGACGTAAGCTGTAAGCTCTCGTTATGTTTGTTTAGAATGTGTTTGTTCCCATGTTTTTTTGACAAACGTTGGTACAAAAAGTTTTGGTTTTGGGTAGCAACAACACATTTTGTAAAGCGACACATCTTACACAACTACGTAAATGAATATTCAGTATAATATCTTACTGATATTTTGCATCTGGAAAATTACCAATGCTCTAAGGACTGTGTCTAGAAACTTAATTGAAATTACAAGATACAAACTAATAAATCTCAATGATTTACTAATACAGTAGGAATACGGAAAATTATTGCAATACCTCAGGGATAGTAATTCTCATAAAGATGTCCATTTATAGGCAACGTCGAGTGGTTACGTGTAAGGTTAGAGATCAAGATTGTGTGGAAACAAGGGGCAGGGCTTGTGCCATCGCACGCGCACCATTCATATATAATCAGAAACTCATCTTAAAGGCAGTGGAAACTTTACCAAAATTCGCTATTCATATTTTTGAACATAGTGCGACTTCGTAGGTTTTACGATCTTAAATGTCACCCTAGAAACTGTTGTTCAAATAACAATTCCTAATTCCATTTAAAATTAATTGCGCTATAGAATGTTTCACCTGCTCATTTTTTACGCCATAAAAGTCAACTTAGAGACGAAGTAAGGTATTCAACTATGAAAATAATAACCTTGGGACACTTACAACTTATAGATCAACATATCATAATCGGCCTTCTCATTGTCTCACTTTTGGGCATAGACTTGTTCTCAAACATCGAAGAATGAGCAAGCAACTGATACAAACAGTTTCGAAGAAGATGAGTAGTATTTTTAAGAGTAATTACAATTCTAGATGACTTCCTAAAATGAGGGTTCTTGAGATGAAGAACCGTTCAAACAACACAAAGGTAAGTGAATCCGTTGGTCATATAATGTAAATATGTACTAATAATATTATCAGCAATAGTATTAGCATGCCTGACACGTCGAGTAGTGAAGGCAATATTTACTCATCGCGCAATCGATGAATGCCGATGATCTAAGCATCGTACCTAGTGCAAATACCGATCTTGTGTCAACAAGCCTTACTATCAATATTTTACGGAACATAATTTACGGAACAAAATTATCGACATGCATCGTTTTAGTAACTTTAAATATTTGTAACCTTATGTAGTGATGTCAAAACAATACTGCAAATGTATCGATAATATTATAAAGCTGAAGAGTTTGTTTGTTTGAACGCGCTAATCTCAGGAACTACTGGTCCGATTTGAAAATTTCTTTCAGTGTTAGATAGCCCATTTATCGAGGAAGGCTATAGGCTACTTTTTATCCCGGTACGGGAAGTAGTTCCCACGGGATGCGGGTGAAACCGCTGGCAGAAGCTAGTGTATCGATAAATCTTTTTTCCTTCAGCCATAAATTCATTAGTTTTGTTGGTTGCTTCTTTTCATCTATCTTTGGAAAAATCTATAAATATTATGTAAACTTGGTCGTTGTATTATGAATAGTTATTAAGTTTAATTTGCATAATTTAAGTGAATTTGTTATTTAAAAATCATATTAATTACTAGCTTCTGCCAGCGGTTTCACCCGCATCCCGTGGGAACTACTTCCCGTACCGGGATAAAAAGTAGCCTATAGCCTTCCTCGATAAATGGGCTATCTAGCACTGAAAGAAATTTTCAAATCGGACCAGTAGTTCCTGAGATTAGCGCGTTCAAACAAACAAACTTACTCTTCAGCTTTATAATATTAGTATAGATTTGAGATTATAGTATTTTTGTCTTTACTACAAGAATTGCATTTTAAACCTTAGTAACTTATGACCTTTGACAAGTCAGTAATTTGTCGAACAGTTACAAACGAGTCTCTATTCAATTACCCTTTTCGGGTTTTCTATAGTCCAGTAAGACCATCGAGTATGTCTGTCTATATGGGGGCGTGGCAAACTATCACGCTATGTATTGCCGTCTTATTAAAACGTAGCGTCACGCAAAAAATTACAAGCAACGGGTGTTACCAAGACCTAAACATCAATTAATAATGCTACATATTCCATATAATGAGTTGATAAAGATAATTGCTTAATTATTATAAATCAGCACGAAAGTGAAACATTGTTACTGCTTATCTTCTTAGAATAGTGTGCTATTATAGTAAATGCATATCTCGAAGCTACCCATTACACATGCGGTTCTTTTAAATTAATTTCTTTGATTATACAAGGTGAACGTGTCAAGGGAATGATTAATTATGCGCTAAAAAAAATACAAAACAGCAAGAGGTAAAAAACTATAAAATACATTTCCTAAAACGGTGTTGGAATTATTAAAATTATTCACACCAGGTAATTACCACTCATTGACAATGTCAAAAGCGTTTAGTTTTAACACACTAATTTTAATTAAGCAATTATAATGACTAGATTATACAACCAATGAAGTGATAATTTAATAAAATTCGTTCACATTCCTTTTTCAAATTAATTGTTTAAATAAAAAAACTGCATAAATTATTGCGTGCGATTCGAAAACGTGCAAACATAGAGATGTTGCCAACACGGTATGCATGCAATTATTTATCGATAGATTAATCTTATTTGCCACACTACAATAATAAATAATATTTATTTTGCAAATAGATCGAAACAAACACTTTAACACATCACGTTTTTGTTAGAAGCGAGATGAAGTCGGTATTTCCAATCGAGACATTGAGAAGAACTATTTTCACACCAAGAAAGTTAAACCGATTTATTTTATAACCTAAGATGGTTTTTGACTAGGACCTATTATAACGTTTAATCTAGAAATTAATTAGCATCCGATACACATAAAAAAGTTAATAATCGCTGTTTAAATGAGTAGAATCGTTACGTAAATTTGAATGTCCAACGGTTGGTAACGGCTGACAGCTGCCGGCCGGCGGGCATGCCATATGCGGCCCACGTCTTCTATGTGTGTGTGTAATTATACAATACATATAGTGTATACATTTTCTTAGTAAGATATCAACCTATCTTAAGTAAACAGTATTTTATTTCGTATTCGCATGAATACTCTTTGATAAATCGGTCCCGAAGTACCTGAGTACTACTAGTTAATGTGTTTATTAATTTGAATAATATAAGTATTTTTTATCCTTCTAGCAGCTGTTTTTTATGGAGGTTTTGTTAAGGTTTTTCCTGTGTTTTATTATTTCTTGTGGCATATAACTAATGCCCTCTGTACTTTGACATTAAATAAATATGTAATTATGAGCTTGATCATTATTTAATAATAATAACATCATAAGACAGCAATACCGGTTATATTTAATTTTATTCAAATAAAGTTAGACTATGGTTTTTTCTATCATACTTACTTCTGCACGCACAAAAACATTTTGGTATATGTAATTATCTCCAAAATCAGTAAAATCTACAAGAACTTACTACTGAACATTTTTATTGGCTCAAACTTAATTATGAAGGGATGTTGTAGATATTATAAAAACAAGTAATAAAAAGGTATCCAATATATACGAAATTAATTTAATTCGATCGAGTAATCTAATATCGAACGTATTAAAAACTCTTTGCAATCTATATCCACTGCTTATTCGCTTCATATACTGTCGTAATCATGTTGCAAGGTGTAACTCATATGATCGAACAAAATTTTTGTTACATATGCTAAGAATTACCTATAAAATTATTAAAAGGAAATTAAAAAAAATATAAAAAGGTGCGCACGCGTCGCCCCACCCTCTTGGCTGCACGAGCCGATCCCCTTTGCTGGCCACACCTGTCTTAGAAAAAACTATAGAGCAAAAAGTACAAACAAACTTGAAATAGCCCAGTACCGAGAAAACTGGTACACAACACACTCTCTTGACTTATTGTGATAAATAAATTAATCACTTATGATTTTGTACAATATTTTAATTCAGTATAGAGAACATTTAAATTAATTAATTCAAACTGCAGCAAAATAATGGTGTTAAAATGGCGTTTCAAAAATCTAATTACTGCAATCAATCATATAAACATCAAGATTATATTAAAAGATTAAACGTATCCAGAAGCCTGTACAAGGCGTCAGGTACGTATAGTAATTAAAAAGTAACTTAATTGAGCACCATTAAATTGAAGCTATGTAATAATTATGTGGCGAAGGCCCGGGACATTCTTGAGCGATCACTTAGTTGGTAGTATGGTCTTGATAATAGGACATGGCAACACTGACGTAACGTTACCAGGACAAAGGTGGCAAATTCTTACCAGACATGAGTTTATTGTCTTGTCCTGAGGATTTATAGTATTGTCGCTACAAAATGGTAATTTAAGGGTCTAGTAAAACGGTAGGCGGTGCTACTTAACAGTACAAATGAAGTTCGTTTTTTTTTTCAAGTGGAATTTTGTTATCGAAATTATAAATTTCAAAATGGCAGAGGTAACAACAAAAAATTATCGTGTTGATATTTCTTAATGGTAAGTAATGTGATTTTAATTTTAAAGCGGAATTGTTTCCTTTGCCAATTATCATGGGCATAAATTGTCCCGATGACAGTTCATTGTAAAAACTTTGACCACACAAGTGCGTAATTGCATCGCAGCTGGTTACAAAAGACTACGATTGCAATTGCAATGACTAATGTTCGCGGATTCCAATTATTTTCTACAAACGATCTAAGATAAATAGCGTCAATGTTTAACCGCCGCGATAATTGTATAAAGTGCTTAACCTTTTCAGGTTTTTAATGTAATTATGTCATACATTTCGTTTGAGACTAACAGAACTCGAAATGCAGCAACCAATGTTTATTTATCCATTGAAACAGGTGAATAATGTTTTCGATTATTAGTGCAACCAAATAAGGTTTTGGTTACATTTCTTTAATGTCTTTATTTTCAATTGGAATTGAAACCCAGTTTGTATTATTCCAAGGACAAATATAGATATAGAGCCTCTCTATAGTTCGGCCATTCAGAGAATGCGTTCCTGACACGTCGCGATTGAACTGACGACGTAACTTTGCAATGGCGTTGCAGTTACGATAAAAATATTTTTGCTGGTTGTTTACCGTTTTAACAATTGAGGAGCATTAAAACAACATTATTATATCAATAATCAATGAATGTTATAATTTTGTGCCAAACTGAGTGTCAAATAACTTGGTAAACAATATTTTTCTAAATCTATACTGCGCTATTACAAGGTTATGTCAGCGGTTTATATTTTGTAGTGCTGTGCTAAAAATAACAGGCAAGTATCGTAATCTGTTCTTATACAGTTATAATATAAAATAATACGTTTTGATTTTCTTTTTAAGAATTGGAAAATAATGGACTATAAGACTTAATTATAACTTTTATGAAAAATAAAAATAAAACTATGACCAAACCGCATTTTTATACTTAGATTAAAAATGGTAACCCCAAATGGCGTTATGGGCCGCCATTTTGTGACGCTAAAACAGTCGTCCGTTGTCGTTTCGTGCGCATAGACCACGTTTTTCAAGTGTTTTCGATCTGTTTTTATTTGATTACCCGGCTTTTGTTAGACCGAGATATCAGGATTGATTCTGTTATTGATAATAATATAATTATACATGTAGGCGAAGATGATGATGAAGACACCACCTCCTCAAGCAAATCGGAGTCTGATTAATATTCTGTTCGCACATTCAATTCAATGTACTTGTAACAAAGAATAAATAAAACAATTTTATTATATGAATATTACCTTTTTTTGGTTTCCACTTAAATAACTAAAATATAAAACAAATGATTCCGCCAATTTAAAACGAAAATAATCTTAAAATAATGCGGCGGTTCATTTTGAAGGAACGGTAACGAACTCAGTGTTATGTTGTGCCCATCACTAGTCGTGACTAACTGATAGGTGTCAGGAACGCATTCTCTGAACGGCCGAAGTATAGTCTCGTTCAGCTGTGTTCTATGCTAATTTTAAATTTCGAAACATCGGGCTGTCGACGCAACCGCCCCCGATTCGATTCGAATCATCGATGACCGTGAACATTGATTCGACATTCACGCGTTTGTGATCGTTTGATCATCCCTCTCACTTTCCTTAAAAACCAAAGGTTGGTGACAAAGATATGACATCAGCTTTACTTAATAAGTTGGTTACGTCTTCATAGTCTAATCATCGATTTTAAAATGAACTGGCAGTGTTGAAAGCATAGACAGTTAGACAGACTTATTAACGAACCTGCATAGTGCATACTTTTTGCTTCTAATTTACACACACGTTACAATTAATTAGCAGATAAGTAATGTTACAAAAATTACGAAACAGCTGTGTTTTAATCTTTAGGAACACACACAGAATTTATTAGTATTTTGTAATACACTATCTGGCATTTTAAGCCGCAGATCATATAATTTGTAGTTATTGCGTTCGTCGGCTGCGTTTGCCTAATTTGCACTAATTTAGTAAGATAAGTCGACTTCGAGCACTTTTTCCAATT
Organism: Helicoverpa zea; assembly: GCF_022581195.2. Taxonomy (NCBI): domain Eukaryota; kingdom Metazoa; phylum Arthropoda; class Insecta; order Lepidoptera; family Noctuidae; genus Helicoverpa; species Helicoverpa zea. The sequence continues at coordinate 10,026,863 of NC_061469.1, read as the reverse complement.
TTGGGTTCGTAGTCAATTTGTCGAATTTAAAAACAAGCTATAAAAATAAGTTTATTATATCGTCCAATACTATATCGACAATTATATTGAACTAAAAAAAATACTCAATTTTGACATTACAGGCTGTCGTATTAATTTCCCCTTTTTTTGGGGAGAATATTAAATGTCGAAATTGTAAACGTTGATACCTAAAATATTAACCGTCTTACCACAAAAACTTTTAAACGTCAGTTTATGCCTTGTCTAAAAAAATGTCAAATTATGACGTTGACATATGGTTCATTTTGCAGCCAAAATTTTATTAGACAAGTGTAAACCAGGGTTTAAAGTTTTTGTAGTAAGGCCCTATATGTTTAATGTAATGTCTATCAAAAACAGTGATGACGTAATGTATAACTATAAATATACAGTTAGTAGTAAATTGTACACATCAATACATACCAGCAGGATTTCAAGGAAAACTATGACGCGAGTGATATAGGAAAAAAAGTAAAAAAAAAAATGTAATATGAGTAGTCTCGAAATCAGAATTTTAATAACCCTATTTTTGCGGTAATACATTACAGAATATATATCTTACTTCAAATACATGTAACCAAGCAGTGAGGACAGAAGTGGTTAATCAATCACTGTTATTTTGTCAGTCTTAATTTAGGCTATTTTTCCTGCAATAAATACTACAAGGAAGTACACAATTACTCGTTGTTATTTAATAATTTACAAGGAAATTTTGAAACCACATTTGTTACCGAAGACAAGAAAATAGTCCTTTATTTAGTAAAATATAGCCTTTTACGTAAATAATAAACCAACAATGCATACATTAGTGTTTTATAAAGAAACTGTAAAATTACTGCAATCATTGTATTCTCCATAGATTGAGGTACCTTCTGTAATTTATAGTAACTATTACCATCACTAGCCTTGAGTATTATTCATAGAATTTCAAATGAACATGAATGTCCTATCTTGGAAAATATATAACATTTTGAAACAGTTGAAGGAGGCTTTTCTGTCGTATTATTACTATACACAATACCTCCACCAATTATTTTGTCACCCGTACCCCATGTCATATTTACCGTGTATAGAGCTTATTTATGCCATATATACTTAACTGGCAAATATCGAATTTTCTACTTTTACAAAATATGTTAGATTAACAGAAGAACTTTGTGTCCAGTGGGATAATACATGGTCTGTAAATAAAAATTAAAGAGCTAAAAAAGGGACATCGTGGAACATTTAGTATTATTCATGTTAGAGAAGACTTCTCTCTTAGAGAAACCTTTTAACATTTTCTGAAAACTTGAAAGCATGTATGTACATAATCAATACAATCAAAATATTTCCAAATTAACGAGATATGACAGCACGATTGGCCATTTTCGAACAATACAATGTTATAATTGGACACAATACCGATAATGTCGCCTAAAACGAGACTTTAATTACTAATTAGTACGAAATTAAATGCCAATGTTCAGCCATTCTGCATTATGAAAAGAAAATCATTACATCGACTTTAATTAAATTATAACTTCATTGATTCGTTTGTAGATGTAATAGGAATTTAATAGTACTACTCCGTATTAAAATTAACCATTATGATAAAACAGTTTTCAATAGAAAATAACTTTCGAGTTATGGTTAACATGCAAAGCGTATTCAAATGTGTACAACACGCAGATTGTTCACAGCATAAATTACTATTGTTTGTATTGTTTTATTAAAGGATAAACTGCATTCCCGCAGTTTCATAACCCCACTAAAGACTACTCAACCTCGCATTCATTGTCAGCCATTTTATCTCCATCGAACTTATAAAACTTTTAAACCACAATTTTTGTCTCTCAAAAGCAATTTTAAAATAGAAATCGATCACGGGAATCGGTTATAATATTTATTGAAATCTTCAGAGCGGAATATTCGTAGAACTTCAGAAAACTCGACATAACCATCACAACGCTATTTCTTCAAAGTGTCTGTGTCCTGCCCACTTGGTTGCGCAAGCGCACAGGCGTGTCCAAGTGCCCTTCAGCGACAGGACGTGGTCAAGCAAACGGAGTGCACACTGCACACACAACGTGACAAAAAATCTACCCAGAATTATTGATAATTCTCACTATACAAATGTAGGAAATATTTAAACTGTGGTATATACACAGGATGGATTAGCTTTACCTGCCTTCAGACCTCACCTGACTTCTATCCGTTGCAATTTGCTGCAGCTTATACCTATCTTTTATTTATAGCTGAATGGTAAATAAAAATATAATTGTGGTTTAACTAACATACAAACAACCATTAATTTATAAAACCATAAAAGGAGTCGGCTCTAATTAGGACGTTGAAATCAACAGGTGTTTTCTTTAATCCTTGGAAACAATTCCATTACACGAAATCCAATTTATCTCAATATAGTATTTAACGATGGTGTTATTATTTAACGCCATTATTTCGAACAAGTGCGCGCATCACTGCGCAATGCTCTACTTAAGTATTACGAGTCTGCGCATCCAGTTCGCGAACCAGTCATCCACAGCCAGTTTCGAGTCAATGTCAAGGATACGCTTCATTGGCGAATATTCACCAATCCATAATGAACCGTTCCGTCATAATTTCAAAGTTTATTTTAGCACAAATTCCCGCATATCGCAAAAACCGCCTGAAGCGTAGGCGGACGAGTCGTGACAAAGGCTATATTGGCGTCACTTTTTGTGTTCACTGACGAACACTTTATGATCGATTGTTGTTAAATACACTGCAAATATTGAATATACAATTTACCTAGTTATCGCCGCGTTGACATTGAAACATCTTGCGAAAACATAGCTATTGAATAAAAATTACGATTTTTATGTAACTAATCGTATCCGGATTAAAACAGCTGTGTATCAATAGTTTATTAGACTGCCTATCAATCCCCATATCAATCATATTGATTAGGTCATAACTTATTACCACGAAAATGCATAAATGTGTAGATATTTTATTAACCACGATAAACTTCGCCGACAAAAGGTAATAATGGCCATTTGGCGTGTTTAATGAAAGCGTTCAGATCACTGCGCGGCAATAAAATGAATATTTTTCAAGAATTTAATTGAACGTTACATCTATCAAACGTGATCCTACACTAGTTTCACCTTTTTCCATCGAACATTTGAAAAAAACCGTTCGCGCTTGAATAAATAATTCAGTGGTATATTTTGCTCTGCATAGCGAATGTTATGTATTTTCTTTGAATATTAATAAGGTCTCACGTGTAGGCTTATTTATATTCGCCTGATTTATATTTGTTTATCAAAATATACAGATAATAAAACGATTAGATATCTTATCTTCCAAGTTCCTGCGCAACTATGAGGCTGAAATGCATTGAAGAATAGGTATGTTGCTATGTAGATTGTAGCAACTAAACTTCTTACTCCATGCATACAAAGTTCAAGAACTACCTATGCGGTATTTGAAATACTAAACAAAGACGCACGAACATTTAGCTGCGGTCTCAGAATTCGCCTTTCTCTAAACCGGCAGACGAAAAGAGAATAATCAAGGTAACCCAGAAGGATAACATCAAGTAGATTGGATTTCATGTTCAGAGTAACATCAACTGAACAAAATATTGGCTATATTTCAACAAGATGTAGCACATAATTACTTAATAAGCCGTTTTGACGAGCTAAAATGATATATTGCCATCACCGTCATGGATGCTGAGTGAGCATGCTAATCGTTCATGTCATTCGGTCCCCGGACGCACGAGCAGTCGCGTGCGCAGTGTCACTTTCCCCTGGATGGCGCCCGCGCAGGTTTCTGTTTCAAAGGCGCGCATGCGCTCTCTCGCGTGGAATGCTCGCCGCACTAGGAGATGCATTCAATGCAGGTACTTCGAAACTTCTAGAAATACTGTAAGCGTATAATTACGGCCTCGTGTTACAAAACAAGATCGGTGTTTGATAGGATCATAAATTATACTGACAAATACTTGCTACATTTATTTGGCTTTGCAATTTTCTTGGGGCTTCAAAATGGGCTTGAAATGAATTCTGAAGAAATATTCGGTTCAAAAATTCTTATCTAATCCGTTTCAGAAATGAAATAAATCCTATTAGAGCAGACTGCAACAATTGATTTGGTAACGTGTACCAATTTTTTAGGCCAAACTGCAAGTATCGTTTTCGCGGGCCGCTGACTTCCTAGTAGAGATATTCGTTGTGCGCGCTCGTAACCATGCGCGCTGCCAATTAAAATTATATAATTCAAGCCAACGCATCTGAACGCAGTTGATGAACGACCAAAACACGGTGTTTTACGATCAGCGAACACGAACCGTGGTAGATGCGTTGCAACTTACACCCACTTCAGTAATTCGTATTTAAAGAGTTGATCGGCTTATAAGGATTTGCATTATTAAGAATATTTGATTGCCAAAGTCGTGTCTATTCTAGATGAGTCCTTCTGTATTCTTGATTTGGAGAAGTAACTTTGAATTTTAAAGCTAACTTCAATCTTCTCGGTGCAACAAAGGGACGCATTCAGGTTGTTTGCGAATAGTCTATCAATTTTCGTCGTTGGAGTTCTCTGCTGACCTTAAACTTCTCTGTATAAATATTTCTTTTGTACTCCTTGACGGCTGGCGCTTCGTTTAATACAAAACTTTAAAGACAAATTAAAAATAAATTGTAAGAAGGGTATCATCTGTTACTTATTAACTTTTTCTCATGTAAGTATAGCTGTCTTCTTACTCATAAAAAGGGTTTATTCGTCAAATGTGCAGGTGCGGGCGAATGCAGCCGGAGTGAGGCAGGATAATCGCTCTACCAGTATGGGATGGCGCTAATTGATCAGGTCAAATGAACAGTCCCTTTAGGAAAACAATTTATGAGACATGTAATGAGGGATATTACGTGAGTAGTCAATTAACTTCTTGTTAGGTGGATGCAAATGCCACGCACACCAAATACGGTTCCACAATATCTGAATGTCATCAAATTAGAATGCCTTTGTTGTTAGACTACTGCTGCCAACTAAAGGTATTATCTAGGGCTTGGCGGATGAGGTTCGTCGTTTTTGTGCCCAGTTAGCGCAAAATTACGACTTCCCTTAAAGAAATTGCTGTAGGACATTTATCCTGTTGTAAATACCCTGTAATTGTAGTCCATTCACATTTTCATATATTGTTTTTGTCATGCGACTATCAAAAAAGGACACACAGGTAGATCCTAAAGCCCGGTTTCCACCGCGAGCGGAACGGACCCATTAATGACTTCGTTAAACTCGCAAACGCAAACTGCATACTTATATTTCCACCAACAAATAGTCGGACGGAAAGAGCCGAGCGTGTAGAAAGAGTAGAAATGAGCTCGCTCAGTTCTAGGGAGCGGAGCGGAGTACTTACGGACTCCGCTCAACTCGCAATTACAATTTACATAGTAGCGTTTCCACACAGAAAGTGGTGAGCGGGGCGGATTGAGCGAGTAAAAAGAAATTGAAAAGAGTCCGCTGCGCAAGGCCTGCACCGACTAGTTCAGAACGGACTCTCTCGCTGTCTGCCTAAATTCCGCTTTTAATTTACGATCTTGAATATGCTGGCACATCCAAAATCTTCTTTGCGTGCTTTTTTTTCTGTATACATAATCACTGTCATTGCTCGATTCCGTGTCACTCGATAACATCGCAACAACAGGACCACACACACCAGCTCAAAACTTCAACTGAACTCGTTCTCTGTGGAAATTATCTATTCGTTTTTCATTTCTCATTTTCCGTTCAGCTCAGTCCGCTCATTTCTCTATCTGAGTTTCATTTTGCAGTGGAAATCAAATGACCAACTCTTCGTTGGTGGAAACGCAAACCTCTTTCATTAAAAAGGAGTCCGTTCCGCCTAACCATTTTCCGCACATTACCCTTTCGCAGTGGAAACCGGGCTTAAAGGGGTTCCAACGAATTTGGGACTGCAGCATGACGTCAGAAATAAGTATAATATTTTTAATTTAGTAAGCAAATTTAAAATATCTTAAAACCCGATGGGTTTTCTGTATTTTTGAATGTCAGTGTTCGTTATTCTTTTTAACATTTGGTTATCAAAGACATCACAGGTGTGTTGCCGTGTCAGAAACGAAGTTGCTCCACCATAAATAGGTACAGCAAATCTTTATTTCCTATTTGCTTAAACCAACTAATTTTCTTAATGAACTTGCAAAAAAATTACGAAACTGAGTTAACGAAACTTTTAGCTGATATTATGTATAATTTAATAATAATAAATGAAGCTCGTTTAGCTGACCAGCTAATGTATTTCAACATCGAACATATGTATGAGAAGGCCTCGTCACCGACATTGACTAGTTCGGCCATTCAGAGAATGCGTTCCTGACACGTCGCGATTGAACTGACGACGTAACTACATTCATTGATTATTGATATAATAATGTTGTTTTAATGCTCCTCAATTGTTAAAACGGTAAACAACCAGCAAAAATATTTTTATCGTAACTGCAACGCCATTGCAAAGTTACGTCGTCAGTTCAATCGCGACGTGTCAGGAACGCATTCTCTGAATGGCCGAACTATAGTGACATAGATCCTATAAATACTCTGCTGAACTGCTGAAGTAAACATTGTTTATACTTTTTGCACATATTGGCAACATTTCAAACACATTACTATGTAATGTATCCTAAATAAACTTATGCACATACCGTTAATAGACCACATATTAGTGTTACAGTTTGCTACAATTTATGTTACAAGATCAGTAGGGGAATAATCCTATTTCTTATGTCTATCCTACTAATATTATAAACACGAAAGTTGTATTAATGTATGTTTGTTACTTTTTCGTGTAAAAACTTAAATAGAGTTTGGTTTAACTTGACAATGAAGAGCTATATCAGAAAAACATGTAGGCTACTTTTTATCATTGTGCGGAAAGTAGTTCATTAGTTACATCGAACAAAATGTACTATCAGGTTATAAACGGGAAAATAATTCATAATTTATTTCTGTTCAAAGGGGAAAAATGTTTCATTCAATGCCCACAACTGATTTATAAGAAGAATGTAAATATGCTCGGAACTAAAAAATAATTATTTATTTACTTTTAGAAAATGCAATAGATATCTAAAATAATTGAGGGGGTATTGTTACCATAAGACAATTATTCCTGTACTGCATACCCAGTTGCATAATGATGCATAATATCTGAACCAAACAAGAGGTTGTTGATAGTTACCCAGGTAAACATAGCTGACACTGAAAACATAGTTGCTAAGTATCCATCCCTTTCTTGAGTGAAATGAGAAATCTATACTAATATTATAAAGCTGCAAAGACTGATTCTCGAACATGAGCTAATTTGAAAAAATATTTATTGTTTTTTTCAAATTAACGGATTTATTACAATTATCGAGGAAGGCTACTTTTCATTGTTCCAGTGGGACACGTAAACAGCTGGTGAAAGCCAGGTTTTTTTTTTTATATAGTAAGAAAAGCGGATTACTTTAATGAATTTATGTTTAAAAATTGGTTTCCCTCACACTGTCATAGCTTTTTTACTGGGCTGAGCAGAGTCAGAACAAATTCCTTTCAGTCAATATTATACAATTATCGAATACTAGCTTTTGCCCGCGGCTTCGCTCCCGTCAACTGACTTTTCTACTTTACCCTATTTTTTTTTTCATAAGAACCTTCTCCTGACAATAATAAACACAACAAAAAAAGAATTAGCCAAATTGGTCCAGGCGTTGTTGAGTTATGCGCTTACCAACACATTTTGCGATTCATTTTTATATTATAGATTATCATCTAAGTACAATCAAACAGACAATTTATTTACCTCATTAGATTGAACTCTAACAAAAAGTTATAGACAGTAAAAAACAGATCAATTTCAGTACTGTTTTTTTCTCGTTTGATTCCCACCGTTAATAGTGGCAAATAAACACACTCTCTGCCTTTGTAGTGCGCTTTGGTAAGAAATTGTAACTGGCACAGATAGTAATAAACACATTAATAAAAGTGATTGCTTAATTCAGCGAATGATGTTCGAACACAAGATTACGTATTGTTTTGTGGGTTTGGTTCTTATGGAATATTAGATCTAGCACATAATATCTTTTACATATTTGGCAATGTTTTTTTTTAGTTCCAAAATGGACAAAGAAATAATATTTTGAGTGTTTTTGTCAGCACACATAGATTTATTCAGATAAAACTCCTTTCATAAGCTGTGAAAAGCATTGGCGCACTAATAGGTCTACTCGCATGAACCATTTTATTACCAGTAGCCATACTTTTTTATGCACAAATATTGAAATATTATATAAAAGCACCACAGAAGCGCTTTAAATCAACTTTTTATTGTTGCAAGACATAACAAAATTAATTTTCAATCGGAATTCATTAGCATAATTATATGAAATAATATTTCATACATTTCCATTTTAGATTTTATTTTTGAGTGTGATATCATTAGCGTTGATAAGCATCAGCAATACATCAGCATTTTATATATCACGTAGATAGTAAAGTTATTTAGTAACCATGATTATTCCCTTAAACTTATCTACTGATATGAAAATTAAATGAAATACTGATAAGCAAACCTAATTACTACCATTTTGCATATTTTTTCAAAAACAGAACTTAATACTGGCCGTTCTTACTTTGTAGTTTTTTTTTTCTCTAATACTGCTGTTATGCTGGCCTGTTATGGATGTGTATTTAATAATTTGGCAATGTAAGCAGTAGTCAGATCATGTCCTAATACTTATATTTAGCTAATTGAATATGTAAACACCAACTACCTATAGGATGTGAGTCATTTATTACTAATTGTGTGAACAGGACAAGCATGACTCTATTATATGACCCTGTGACTAAGCAATAGGCTCAAGTTTACACTTGTCCTTTGCCAAATAGTGATATGATAAAAAAGTTCTTTGCAACTTTTCAAGAGCTTTAGTACTACTTAGGAACTATCTTACTCCAGCTAGTTTCTTGCTTCAACTTATGTTAACCTTTTGCTAACTTGATTCGGCTGATGACGTTTTCTGATAGGCATCCTAAGCACCAGAGTAGGACATACCTACTCTGGTGCTTAAAACATGTGTTCAAAACATCAACGAGATGAATTACCATGGTCGATAAAAATACGCGCCAAACAACGAGACCAACAAAACAGTTGCTAGTGACCTAAATAACGCGCATTATAAGTGCAGTAATAATATACTTTCATGCATACGAGCGCAGCACGACAATATCATGCGATTTACAAATGCATGCTCTGCATACATACACTATAACATTCGGTAGGCTGTTGAAAGTATTTGCCGCATAGAACTGCGTTTATCACGTTTGCCACCTCTTCACAATCTTCTTATATCTCCGAAGGCCAACTACAGTAACGCGTGCCGTGTTGACCGATGTTAGCTAGCAGCTAATCTTGTGCATAACACGTGTAAAAAACTATATCTACCTTAATGATCAGCTCGATCTCTGGGACGTCTCCGTTCGCTGTTCCATTCTCCGCGATTTCATCCGACATCGTGAACTCCAAAAGCACTTTAAATTTATCAGAAAAATATACTTTTCAACACAATTTCACACAACCGTCACTGTTCCAAAACACCGACAGACTGCCTCACTTCAGTTTGGTCGTCGAAGTTGATTGTTTTATGACTAACTTCATATCGATTCTTTATCGTCAATGTCACAGAATTTTAAATTTTGTTTATTCAGAAATATAACCAAGTAAAATGACTGATTTTATACTTAAAAAATGATTGTATTTTCTGGTAAGTAAGAATACTATAATATTGTTACGAAACTTAATGCATTGAATAAACTCTAAATCGACTAATTGTAAAATCGATATTCAGTCCAACTAACTCATATTTATTGTATTCTTGGTCTATGTATTTATCTGACAGTCGAACTAATATGATACTTTATAAATGTTATTAGTAACACTTATTAAACTCAAGTAAGCGTGTAAAAAGTAGAAAGCATTTTAATATGCTTTTTTGCATCTAAACAATTTATACTATTTAAAATCGCCTAAACAATCATAAAACACATCACTTTGGTCAGTGACAAGGTTTTTGTTTTCTTTGTCTATTCCTTAATGTCAATTTTTTATTTCAAATGTCAATTGAATTTGTCATCAGTATTTCTTGAAAACACGCACTTCTTTTTTCATTATATTGTGTTTTCCAAGAGCTAATTTAACAAACAGCTATGAGTGCCACAACAGAAGAATCGACATCAGCACCTAAAGAGATGACTTTCGCTGAGAAACAGGCTGAACGCATGAAGAGGCTGAGATCTTTGCACACAGCCAGAAACGAAGCAAGGACGCACAACCATCAGGAGGTAGTCGCTGAAGAGGCCAGGAATAAATTACCACCTAACTACGAAGCGAAAAAGCGACAAGCTGAATGGCTGCTCGACGACCAAGCAAAACGCGAGGAGGCGGAGAAATCTGGTAAAGATTACGACAGAGTGAAATTACTCAACATATCAGCAGCAGAGGCTGAACGATTGGAACGTAAGAAGAAGAAAAAGAACCCTGACGAAGGTTTCTCAACTTACGAACAAGCTACCATTAGACAGTACAATAGATTAGTCAAAAACATGCCACCAACAGATATGGAACAATATGAGAAACAGAAACAAAAGTATGGCGATGCTTTCTATGGTGGGCCTAATGTCATTATTCATGGTATGCATGAGGACAGAAGAGAAGCGGTGGACAAAATGGTGGATGATTTGGAAGGGCAGATTGCCAAGAGAGCACGCTACTCGAGAAGACGTACACACAATGATGATGCAGATATTGACTACATTAACGAGAGGAATGCTAAGTTCAACAAGAAACTTGAGAGATTCTATGGAGAACACACTGCTGAGATCAAACAGAATCTGGAGCGTGGTACTGCCATTTAATAGTGAGATGCAACCTGCATATTGAATGCAATTTAACTGTAAATAGTATTTTATATTAGCTATTATAGTTCGGCCGTTCAGAGAATGCGTTCCTGACACCTGTCAGTTAGTCAAGTTTACCAAGTTATTTGACACTCAGTTTGGACCAAAATTATAACATTCATTGATTATTGATATAATAATGTTGTTTTAAATTTATTTCATCAATTGTTAAAACGGTAAACAATCAGCAAAAAATTTTTATCGTAACTGCAACGCCATTACAAAGTTACGTCGTCAGTTCAATCGCGATGTGTCAGGAACGCATTCTCTGAACGGCCGAACTATAGAACTATAGCATTTGCAATACAAGTCTGATTGCATTCTGAGCTTGTTTAGTTGTATTGAACATTCTCTTTTGTTTATATTAGTTTACCAACCTTAGATAGACTGTAATTTGTTGTCATACAATATTTTGGGTTGGATCTGTTCATAACTACAGAAAACAAATATGCCCATGCCAATATAATTATTAGGAAGTGCTTGCTTGAAAAAAGATGGATTATGTAGTGTTTACTCGTAAACTTATTTCGTGACTTGTGTTTCTGACCATATTTGATATGACTAATCATAGGATATCAATAGTTGGCTTGCGTAAGAGTATGCTAAACTCACAGTTATTCTATGATGTAAAAAAACATCAGGAAGTTTTCTAAAGTGTTCATAATTTTAGGAAATTAGATTTAAATTTTAATACAGTTGTGGTTAAGATTGTCCTTGATTTTTTTTTTTCTTAGCCCTTATTGTCCCACTGCTGGGCAAAGGCCTCCCCATTTTGTTTCCACACCTCTCAATCTTTAGAGTTCTCCCACCAGTCAGGGTTGTAGGCGTCCAGATCGTCCTTGATTTGTTAAATAATAATTACGTATATCAAGCTTGTATTTCTTGAACTGTTAGTACAACCCCTAGGGTATTTGACTCCTTTTCAATATTATTAAAACCAATTTTAGAATCCATTAATAAGTGATTGAATCTATCAAATAACATAACATAAATAGGATGCACATAGTATTTGTATATTTGTTATCATTATTATATTACACATGTGCAACAGAAATAGTGAGATGTCCTTACCATGGGTTCACACAAATGTTAATAATTAATTCAGGTATCCTACAATCTCATGTGCCTATGCATTTGCAAAAGTAAAACAAATAAAGTAAACAAATTTTAATAACAAGTTTATTTTGATAAATGTGCCGATTAAATAATAGTAATTATATATCAAATAGATACTTTACATTAAGTAAATATACTATGAAAGTGCTAAATACTTTTTTATTTTAACAATAGAACCCAATATGCAAGCAGTATGTATTGTTTCGGGAAATTAATAATTTAATTGCAGTTTTTCATTGGAAAAATAGAAAATATTTTTTATAAAAATTGGGGGAAAATTATGAAAAGATGCTTTGCCATCAAATAAACATCATATATGTTTAAACTTTATTGAATGTTGCCGTAGTTGCAATTCTGACATAAAACCAACAATTTTTTAGCCCTTTATTAATTAAAAAAGGATGTGAATAATTATTTTTTATCAACCAGTTGCTATAGAATATTGAGCTTAATACATACTTGCACAAGTTCCTAGACCTTACAACAAAAAAGAAATACAATATTGTCATACATATTATAATTATGTACATTAAAATGAGCACAAGTTTATTTTTATACAGAAAGAAATGCTTATTGCTTAATACATACACAATATTATGAAGAGTTCGGAGTTTCGACTAGAAATCACAGTGATTGTTTCATTCATTCAATATTTAAAATTTAATGCTGTTCACATTTGAAAAGCTAAATCAGAGCAACATTTTTTTTCAGAGTGTGCAGTCATAAGCAGTAATGCTCTACCTGCCAATATTAAATATCGATTATCCTCTGTTGTATTGATTAACCTCTTACTTATAGCATAATATTTTAGAAGTCATCATATAAAAAATAGGTCTCATAATCAAAGTACACGTGACTGTACAGTTTTAATTTGATTGTTTGATTTACTTCCAAATATGTCCAGCAATTAAACTTTGTTTTAAGAATCAGTTCGAAATACCTTCGACCAGTATATGGATCCAAAAGCTTACCTACGATGAACACATTTATATTATATACCATCAAAATGTAATATTTTTATAATGTCTTGAAAAAGCGTTGCAATGTTTTTTGTAGTAGGCGCACAGTTCCAGACAATTTTGATACTGAAGTCATCAGATAATTTAAGATACCTAATACAAAATTTATAAGTTTATAAAAATGTCTGATTGGATTTTGTATAGTTTTGATGAAATTAGCGTTGCTTACTAAAAATGCTTAAGCTCCAGAATTCAGTCAAGCCAGAGTCGACATACCAAACACCGCATCGACATATAATTTATCACCTATTTCGCTTGGTCTCGTGTTACAAGCGAAAATATGTATAAAAGCGAGCAGTCAGTCATTTTTATTCTTTGCCACATATTAATCTAAATTCTGGAAAACTTATATTCATGTAAATCTGGTTTAAATCGTAATGACTGTGTTTATGAAAAAACAACCCTAGTTTCTTTGAGAATAATACAAATTCTGCACTAAAAACTTATCTATTGCGGAACTACTAGCGTCAATTTGTATCTCAAAAAGTTTCAAGTTGAAGACTAGGAAGTTTTTAGCTTTTAGCCGTAAATTAAAAACAAAACCTTGCAATAAAAGGTTGACTGGGATATTATGAAAAAATAATTACCAAGGCTTATTGATAGGTAATTTGTGTTCAATTTTCTGAGTAGGTAATTATCACGTTTCTTTTCTGGATAAATTTTGAGATTCTTCGTCCTCAATCAAGATGAAGGCAGGTACTTATTTTCGAAAGTACATACATTTCTTATAAACAAGACTGGACGCTAAAGTGAATATTACAAAATAATGTGAAAAACATGGTGTTTGAATATAAATATTTTAGCATGTAGAAATCACATTTGCGGGGTAGGTACCATAAATGCGACGTAAAAGTATCTAGTGGCATTAAAATCTAGTTTATTAAAATCACAGGATTTTGTGTTTGCCGTGTTACAAATTCGATATAAAAACTACCTTTTCTATGATACATAAATTCCTTTTACATTGCATAAAAACAATTCGGGCTAGAGCACCCTTATGTAGCATTGGTGTTTTCTTTCCGAAAACTGCGTTTGACTAATGTTGATACTTGTATTTTCAGAACGACACATTTTTTATAGTTTTCCATATAAATATAAAGTTATTAATACTTCCCTATCCACCTTAAGTGCAGCAGTGTTTAAAATGTAAATAACTTTCGAGTTATCCGCATTTGGTACAACAGAGCACTCAATGAGAACAGGAAAGAACAAAACAATGTGATCGAATAACTGGGTCTTTGGAATGTGTTAAATCAAAAAAATAAAATTACTTTTTTAAAACTATAAAAGTAAAAATCAGACTTTCTAATTACCAAATGCGAATATCACAGATTGGGTTTGTACTACTGCACTTAAGGGTCGATCGCGTTAAACTCCGTTAAAGTTAGGAGTGACAAACCTCTACAGATATGCACAGCCAACGCGTAACATAATATGTGGAAGTATTGGATGATTGATGAGTGTGAACGAATGTTTGTTTTGATGAAGTCCAACGCGATCAAGCCTCAAAACGTACGACCATCCGAACCTCGACCGCATCTCATAAGACCCACGAACGTGTTATTTCTGGAAACAAAAATATTTTCGATTTAGCAACGCCAATTAATTTTAATAGATACAAAATGTGATTTAATATGATTTATATGTCTCAATAATGACGCTGTTAAATAATTTTAACATACTTACTCCGCCGACCTGGCATTAGGCGAACAGTTATTCCGTCAGCTGCCCGAACTGTATTAAAATAAAAACAATCAATAAAAATATGTACATACAAAAAAGAAAAAAAAAAGTATTAAAATTGTAAAAAGAAAAAAAACACTGCATTCCACTGCACGACATTCTTGTTAAAGATTATTAAGAGCATAAATAAAACTTACCTTCATAAATATTATAATTATAGGTACTGCAATGTATTAAAATCTTCAAATAAGATAAAAAAAATGTACGAATTCTTTGCCGCTTGCTCATTTATTGAAAAATCCAGTAAATGAAAAAATGAAGTTGAGAGTAAAAATATGTGTACGTCAAATGGCAAAGTAAACGTATAAAGGGTTGTAAAGTTTTAATAGGATTAAATAGCATCACAAAAAAATCAACATTTGATAATAAACATATTATTTATTCTCTCATATACAATAAAAAAAATGGATCACAATTGAAATTATACCTATTTAATAACAAAGTACGCCTAAAGTCACAATATACATATATTTCAAATATCTAACTTTAAAATTAGTGCAGTGCAAACATTTTATAGATATCTACATATATAAAACTGTATAATTTCTCTCTGATTTTATTATATTTAGTAAGGCCAATTATTTATCACATTAATTGAAAACGCTCGATAAAATTTAAATTGAAAGAAATTAATAATAATTATTATTTAAAAATTATTTCAGGTCAATCAATGATAAAAATAACAAGTCTTAATATTTTAAAATATGAATAAATATAGGTATATTGATAGCACTATTTAATAATGGTAATTATTTCTGACTTTAGTGCACTTTTATGACTTGAATCATGTTTAAATCTATGTGAATTGTGAAGAAGTAGTGAACCCTTAATCGTTACTTTACTCAATAATGGAAAGACCCTACCGCCTATCACAGTTAAATTCGAATATACATAACAAATATACCTGTTTGATTCATTAACATTAATCATTAGTCCACTATGTTATTGCTTGAATATCTGAAGGCCTGTGCAACACAGCTTATTTAAGCCAGATTTTATTTTCCGAAATGCACATTGGGCTTCGGCCATTCTGCCAAAAGACAAATGCCTGTTTTATTAGTGAATTCGTTATCATGAAAACTGAGCAAGATAATTTGAGCAAATTGAAGGAAAAGGCGAATGTTTTTTTTTCAAAGGCAATAAATAATTTTTATGATACATTTTTGGCAAGGCGCAATAAAATAGTCTTTTAACGAGATCCTGTGATGTTCCACCGTTTGACGAGTCAACAAGTGATGTTTAGTTTAGTCTGCCTAATAAAATTTAATTAAGTAAAACAATAAATACATCTCATCTAATAAACTCTAATAATTTCTTTGTACCTAATCTCTAAAAAACATAATTTACAAAATCTCTTCTGGGACGGTTATCAAACACCAAACAATAAGAAAGTCAAAAGATTTCCCAACTTTAAAAACACGAAAATCTTATCCATATACGAAACAACGAATATATGAAAAATTCACCTAATTTTTTTCCTAATAAAAGGCAATTTTTAGATTTAGCATCTCAAATACAACGACGATAAAAATAAGCGACCCTCCAATCGACGTTTAGTCAAACATTTCAAAACAAAATATTGAATGCACAACTTTCGTATTCTAGCAACGTTCAAGCAATATACAATGATTCACCAACAGGCTATTGGGTTGTGTAAAATTCGTCACACATGGGTGTAATCGCAATGACAGAAAGCACGTTTACTCGAGAAATATTTGATGATTTCCGGACATTATCTATTGCTTGCGGTATCTTTGGGACACGAAAAGATAAACGTCTACGTTTCTATGCTGGTTATACGTGTCTATATGATAATAAGGACAATTAGATAATCCACGTCTGGCTGTGTTTTGAAGATGATTTCGAGTTAATTCAAGTATTACATACAGTCCCGAAATCTATAACTATAAAGTCCATCCTATAGCGTATACATATTTGTTTTGTCAAACCTGTTAAAAATAACAAGCCTTTTTTGGGAAGCCGTTACAAGCTTAAGTGATAATTTTGTCCAAAAATTCTACGTCGCGTCGTGTGAAAAATAAACGAGTTTTGTACAAACAACAAATAACGCCATTTTGGATCGTCAGAAACTTTCGTCGCATAATGTAAAATTTGATATTTAATTTCGCTAACTGTGATGAATTCGTTTAATCTCCGCCATGGTTTCAGCACGGCGATGGAAAATGTAACGCCCCAAGGCAAACAATCGTACTCACAATACGATAATACAACGAATAAATTCCAAGATTGTACTGACTGATTTCACGTATCAATCTCTATACTGTTTAAGTGAAAAGCATTGAATAATGATAATGAGTCACTTTTCCGAAGTCCATGTTTATAATGTATATTCAAGCATGCTAGATGTTTATTGTTGCAAGTTGCAGTGTTGATTCGCAGCCACTAATACCGCGAACTACTATTAATCACAGTCCATCAAGAACTCTCGTGTATGTTGGATAACCGTCCACATTTGTTTATTACAATATTTTAAACGAGAATAAGTCGTATATTAATCCAGTCACATAAAAATAGACGAACACACATGCGAGGATCATATTTGCTTACTTACACTCAGAACAGGAAAAATTGTTAATGTCCAATGTCACTATATTTTCTGCTCTATGCGTAAATGAATAACAAAAAATAAGAAAAATATGATTCTTTAATAATGAAAGAAAAAAGTATAAATCGAATTGTGAAACTACCAACAGAGGGGCACAGTTCATCACAACGTTGGTATTTTCAATGTTAATAAAGTTTGCATTCCAACAGTAACATGCTGGGTGAGTGTTAAGCACAACACTTGTATTAGCCTCAAGTCTGGACACTTCAAACGCACACGAGTTTATAAAGTTTGAACACTGATACACTCAAGCACTGTTTTAACACTATAGGCACTGAATAAGACAAAATGAGGAACTTAGTAGCGTTTTGCGCAGTCGCCATATTGGCGGGGACTAGGCTGATTGAGTCCGTGTTAGTGACACGGGGAGTTCTTCAATCGAGAGGGTGCCTCTCCGGTTTCTGTCTCGGAAGGAGCCGAAGCCCGAGTCGTGAGTCCTAGGGGGGGACGTACCTACGAATATCCGCGGCATGTCGCACTCCTCGCATTTGTCGAGGAGCGGGTGGTTCCTGAACGTGCACATATGGCACTGCCAGGAGGATGAGGGCCGCTGGCCCGTGTAGATGTTGCTGTAGAAGTTCCCGGCGTCGTCCGGTTCTGGAATATGTTAAGCATCAAGTGAGATTGATAATTCTTACTAAGTTCGAGTCTTCAGTCACCCATCCCGGTCCTTTAAGCTACTGTCCGTTGAAGCTTTGCGAACTGAATGTAAGTAGGCAGGATATCGTTATACTAGCCAAAATACCCCAGCCTAGTGGCGGGTGTCACCAGTTTGAGGACTCCCCCCGGGCTCACCGAACGTCTAGTCAACATGGCGCCTATGAGCAATTTCACCCACTAATCATGTGAAGCATTTAGACGTCCAGCTGTGAAAGATTAATCAGGTTAGAAAACGTAAAAGCCTAACACCTAACAAGCTCAATATTTTGACCGAGATGAGCACGGAAAAGTGGGGTTTAAAAGTATCTCCTATGATAACGCTTCATGGAATTGAAGCGTATAAATTGCGATAGGCTCGCCCCCCATTACATAATCGTTATCTGTGAGCTGATAGCTAGCTCCATTTTTGCATATATTTCAAATATGTTTAGTGATTTGAATGTTAAATGCTGCGCAATAATAAAATAAATGGTATGATCTAAGCACGAACTATGCTAAACAAAGAGCTGAATATATAAATGTTTGCTGATTGTCTCAAGAATTACTACAGGCGGCAAATTACAAATTCATAGAAAAAATCTCTTCTTTAGACTACTAGTTTCAATATTCTTATTAATAGAACGTTATCAGTCATTTCAATAAGTGCGTGACGACCAATGACGTCAGTTGTCGAAACCCTCAGTTATCAACAATTCAAAAGGCAAGCCTACGTTGCTACAGTTAATAATGTTAGTAGTGGTTATGGTGCTTGGTAGTTGATGGGTAGTTATAATGTCGTACCGTGGCCAGTCATCTCCAGCCGCTTGGCGAGAGTGCCGCACTGGTTGCGCAGCCTTTCCACGTCGTCCCTTAGCCGCTGCGTCGCCGACATGGTGGGAGGGGGTCCAGCCAGGATCCGCGTCTCCTTGGTCAGCTGCGTTAGTCGGCCCTTCTCTTGTGCTAGCGCCATTGCTAGGCGTTCCAGCCTTTCTTTCTGGCGCTCGATCAAGGCACGATCTATAAAGTTTAGGGTATGGATTGGAAATTGTGATGATTGCTATAATTGAGTTACCTAGGTTTTTGTTTTTAGCGAAAAATCGAAGGTATCTAATTTATCGATCTTGAGAACACCTTTGCTTTTCCGATATTATTTCGAAGAGACTAAAATAAAAATTGGCTAGAGGATACGTTTGGTGGCAAGGATATATTCGCCGATACGTAGATAACGTACCCGCCAAAAGGGCTAACTTAAGCCCAAAAATTGCGAAACTGAACATCGAGTCTCAACGCTCTCAACCCAAATTGATCATATTATGATTTGCCGATCCAACTTTCTGAAAGTCATAGCGCATAGGTTTCTTCTAATTTTATTATAAAAGTTTAGAAAATACACAGTATTCTGTCGAAGAATATATGATACTGTCCAAACAAACTAGAAAAGTTTTCACCTGCCGACGTGTTGCGTGCACAATAAGAGAATATAAATTATGCACCTACGCTTTTTGCTCGCGCTGTGCGTACTAGACGCTGTCGCAACTATACCTAATTGTTGTTTTTAGAGCTTTACTGTCAAAACAACGGATGAACAGCGACTTTATTTTGTTTATTACTTTCCGCTGGTCATTTAAAATCACATCTTTTGATGGCATCATATTCCTTAGATTAATAAATGCTTTGGCAAGTTGTTCGAAACTGAATACTTGATCAAGAAAAGAGGAAAGGAGCAGCTAATAGCATGAACACCTTCTAGCTGCTCTGTTACTGTTACTTTTCACAAATGTACAAATGTTCAACCTATCACATGGACTGTGATTGGTTGGAAAACGTAAGGCGATAGTGCCCTGGGGTTTGAGCGAACTGGGGCATTAACCCTAGGAGTGTTCAACAAATAAAGCGAAATCTATCTTTGGTTCTAGCAAAAATATCGGCGTGGACACTGGTGGAAATCGGCGGGTATCTGCAAAAGGACTAGAGGTAGGAGTAGTTGTGGAGGCATTTAGGTAGCATTGAAAATATGTTGTTTTCTTACAAAGTCCTCCTCATACACATTAGACAAATGAGAACAGACTCAAAAATCCCCCAAAGACTAGCTAGCGGTACTAACATGATTTGAATTTGTAATTAGCAACTATAGCAGGTCACAGCCTAACAGCATAAAGCTACATTTTTCCTTAAGTGACTTATCAATATTGTTGTTGTTCTTAAGAATTTTGCTTATGCACAGTATTAATTTTATAAAAATACTTTTATGATTTTATCTAGACCTGTATTGCCATCAATTATCTTCTATATTAGATTAATATTGAGTCATGTCCAGCTGAATTGAGATTATCACTGTTTTTGTGAATCATACTACATTTATAGTACAAGGTAAATAAAAACACTAGATTACAAAATAAGACTTATTTTAGTGTTATTACTCATGTAATACTACTTACTACTACAAGATAGCCTTCAAAAACAGGCTTACTACATGATCCTAAATGTTGACAAAACTAGCCGAGTTTATTGGTTCACAGTTAAGGAGGAAACCATTGAATTAGAATACAAATTCTGTACCATCACTCATTTCCCCATACTTAAAATAATGGTAAATATTGATGACATGACAATGTTACTTCTCTAGTGTCCCTAACAAGAAGGAATCGGGCAATATTATAATGAGGGAATGGAACTTGTTGAAAGCTAGTAATTAATAAATCATGAACTCACCAACAGTAACTGATCCAGGCGGTTCAGGCGCGGCTCTGGTAGGCCTGGGCGAGTCAATCCGCGAGGGGTGCGCGGGCGGTGGCGGCGCCCTACGCCGCGGCGGACGCGCCGTGCTAGGGCTCACCGTCACCGTCACGTGGCCCTCAAAACCCCCATCATCCTCCCGTGTGTCTCTCACAGGACTAGCCATATTCGAAGTTGGTGTACAAACAGTTAAATTCACAGATGTTATAGCCCTCGGACTATCATAATCTTCTAACCAATGATCACCATAAGCACGGCTCAAGTCCATATGACAATTGACATTAACTGACAAGTTTAGGGGATATCCCCTCTCTGGCCTGAATGTATTTGTTTTGCTCTCTTTTACAGGCTCGGTTTTGATCACAGATGGTGCGGGTGACACAGTCCTACAAGTATCAGCTTCTGGTTCTTTTAATGTCTGTTTAAATGCAATATCTGGATTCGGCTTAATGAAATCTAATGTGTTGGGCCGTTTTGGCTTCTCCTGTGGGCTTACTGGTTTAGGTTGTGGTTCCTCTTTTTTGATTGTTTTCTTTTCTTTCCCCTTTTCTAATCTTTCATGTAAGTTGTTTTTGATTTTATGACTTTTTAAAATCTTGTAGTTAGTACTTTCTGGTTGTTCTAGATCTTTTTGTTCCTCTTTTGGAGACACAACCTTCTCTTCTTGCGGTGGTATTATTTTCTCTTCTTTCAAGTTCTCGTTAGTTAGCTCCAAGTCGCTAGGAGACTCCGCACTGTATTTAGCATAGCAGTTATCTATGTTTATTACAGTGACTGGAGACACATTGTTGTTATTCCTAATTATTTCCTCATTTTTAGTCTCAACAATATTTTGGTTGGCATCAGTGTTCACTTTAGGCTGTTCAGGTGTATCAGTAACAGTGCTCAATATTGCTTGCTGGGGCCCATCGCAAGTGACAGATTTGAGTGCTGTGGACTTGACAGCTTCATGCTTCACTATGGGCTGGTTGCGGCACTTGATTGGCAGGTTGAGCCTGAGTTCATTGAGCTGGCGCGCGGCTGCCGACGAGGAGGCATGGTAGGCGTGCGTTAGGGAGGCCTTGACTTCACTGTGGAGGTGCTTTTCGCAGGCTTGCTTATCGTGACAGTACAGTTCGATCGTGTTCGACACAACATGATCAGGTACTCCGGGAAATTTCTGTTTTAGCTCATGAAACAATTGCATAAGCGATATATTAGTGCATGCGCACGGTGCAGGGCTCGCTGCGCTCTCAGAGGGGGCAGACATCGCCGCCCATCCTAGCGGAAGCCCACCGCTTCGCCGCGAATCCTATCCTCACGGGAGCGACACAAATCTTTCGCCACTCACCGGTGAAAACAATAAAACATTTTATTACCTAATTTGCACTGTAAATAACGTCTTGTCTATTTTGTGACGTCACAATCCCGAAAATCACGATTCTGGACAGTTACGTATACATACCCGAGTCTTTGCGCCAGTGACCACTCATGCTATGTTAATCCCGACAGTACACACATGACGAAAAAGAACACATACCGAGACAAGGCTGAATTTTTATATCTTTTGTTATCATACCAAAGCTTGATATTTCATGAAATTGCAACATACGTATGAGATGATGGTAAGCACAGTTATTTTAACACAATGCAAAATATATATTTTATGCCTTATAAAGTAAGACGGAAAACATAAAAAGCACAAAGGCAATAATTATTGCACCCAAAAATAAATTACGAAAATTGCACGACTTGTCAATCCGATTCTGCCATTTTGGCTATAGACAAGTAAGTAAAATGTTTTTATTTCTGTCTGCTGCCAGCTGCCATGCCAATATTATTGCCCAACTTTTCCTCACGTCATAGGTCATGTTAATTCTTTTGTACTAATATTTGATGTGTACTACTTCATCTTATTTATTTGATAAATTAAACATATATTGATTATTTGATATGAAGTCAACAACAATATTGATAGTATGCACTTACCTTTATCCCTGAAAACTCATGTTTTCTTGTTTTTAACTATTATTTACTACACATGCATTTAAAGTACGAAAACTGAAGCACAAGTGCAAAAATCATCTATACTAATATTATAAAGAGGAAAACTTTGTTTGTTTGTTTGGTTGTAATGAATAGGCTCAAAAACTACTGGACAGTTTTTAAAAATTCTTTCACCATTCGAAAGCTACATTATCCACGAGTAACATAGGCTGTATTTTATCCCGGTACGGGCAGTAGTTACCACGGGACGTGGTAAAACGGCTAGTATATCATAAAATGCGCGCTTGAAGGTATATACAGGGTCTATCAGGATACTTTAAAATCTAAAACATAGAAGACGATAAGATAAAAAAGTTAATTGGTGTGAATATCTATGACTTGACTTTGCCTTATTTCACTTTCGTAATGTTTTTTTTAGATTATTGGATTTTCTTGAGTGGTAAATGTGAACAACAAAAGCTACCAGTCCATCTATGTAGTAAGGAATCCTACTGAATGTATGATTTCCCAATCAAAAAAGAGACATTTGTTTGTCTATGGTCATGTTTTGTCCAATGGCAGATGTCAGCTGTCTTTTTCATTAACAGACTGTCACTTTCCTAATAGCAATTTCAGATTGTTTTGATTAGTCAGATACCCAAATAACTAATTAATTAAACCCTGAACCATGGTTGACGACCTGAGGAAGTATCTAAACCACTTGCTGGAGAAGTTAGTATACGCATGACAGTATTTTTTATGCGACAAGAGAAAATATTGTACGTATAAATTCTCTTGTATTAACATTGTTTTAGGGTAAATGGGCTGCATTGTATACTTATTACTGACCGTGATGGCGTGCCTTTGGTTCGGGCAGTAACGGAGAGGGCCCCTCAGCTAGCATTAAGGCCTAACTTTATATCCACATTCGGTATGGCGACTGATCAGGCGAGCAAACTTGGCCTAGGAAGGAACAAAACCATAATATCTATGTATTCTAGTTATCAGGTAATGGACACCATCATTTGTAACTTTGGCATATTACTTGTTAATTATAGTCTCTAAAAGTTCTTAATTTAATAAAGAACTGTTCTTGTTATTCACCAAATAATTTAAAAAAGTATGTTGTCACAAGGTGGCCTTCACAAAAAATCCAATACCTTTATCAAAAATAGTACTTTTCTTACATTAACTTTTTGATACAATGAGAATGTTTCTGCTAATTTATATACTTCTACAATCTTACACTCCCTTTGAATTCATTTAAAGCTATATAACTTTCACTGCCCTATGTTTGATTATTCATGACCTAATATTATATTTTTTAATGGACTCCTTTGCAAATTATTGCAAAACAGTAATTAGCAGCTGATGACCTAATTTTACTGTTTCAGGTGATACAAATGAACAAACTACCATTAGTAATCACATTTATTGGTAGCGACAACTGTAATACTGGCCACATATTGTCTCTGGAAAGTCAAATAGAACCATTCTTAAAGGACTTAGCAGCTGTGGTGGCAGACGCACCTTGAGTTTAAACCTCTTTTGTTTGATTTTAAGTCCATTTAAAATGTAAGAGCCATATTTTTTTATTATTTTGATTTTTATACTGAAGAGAAAAATTTATTTATCAGTAAGGAAAGGTGTGGTATAATGTTGCCATTCTAAAGAATGTGTTGAACATTATTAAATTGAAGGCACTTTGAGAGCTCTCACAAAAATTTACATTATTCCCTTGAAATTCAGTCATGTAGTTATGTGAACAGACATCTTATCATACTTATATATTACTTAAGTAATTGTATATAAATATTAATACTTTTATAATATAGTTAGTACTCTAAATAAGCAGAAATAAAATAAAAGCCAAATTTGTATTTCTATGCACATTTTATTTACACACTTGAGCTATAAAATAATGCATTTCATTATAGGATGGTAACATTAAAGTTTTGTGGCAACACAGCCATTCATCATGTACTGGCAGCATAACACTTAAAACAATCAGAGATGGATAAAATAAAACACTTAAAATTGAATCTTATTCAAACCATATTAAAGAACATTTTATTTTCTTTCATAAATATTGAATAATAAAAATTAAAAAGGGCGAGGGAACTCGACAACTGAATATGTGAACTACCTATTCAGTTGTCGAGTTCCCTCGACCTTCTTTCGTCTCCATCATCAGGTCAGCTCCAAATCTTTACTGTTGCATAGTGTTATAAGACATACACCTTATAGTCAAGTTTTTATTCTGTGCTTTCCTACAACTTTCAAAAGTTGCCCTGAATTTCTCAGGGTTTCCATCATCAGATCCTGACTTGAAGATTATGGGACCACCTGTAAGGTATACCCTATCAAACTAAAAAATAATTTAATAAAATAGTCCATAAATAGTCCTACGAACGATGTTTTAATAACAGCACCTGAACAATTTTGAAAGCATTTTTTTGTATGAGGGTATAAAAAAAATAAATTAGAGAGTATGCCATATTTTTTAAAACATTTTTGGCTTTTTTTGAGATACGTCACATTGTTATAAGACGTGGGGCAATTTTGTATGGATTGTGATCCATCTTTATAAGATAGATGATAGGTGTCTTTGTAAACGCTTTGTTTGGCAGTGACTCCGTAAACGTGCGCGATTCTGTCTTCTGGAAAAATTTGAATGTCTTGTCAAGTTGTGCTCTTAAAATAAAACATCTCATAAAGAAATCTACAATTTAATTGAAATATTGCTGAATCCCAATAATAAATTACATACAGCCAGTATGATGTTACAACCTTTTTGCTCTTAAACTGCACCTTCTTTCATACTGTGCCACTATTCAGAGGTTGACGGGTGTGATGAGCGCTTTTCCTGTGAGGGCGTTCACCACGTTGTTGGCGGCTAGCACGCCTATGTCGCTGCGTGTGCGCACTGTAGCGCTACCGATGTGCGGGAGCACGACTGTTGAGGTAGAACATGATTAGTGTTTAAAGTTATAAGGAGTTATCCATGGCAAATTCATATTTGCAGTAAAGGGAATCAGCTGGTATGGCAAAAATAACTTGGTGAGTCTGAAGTGAGGTTTCAGTCAATTTCTAGGGACAGAAACTTCTAGCTGGCTAGTATGCAGTTAGTCTGTTTACTTTGACTTATTTCCAAAGTAGGTAGTTGCTTTTATTTACAATGACAGAACTTGATGTTTTGGTAGCTCCCGTAATACCCATCATCATCTCGCCACAAACAGTTGGACAAACTAGGTACAGGATCGTTAGTTATTGTACCTATCTTGGGGGCAGCCTATAATTGCGTCAAGTCATGACATTAGTATATATTATCAATACTTACATAGATTAGGTAATGTGAGCAGCTTGTGGTCTCTGGGCAGAGGCTCCGGGGTAGTCACGTCAAGTCCAGCCGCGTAGATCTGCTTGTTCTTCAGCGCGTCATACAAGGCTTCCTGGTCGACTAGGTCTGAAAAGGAATGCATGTAATAAGGTTCCTATAATCCGTTTTAGTTGTTTCCTTAAATTCCAGATTTATTTATGTACATCAACAAAACAGCATTAAAGTTTGAAGGGTTTACGCTGTTTTGATAACTAAGCTCTTTGCAAATGTCAGCAAAATTGCGTCAGAGCTTTATTTTCCATGATCTTGTAAATAGCTACTGGTTGATAGCAATTACCAATCTTATCTCCAGGATTGGCAATCGGAAATTTTAGATAACAGTGAATCTGGGTAGGACTTGTAACACAGGACTTCACGTTAAGCAGTCGTATACATTTTGATCTATTTGTCGAATACTGGTCCTCATGCTATTATTGTTATATTGTATTTGTATTTAATAGAACAATTACGCGGCCTCAATCCTTCTAGTGTGAGAGGAGGCCTGTGCCCAGCAGCGGGACGATAAAAAGGCTGTAACTAACTAACTATGTAACTAGAGGCCTATGATCGAAAGACCCTATGGATTAAGGCGGCCAACTTTCCGAAAACTGAATGCGGGACTTAACCTTTCGTGAAAGGGGGGGGGGGGGGGGGGGGGGGGGGCATTGAAAAATGATCGGACGGAACTGATAAAATAAAAACCGTAAGCAAAAAGCTATAATTTAACCTATCAATATCGTGTCACAGCGTGCACTAATGTCTTATTTTCAAAATCATTAGGCCTCACGAGTTCAGTAGAAATAAAGAGAACGAGATTATATTATAGGTAATCTGTGTTCCTGCACAGTTGAGCGTGCGCGCAGGTGGGTGTTGTGTAGAAGCGTGGTAGAAAAATAGGGATGCGGGACATACGGGACGCATACAACGTTTTGCGGGACTATTTTACTAATAATTTCAAAACGGGATTTCGTCAAGCATTGCGGGACGGTCCCGCAGAATGCGGGACGGTTGGCCGCCTTACTATGGATTAAGGTACCCTACCTCCACGTCCAACATTGATGACGATAGCATTGCTCTTCATCTTCCCCAAGGTGTCTTTGTTGATCATGTGTTTGGTCTCGTTGGTCAGTGGAACCGCCAGCACTATGAAGTCGCTTTGCGCCAACAGTGTGTCTAGATTTACGAATTCCGCACCCAACTCCTTGCCTGGAAAGAGAAAAATAGAGAATTTTCTTAAAATCGACATGATTCCTTTAGATTTTGTCTACCTTATATGTATTCTTCATTTCTTTGTTACAATTTTACTTACCTAACCTAAAGACGAAGCTCTTCTAGATCAAGTTTATGGTTGTTATAACATTATTTGTAGATCTTTATCCACAAGATACAACAATATTATAGTTCGGCCATTCAGAGAATGCGTTCCTGACACGTCGCGATTGAACTGACGACGTAACTTTGCAATGGCGTTGCAGTTACGATAAAAATATTTTTGCTGGTTGTTTACCGTTTTAACAATTGAGGAGCATTAAAACAACATTATTATATCAATAATCAATGAATGTTATTACGTCGTCAGTTCAATCGCGACGTGTCAGGAACGCATTCTCTGAATGGCCGAACTATAGGGCCTTATTGTCTTGTCCCATACAAGAATTTGACAGTTCCAAAGGTTCTCTAGATAAAAGGGTTAAAGGTAATATAGAATAAGTACCTTCAGGCTTCTCCCTGTGGCCAGTGTACAGGAACTTGGCAACCTCGAATCCAGCGAGGCGCCTGACCACTGCCTGTCCGATTCCTCCCAATCCAATGATGCCCACAGTGCTGCCTCGGATCTCCTGACCGAGGACCTTGTCGAAACCGATCTCCCATTCGCCCCTGGTATTCAACGATGTCATATTAATTATAATTAGATTATTTAC
Organism: Helicoverpa zea; assembly: GCF_022581195.2. Lineage (NCBI taxonomy): Eukaryota > Metazoa > Arthropoda > Insecta > Lepidoptera > Noctuidae > Helicoverpa > Helicoverpa zea. The sequence continues at coordinate 9,998,723 of NC_061469.1, read as the reverse complement.
ATTGAGAAAAAGAAAACAGAGTTGGAAATGGAATACCGACATGAGTTACCACATAGCATTTATTTGAAGTAACTGTCAGAAATTTTGCAACTTTTACCTAAGACACTCGAACATTCTCTCACAATCTGCTCTCCCAACCAGCAGAAAACACCGAAAATAGGTATCTTGTTTGATTATACCTTTGAATGCCTTTGGATGAGACAAATCTAGAGTGATTTTCCTCTTTTCAACTAATTACCTGTGAACCTGATCCAGGTTTTCAGTGAACCGCCTAGCGGCGCCAAGCATGAGACCGATAGCGATTTCGGCGACAGCTGATGACAGCACATTGGGAGTGTTGGAGAGCTTGATGCCTCTCGCTCTTAGCTCATCCAAGTTGCAGTGGTTGTAGCCTGCTGAGGCTGTTGCTACCAGCTTCAGTTGAGGACCTAGGGATATTAATAATGTTTGAGCAAAATCGGAATAAAAGAAACGAGGAAAGATGAAGAAAATGTTTGTTGCGATATAATAATTTATTTAATACTAGCTTCCGCGTAGAGTTCGGTTATATCGCGTTTCCAAGATAAATCTTCAAAAGTCCGGGATAAAAACTATCCTATGTTCTTTCTCAAGGTCAACTCTATCTCTGTACCAAATTTTATTAAAATCAGTTCATTGGTTTAGACGTGAAAGCGTAACAGACAGACAGACAGAGTTACTTTCGCATTTATAATATTAGTAGTGATGGAATAGTCGAAGTTATTTCGCATTTAGGAGAAAGTTGACACTCAATAAATATAAGCGTGTTCGGAGACTACTTTAGGGGTAGATCATCTTCATTGTGGAATTCAATATAACGCAACTCCTAAATCCAAAAAAAAAAAATAATTTGCATTGCATCATTTTGTGGGTCGGGCCAGCACACCTCTATTTATTTATAGATTTAGGTCTATCATTCGATAAAATCTGCGATAACGAGATGAAACAAACAGTATCGAATGTCTAGATAACAACTGAAATACGCGATGCCATTGGTACGCAGGTATTTACATAATTTTTTTACGATTAGAAAATCTGGTTATGGTCTGAGGAAATAAGGAGAAATTGCAGACTTATAGACAATCAAACTATAACTTTGTGGGATCCATTCCAGGATCTCGATAACGCTTTCGAATAAATCAATCCTGTAGTATCCAAACTGCTTCATATACTTATACCTACCGATTTCGGTAGCCAAATAGGCCAGGCAGCCAACAAGGGCGTAATTCATTATAGCTTGGATGTCTTAAAGCTATGGAATATTTACCAGCCTTATCCAGCAACTCCTTGCTGATAGCAAGGTTGGAGATCCATACGAGGGCAGAGGACCCTGGGATGAGCTTCAAGAGGTCATCTTTGGCAAGAGTACGACCCTCCTCATCGAAGTTCAGGTATTTTGTTTGGACTACTGTAAAGCTGCAAGAAGGATTAATTAAACTCAGGTAAAATGTGGTTTTGCAAAAAATATGAATACCTAGTCCTACGTAGGTGTAGTAGTATTTTTAAATCCTGCCAAAGTTGTTATCCTAAAGGCGTGCTCTTGACGTGATTTGGGTTTATAGGTTTTGTATGTTGTTAAAGTCATTATGCGGTGCAAAGAAAATGGGACCGGAAAGAAGTCTTAAGATTTTGATGTGATTGCGATTTCTCAATTCATTACAAATAAAATCTTCGCACTTAGTTTCTCTGTCAATATAAGTGTTTCTGTGTTTCCATGATGAGATTATAAGGTTATCAGCAAATCAACACACATAAAAAATCGATGTTCGTAAACCGTTTAGTTTCACATTGTCAACTACGATTAGGTGCGGGTATAAACTCTCGTGGTATGTCACAGTGTGGCTTACTTCTATGTTCTTATACTTAGGTACGTCAAAGAGTGATAATTAGGTACCTATATTGTACAAATTATGAATACAGTTTAAATACTGTTTGGTTCATCATCATTGAAACCTACCTATCTGAAGTACCTAATACTGAAAAAATCAAGATGGAATTTTGTTTAGAAGATAAATTAAAACCTGCATACCTACTATATCTTTGAAATAAATAAATACTTAGGCATTCCCCCTAAAAACTTGAGACAAACTTTCAGAACAATTTTTAAGTTCACCTCAGGTGAATGAACCATACCTATGAGGAAAATCAAATAATAATAACACATAATTAGTAGTCTAGCAGTGATATAAATTACTAGTTATAATATGTAGATGCGAGCGAATAACTTGAAATGGCCTTGTCTAAAACACATTAATAGGTCATTACCATCGCGAGACACCGAGTTATTTTCGAGCGACCACTGCAAGCATGAAAACATTCTACTGGCTTCCTTCTACTAATACCAACTATGTATATGCACAACAGGAAAACTTGAACATTGTTATTTAAAAGCCAATAAGTCACTTAACACAAGTAGTCTAGTTAATTTTCTGATAACATTCAAAGTATAAATCTATCACTATAAAAATAAATTAAAATACGTAAAGTGTATGAAATAGGTACTTACTGTTCCTGTAATACTTTCAGTCCCGCCGGCGGAAAATCTTTGGACGACACCAAAACCTTTAGATTTTTCGTCATTGTGCTATGTGCAACACAGCTTACCGGCAACAAGACACCGACTAACGCCACTACAACTACATTATGTACAATCATTGTTTATATACCTACCTAACACCTTGAAAGATATGGTATCTCGCTATTGAAATGTACGTATTGCTAGGAGGCGGAACGAAAACGTTGTGTGGCCGCCTGTCCGGCTGTATAGAGTCAAGGCCCCGGGTCCAGAAAAAAATATAGAGCGGCTAGATGCCGAGTGGCGGGAAGACTGGTCAGAAATGGTCTCGATTAGCTATGGTCCGAGTTTGTTTTGATATCGCAACGTCAATTTGATAAAACCAGAACATAAATTAGCTGTTTTTAATTTAAGTTTTACGTACCTCTTATGTATTTGGGCATGCTCTTTTAACATGTTTAATTAATTGAAAGCTTTAACTTAAACGCTTCTGATTAGACTTGTAATAATGCCTTATAGCTTTCGACTTAAATGTAGGTAAATAACTTTTAAAATTCAATAAATGTATAGGTAGTTATCGGCACGAATCTTGAGCTCTGACCTACATCTGCGCAGAAGTGATTTATTAGCAAAAGACCAATCCCGAGTGACGGCTATGACGCGATGCACTGCGGGCCAATCACCGCTTTAGCCCGCTCCCGCGCCTCACTTCATACCACAAAAGGGACCCCAATAAATTACTTCTGCGCAGGTGAAGGTCAGCGCTCAAGATTCGTGCCGATGATTATAGGTAAGTACCTACCCGGTTATTTCAAAATATTATAGCCAATATTAATAACAGAAAAATCTCTCAATTAATTAAGTAGTCGTTAATTAATTATTATTACACTTAAAATAATAGGTTTTATTAATTAATAGGTTTCTGAGAAAATAATTGAGGTTATCATTATCATCATTGACAAGATTGACAAACATTAACGAAGAAGGTTAAAAATATATAAAAAAAATACATTTGCAATTTGGTAGATATAATAAATAACAAAACTTTTTGTTACAAAAAAAAAACTTTTTGCATTTCCGTGTCTGTCTTTTGGCGTTTATTGGGTACCTTCGGTGTAAGGGTCTATGCACACCACGTTTTTTTAACGCGCCGTCGACGTGCTGCAGAGCAGTCCTGCAGTCCTGACTTAGGTGCGTATCTCGTCGGTATCGCTACAAACGCGCTTCGACGGCGCGTGTGCAACGTGGTGTGCATAGGCCCTAAAGTTATTGTCGATACCTAGGAAAAAAAGCTTAAACACGAAGTAGCTGTTATTAACCGTTAAGGAGTTCCCTTGAGTCTGTCGTACGTACCCATAGACGTTATATAGTAAATATCTGCAGATGCTAAAAAAACGGTGAAGTTGTAGGTACGACCATAGACGTAATACAGTATTATACTTCACAGTCTATGGTCGTACTTAAACCTTCACCGTTTTTAGCATCTGCAGATATTTTCGAGAGGTGTCTGCGGTTTCCATAATCAGGTCCTGACATGGGCTCATCTTGAAAGGATATCCCATAAAGAACTGATTTATCATACCAGTTCATGCGTCTTTAAATTAAGAATCTCATCTTTTTTGGGAAAGTCAAAAAATAAGACGCCATTGTGTGTATAAATGTATAATTTATTTAAAATATACAAAAACGTAAATGCAATGTTATAATATTCTATACAAAATCTAGCTATTGTTGAGTAATTGTCTATCTACCTATATGTATAAAATTGTTTATTTTCAACAAGGGAACAGCATCGGCTTGCCTTCTAAGCCCAACAGAACGTTTTTGGCCGATATGGACGCCATCTTGTTTCTGGTCTCAACCGTTGCGCTACCCATGTGAGGTATTATATCTGAAACAAATATTTAAAAAAAATGTTTATGCTGATGGAAATCCCCAAAGGGAGGGCCTGGGAGCTTATTCTTCTTAGAAAGCAATATGCGGTCGACACCGATGTTGCATCATTTTGCGGATGTAGGTACACAACATTTGAACCTATGCATGATTGGATAAGCGTTCGAGAACCCCCTCGTTCCTATCATTCATCTAAACTTGGATGCATCTCACTTCGGCCTTCTTCCTGGGCCGTAAGAATAGCATAGTTTGTCTTTGAGTTCATTGAATAATGTACCTACTGCGCAACTTGTAAGTATTGAGCAAATCCTTCCAGAAGAATTAATAGTACCTAACTATAATAATAATTGTTCTAACAAACAATATTAAAATAAGTAATTGAGGTTAATAGTTATTATTTTTATAGTTATTGAGGTCTTTTACAATAATTATCTTTAACTAAAAAGTATTAATTAGAATTTACGACAGCATTAACGATGACACGAATACTTACATTGGTGATTGGCAACGAGTTTTTACCGGTTACATTAAGATAAATAGACACAACTAGGTACCGTGTGAAAACCTTTGTAAGTTCTTTATTGATAAGTGTCTTTAATTGGAAGAATTATTTTATATTAAGTAACTTGTGTATCTACTGTTGAACGTTGGCCTCACTCAACGAACGCCAACCGTCCCGTTTTTAGGCGGCCCGTATCCTTTCATTGCCAGCACCTCTTCTAATCATCAGTCTACCGTACCTACAATAGAAGGTCTTACACTACGTTTGCCCAAACATGGTCTTCACTTGGACATTTTTGTGGACGGCAGTATGCTTCTCTCTCTCTCTTTCTTCTCTCTCTGTTCTCGCGTCTTTTAAAAGAAAGTAAATACTTACAGCAGTTAGGAAGAGACATAAGTGGGTGGTCTTTCCCTATGGGCTCTGGAGTCACCACGTCCAGTCCAGCCGCGAAGATCTGCTTCTCTTTGAGCGCAGTGTAGAGGGCTTCTTGATCTATTAGCTCTGTTAATAGAATAGTTCGGTTAGCAAATATGACGAAAGCATGTGCATTGCATTTGATGTTATCAAGTTTTCAATTAGCAGCAATTTAATTGAACATACTTTTGCCATTATGGTTTTATGCAGAGGTCGAATTATATTTTATCTCATACTATTTTACATAGTACATATGACTCTATCGGCTGTTGTTATCTAAGCTGTGTATCTAATTCCTTCTAAAAACCCCACCCTATCTGCCATAAGGATACTCTTTCGGAAAGCCTCAGCTTACCTCCCCTTCCAATGTTGACTACAACAGCAGTCTTCTTCATAGTCTTCAAGGAGTCTACATTGATCATGTGTTTGGTCTCCTTGCTCAAAGGGCACGCGAGGATCACTTAGTCACTTTCTTTAAGCAATTGTTCTACTGGCACTCTCTCTGCTCCTAGGGTTTTAGCTGTAAAGGTAATATCATATTACAGGATTACGTGAAATTGGTCTAGAGAGCTCCACTTTCAGAAATTTTTATCAAAGTTATTGTCATGTTAAATTAAAACCAAATTGTCTTTGCAAATTTTAATAGTTATCGCCAAGTATGACGTACTTAGTTAACATTTATTTCGCGCTCGTTTTATATTTGAATGAAAATCCAAAGCTAGAAACTTTTCATATATTTATGTCGGTTACCATCAAAATGTTTGCTTACGTAATATTTGCAGACCGATCGCTCGTTATCATTCGTCATTTAAATGGCAGATAAGCGTACTACAGAATCAGACAAACGATACGTACTATCTGGGATTTTTGTATAGTTTCTCGTATCTCACATGTACTTAATGATAAATAACTGTAGTTTTCTCTTGGAGAGCATTTTACATTCATGCACTTTAGCAAGTGTTATGCCAGAGGTGCGAAACTAGACACTGGTTTATTTATTTAAATCCTCACCTTTATGAAATGAACTGTAGTATTAGGAGACCGAGTAGTCTATCCAAAGGCATTATCCTTGTAAAAAGTTTACATACCCTGAGGTTTATCAGTTCGTCCGCTATAAATGAACCGAGCAACATCGAATCCTCTTAATCTTCTGAGCACAGCCTGTCCAATGCCGCCGAAGCCAACGATGCCGACTGTGCTGCCCGCGATGTCTTGTCCTACCATCCATTGTACGCCGTACTTCCATTCACCTCTGGAAGAGAAGATAGGCCCATCTAGATAGTAGCTACCATCCATGATTTTACATTGTCATGGTAAAGAAGTGACGGTGAGAAAGACCAAGCTATATTATTGCAGACCATGTATTTAGACCTCTTCATTTTGTAAGGAGGTATAAAATCTCTATCAGGTTTCTTAATTTTCTAATATTATATTATTATAGATTAGATTAGTGTTGGCTAGGTACTGCTCGTATGTCTAATTAGGAAATGGGCTTTCCCCAATTAGGTACGTTTTCAATTGGTGAGCGATAAATGACGCATATGAACGAATAGATTAGGAAATGCTACTGACGTTCATCAGTCATTTAAATTAGTAACAAGGACGAATTACTTGTTTGGGCTATTCATAACGAAATATACGTAGGTCATGGTAATGGTACATCTATAGAAACATATCTACGCATAGGAATGACGATCAACCGAACATGAGTCTCTTATTTTCTTTGAATGTATTGAAATGACACCAACATTTTTATTAAATTCGGCATAGGGTAGGTATTTTCGCTTGGTGCAGGATTGCAGTCAAGTTTTGACATAGGTATTATTTGAGGTCAACGTAAAACAATAGGGAATGCCGAATGAAACAAAAATTGACATAAAAAAATCTTCTCCTAAGTACCACACTTACGCTTCCAATTCCTGGACTCCTTCCTTAAACCTTCTTGCAGCTGCTATCAGGAGACCCACAGTGATGTCTGCCACTGCATCATCCAGGACTTGAGGAGTATTCCCTAGAGGTATACCGCGCTTCTTTAGCTCTGGTACATCTATGTGATCGATGCCTGATGCCATTGTCGTAACTGATTTCAGTTGGGGGCCTGAGAAGTTGGATATTTTATGGAGTTTAGTACCTAGAGGTAAATTGACTGTTTGGATGGCTTAAAGAAAAGATATTGGCATTGAGAGTAGGTAAATCCTTTTTTTATGAGCGTTGGTAGAGTTCTATTTTTTGTCTATTTTCAAATTAGGATGGTTAGGTAATAACCATGCATGATAAGTGGATTAGGAGATTCTTTTTATCTCTCTATACATATAGAAACGTAATTTGCTGCATTTTTTAAATAATCCTTATTGTATGAAGTCTCATCCAAACCTGCCAAATCCAGCAGTTCTCCAGTGAGCTTGTGCTTGGTGTTCCATATTAAACCATCAATTCCTTTGAGATTCTTCTTAATCGTCGGCAAACTTTCTGGTTCGTAGTCCAGGTGCGGTATAACTACTGCTTCAACCCTGGGAAGGATAAATTCATTTACAGTTCAAAAACGGTCATCTTTAGTCTCGGTACCTAATGAATTGCGAGCTATTCCTTTAAGAAACAGGAAATACGTAATACATGTATATAGAAGAGGTATTCAAATGACAGATTAGAAGTAGTTAATTATTCATTCAAGTGGCTAATTTACTCACTTGTTTTTCAATAACTCCAATCCAGCGAGCGGGAACGACTTATTCACAATAAGAACTCGTTTCAGCGACATCTTGCGGATAATCTGTTATAAGTCTATTTTAGATAATATTCTTACAACCGTATTGACCGATACTGACTCCACAAACTTAAATTCGCGACAGATGTATTTATGTATTGGCAATTTATCAGAATAAAGATGATAATCCTTTTATCTATTGTATCACTATAACGCGGTCATTCATTATAATATTGTGATATAAATAATCTCGATAAGGGCGCCGTAAATGCTATGATGCAATACTATTTAATGATGTTATAATGCAAAATTGTGATGTTATACGCACAGACTATGTAAGGAACGATAACACTAACGTAAAAACGCACATTTTCAAATTATGTAATCGTAGCCTTGAATTATTGCGCCATCTAGTGTTGAGTAGCGAGTGTTATATTTTCATTTTAATATTACGTCGAATACATAGATGGCGCTGACGGATTCTATTTTATGAAGTTGGTTTTACTTACGAGTTAGACTTGATTTTATTCAAATATTTTTTGGATTAAAATTAAATTTTTTCTCTTTCAGATATTGAAATTCAATATCGATATTTACGTGTGCGTAGTATAAACGACACTTGAGCAACTAGATTTAATTAGACAGTTAAACACTATAGCCGGCCTACTTGATGCAACGAAATAAGTCCTGCCTGACATGAGGGCCTTTCTTGACCACCAAGAGTGGTGCTGCTTCGGCTGAATTTCAGACCTCCAACGCATCATCACTGGTTGAGGGGGATAGTCATGGAGAATAAAATGACTCGTCCTTCCTTACTCCGCGGGGATAGTTCATGTATTAAACTGGAGAATTCCTGATTCCTGAAGTTCTTCCAGGAGATGAACCATAGCGAAAATTCTCCTCATAGGCCTTGTTTTGTTTAGGTACTTCTTTCCCATCAATACAGGTAGCTGAACGTAGGTACAAAATTATCATAAATGAAAAACCATTTAGTATTATACCAATATTTACAATAAACACTCCACATGTGTTAACAATTTATTGTTTTGCATGTACCGTTGTAAACATCACTTAATAGCCACAATACACGCACTGCATTCAAGTAGCGGCTACTTACATAAGCCAGCAATAATTCGATGATACGTACAATTACAATATTTTTAGACAATCATTTTAATAAAACTTAGCAGACGTGTTACATGTTGATGTTAGAATTATTATTGAGATTCTCGCCATTATCTGTCCATGTGTGGTTCCGAAAGCAGATGTGCGAAGCTGGCAGCCTGACAACGTGCGGTTTAGTACTTGTAGGCAGAATATGCGAACATACCATTGTCCCATCGTAAACCTTGCGTTACTGCTCTTTATCTTTCCATTTTCATTATAGAACCTCTTTGCTTCTTATAGGGGATAAATTGCTAGTTAACAGAATTAACGCTTACGCACTTGTAAAAGGTAAACTATGAAGATTTAATAGAGTTCCATTCTTAGTTAATAGCCTACAAATAAGTAAAGGTGTTTGGATCGCCTGCTTTTTGTTCTTTAGGGTCTTAAGACAGAGACAATTTTAGAAAACGGTCTATCGTTAGCGTAAGTTTTAAGTTTTTTTGTTTGTCGATAGAAAGCGATAATATGCGCAGATGCATTTGGTTTAAAAGGTGGAATTTGTCGATGTTTATTGGGATAGTATTTTATTTTCGAATGAATTTGCACTACAGCGTATTATTGTTCGTTTGGTGGCAAAATGCGTGTCCCTTTTATGCACGACTTGCCTGTATCTGTAAGTAGCATAATGTGTCTGCTATATTCTGGGCTAGACAAGAATAGTTTTATGTTAATTGTGTTTTTAGTAAAAAAAAAAAAAATATTTTATTACTAGATATACTATAGAGCCTATGCTAGCTAGGTTACATTTCACTAGAGAACTGCCTAACTAACTTAGAAAAAGTACGTATAAACAAGCACCGACCGATATGGATGTATTTTTTATTTAGATGTAAGCTGGTGTTCCAGTGGTATTTATACATGTTTCATTAAAAGCTAAGCCGTTTAAAAGTTGTTAGCTACTTTTATTCAGTTGACCTAATACCATAAAGTTAATTTGAAACTTATATGACAAGTTGAAAGATGGTTCGCATTTGTCCTCCACAGTTTGCCAAATGAATCTGTTTATAGGTCAAGGGTGCATTCGATGGACAGTTGTTTTAGAGAAATTATGTAAGAACTCGTTTGTAACCCTGGTATAGTTATCGGCATGGATAATGAGCTCTCGGCGGAAGAGTGGGGATCGCTTTGCGCACTGTACCTATACTTAAGGCAATAAACCAATAAATCACTTCTGCGCAGGTGAAGGTCAGGGCTCAATATCCTTGCCGATGATTATAACTGGGTTGAGGAGGTGAAATAGGCAGTCGCTCTGTGTAAAGTTGCTAATCTAGCTAGTATGCTAGTACTCAGCTGCATTTGGTTAGACTGGAAGTCTATCCTACTGTGAGGTTTTACGTTACGTGAATAAAACACATGTCGTATAGTCGTGGATTGAAGCCCCTTTTTATTAAAATAACAACTATTTATAGCTCACAAATATCTTAACTCAGCAATCCTTTAGTGCGACTCAAATTATCATTGTATGTTGCAGCTAGTATGAAATTGTTACGGTAAAACTACTAATTCATACATTACACCTCCCCTCAAAAAGTTCACATCTCACCTCCCATTAAAAGAAAAAAAAAATGTGTCGCTCTAAAAAATAGCTGTTAACAAAATAACTAATTAAAAACAATAAAGGAACATTTTTTTTTACATAATTCGTATTGAGCCATAAAACAATTTTGTATTATTTTTATGCACAATGTACTCTCTATTATTTTTTTTAATTTTTACATTTGAATCCAAATCTTCAATAACTTCAAAAGGTCCCTTATAAAGTTTATCTAATTTATCGCCTACTTGGTTTTTTATAGTTCGGCCATTCAGAGAATGCGTTCCTGACACGTCGCGATTGAACTGACGACGTAACTTTGCAATGGCGTTGCAGTTACGATAAAAATATTTTTGCTGGTTGTTTACCGTTTTAACAATTGAGGAGCATTAAAACAACATTATTATATCAATAATCAATGAATGTAGTTACGTCGTCAGTTCAATCGCGACGTGTCAGGAACGCATTCTCTGAATGGCCGAACTATAACAACAATAAATCTCCTGGTTGATATTTAATTGGATTAATATTTTTATCAAAAACATATTTTCGATTCTGTTTACATTTCAAAAGATTTTGACGTGCATCTGATTGTGCTCTCTGTAATCTATATTTAAGTTCCAATGGATAATTTTCGTAATTATATAATGGTTCAATATATTGATTAAGCTCGAATGGTGTATAATGTGTTTCGGAATGAACTGTAGTATTGTTTGAGAAACACCAGTAAGGTATCCAATCACTCCAATTAGTTCTATTGTTACCAATCTGTATTCTAAGAAAAGCACCCAAACTTTTATGGCTATTCTCTAAGGCTCCGATAGTTTCGTGATGGTAAGGCGTAGAATTTAATTTATTTATATTTAATCATTTGCAAATCTCAGACATTGTGTGGGACATAAACTCTGTACCTTTATCTGTAATTATTTCTGTCGGTATGCCATATCTTAATATAAAATTATTAACCAATTCTTTAGCAACTATAGCAGTTTCTTTTGTTTTTAAAGGATACGCTTCTATGTACGTAGTCAAATCGCATTGTACTGTTAAAATATATTTAAAATTATGATCATTTAACTCTAATGGACCCATAAGATCCAAACTAATTCGTTCAAAAGACGTATTAGGCGTGGTTGTAATAACCATGGGCTGCTTAATATTCGTATTTGAAAACTTATTTACTTGACAATCTTTACATTTTCTAACATGATCTATGACGTCATTAGTTATTCCTGTCCAGAAATATCGTCTCTTGATATTGTTTAGCATCCTGTTTACCCCAGCATGGCCACTGGTGGGTAACAGATGAAAATCATTCAGTATATTTTTTTTTTCATCATCATTTTTAATTCTTATGACATTTTGTATAATAAGAAACTTCGGTATATCAGAGATATTTTTTCCTACTTACACGATTGAAAAAGAAACAGGCAGATTATGCTTTTTATTTTATACAAGTAGGAACTCTTAATTTGTTTGATTTTTGAACGTAAATAGGTATAGACATGAACTTAATTACTTTGTGGGTAAATTACTTTTATTTGAGTTTGAGTTTAGCTTATATGTAAATAATAGTAAGTAAGTAGTAACAAATAAAGCGCAACATTAAATTGAAAAAGAAAATACCTAGTACATAGTCACGCGTAAAAAGAAAACTATATAAAAGGAAAACTTTGCATAATAAAGTAAATAAATGAACATCTGGCAGCGTGCTCAAACTCATTATAGTCCCGCTAAATATAAAATGCCATTCCATTTTCAACTTACGAATGCTTATGTCAACTCTTGATTTTTCCGTATTATTTTCCTTATAACCCGACTTGTTTAAGAAGGATACTTACCACATTTTTGTTTGAAAATATAAAGGTGTTTTAAACTTGGTAGTGTTATGTGAGGGTTGAGGAGCTATCGACCGTTGGTGGCGCCAAACTGGCGGCCATGGCTCGAGGAAATGCTAAAGGGTATTTCCTTTACTTCTTATGGTTTCAATGCAGAATTATGTTGTGGTACAGTTATAAATTGGTATTACACATCTGACTTCTATGTTTATCAATGGTATAAAAGAGGTTTTATGAATTAAACTATAGCTGCTGGAAAGCGGCAAGAACAGTCGAAGGTTTTTATAATCATATAAAACATTTTACCGATACATCATATTTTTCATGTATTTATAGAAAATGTGCAAAAACCACTTCAACAGACATAAAAATACGAAATACCATAAATCATTCAAGCAAGAACTCCAAGAGCAGACTAACATCAAAACTTTTTTTCTATAACACTTAAATTTAGAACGCATCTATAAATCAATCATACCGGCCAGGTAGTGACAGTGACGTCACAGCGTGCTCGATGACAACAAACGCAATTTCCGTTTCCCGAATAGTTCCCGCGCTCACCTGTCGCGTGCCGCAAGGTGGGGCGCGATTCGCGACCCTAAACAATAGCACCTGTGTTATATATCAGGTGTTAGGACTTCTTAACGTTCATGACAGCCTGGTACTTTCGTTTTTTGAATAAGGGAAAATTTGGTGGAAAATCGTGGAAAATTTTTGAACATAACCGTCTATAAAGGTTATACTAGTATAAAAACAAAAAAAAAAGCGAATATTGCATTACTTAATTTATCTGATTCATAACTTTTAGCATGCTTTCAATTTAATTGTATTATGATAACACAAAACCTAAGTAGATTTGCCTATAAATTCGTATTTGGTAATAACATAATACTTTTAAGATGATATAATCATGAAACTGAATTTCAAAGCTGCTAAAACCTCTATTACAAAGAGCAATATATCTAAATTGGCTAAGAGTTAATTTACGATCTTTATATCACAAGAAAATTAATGAATCCATCTTAATTTTGGTTTGCACATCTGCTACACAATAACTATACTTCCCAAAGAAATTATTTATATTTAACACGGTAAGAGTTTTCAAAGAAATAGAAATGTTGACGTTTCACCAAATAAAATTGTAGACAATTAGTCATAAGAGCAAAGGTCGCAAATAGTTCTGCTAACCTATGTTAATCTTTTCCTCCTGCAAAATGAACCTTATAAACTTGAAAATAAGGTGGTTTGTAGTTCTAGCTAGAAATTAGCGGCAAATCATAAAAAGTTCAACTAATGACACAAAATATTGAAGTTATTTACAGTTAACTATTTAGTATTAAATGGCAGCGCGACGTTTTCAATCAACCATTTTCGACTTTATTCCGTTGATATTGGATGTCGAATTCCGGGATAGAGTTGTTTATTTTTTCTTTGTTAAGTTTTGAGGCAAAGGAACCCACATGTGCAGCCTGCTGTAAGTCGTTAGTTTTATTTTTTATTGTTAGCTCCTTGGCACACACAAATTCGTGTCAACACAAATTGACACAGATGTTCCAGTAAATTATTATGAATTTGTGGAAAAAACTTTTGGAAGCAGCCCCAGTATTTATTGAAGATTACTACTGAATGCTTAATTTATATCGCAGGTTCCGAAAAACGGGACAGTTTAGATTCCTACATAATGACTTCTGCTTTATTTGGTGATGGACAAATGAACCATACGATGGAGGTATTTTTATGACTTTTACGTGACATGTGGATTGTAAAAACTTAAAATTTTATTGGCGACCTTTGTGTAATTAAATTAATTACTTTTAAATAAAACTACTTTTACGGATTTTATCGCGGTTATATTATATTATTTAATCCCGACGTTTCGGATCCTTTACAGCATCCATGGTCACGGGCAGACTAAGGTGTTGGTCGTCTTGATATATTAGTTACAAACAGCTACCCTACATTTTGTTAATTATTATTGACAATCCGATTCACGCAAAACGAGCTCACTGTATCCTTAGGTCGAGCAGTTGTAGGCTTGGATTTTGATTTAATAGTTTCTATGATGGGATTCCAAGCAGGTGGTATGACCCAGCCATCTTCTCTATTGAAATTTGGATGTTTTTTAATTTCAATAGCCTCGCGAATCATCCTAGGTAGGAATCGGTTTTCTTTTGCAAGGACTTGTGGTTTATCAAATCTGATGTAATGCTGGGCCTTGTCTAGTGTGTGTTCACAAACTGCTGACTGTCTGGAACGGCGGTGTTTGACATCGGCGATGTGTTCTTTTATGCGGGTCCCTATGCTTCTTTTAGTTTGGCCTATGTAAGAGAGACCACAATCACATTCAAGCTTGTATACACCCGCATCTTGTAGAGGTATGTGACACTTGACAGGTGGTAAGAATTGACTAATCTTCTTCAGCGGCTTGAAGTAGGTTTTGATTGAAGCTCGCTTCAAGATGTAGCCAATCTTGTCTGTGACTCCTCTCTCTCCTCTCTCCTCCTCTTATGTATGGAAGAACAGCAGGTAGACGCTCAACTGTGGCTGGTTTCACGCGGGTTCTGCGACGAGGGCGCGGTACTCGGAGCTTGTTGTCGTGCAGTACTTGCTTAACATGTTGAAGCTCAGCACCCAGGTGTTGTTTATCGCAGATCCCACGTGCTCTCTGAAACAATGATTTACCAACGGTAGATAACTGTGTTGGGTGGTGGTGGGACTCCCCATGAAGGTATTTGTCTGTATGGGTTTTCTTCCGATACACAGTGTGACTCAAGGTGTTATTAGGGTTACGGATAACCACATCTAAGAAAGCTAAGGAGTCCACTACGACCAATAGTCAGCCAAATCGACTCACCAACCTACAGATTGGCTCAACATCTGGCTAAAGTACTTTCACCATTGAGAGGAAACACAGCAGCATATGTAAAGGACTCGTACCATTTTGTCAGTGAAATAAAACACCTACAACTAGCTGACAATGAAACTATGGTCAGTTTTGATGTTCAGTCATTGTTTACATGCTTACCCGTTGAAGACTGCATCAAGATTGTGTCTAAGAAACTAGCAGAGAATAACATGCCTACTGAATATGCTGAACTGTTAAAACATTGCCTAACATCTGGCTATTTATTGTGGAATAATCACTTCTACATGCAAGTGGATGGTGTAGCAATGGGCTCCCCAGTATCTCCCATTGTTGCTGATATCTTCATGGAGGATTTTGAGGAGCGAGCCCTGCAATCTGCACCCGTAACACCCAAATTCTACAAGCGGTACGTAGATGATACTTTCACAATACTACCATCTGACAAAGTCACAGCATTTTTAAATCATCTTAACTCCATAAACCCCAAAATTCAATTCACTATGGAGTCAGAGGCAAACAACTCCTTAGCTTTCTTAGATGTTTTGGTTATCCGTAACCCTAATAACACCTTGAGTCACACTGTGTATCGGAAGAAAACCCATACAGACAAATACCTTCATGGGGAGTCCCACCACCACCCAACACAGTTATCTACCGTTGGTAAATCATTGTTTCAGAGAGCACGTGGGATCTGCGATAAACAACACCTGGGTGCTGAGCTTCAACATGTTAAGCAAGTACTGCACGACAACAAGCTCCGAGTACCGCGCCCTCGTCGCAGAACCCGCGTGAAACCAGCCACAGTTGAGCGTCTACCTGCTGTTCTTCCATACATAAGAGGAGGAGAGAGGAGAGAGAGGAGTCACAGACAAGATTGGCTACATCTTGAAGCGAGCTTCAATCAAAACCTACTTCAAGCCGCTGAAGAAGATTAGTCAATTCTTACCACCTGTCAAGTGTCACATACCTCTACAAGATGCGGGTGTATACAAGCTTGAATGTGATTGTGGTCTCTCTTACATAGGCCAAACTAAAAGAAGCATAGGGACCCGCATAAAAGAACACATCGCCGATGTCAAACACCGCCGTTCCAGACAGTCAGCAGTTTGTGAACACACACTAGACAAGGCCCAGCATTACATCAGATTTGATAAACCACAAGTCCTTGCAAAAGAAAACCGATTCCTACCTAGGATGATTCGCGAGGCTATTGAAATTAAAAAACATCCAAATTTCAATAGAGAAGATGGCTGGGTCATACCACCTGCTTGGAATCCCATCATAGAAACTATTAAATCAAAATCCAAGCCTACAACTGCTCGACCTAAGGATACAGTGAGCTCGTTTTGCGTGAATCGGATTGTCAATAATAATTAACAAAATGTAGGGTAGCTGTTTGTAACTAATATATCAAGACGACCAACACCTTAGTCTGCCCGTGACCATGGATGCTGTAAAGGATCCGAAACGTCGGGATTAAATAATATAATATAACCGCGATAAAATCCGTAAAAGTAGTTTTATTTAAATGTCTAATATTCGCGTAAGTGTCAGATATCAATAAATTAATTACTTGTCAATAGTAGGAACTAGACCGGCCTTGGACTTAACGAATAAATATCCACAAGTTTAAGAGAATTAAAATAAACAACTGTCTGTTATCAAATTGCGACGCAATAATGGCAGGTGAATTGAAGTCTAAAATACCACCTACTGAGATAAAAACACATTTAAACCCATAAAGAAACCATTAAGATTAACTGTAAAATTATAGTCAAGCTAGACATTTTCTTTTGGACCTACGTACCTTGCTTAAGGCACTATTTTACTAGCAAACCCTGAATCTATTTACATTAGAAATCTAACAAAAGCTGTTAAAAGAGTCTCCCTGCAAAAAGTATTTACCTACTTTTGGTAGGTGGAAAATCATCAAATGATCACGCTGCACACCTAGCACACATGCATGTCAAAGTTTTACTAACCCTTTATTCTATCTGGACCCCTTATCGTTTATCTACTAGTGACTCTTTCCAACAACCCTAACAAAATATGCACCTTATCATGTTTTCGATGGGAAATCATCAAATGATCCCGCTGTTGTTGCAACGTGAGGGAGTGTCAGACTCTTACTGACTAAAGCCCACCATGATCCATCTGAAGCCCTTATAGTGTACCAGGGATAACTCTTTTCAACGATGCCGCATCTCAATGAAAATATGCACCTGGCACTATCTGTACGAAATGACTCACAAGTCACACTACGTACTTCAGCAGAAATATCAGTTTCAATGTCTCTAGAAATATGACAAAGTGATCTAAGTACATTAAGTTGAGGTGCGGATCCGATAAGCGCGTTGAAGCTATCGGCAGAGCCCGATGGTGCCCGACGGCGCCCGACGTTTGTGCAGTAATACGCGCGTCTAATGCTAGACGATGTGCTCGACGGACGTTTAAGTCATGAGAGATGAGCGATCTTCGTAGTTAAGG
This sequence comes from Helicoverpa zea, assembly GCF_022581195.2. NCBI lineage: Eukaryota > Metazoa > Arthropoda > Insecta > Lepidoptera > Noctuidae > Helicoverpa > Helicoverpa zea. Next base: position 9,980,785 of record NC_061469.1, on the reverse strand, counting down.
CATTACAAAGTGTTTTCGTGTAAGGAAACGAATGTAACACCGTGCCTGTAAGCGAGATTATTGATATGAAGTTTGAGCTATTTAAAAGTGAATAGTTCAAATTACGAGTACAGGTGTGCAATATTATTAGTATTGATAAAAATATCACCACATATGTACCTAATTAGAGTATTGTAATTGCAAATAGGACGTAGAGTGTGTATGGTAAAAAAATATTACAAATCGGTCCAAGAGTCGATGAGACTTTGAGTAACGAAGTCAAAAAGGTAGGAGTAGCATTGTGTGTTCTTGTCAAAACTACTATCCCCGCTAGAAGCGTAAGGCTTGCGCCACACTCCGCTACGGAGGTGTATCTAGCGAGATGGAGTGGCGCGGGCGGCCGCGACGAGCCAATTTCACAGATTCGTCACCGATTAGCACGCGCCGGACACTGCGCTTCAAATGCAATGGCCACTCATCGTATTTATTGAGCTAGTGCTTTTTATTTTTAACTTAGGATTTATTGAACTGAGTTTTGGAGTAAAATAGTGGAAGGACCTTTTATGGTGTGTGTGGTATATTTATCTGTCTGTTTTATGTGAAATCTAATTATTTCAGAACTTCACATTTAATTACCTTACTTATTTCAGAACTGATGATATAACTTGGCCAATGTTTTCATACAAAAGTGCTGAAAATGTTCATGTTATTGATGTTTCTGAAGGCAAGTTTAGAACGAAAAATTTTTCTTTCATAATAATTTAAGATTTTCATTCTACACATAGGAAAAATTAAGTTCAATTGGTCTAGTGAAAATTCATCGACCATTCGTCCCCAACACGAGTACAGCAATGCGAAAAGGCGCCACGACGGCGCCGCGCGCCTCAGCCGACAGAATGCACTTGTGACACGCGTCGTGTGGTGTGCAACCACCTAACGCACTCTTAAATAGACGCCTGATTTATTTCAAACAATTGACGTTATGTAAAGACGACAGTAAGTACTGAATTTGTCTTGTTTAATTAATTGTGTTGTTTATTGATGTTGTTGTCACGTAACTGTGCACATTTCGGTAGTAAATCTTATAATTTGGATTTGCTTTTCACAGAATGTAGGCCTACTTATCTTAATGATACATTTGATATTTATTTAAAAAATATGTTTTCTCATAAAACTTTTGGTTTTCACATAGGTTATTAATTGCACTTCTAACATGTTTTATGCCAGTCTAATTAAGCTGGATAAAGATAGTGTTTTTTTTTCAAGGTGCCAATAGAAAAAGTCATTGTCATAGACACAGCGGGTGTCGTTTTTTCTACATTAAAAACCTTGTGAACATAAAAATATGAAACTCATTTTATTTACCCATTTTTATGACTACAAACCAAATGAACCTACATTTGTAGTTTAAAAAAATAGATTAGTCGACATTTAAAATTTCTTGATTAAGAGCTTATTTTTCTAAATGCCAATGATTACTAATTTATTTATCTCCCGAACATGTTCTACTTTAATACTGTGAATTATAACGTCGACATTTATAATTTATTTCGCGCCAAAAGAACGAATGAATGACAAATAGTTAGCTTTACACGCGTACCGAAATTAAACAAAAAATCTACTTGAATTGAACGCCTTTTAAGGTCGTCAATTTATAGAGACCCGCAGAAATGGCTAGACGAAATCAAACTAATTTATATTAATAGCATTGATTAGGTATATCATGGCTCTATTGTTATTTTATCAGGCAATTAGTGGCTAATTGCAGCTTTCTTACAAAAGAATAAGGTTCGGAATAAGGATACGAGCTTCTAAGATTGTGCACAAAAGTAAACAAGGATTAGTGCCGAATATTTTCGAATTCAAATAGTCACAGAACCCGTACGAATAAATAGTTAATAAGGCACTTTTTGTCAATGGCACAAGGTCACAAAATATGGCGGAAGCGAGCAGATGTATCACAATCAAGACAAGCCGATTTAGCCGATATCTTTACAAAAAATAATAAAAACTCATTCATACGTGGCGGCCATGATAATCGCGAAATTTGAATATTCAAAATACCGCGATGAATGTCGCAATTTGTATCGTAATTAATGCTCTATTTTTAAATTATTACGTTTTATTTAAGCTATAAACTTATATGCCTGTATAAAGGTTGAATTATTTAATTCTGGCACGTTGGTATCTAGCAATGTATGTGCAAGGCCTTTCTATGATCATTTTTCTAAAATGGCGTGCCATTTCTCAATTTTGAACGATGATGTTGTTGGTATGACATTTTTATTCCTTTCTATTTTGTTGTTGCTTACAGTTATTATTTACTGTACTTTAAAAAAGAAGTAGACATGAGTCTACAGCTTGCATGAGAGCATACAGTTGATATTCATTAATAGCAAACTCATGTCAATTGCTCGTGAAAATAAAAATGCCTACATGACTTTTTAAGGATAGGTAAAATTTTGACAGCAAATGAAGATAAGCTTTTTATTGAGTGGAGTATTATTAAAATAACTCTTTAGGTTTTCCACAAAATGTTAACATGAACGTTTTAGTAAAAACACTCGCTACAAAATGTTAAATAACCTTTTTTAAACTGAAACATGTAATAAACACCCGTATAAAAGTTTCCCTTACTTTCGAAGCGCCGTAAATTAATTTGGCATGCGCCAACGCAATCTGCAACCTATCCCTCCATCTTGAATCAATAAAAAAATCGATGGCTAATGCCTCCCTTAATTCGGTTTTTACGATCAGCTGTCTTTTTGCCTGACCACGTTCGGACAAGCACCTGCACAGATTTTTTAGCCAAGTGATCTTTTTGACGTTTTTTTACCTTTTTCGTGAAACACTCGCCTTTGACACCTGGCCATACTGCCTAGCCAGCCATTATCGAGAGCCCGCCACCCGGCAGAAGAGCATGCGGCCTTTGTGGTGGGTAATTAAAAAAAGAAAGAATGAATATTGATATACAACCTCCTCCGACGATTGTGGAGTAATTTTTAAAGGCTCATGTTGTAGCGACATTTCCTGAATTTATTTAATTATGGTACAGATGCATTTTTAACTGCCGATGTATCAAAGGTGTGGGGTGGCCGTATTGTTGACATATTTTCGAAGCTTCTCGATATTTTACTGACACTCCCGTAAATAGAATGGGCAATAAAAACCTGAATGCGCAAAATAAAATACAATGTTGTTTTAAACGAATATACCGCATCCATATATATTTTCTAGAGTTACGTGTGTGATAAAACACATATAGGCAGACAAGAATTACATTACTTACCCACTGACTTAATTCGACGTTATTTACGATTATTCTGCTTTAAACGCGTTCCGAGCGTCCAGTGGCTATTGTTTATCTTTTTTAGTTTCGCAGGTGACGAATTAACGGAAACATCGCGAAGGACGTGTACTGCTAGTAAAAACTAACCAATTTATCATGTGATTATCACTTGGCGGCCAATATTAACACATTTTGACAGACAGTGATCGATACTGCGCGGGAGGCGCGCGCCATTGTGAAAATGCAATCGTTACTTTAATTTTAATTACAAATTTATTGTCACGTGACCTTAATACGTGGCAAATGTTCTTAAAAGGTGCTTTCTTTAACAAAGGTGGCGTTGCAAATGTTATTTGCTGTTGGGTTTGAAGTTGGTTGGTGTCAGTGCAGTGGAAGTTTTTTATTGAGATGCAAAGGTATATTTGCGTTCGTTTAGGGGAGGTTACACCTGACGGGGCCACCTGTAAGTGACAGTTGCGTCACACCTTGATACTATTACATTTGTCTAAGGCCCCATTACAATAATAACGGGCATTAATAGGTCAGCCTTTTTGTCATGATGTGTATCGTGTAAATGTTACTTCCACGTTGCTAATTATTGTCCGGCGAATTCTTACGCACTCAAATGTCAGTTGGTAATATAACAATTACTGGAGCTTTGTTCTAAGTTCTTGCTTGAGTAGAATTATCGGCACGCCATCTAATGATATGAGGTTAGAATTATTAAATTATTGGTAATTTAACGTCTGTTTAACTATTATAGCAGCAAAGTTAGTTTGGCTCTTAAACTGAAGGATCCCTTTTAGTTATCCTTTTACAGGTTTCAAAGTGCTTGTAGTAATTCCAGTCTAGCAAAGAATGTACTGTAGTCTAATTCAATATCTATTCAGTAGCTCATCTAAATTTATTTCACTGATCCAGATAGAGAGCAGACGGAGTTATAAAATCTAGCTATCTATACATACATACTGCATACTTTCAGTCATCGAGCGCACACGCTGATCATTCGATTAGCGACCGCCGTTGATCGATGCAATGATTAGACTGTGATTCATCAATCGATTAGTTTGCACATGGTTCGATTTCGATCGATCAAATCATCGTTTACCCGCTTCAGTGATCTGTACTTATCAATGTAGTGATCTACCTGGAACTTTGTTAGGTTAAAGGACGTATTTTATTTAAAAAATCCTAGGTATAAAAACTTGATATTTATGGCTTATTTAAGTAAACTAAGCTTAAATTAATAACCGTATATGTTTTACAGCTGCAACATTACATCTCACTTTAAAATAATTACAAGTACCGCTAATTGAACAAGAAAAAACCGTGAAAAAGCGTATTTTTAACATCATTATAATTTCGCAATAATTAGCTGATGGCCTGATAACATTTAACACAATATAAAAGTTTTAAGTCAGCTACCGAGAATAGCATCTTACTTAAAAAAAAGAACGAAAATAAAAAAAGTATTTATTAAAAAATTAAAAAATAATCCATAGACATTTTTGCATCTTAACGAGAATGCCAGCGTCGAATTAATAATAAATCATGTGAAATAAAAAAGTGCTGCACTATGGCTGGCTTAAGCCCTATTTCACCAGATCTGTATCGGGCGACCTTGCAATCGCACATTGCGGCTAATTTAACGCGACATAGAGACAGTGCGTGCTCACGTTAGGGCTGTCACTCGTCTGGTCAGTATAGGTCATTTCCAGGAAGTATTGACATTCCACCTTGATCCTCAAAGTGTCTTTCATACTTTCTTCTCCGGTTTTTAGACTTCATGTGAGTTTTCAATTGTATATAGGTACGAGAGTTTTGTTTCGAAGTGAGATTTTCAATAGCTTTGTGTCTTTGTATGCAAATTCGGTCATGGAATTTTCCAGTTTCAGTGACTTATTATGTCACCCTGAAAGCAGTCTATTAAGTATTGCAGGCGAATCATTGGATGTTCAGATACCTTAATCGATATACTGATGGGACAGTTACTTACCCAAGGCAGTTGCCATTTCTAAACGAGATCAAGCGTTTAGGAAATGACGAGTAATTACGTAAAAGTGTGTACCGGCCCTATTCCTAGCGTGTATCGTGGTACGCGCATCGATTTGGCAGTTGGTCGCAGATGCCGCGCGCGCGCACCTTGCGCCAGCTGCATGCACTGACACACTTACACTAGACCCGTTTAGATATATAGGTTATAAAGAAAGTTATTCTATGCTAGAATCAATGGCGTGCCGTGCATAGCTCGTTAATGGAACTAACGCCATATAATGCTGAAGTATTTATTTGAACATTGGTCTTAATGGGCGAATGAGAGTGGGAGTTCGAGGAGTAATCGCATCGAATAATCGTTATTTTTATTATGATGTCCAATTATTTACCTATTTGAACTACTAACTTCCCTTTTCGTTGGTCCGTGGTTTGGGCGTTAAGAAGAGTGGTCTCTACATCGTCAAGTAAACATCCAAAGTGACATAATTTCCAAAACTTTTGCGAAAGAGAACTTCCAAAATTTTGACTTTGTATCAGGCCAACTAAAATTTTGATTGAGTTCACGATTACCTTCAAAATAAAATATCAACCAACCGTCATAGCTAAGTACTGTCGGCCACTTTTAGTCTGCAGTGTGTTAAATGAATTTTCCCGAAGAAAACGAAAGTGTGTACCGAAACAGATACATGGCAGTTGTACACATACTACATAATGTTTGTGTCAAAATTATAAGAAGTTTCGCTGACTTATCGTTACACTCAACGGAAAGGCGTAAATAACTTTAAATTAATGAAGCTTAACTGAGTAAAAGCATGGTGGTCACTTTGTAAGTTTGAAATTAAGTAGGTACGTGATCTGACAGAAATGTCGTAAAACTTATAATGCAATAAAACATTTTTTTTTCATTCATATTATTTTAGTATAGATCTACTTCAATTAATGATAGCATTATGACTATTATAAGTTGAAGTCATGATTCAAACATTTGCTTTTGTTGTACGAGTACATTATGTTTATTTCTAACTACTTGTTCCCTGTGGTTGCACCCCAGAGTAGAGTGTTTCTCAGGAAACTGGGCTCGAAAAGCTAGGCAGGTGATTCAGTAAGTCATGATTTTAATTTGAAGGCGAAAGTTATCTAGGTATGTTGTGCAGGTACCATGAAAAAAAACTTTCTTACGGTTCAGTTTGCTATAATAACGACCCACGCCCCATCAACAGCGGAATGAAGAACAATCCATCTTGTTCAAAAGTAGTTAGTCCCTTCATCAAAATATCTCAAAAATTACCCACGATTGTGCTAGCATTGACTTTTATTACCCTCATATATTGACAAACACCTTTCAGTTATTCGTAAGGACTTCATCAAACTTACTTATTTTGAGCTTAACCCTACAAATTCCTTTTAAACGAACTCTATAACCTTATTTGGCATTACAGGGTTGGCTTTTGACGTTTCCTTCGATCTGACATATGACAAATAGCTGAACAATGATAATTTTCTGCCAATATGTCATTAATTCGTGAACGCGTTGGCGGTTTTTGCCAATCAGACCATCTTTGGTGTGATGTCTCCTCAAATTGAGGCGGACAGTAGTCATAATAAATGGAGCTCAATATGGGACTGAATGCGGCCGTTTTATATATTTATTCGTACATTACCTGTTCCATTTTCACACCTATTTTTTGTTATGGAGACACTATTTGGTAAAAGGGCAAATTATTGGCTTTGTTTTACGAATATAGGTCCCGGTAATTTATTTGTATTATGTATTCCTTTATTTCAGGTAACTAGGGCACATAGAAAATACTAATACATACATTTCAAATAATGTTTTTGATTAATTAATAAACGATCCTTAAATGATGATGATGATGATGATGTCCTCCTAGCCGATTATCGGCTACGGCGGCTGTTCTCATGTAAGGAGATTAGCCAACTGCGCAGGACATATAATAGTGCACAAGCATTTGCGCAGACACAGGTGCACTCCCTATTCCTTCACTCTCATAGCCCGATGGGACGGCAATCCGACACGACCGGAAAGAGATCAGGCGCAGGACCGACATTTACGTGCTCTCCGATGCACGGGTGAATCAATCACCAACTTCCAGGCTTCGGGCTGCTTTGTGAAAGTCTTCTAAAACCCACAAAGCGATTTCGGCCCGACTCGGGAATCGAACCCGAGACCTCGTGCTCAGCAGCCACACTTGCGACAGCTAGACCAACGAGGCAGTTAAAAATCCTTAAATAAATTGTAACTAACCCACTTTTTTTTTGAACCTGTTACAGAAAAGCTCAATAATTACATAAACAAAAAAACCTAAACCACACAGCCTCTCAAACCAGATTTGACAAAGGTTTATAGTTACAAATTGTTTAGGGACCCCTAAAAGTAATTTGTAACGAACGAGAATGGCAGCCGTGTCAAAATATCAATGAATGGGAATGAGTCCCAGTCAAGTGGAACTTACGACAAAATACATTACATCGCTGTACATTGCTTGTTTTATTCGAACTATAGCTTTGTATGTTTGAACATAAGAATCAATGGATGGTGCACGTTTTGAAATGCCGTCTGTTATTTTGTAAGGGTGTGTTTCGAACACCTGATCGTGCAAACAGGTGCTGTGTCGGTGGAATAAGGGTGCACAAGGAATAAAAATGTCGGTCGATTTATCTGAGGATATCCAATATCTGTGTCAACGTTAAAAACGTTGCAGTTGTGATTAAGTTATTAATTAATAAAAAAATCTTTGTCCTTGTCGAGTGATTGCTTAAGAGTTCAAACAATATTACAGTACTACCTCACGCTATTTTAAAGCTACATTAGTTTTTACTAAAATAATAATCTTGAGACATAATTCACTTCAGGCACTTTAAAAAATTGGAACATATTTCTCTCACTATCAATTTTTTTTACCTACTTAATGAAATTTATTTTGTCTAAAAATCTACATAAAAGTTAAAATAAACTTATTGATATAATATCTAAACAATTGATTGAAAACATCTTAAGATACACCCCGCTCACAATATCTCCTGTGTAGCTCACTTCCCTAACATTCGGCGAAGACGGTTGCTCGACATGTGCGTTTTATTTTTTTTCACTAATTATTAATTCATTATACACCTCAATTATTAATTATATCGAAGTAATGTGAAGGGCTGTTAACGTAAATTACTTGTAAATGCTATATAATTTTGCATTTTGAGTAAATTTTCCTTGTTTTCGTCAAACGATGGGCAGACGATTTTCAGTGTCACTTTTCAGTACAATCTCTTGGTTTTCTAGCGCCGTAGTTGTATATGACAATGGCTGAATAATATTCCAAAAAATAAGGCTTTCTTACAAAGGCAAGGTGAGGACGAAAAGGCTTCAGCCAATAAACAATTCAAACAATATAATTTTACGTTACCGCCAAATTGATCTAGTTAAGCTTTTTAATTAAAAGAAACCAACAGTTAGCGTTCCATTAAATATTAAATAAGAATATGAAAAGACGTGACAAAAAAGACCATTATTATGTCTTACTATAATAAAAACCAATTTCCCATTTCTTTGTCTAACTTTAATTAAAGTAGTAATACAAGATCAAATTATAGTTAAAACGGGTGCATCTGAGTACCAATAAAATTAATTGCAGTATCTTGTTCTAATAAAAACAAAAGTACCTACCTATAAAGCCTACAATTTGTCGACACTCGATATATACGTATTTAAGAGGATTTCTATACATGTGCATATTATAGAAACAGACGTTATCTTCATAAAAGTGCGCAGTTTCATAGATATGGGATCACCTGTCTAGCGCACGTGGCTAGGGACCAGTCATAGAATTTGTCAAGTACAGTTGAAATAGAAGGTCAACTCTGTACAAGAATTGTAGAACTAGTGAAAGCTAAGTTGAGGAATCCATTTTTTTTAATAAATGACCGGAAGATTAACGGATGGATAAGAGAAAAGTAATAGTATGTGTAGATGACTTATATTTGGGCATCTATCACCACATTTTTCTTGAGAGTCTCTTTTTGTGTTAAGATATTGAGGATGTGTAAATTAAATAGACGAACTCTTTTACAGCGCAATATCCTTGAAAAACTGCAAAAAGAAATAAAACACACTCAGAAAAAAAACGGCCTGAACCATTTCACTGTCCACGAAGTAAACAAAATAGTTAAACAATCGGTGTGTATCACATATGGCTCATGGGACAGAAAACTTATTATAAGCTTTTCTCAATACATTGAGTAATTTTTCAAACAGGACCCGTTTTTCCATAGCTTAGCACTTAATGAGGCAGACAAACGCGACTTCTAGAGGTTAAAATTAAGTTCAACAAACCTTCTGTTCTTCACTCCTCCACACTACGTAGGGGAGATCGCAAGCAAAAACTATCAATGTCCATTATAATTACTAGAACAGTTACACCATATGTTTTCAGACCTACGGCAAGGTGACATGTGACACTAATAACGACACCCCATGTTGTTTCCAATCGGAAATCTATATTAGAAAAATATTTTATTCATATTTAAATGGTAGGTGTGGTGTACATGCATAATACTGAGTATTAAGTACTGTAAATGTGAAAGAGTCTAGTGTTTGTCTGTTATGTTTTAGAAATAAAATTTGGATTAAAAAACTGACAAAAGCATAATCGAGGTTCGTATATTGTAGCTCAATGGTATTAGGGGAAGAAGTACTTACAATTCAACCCAGCTTTTATTATGTACCTACAACTTTAGAATTTAGGTTTTTGGATGAATTTAGATAAATGAAGAAAGAATAATACAGAAGAAAGTACCATATATATCTCATTCGAAAGAATATCCTTGCCACCTATTACCTACTCAACAACGTTGCCGGTGTATCAGTCATCAATAAGTACGTTCAAGTGAGAGTAAGAATGACCGTACACCTTGTGCTTAACTCCCAAAGGGTCAAGGGCACTTAAATAACAGAGCTTATACCAACAAGCACCCACTATTTGTTGAAGTCATATTACCAACAGGCACTCATTTGCCTCTTATGACATCCACTATAAAATTCAGACAACTATTACTAGAAAGGCACCTTACGGCTAGAATAAATAGGTAACATGTATTTAAGAAAAATAACGCATTACCATTCAGGAGGATTTACGATCCAAACTATTAAATGAATGCAATAAAACATGACAGACATTCGGCAAACATCGACAATCTTCGTTAGTACTCGTGGCAGATGCGCGCGCGCCGCTTTGTGCCTTTGTTTAAATTATGTATAAATAATGGACAGTTTATTAAAATGTTAATCAAACGCAATGTGGAACTATTCTCGAAGGATATAAAAGTGAATTTCTTTTTCGCATCGATTGTAAATGCGATAATTTCGTTTTCGCTTTTTTGTGTCTTAAACGGCATTTGTTTTTAGACATTTAAACGGTTGATGTATTTAATGTGCAAAGGTTGCCTATTGAAAAGAGGTGAATATTTATTTATGCAATTTAAAGAAAAAATGATCTTGAAATGAGACATTGTATAAGACAATTAATTGTACCCGGTGGATGTTCTAAAATATATTTGACGTGTTTAACTTGATATCACTGTACTCTTCATATAATCCAGTTCCAATTTATATTACAATTTGATAACTGATACTTACAACTTTTAATTAATTTAAAAACTTCGAACAAACTTTTGTGTCGTGTCTAAAATAATTATAAAATATTGCTAAATCAATGAACTTAATTAACAAACATTCTATATTTTATTTAGATACTAAATGTCGGCACTCAAATTTGTATACCACCGTTTTAGGCATATCGATGAATATTATACTAAAATATTCGTACCAGACAGGTGATACATTCGTGCATGATCTTAAAATTATAAAAACATAGGTGCATCGTCGTGTAAATCATAACGTCAAAATGCGCCGGCGCAGAGAGCGGCCAAAGGAGGCTGTGGACTCGAAGGAGGTTTTATTGGCCAATAAAAAGATCTCGATAAAGTATTTGTTTAGCAATTCAAATATGTATGTACGTATATTTTTTTTATTTAAAGGTATAAATAATCGAATATTGGTTAATACGGGAGGTTGATATAAAGATGAGTGATGAGTTTGAAACTGAAATCTTAATCAAGCACAGAAATTCACTACATGGCAATCAAAAATATTTAGTGTCTATAATCGCAGAGATTTGCAGACCCCAACATAGTTGGGAAAAAGCTAGGCAGATGATTCAGACATTAGCAAACGATTGTGAAAATTGACGCTACGTAAGAGTCTTCATTCAAATACTAATTTTATTCAAATACTAATTTAAATTAGTAAAGCAGGAGTACTTCCGAAGCAAATGCCACATCAGACAACAAAAATCCACAGTTAAATAAAAACAGATTTAAAAAAATCCAGATGGCCAATAAATATGAAATGACAGCGGTCGAATCAATCGGTGCTTCGGCGCCGGCACAGAGCCAGTGCGTTTGCTCTAATTAGAGGCCTCGAGTTCCCGGCTGTGTTATTAAGTATTTACTGCACTTTGTACATGTGTCTTGTTATACCTGAAGCTACGTGGTGATGTGATAAATGATTGTGATTGGTTAGTTTTGGAGTTTTCAAGGTCAGGTGGTTTTTTTTTTTGGGAGACAATTTGGTGGTTTGGGTGTTTGTGGTGCAGCTTGTGGGTGCTGAAACTGGTTATATGCAATTTGCTTGGTTAGAAATGTTATAGGAACCCAGTTTTACCTAAATGTAAAACAAAGCCTTGAATGAAAGAATTTTACATGCCATTTCAACTCTTCTTCTTCTTTAAATATTTTATTTATTGGGCACGAATGCCACCCTTTATATCTAGTTGACTAAAACACTACATGACCTACATAAATGACCATAAAACAGCTTGAAATAACTTCTTTATCCAAACATATTTTTCTATACCTACAGGTACAGTTACCTACACGTCAAATTTTTCTAACAGCTTATACGTTATAGGAAATCACAGTAAAACAGCCGCTTCCTGTTGACAGGTTGCACGTAAGTCTGTTCCCACCGGAGCTGCGGAGGTATTCTCACGCACACCCACTCTTGTACTACTGTTTGCGTTGACACTGTGGTACCGCCGACTGAGAAATGGGGACATGTTAAAGTTTGGAAAAAATGTGCTTCGAATTAGTGGTTATTTCAGTGCTGGTAAGACTCCGGTGAATTGTATTCGGGGTCATAATTAATTACAATATCATTTTCGAGTGCCCCTTTGTATTTCATTTTATAACTAACTTTATATAATTGAAATTTGTATATTTTCCAAATTAATTAAAACTACCCTAAATAGGAGAAGAAATAATCTAAGAAAAAATGGTTCATGTTAAATAGCATCTTACTACTATTCCAAAATCTTAACTTATGCCTCTTGGTTACTGGCGCGTAACCCGTAAAGACTCGTCACTTAAAAATGTAGCAGATACAACCTTCTATTTTCAAATAGGATCCATTTCCCACTGTTTATGTGAACTGGGCTGTAACATACTTGATACTTGCTCACTTGGAGGAATTATGAACTGACTTTTGTACGGTGACGTTGTTCCTATTAAAGTTAATTTTAATATTCAGAACGATATATTAGTTTCTAGTAACGAAGCAACGTTATAGGTAGTATGTGTATGTGTATTTTGGTTTATTGAATTTAGTTTTATTTACATTTATTACATAGCTACATTAAAACTATTTCCAAAACATCAACATTAACTATTGGCATATTGCAAAAAAATTACACCTTGAGATCAAAGAAAAGTTTTCGACATCTGCATTAACAATATGTTTCCAAGTATCAAAATCTTTCAGTCGTGTATAATTGCGCCTACGCATGTATCTGTTGTATTATTTTGTCGGCGACAGCTTATTATAGCGACACGGAATGACCCTTAATTTGACTATACCGCTTTATTAACTTTTTAGTTTAATGTTCTTTGGCTCCAGTGGTTTTTAGGAAACTTCAAAATAAAAATCTACTATTAAATAATATCGAAACTAGTATTGAGTTATATTTTTGCCTTTTATATGGTTCAATAAAGTACAGAGGTATGCGTTTCTTGACACACTTTTTGGGCCAGGAACCTAATCGTTTTCACAAACCTATGAATTATGAATAATATGAATTTAAAACGATACATTTATAAAGAGGTACTTAGGTAAAATTGTAAGTGGGCTATAAAACTAGCTTTATTACACGGACACCTAGTAGAATTTAAATATTCCATTTAATTTCAAAACGTCATCCCACTAAAACGCTACAGTAAAAGTTCATAGCAATCACACTTTAACAAGACAACCAGAATTCAACCTTAACTCAACAGCATAAAGTTCAATTTTAAAACTAGTGATGAATAGACAGAAATCCTGGGAAAACTTTGAGAGGTCAACTGGCCTAATATTTATTGTTTGCTCGTCCAAACAAAATAGGTGTCGATGGAGCCTTTGGTTCATAGAATGTTTGAACATTGGTTCAAATGTTTGCCCAATTTGGTTGGGGCACTGTCAATAAGGAGCAAGGGTCATAGGTTTGACTACAAGTAGTGTGGGAAGCCGTGTTTTGTGTTGTGAGCTGTTTATCGGGTCGGTTGTAAAGGAATGGGAAATGGTTGGTAAATAAAAGGTTTTGATGGGAGGTGTTTTAATGTTGGTTCGGTGTGCTTGGTTTAAAGAAATCACAAGTTTGTTGAGATGAATGCCAAAGAACATGAACAGCAGTATTTAGCAAAAAAAGTAAAAAAAAAAAACTAAAAATCACGCTACATCTCATCAGAACTCCTCGTAGTCATCAGAACTCAGAGCTTGTGCAAAATTTCATCCTAATCGAAGACCGGGAAGTGGGTCAAATTAAGAATCCAAGATTTTCTTACATATAATATATGTTATTATGCTTATATTAGCTTGTAAACAACTTATACCTAGGTACGTCTTAAGAAAAGGCAATTTCAGTAATAGAACTCCACTACACCACTTCTTCTTCCCAGCAAAAACACATAGGAAGTGGTAAAGGGCGGGCGTTTTGGGGGCTGTCTTTTGTAGATTTGACGTTCAAAAAGTGCTAATTTTCAGCCTAGTTTGAATAAATGACTTTTGATTTTGATTAAGAACATTGGTCATCGGTCCTTTCTGTGGAAGTTTAAGTAATCCTTTAAGGAATTTAATTTGTGTTAACGGAAGGGACCGAGAATCTAATTACATGTCACATACAAAGCTTTCAAAAATAAACGTTACATCTATTAGGTACACAATGACAGTATCAGTGAGGTCTCGTTCATGATTGAGTCCTTAACGAAGCCGTGCTCCAGTAATTTTGACATCCGCCGACGTTATAAGGAAGTTATGATACAGAGAGGACGGAGTCATGTGAGAGGGCAAGAGTGGAAATAATGTTAAATTATTAACAAAGTTCCTAAAGAAAAAATACAGATTTATTTAAAGACATTTAATTTTTTTTGTTGTGGGAAATCATGAAATAGCCTTTCTCACTGCGGGTGCAGCTTGAGGGAGTATCAGACTCTTACTGACTATAACTCTGCATGTTCCTTCTGGAGCTTCAGCTTCAGGCTTTAAAGGAGAGGCCTCAAGTGGTTTTAGACAAGGACAAGTGGAAGGAAAGAAAATAAGCTCCTGCCAAGGGGACACAACAGAAAAAAAAAAATGTTACAAGCGGGCGCTTAGAATAAAAACTTAAAGCGTAGGAATAAAATAGCTCAAATTAAGGTGTTTAAAGATAATAGGCCTACCCTGAAACGCACAGTCACCGCTTGAAAAGGTCAAAGAAAATTACGAACAAACACTTCATTTCTAAGAACTGAAAATTCAAAGAAATGTGACAATACTAACATGCAATCGGCATTAAATACAAGGTTTTTCAGCGACATAATACTTCCTTGTTGTAGATCTATACCTATGAAGATAAGAAGGTAAAAATAATGCTTTTCAAAAGAAAAACAAAGCACTTAGATGGCATTTCATGGCTCTAGATTTTTTCAAATCGGTTACGGAGATAAGCGCTTTCAAGCAAACAAACTTCAGTTTTACAACACAGTATAGGTACAGCATAGATTAGTAATTTTTTGTTTTGTTTGTTTGCTACAAAACAAGCAATCTAACCTCTTGTCCAAACTGAGTCACCACCCTGTGAACCATTACTAATTTACCATAATGACGCAACAGTGACCCGTCAACATAAACGATCTCACACCATAAAATAACACTAAGACTTGACCACAATAAAAATACTTTCAACTAGTAACCTGTCACTCTGACTCATCCTGTTTAAGGGTTGTACTACACTTATCCAGTATATTTGAGTCTACATTTGATTCACTCAGTGGATTCACCCGACAGGGTTAAAAGTAGGCAATGTCCTTTTTCGGGGTCTTGACTGTGTAGCAAATTATTCGGGTTCGTACTTCTAGCGATAGATAGACGCACATAAATATATTGGTAAGGATTTAACCTTAGAAATTATTATATTTCTTGCACATAATTTAATTTACATACTTGTCATTCGTATTTGACGGACTTCGGTTTTTCTGTAAATCAGAGGACGTCCGTCGTCGTCAAGTGATTAAACTAAGGTGACATACCAAACAATAAGTGTAATACCATCCTTAAGTCCTAGGGTGACAAATATTCCAAATAAAAAGCCATAAAAATAACGATGGGTCCCTTCAATATAACTAGTTCTTGTGACACGAACAGGAAGCGGCGATGAACATACAAACATTGTAATTAATGCTAATTGTTTGATGAGCGCCCTTACATTCGTAACGTCCAAGTAAGACATACACTTAAGCATCTAAAGCTTGCCTTTGTCGCAACAAATAGTACCTATGTTGATTCTATTACAAACTAAAAAACACATTGCAAAATATTTATTAAAATAATATAAAGCCAACGTGGGAACCTCTCCCTTTTTTGAGGTCAGTTAAAAAGACAAGGATAACAAAAAGGCTATATTGTCTCTTACATGTTCTTTAAAGCAATCCATCTTTACTTAGTTTTGTGTGAAAAGATTTCCACATATCATTCTACGTTAGAGGCAGTCGGGCGTAATTTAGACAACTCTGACACTAGGACTTTTTGGGTGACTAAAGCTGCAGCTCACTCGACAAGAGGAAATTAATACAAAGTAATAATATAATAAATAAGGCAAAAGGCTACTTTTAACCTTACGGAAGAGGAAAACTACGGGACCCAAATAAAACCACAAGAAACACCTAGTTTCACCATCACCATCAAGTAATGATTTTACCGTATTAATGGCCGGATGAAAGGTCAAAAGGTCTATACTTAAACACATCGGTTCTCTTCTAAAATAGTGTATTGTGATTTGTGAGAAAGCACGAGATATGCTAATTTAGAAAAGATTAGCGTTAGCAACCATTTTGGGTTTAGTGGGTGTACGAAAAATCTGTTTTTAAATGTCATTTTTAGGGTTCCGTTCCCAAAGGGTAAAACGGAACCCTATTGTTTTCGCTCCTCTGTCCGTCCGTCCGTCCGTCCGTCCGTCCGTCCGTCCGTCCGTCCGTCAGTCCATTTGTCACCAGGCTGTATCTCGTGAACCGTGACAGTTAGAGAGTTGACATTTTCACAGATGATGTATTTCTGTTGCCGCTATAACAACAAATACTGAAAACTAGAATAAAATAAATATTTCGGGGAGCCCCTACAACAAATGTGATTTTTTCTCGATATCCATAAATGTATATAGAATGTTAGTTTGGATGGTACGGAACCCTACGTGCGCGAGGCCGACTCGCACTTGCCGGTTTTTATGGTTTTACAATTGCGGTTTTGAGTTGGTTTCCTTTTAGAGAATATTATAACTGTTGTAGGGAAAGAAAGTTTAACGTAACATACAATATTTTGGAAGTACATATTTGGGGCTTTCTTTTTTGGCGGGAGAACTCATCAAATGATCACTCCCGCTGTGGGACCGGAGTATGAGAGAGTGTCAGAATCTTACTGATTAAAATCCATCATGTTCCTTCTTGTTTACAATCCCGCAGCCCCAAATGTTCAGGACTTGCCTCGTGCTGAAGTTATGCACTTAAAACATGACATATAGCAACAATGTACCTTGTAGAAACATAAGAATCCATCCATACTCTTATGTATGATTTCAGAAATATACCTAAACAAAATAGCTAACATGAATGATGAGTCTGATGATCTCCATAACACATTCACAATGATATATTACATTGTAGCAGAATGGTTCCCGCAGCCGCCGACAGATGTCTACACTGCGGCAGATAAAGATTTGCTGTTGTCGGATAAACTCTATGTAGATCGCTGCTTTCGGTCACGGCTTTGGTATGGATAGCAGAAACATTTGAAAATTGGTCAGTTTAGTATTAATTTTGTGAAAAGTATTTTTCTGTTTATGAGAAGACATTTTGTACCTAGTGGGATAGATGGTATTAATATTTTTAATGTGGAACATCAGGTTTATGATATTATCAAGTCATTAGTTGTAGGTAGTGGTTAAAACGCATGGTTTTATGACGTAATGCAGTATGACATCTATTTGTATTGTTAAATAGTAGAGAAATAAGATATAGGTAATTTACCTATCATTTGGAAATCCACATATTTAGAAAGGATGACGTACATTATAATCTATTACGTTTGGTACAGGAATGCTTGGTGACTCGACAAAAATGGCTTCACATTTAGATAGTTGATAAATAAGTGACGTAGACGCTTATCATACAATGCCATATAATTATTCATATTCTGACTAACACGCGTGATGAAACTTTCTGAAGTCCTTTCTCAGATTTCCATCCAGAGAAAAAAGCAAATAGTAACCAATAGAACACTTCATTAAACTTACACATGCCTCAAGTAAGGTAAACTCTGTCAAACAAAATGAGACACTCGCGCTTGACAAAACACAGAAAAAGATCTTTTCAGATAACAGGTGTCGTGAACTTTACTAACACAGTGATATTGTCTACGTTGCTGACCGTACCGAGGCGTGTCGGCCCACTGTGGGAATGTCTGCTCGTGAATCGCCCGTGGCTTATGACAATTTGCATTTTTTTGCTGTCCATACCGACAGAATCGCTTACGCGGTGTCCTGCGTGAGCGACGAACGCGACGCGACGCGACGCAACACGACGCGACGTAATGCGACGCGATGCTATACGCGACAGATGTCCTACGTGATTTTGGTCATTACTTCTCAAATCATGGAGAAGTTGTGATACAATTTTGCTTGAAAGTTCATATTTAAAGTACAGACAGCAACAATCTTCCAACTTGTTTGTACTAATAAACGATTTCTTTAATATTTATGTTTTTTTTGTCCCACAACAATCAACGCTTCTGAATAGTTCGCGGTGTCGCGTCTGGTCGCCCTCAAAACAAGTACGCGTTACGTCGCGTCTCGCCGCAGACTGTCACATAGGCCGCATGTAGGGAATTCCTTTGAGTTGATCGCGTTCGTCGCGTTCGCAGCGTCGCGTCGCGTCGCGTTCGTCGCTCACGCAGGACACCGCGTTAGATTTTGGTTTAAGTTATGAGCAGTTTGATGTTTTAGGAAATGATTACGTTCTAAAGCTGTTTAGTTTTTAATTTAACTTTAATGAATAAAAAGAAGGTGGGAGCAATAAGTGAGCCATTTTGATAAAAGGTTTGAACACTTTATCTGATCGATCTGGAAATCGACGTATAATATGGATGACATGGTCATTAAACACTAAACAGCCACATTATTAAGACTGACAGATAGAGACCCAATCTCAGTGAGGCCGAAGGTTATCTGGAAATAAAATTTTAGAGAATAGAGAGATCAAAATCTAACGCGTTCTTTCTAGAAAGTTCCATCTGAAAGATACCCCGTGGTATTTAGAGATGCGTTATGCGCTATGCGCTATGCGCTCATCCCTTGCACTACTCCCCTATCCCGCGGCGGTGGCCGTGCTCCGAAACCTTTCTTTTCTCCACGAGCACGCTTCTATATTTGCTAATTGGTCACAAAAACATCGCGTGCAACATCATGACCTGTAACGGGAGGTGATCTACCGTTCACCTCGCTGGACGAAACAGATAAGCACTCATTTGGATTAGTATGCACCTATTCTAAGTATGAAGTAGGTATTTATGATATGAGTAAGAAGGCAGTGAGTGTTAGTGTGACGGGTGATAGAGAGGCATGGATATGACTACAAAAACATTTAATTTCAAACAAGCAAGAAGAAGAATCACCTATACTAAAGGTTTTTAATGTACCTATTTCCTAAGTTTATCTTGAAAACTGATCATCATCCTCCGAGCCTTTTCCCAAACTATGTTGGGGTCGGCTTCCAGTCTAACCGGATTCGGCTGAGTACCAGTGCTTTACAAGAAGCGACTGCCTATCTGACCTCCTCAACCCAGGTACCCGGGCAACCTGATACCACTTAGTTAGACTGGTGTCAGACTTACTGGCTTCTGACTACCCGTAACGACTGCCAAGGATGTTCAATAACAGCCGGGACCTACAGTTTAACGTGCCATCCGAAACACATTCATTGGTGTCTAAGATATACTTAGAAAGTACATACAAACTTAGAAAAGTTGCATTGGTACTTGCCTGACCTGGAATCGAACTCGCGCCCTCATACTCGAGAGGTTGGTTCTTTGCCCACTAGGCCACCACGACCCGACACGACGACGACGTTATCTTGAAAACTGATGATGAGTAAAAGTGAAGGAAACATCTCGAGGAAACCTGGACTTCAAAGACAGAAATCACTTAACTGCTTTAGGTGTGTGGTGATTAGGTAACGATCATTCCTTCCCTGTATTAGAAGCCTGAACGATAATACTTACCATAAAACATTTATCCGATAATATAAAAAAAACCCTATCTTTCTAATTTACTTTTTTTTTGTCAAATAGTAAATTGTGAGCTTAGCAATATACGTCAGAGGCTGTGTAGATTGATTAATAAATATAATGTATGTACAGGTAATTTATATTAAGCCGTATGAATCTTTATGATTGACGAGTTCAAAATGGTGTGACCCAGACCCAATGACGTCATTAACGGTAATAATGATGGGTGCAGTTAGACACATCAGTATGATTTTATATGCCTTATACTTTTATACATAATTGTAATTTAATTATATATACTTAGATAGTGAAGAGTTCGCAACGGTAGCTTGGTGCTAAAAAACATAATAATTAGCCCGTCCGTTTAATTTGCAATTAGGTGAAAATATTTCGTATGTCTAAATTAAAGGCTATAAATCCAGATAGTAGATTTATAGTAATCTCCAGTTTCTCCATAGCCGATGGAAATCCCGCAAAAGCATCCATATCTTTTAGAAAACCACTTGATTATATCGATTCCAAAAATTTACAATATTTAAAACTATTGTACAATGACCAAATTCTAATAGGCTTATCCAAACCGTTAACTTTTCATTTACACCTTTTGTACTTAATAGTACGCTTTCAAACGCTTAAACGTACCCTCGAGGTACAGTCGCGTAGTAAATTAACTTTGGGAGAAATCAATATCGTAATAGCTAAAATATTGTCCAACGCAACCTGTAATCATTTGGTGCTAGTGACCTATAAACGACCATATCTAAACACCATTCATTTTTACATCCATTGGTTGTTTTCTTCCACTTAATTTGTATGACTCGGTATAAAGCCAGCGTTGGCTATGTAACATAGCAATGTTATTGTTTGATTTTCTTTAAATTGCGTGGTAAAAGGTGTTGTTCGTTTCTCGTTCGTGAGAAAGCCCCTATGGCGACAAACGTGGTACATTATGAACTGTGTAGTTAGTTTTTTTTCTTAATTTTAGTACTGAATCGTCACGTATTGGATGCGTGCGCGCATGTAGGTAAGAAAGGGCAGAGATGGTAAAGGTCGCAATTATAATACTTTCTTCGTGAGTATTTATATTATTAAGCAAGATAGAATTAGTATGTCTGTTTGTAATGGGTGAAAATTATACTTTGACACAGAAAGTATTTATTCAGTTTTCACGACCAAAATGAAACGTAAAAAAGACAAACTTTCTAAAGTAGTAATCTGATTAGAAAAACTCGTACAAATCAATTAAACATTAAGGCTAAGGCTAAAAAAAACTGTACTTCAATCCATACTTTTTCTCACCATAAACAATACTTAAATATCGAGTAACAACATAAAAGCTATCGGTCATAGAGAAGTATCTCTCACCCATAGATATAATATTACTAAACAAGATTGCGCACGCTCAAAATATATATTTACGAAAATGAACTCTATTCTAACGCAATAAGGTACTAAATTGGTTGCATAATACACAGAGGCAAATCCGAGCCGAGAGGGATAGTTCGAACGGAGGCTGTTTGTCTCTTTCTAACACCTTGCCAGCATAAAAAAATGTTGTGATCAAAAGTTTTGTCTTCCCAAAAACAATTGAATCACTTATATTTTTATCTTATTTTAACAATTGTAAGTCAACAAATAAATAAAAATCGCATTAATTTATTCGTATTTATTATTAAAACATAAACAACATAAATTTTTATTTTGCTTTTTTTTTATTTTCTAGCGGTAACCCTGAACATTCTTGGCGCGTAATCAGCATTTAAAATTTTGTTTATATTTTTTTGTATTAAATCAATTTAAACTATTAAAATGGTGAAAAAGTGTTGCGTTTCTACTTGCAAAAGTGAATCCTATGGTGTTTGCAATATATCGTTCCACAGGTTAGCTAATAATAACATTTTCGTAAACCAAACAACTAGGGTGCCCATGAATTCTTGTAACGAGTCAAAATATGGGTGATGGATTTTAAAACTGTTGTACTATTGTTATAGCTTCCCAAAAAATGAAGAAAGGCGACATAAATGGCTCAGCAGTCTATAAATGAAGTAGAAATACAAAAAAAACAGTCTTCACTTCGAATCTTCCTGCTTTTATACTGCTAATTTCCGCTAATTATTAAAAGCCTTTATTAGTATCTTAAGGTCACAAACTGCGTAAGTTAAAACTTCAATACTAATCTGTGTTTAATAATCTTAGCAAATTCGGATTTGTCTCACATAGCTTAATCTCATAGTCACCCTATTAGAAAGGGACAGACAGCCTCCGTACTAACTGTTTCACTCGGCTCGTTTTTTGGGTTTATATGCGCAGTCCTGTTTACTAATATTATGTCTATGCTCTCACCACGCCCCGCGCACCGAGTTACGCGGCAACTCGTCATCTATCGATAACACCCAATCGATTTAAAACCGATAAAGTATCGATACATCGTGATTTGTGTTTCCGCTACCGGTGTTCACTCGCTTATTACTTTTAAGTGAGGTGTTATTATAACGTTTTGGCCACTTTATTGTAGATGATTTGTAATGTGTAATTAAAATTACGGAATCTGTTGTAGCCGCTCAAACGCTACCAAGTGACTTTTGTCCCTTTTTCGTTTTGACAGTAAAGCGCACCCAAGTGACTTTTGTCCCTTTTTGCGATCCAGTGCGATACACATCACAATATATTTGTTTCTTTCTATTACACGGTGTTTTAATACCTTTTCTCTTTTCTACACGATTCTTAATACATTTCTTCATGCTAAGAATACGACAATAGTTCCACAATAGTTCATTCGGATTGAAAAAATAATGTCAAAGTCAGTCGTTCGTTGGTTTTCGCGCGTTAGGCGGAAGATTGTCCTTGTAATTTAATCATTATTTCGGTTATTTGTACGTATTATTGTATTAATTACGGTGTTATTATACAATAAGAATATAGTCTTTGTGTGTGCAAGCGAGTTTTAACCTAAGGGTTTAATAATTCAGCTTTTAAAAACATTCTTTTGTACAAGGTCAAACAATGTTTTTTTTTTAACTAGTCATTGTTTACATCTAAAAATATAAACATTCGAAGCTCAATGTTAACAAAAACCTGATACCACTTGAAAGAGTCATTCATTAGCTTGAACAAAAACAACACTTGAGATTGCTTATGTTACCAATGAGTCATAAAAAAAAACATCTTGTGAACTCGGCCATCTGGCGCAGCGGCGCGCCATTTTTTTTTCGAACAGTAGCGCTTTGTGCGAATTTTGGAAATCGGCGAAATCACTCATGCGGGTAGTGTAAGATTTATTTGAAGTTGTTATGATCGGGAGATTACAAAATATAAATGTGAGCAATTTTATGCCCATTCTCCGGGATTAAGGATTCTCTTCTCCGACAGTATAAATCTCAGTTTTCTATGAATGTTCACCTAACATTTTCAAAATTATGTCGTCGCTGAAAATGGAATGGGCCCTTGTGGTGCATAAATCAAAATCATCGTCATCTAGTTATCGATGAAAGCGTGACAATGAAGTCTCCAATTGGTAAAATTCCAAGTCCCCAATCGATTTCAAGTACATGAAGACAGAGACACACCCAAAAATCGCAAGGAAAAAATTACGTTTCAGGGGGATTAAACTTTGCTCACCAATTTGCTTACGTGGGATGTTAAAAATACCTAATACCTTCTTGTGTGGCACCAGTGAGGTACCTAATGTCTTATTCAGATAAAAATAGAGATAACGAATGTATTTTTTAGGGTTCCGTACCTCGAAAGGAAAAAACGGAACCCTTATAGGATCACTTTGTTGTCCGTCTGTCTGTCTGTCTGTCTGTCTGTCTGTCTGTCTGTCTGTCTGTCTGTCTGTCTGTCAAGACCCTTTATCTTAAGAACGCGTGGACGTATCAAGCTGAAATTCACATGAAATATTCGGGTCTATTGTCCCTTTAGGCTGTGAAAATATCAAGCTTCTAAGCCAAGCCAATCAAAAGATACAACCGATTATGTCGATATTTTCAACAAATTCTCGACACTCGCAAAGGAATCAAAACCTACAGGGTACTTCCCGTAAACTCAGAATCTTGAAATTTGGCATGAAGCATTGTTATATAATGCAAATATAGGAAAAATTGCGAAAATCTCATTTTTTTTGTTATATAATATAATAAAAATATTTTATTAAAATGAAACTTACTACCTTATTTCTCACGAACGAATAAAGGTACCAAATTGAAATTTATACCAAATACCTAGGTCTATTGTCCCTTTAAGCAATGAAAAAATCAAACTTCTAAGTTAACGCGATCAAAAGATACAGCAGTTTTACCGACACCTTAGACGAATTTCCGTCACACGCTAGGGAATCAAAACCTACAAGGTACTTCCCGTGAACTCAGAATCTTAAAATTCGGCACGAAGCAACGTTATATAGTACAGATAAAGGAAAAATTGCGAAAATGATAAATTTGAAATTACATAAAATATTAAAATATTATTTTTGCTTACATGACATAAGATATTTTTTTAATAATTATAAACTTACTACCTACCCTTTTTCACATGAACGCGTAGAGATATTAAAGTTTTGAATAAAAAGTGAAATTCATATCAAACACTTCTTAAATATAATGGCCTCTAAACTGTGAAAAATTTTAAATCATTCAAAGGTCATTGGGCATCTTAGTATGAAAACCATACCCACGGCGGATACGAACGAAATATAGCACAGTATAATGATAAAGGCTCTGATTTACTATGGCATTAGTCGCATCAATGTGAACCATGGGAATCTTGAGAAAATCAGGTGTAAACATCAAATATTTTCCTCATTTCAATGGGGAATTTAAACGACCAAGTTTGACGGATTTGAGAAATCATTTCTTTGTAGTGAAACAGTATACTCGCCGTTTATTTCCATTGTCATCAGGTCAGGATCTGATGATGGAAATCCTGAGAAATCGAGGGCAACTATCAGAAATTGTAGGCATGCATAGGATTAAAACTTGATTCTCAGATGTATGTCTGGTGATACTATCAAACAGTGAAGGTTTAGAGCTTATCTGATGATGGAGACGTGAGAAAGTCGAGAGAACTCCTCAACAGTATGTTTTAGTTACGTCGTGTTTGGGCTTATATTATTCGTATTGACGAGAACTTTTCACAAAAGTTAAAATAAAACTGACTGACTTGCCGTACAGCAAATTCTGTAGAGCCCTACGAAAGTGGCTAATTCAAGAGAGTTTTTATAGTGTTAAAGAGTTCCTCAACAAAAGTAAAAGTAAATGTCGTTTTGGTGCCCACTAAACGCCGTACTGTTCATATTCTTCTTTTGTTATCGTAATTTAAGAGTTGCTATTTTAATTTAACTTATTTTAAATATATTGTTTTAGTTTTAAATATTAGCTTTCGATTAGTTTTAAGTATTTGTATTTTGCATACCCGTAATAAGGGTGAAATATGTTTCTGTACACAAACTTACACATAATAAGATCTAATGTAACACCATATTTCCCGCAAAATTATATAAAAAAAAAAACTTTTTACAAAAAAAAAAACAACTTCTAAAACAACAAGAAAACTGTTTATATGCATCGGTCTAGATCTCGGTGGTTAAATAAATATAGATGCATCCTCTAGACACCGACTTCTAGACCGATGCACCTAATATCTTTTTAATTTCTTTCTTGCTTTTGTTTTCTTGTTGCTTTTTTATATGTTTGAAGTTGGATTTGTTTGTAAAATGCTACAAAATAAAATAATGCCGACTTTATAAAACAAAGAAAGGGACAGAATTACACTTTTGTCAAGGCTCTAGAAACGTAAAGCCAGCAGCCCCGAATCCTACTCTCTAGAAGTCGTTGTTACAATTCGACAGCTACAAGTCGTCAGGCGGTTTCGAAAAAAACCTGAAACTGGGGCTCTTTAGGTGATTAATCCCTCAAAAATAAAAGATCCCATTCCTGCAATGGCTGCTTTAACCCAAGTTAGTAGTGAATTCTCATCACCTAAAATAAAATAAGCTCCAACACAAGGTTACGTTATAAATTGTAAAGGAGTTCCCATAACTATATCTGATCTTAGCTGTCGATCCCACAATGGCAGTCAAACCTATCTTTGTGGAAAGTCTTCGCCAATACGAATAAAATAAGCCCAAACACGTGGTAGTTGCAACATACCGTTCGGGAGTTCCCTTGACTCTCTGTAGTCTCCATAATCAAATCAGCTCCAAACCTTCACTGTTTACCAGTACCCTCAAAAATACACTCACATGTCTGGTTATGACTCGATGCGTGCCTACAATATTCAAGAGTTGCCCTCGATTTCTCAGGGTGTCCAGATCCTCATCAGATCCTGGTCATCCGGATTGGCACCTTCCTTCTTTATGAAATGTCTTTAACAATAAAAACTAGCATTGCAACCTGTACAATCCTCTGAAACTGCTTGTCTTTTATATTTTTCAAACGATCCTGGACATTCGTCTCCATGGAATTTTAATAAAATATTTATATTCAAAGAAACGTCATACCATTCTCCACGATTTAAAACTACTTTGGTTCATGTCCGCCACTTGCGGGTCAGATATGCCCCATGACCTTTAAGACATAATTAGTTATTTTCAATCAGATTTCTGAATGATGACTATAAAATGTTGTAAATAAATAACTTCAATAAAATAACTTTTACAAGGTACTGGCCTACTATTTTAGTTATATTATAAAATAAAAAATATTAACTATTTTGACTCTCACGAAATTACCATAACTATGATTGTTCTAAACTGAACGGTTGGCGCGAAACTCACTTTTTAACTATCATTTGTACGGAACCCTCGGTGCGCGAGTCCGACTCGCACTTGGCCGGTTTTTATATATTTGACATGTCACCGTGAACTAGAATTATACTTTGAACAGATTAAACGTAAGGAGTAAAAGCATTCGTAAAGTAGTTCATTAAATATGTACAACTCAAAATAATTAAAAAATAAAGCTGTTTCAACTAGCCAATACATGCCCCCGTCAAGTGGGATCATATTGAAGAAGACTGAAATTGGACATTTATTAATTTCTGCTGAAACAATGAACAAATATTCGCTCTTAATGTTATCAAGTAGGTACATACATATGTACTTGGCCTTTTTTTTTTTTTTTTTTTTTACGACGTCAAAAATCATCAAATGACCCCTCCCGCTGTGGGTTAGCAGCGGTGAGGGAGTGTCAGACTCTTACTGACTAAAAACCGTCGTGTTCCGTCATAGGCCTTTTATGTACCAGGGCCGCGGTATCTCTTTCGAACAACCCGCAGATATGTACTTGGCCTCCGACTTTTAAAACTGAATGGACTTTCCCATAAACTAAATTAATATAAATCCTCATACAACATACATAGTTTACAATAATACAATTAAGTCATAAAAATCTGACGTTGTCCAGTTCGGAATGCTCGCGTGGTGAGCCACACGCCCTGGGCTGTTCCCACAGCATCGACGCCTGCGCAGCTGCCCCGAGACAAAGTAATGAAACTGTTTGCACGAGACCTGGGAATGTCAGAGTTATTTGGGATGAGGTTGAATAAGTGTTAAAATAATAAGTGTCATAGAAGAACAATATAAAGGAAGAAAAACTTATTGACACTATAAAACAAATTTAAAATAAAGTAGGAAGTAAATAGAAGTAAAAGAATAAATCTCATACTAATCATATTAAGCTGAAGTTGTGTGTGTTGTTAAGCTGAACACGTTAATACCAGGGACCTCAGGCACGTAGTAACAAGTTCGCAGATGAAAATAAGAACTTATTATTTAGAAATTTCAGCTCAGCATATTGTTCAGACTGTTCAAAACGTACAAACAGTAATGACACTGGTTTTCAGCTGCAACCTACCGATTGCGCTCTCATTATACTATGCCCATGGTTCATCTATATAATTTCGCTTAATAAATTGATGATATCATGAACTTTCTTCTCTCCTAATCCTAATCACCATCAGGCTAATGACCACAATATCTTGGGTGTCAATTCCTCAGTGAGAGCCAAGCACAATAACTCAAGTTAATTCAGCGTTCAAATTAAATGGATCGTGTCAAGAAAATTGCTTTGCACTGATTCTCATTATTGTAATATATCATGAGTCTTAGTATAGTTGGCAAAGAGAAAATGTGATGACAAATGAGCCCTGGATGATGTAGTGTACTGGAAATATAGTTTGTATTATGCTATGATTTTCACTAATCTTGTGTAGAATAATATTAATAAAATAAGAAAGCTTTTAAAATGTTCTTATCAATCACGAAATATTAGAATCTTCTCTTCGATGTTGAACTTTTTTTGGAACCGTTTCTTTGATTCCTCGTTCACACACTGATCATAATGAAGTGTTCATATTTCTTGCGTGATTTTAACTAGGGCCTATAATTTACATTTCAGCCTTTAATCACATTCATATCAAAAATAATGAAACAAAAAAGTGGTCACCAACATTTTCGTCAATTCCTTAGTCTGCCAGTGTCATTTGGTCATTATATCCTAAGGCATATCCTTCTCAGAGGTTCCAATTATAAAGTCAAACTTTCTACTTCAGAAGCATACGACCTGCATCTAAAATTAAAAGACTAACGGAGGTAGATCATTTTAAATTCTAATTTATCTGTCAAGGTCCATTGGTAGGATAAGTTAGGTGGTCCAATAACAGATGGCGACGCCTGGGGACAATATATGCTAATGAGGAACCGATAATCCTGAGTCATGACACTTAGAATATCGGCCATCCTGTGAAAAGTGGATTTGCGTGTCAAGCAGGACAGAGGCACAGGACAGGAATTGGTCCTAAATTATACTTAAACTTTTTGAAGAGACGTAGTGAGATCATTTTGCTTTCATTTTCAAATTCAATATGTTACGAACATAGTTTAGTTTTTCTTAAGTTACGAGTAACTTCCAAAAGGAAATACTATATGAATGTTAATATTATGCATTACTTGATCGTCAGACCAATTATTATGGATGGAGAAATGGTTTCTCGATTTGATTAGCACTTTCTAAAACATTATCGAAATCTACATCATGTCAGTAATCTTAACAAATATTTTATTTCAATAACATTTTGAATATCTACCTTATTGTTCGCAATAATTATGAGCACTACCTTACAGAAGCCAATAGATACAAGAATACAAAAGAAATAATATCATATTATTACACTCTATCATCCGACATGAATAAAATTAATTAAATTTTCCAAAAGTTAATTAAGTTTACATTCTTCTACGATTAAGCTATTGAACTTATTAATTTTGACAAAGGAAATGATTATACTTGTAATAATATATTCATGACTGCAACACAAATGAATGTGATACATTATAATGATTCGTTGAAATGTGTTAGGTCATCGAAGATAGATTTTTAAGGTCCTAAGGCCATGGCATCATTGTGCGAGACACTGGCACAGATGATTGATTGTATTTTTGAGAAATGGCGATGAAGATCCATTTGAAGATAGAATTAAAACTAATTAGGATTAGAAAAAAGAAACTTTTTAACTTGCAATTTATTCGATACAGTTAAATGTGAGTCATACTGGAAAACGTAGGTTTATTCTTAAAGGTAGTAAGTAACTGACAAGGTCAACGGACGGCAGAGATGTCGACTACTGACCGGCAGCCGACCTCCAATCATATCAAAAAACGAATACTTCAATCCCAAGGATCTTCGCGTGCCGCCAAATGCTACCGATTACCAGATTCCTTGACAGCAACCAGCTATGAAGATCCACCGAACCTCCGTCCGCTAAGCAAATTAGGCAAAACTGGGAACCGTGAAGACGTTTTAAGAGGTCTACTAATATTTGTTGAAGTTTAGATTTTTGAGGGATAATCGTTGGAAATTTGAAGCGGGACCGTCTGGTGTCACTTACGGATTCCATTCTCACGAATGAAGTGAATGTAGAAATTAGTGATTTGGTTTCCAAAGTCGAGCATTGCGATGCACGAATCGCCGCGGGCGTTGATCAGAATACGTTTGCTTTTTGAAAAATGGTTCGTCGTGCATAATTCAGGAGGCTGCTGTGTAATTTAGATTGACTTTTCTGTTGCTAAGCAATTTCTTACTTAGCTTACTGGGATGACTAACGATATTGCAATTAGGGAGAGCGATTCAAGTTTTTTATTCTGAGGGTCGATAAGAATGCAGTTTGACACAGTGTAGCAATACTTAGGGGGTTAATGTAACTGAATGAATTTCATTAACAAGACTTAATTAGGAGAAGAATCATTAGACAACACTACATCTGCGAATTCTGTAATAATTTTGGAGAAATTCGACCACTATACGAAAAAGAAGCAAATTACCGATTGCTGTGAACCCAAGCTAGCCCACAGAGCTTATCAAGCGATAATCTCACGTGAAAGTGTTGCAATCTGTATTCATATCGTTCGTGATCGTATAATTTGGCTGATTGCATACCACCGTCCTATTGTTACGTCTTGGGAACAATGAACATAGTGCAGACCACGGTTTTCGTGAAATTTCGAACTGTTGATGCGTTAGAAACGAAATAAAAGTACGTAATCTTTTGATGGGAACGTTAATGTTTCTCTTTGTTAAGTTGGTAGTTAGATTTGTCTGTTATTTGGCTTTTTTGTTTTTGTTTTCCTTCTGTTGTCATTTAGATTCAATGCCTACAGACTAAGCAATGATCTGAGTGATTCTAATGCTGTAGAATTAAATTGCCAGTTTAGGGTGTGATTTGACTTCTACGTAATTTTGGAAAAACCTATCTTCAACAATAAGCAAATAATAACCCCAATAATCATTTAAAACTAGAGTATAAAAGTATCCTCCGAATGTTCATTGCAGAAATTGAAAATTTCACCTACATGTTGATAATGCTGCCTTAGACATGTCATATACCTACAAAGTATCTACCTACCAATACAAAATCTCCTGTTCCCAAAAACTAGGTCACCGACAAACACCCATCTCGCACTATAAAAGCAATTAGCAATGGTGGCGTTTCGCGGTAATTCACCATCGCATTTAATACCTGTAAACTGCATAAAGGGTGCCGCTGTCAAAACATGACCATTCACAAGTTCCCCAACTCTTTTTTTTCTTATTTTTTTTTCTTTTTGCAGGTGCAGAATGTTGAAAAAAAGATTTTATGATGGCGCTTGAGTTACCTGTCGGCGTTATGCGAGAGCGACTCAAGAAATAAAAGTGTTTACAAAACAAAATGGCGCGGTATTTATTGCGGCGCTAAAGCCTTTGCGGAGGAATAATTAGTTATGGTACAAACTTGTGAAGTTGTAATGGGATTTTTACTGTTGTGGGGTAAATGAAAGTGGATTTTTGCCTTTAACTCAGATTTTTGAAAAAGGTTTGCAGAATAGGTTGCCAGATACATACTCTGCTGGATTAAACTTCAATCAACCAACAAAGAATCGAGAAAAATATTGCTATTGAATAATATGTTTTTAATACTTGTCTGTGATTGTGCGTTTTTTTTTGTAATCTGTAAACTTACATAGGTGTTATACAGTTTAATTAAACTCACCATAGCGAATATAATCAACCTCATAGATATTAGTTTCATCTTTCATCGACAACATGAGACCTTTTTTTGTCAACCTGTCAATTGGGGGTCCCACCCAATTCAAATGATGCGAAACTAATACACGTTACTATTTTACCGTTAAGATTACATGCTATTGTACTTTTTTTATAACTTCTGAGCACAGATATGCCCCATTCAGCCAGTATGGGCTATTGAAGTCAACCCGTTGGTGGTCCTGGCAATAATATTGTTAATGATCTGTAAAGTTGCCATTGAAAAAAATAAATTAAATCTGATAGGTTTGCGGTTTGTATTTTTTAAGCGTCGGAGATATTAAAGGGTATATAAGCTTTATAAATAAGAGACTTTTTGTTTACATAGCTGTCGAGAACAAGTTACAATTTAACATTGTATTGATATTCTGACAGTATAAGGTAGGTATGCATATACATGAAACAGTCTATCTTTCTCCGACTCCCAAGAAAGCTAGTACATTTTATGCAAATCCTGAAGAAAGAAGAATAAAATCCTGGTGAAGTTCGCAGTAAGTTACGAGATTTCCTCGGTGTTCAAGGCATATATTTATACACGAAAGAAGGTTCAGCGAGCTTTCAACAGAAGTGAACAGTAAGGTTTTTTTCACTTAATCATGATTTCTAAAAAGTATTTCTTCCAAATCAAAATACAATAAAAATAAGATTTCGTTCCTTATTCTATGAACATAAAAATGTTATTGTTTTTAAATCTTCGCACGATACGTGTCAATGGTTGGCCTCGTGTGAAGTCAAAATTGGTGGTAAATCAACAAAGAGCCGCGCGCCACTCTTGCGCTGGGGATCAGCAGACATGTACTACGTCCGAGTGGACTTGATATTTCATACTTAATTGTGAACGTATTTTAATTATATAAAATTTTGGGTTACGCGTTTATTACTTAACTTATACTTGATTATCTCTTACTACTTATTATATTGCCGCAGACCGTTTAAAAGAGTTCCCAAATATCTCATACGTTTATTTGCTGCGCTAGCTATGAGAAGATTTGACTAACTTATTTTTAGGTAAATAGAAAACAAAAGGTCCCAAAGAAAACTCCCGAGTAATTGATATAACTTCTTTTATTATAATTGAAATTAAACGTCCACATTTTCAAATATCAAGACCTCTCACCGCCTAATTCGAGACGGTCAATACCCACGGCTAGGGTTGTCACACCTAAACAAACATCACAGCGCATTATGTAACCGACAGCACAATAGGATCATGTGCTTGCCAAAAAACTTGAGCCGTCTTGTGGGGCTTTTAATGCACTTATTAATACTATTAGCTGTATTTAAGGAGTTGATGCGAAGATTATGCTATTGAAATGAATGCGTGTAAGGGGATTTGGTGCAGATATGTTTTGGTTGGGTCGTCGGAGTAATAAATAAGGTGCAAGGATAAAACCTACATAGCTTAAAGAGTACTGTTAAGTTCTAGAAATATTTTAACGTCGACATCTCTCGATGCACCTTCAACAGTCAGCTGAAATTACAATTACAACTTTTATTCAGGCATAAAAACTTGAGAGCATATATTTTACATAGAACCCAGCATGGGTTTTTCACACGGCTTATAACAGTTTGAAACACTCCAGAGAGAAGACCAGACATTTGACTTGATTTTACTAGGAAAGATCAAACGCAAACCGTATTGTTGTACAATCCACATTTCTCTACATATTTCAGAACTTCCTTAATAAAATAATAGTTTGTAATCCATTAATGTTTTTTTTATTAGGTACCAAATATTCTAGCCTAACAGGTCATCTTTAGTACAATTCGGGGATCCCCTGTCAGCCCTACCCGGCAGGTAGGCGCCGGCCGTCGCCGCTATTGTTTTCAAAACGTGCTCGCTACCTGCGCTTCATACGATTATACACTCTTTATTTTTTTTGTTTTTAGAATTTTTCTTTTTTTTATTCTTCAGACTTATGAAGAATTGGCGTTATGATGTGACGGCCTTTTTGAGCGCAGAAATAAAATTTTATGATTTTTTTTTCAATTTTTACTTTTATTTGCACGTTCTTGCGGTTTGGTTCATTAAGTTTTGAGATTGAATGAAATGATGTATTTGCGAAAGTAAGGAGGAAAAATGTTTCGAAATAGGAAAATGGACTGGCTATATTTAGGTTGCTGTAAATATGTATTTCATAATTTCAAGTTAATTTCATTTCGAAAGATTCCTTAACGATGAATACCTGTAACGTAACGTAAAAAGTATCCTTACAGTATTTTCACCTGTTTTCACTGACTTCTCAAAAAAGGAGGTTCTCGTGATTTTATGTATCTAAAACACAACAAATTCAATCAATCCTCCAATTCAAAAAATAACCGACACATATTCTTATAAACTCATTTCAAAACAGTATCGTACAAACAGACAGCAGCCCAGAGATCAGGAGAGGAAATGATTAATTAGCTGGCCAGCTTCCGCTATAAAGATCGGCTGCTAAACAGCCGGACAAACTTGATACAATAGCTGCATTCACGTGCATTCATACTGAGATGATGTAGGATGGATGTAGGACTATCCTTCCTTATGTTTTAAAGTTGCTAAGTGATTTTGTATGGGGGAAATATCCTTGTGAGTTTTTGTGAGTATCGAAAATAATTGGAGAAGAAAACAACAGATATTTTTGTGGTTTTTGGATAATTTGAAGTACTACAGGTACGTAATAATACATCAAATGTATTATTACGTTCTTAATACAACTTCGTGTAATTCTTCCTTTAATATTTTAAAAGGGATTTTCAAGAGACCACAGTTTTAAAACAAAGGACCAAGTATTTTGCCCATATATGCCTTAAGCATTCTTTGACAAATTGATAAATTACTAAATCAGAAAAGAATAGAAACAACTCGGTTAATGGGTTAAATATAGAAAAAAAAAATCGTCACTATCCATCATAACTTCAGTAATATTACAAATAATTTTGCAATATGTCCGTACCGCCATTAAAATAATAACCAATAGAGCTTAAAATTACACTAAAAGAATAATAACCGTTGTCACTTACGGTGTAACAAATGGTACAAATTGATTGATTTAAAATAAAAGTCAAATAGCCACTGGCAATGTTACTAGATCGATAGTTATTGATCTATCACTGTCGAAATTAGTACAGCCGTTTAGATTGTAAAAATGTTCTTACTTGCAATTATATCTGTATGCAATGAACGGAGATGAATCACTCCTATGTAATGTGTTGAAAGTGTAATATTGCAGAGAGGGTGAAAAGTGTAGCAAAAGTGTTATAAAAAATCTACTGAAAATATTGTCATTGCTTATTATTAGATACGTCCGTAACAAAATACTAATGAAGACATAACGATATTTTTAGTATGCTTAAATAATAATAAGCTGAAAAGGAAATATTAATACATATTTTTTTGACATTATGTTCACTTATGTATCAATTCTTAACAAGTATGAGTGCTTCGATGCCTAGGTACATGTCGAACAATTTATTTTTTAATACATTTTAATAAGTACGTACTGCAAAAAAGTTTCGCCCAATTTTTTAGTAAGTGCCTACCTACTGCAAACCATTTCGCATTGTCATATAATTATAGGTACTTCAAGCTTAACTCATAGACAATACAAGCCCGGACAAAAATACAGACACAAGTTATACTCTACAAAAGAGGGTCAATCAAACTTCACCTCATTTGCTGCAGTACCAACATAATTTTGTTAATTGGCAACACCAACACTGCAAAGTTCTTTAAGCTTACGTAAGTGCGACATGGCAATACCAAGAATACTTGAGATTTTATATTTTTGGACATAATCGTTATAATTAACAGTTCTGCTACAAATGTGGTTAGTAAATATTGCATGTCTACGGTAGTTAGTTTCCTAGTTCTGTTAAAGATGTCTTTATTCCTACGCATTTTAGTTAATGTCGATAAACTTTACTTAGGTTCATCATAGTTCTTTATGATTTATGTTGATTAGTCTTTAAAGGTTCTTTAGAGCGAATTGAACTCGGGACCAGATTGCATACTGTTCCGTCTCATTGTTTTTCCCCAAACCTATACCTACCTACCTTTGTATACTTTTTACCTATGTACCTATACCTATGTATACTTTTTATAAAAAGTCGAGTTTTATTTATATACAACCCTAAGGACATTTTACAAAAAAATCAAGCGTTATTACTAACAAGCACATTTCAAGTGTTACATCAATAGGACTCATTCCAAAAATAGCGCGTCTCCCCCAAAATTTTCGCAATAAAACATATTGAAAATATAACAATTTACCATGCACGTCTGCGGTTGCAATATGTTATTGGACCACATGTGGACACTTCTGGACCCCTTTGTAATCGCTAAGTCTTCACACGACACCCTGGGGAGGGGGCGTAATCGGTAACCACTGGGACAGACAAGCGAAACGTTAATATCAGTCATAACCCTATGTCGGTTGTCGATATCACATCTAATTTGGTTTGGCCCTCAAAAATATGAAACATATTTCTTTTGGCTTAAAGAAGTCTCTATCCAATTGGTGATAGAGCTATGCTTTTAAATGCGTAGATCGCTATTTAAAAGTAACGGCTGTAAGCTCACCCAATTACGACAAGGAGCACCTTTATGTACGTCTTTGAATGTAAGTAATTACTCCGACGCAAATTGAGCAAAAACCTCATAGTTGTCACGTGTCGCGTTTGTGGCATACATGACACTGTTATACGTTAGGGCTGATAAAGTAACTACCTTTGTACATCCTCAACAAAAGAAGCCAAACATTCATCTTATATTTTGTAAACAGCAGTGACGCTTTAACTCAGACGTAGTAAGAAAGTTGTGGAAAGCAACAGTACAAAGTGTTGTAACATCACTTCAAATCATAAAAATATTACTGGTCTTAAGCAATTTGTGACGTCAACAAGGTTTCTTTATGGCGCAAACCTTTCTTTCTTAATCAACTTGATATAATAAATAAGTAACAATTAATTTTACTTCACCGCCGTTTAAAAATAAACCGTTGTGTAATTGCTGACGCAGATATAGTTCGGTATGGGACAATCCTTTTTGGGAATTTCGCAACCCTAAAATGAGAGTAACCCTTGTGTCAGAGGCAGTCGTCGTTATGCGTAGTACGTAATCCGCATTATATCCAAATAGCCTATAGCGTTCAGCTGCTAACGACACAGATGTCCCGCGCAAATTAATTGGAAATGTCAAGTGCACGAGACCCGCCGCCATCTTGTCCCCCTCATTCTTTTTATTTTTTTGTCGCGCACGTGGCTTTATTGCGAGACAGCTGGGCGAGAGTGCGTTAATACGCACTTGACGTTAGCAACAGTCGCGCATTGTCGCGCCAAAAATATTTCGGCAATTCCCGAACACCTCAATGATGGTCAATAAATTCCAAAATAATTGTCACGTAAAATATTTAAGGCGAAATGTTCTAAAATGAAAATTCCGCGCAAACACCTTATCGAAATATAGCGTGCAATGTATCAATGAAATATGTGTTACATTTCTTTTTAAAGTGTAAGCTAAATTGCAACGACATTTGACATTTGCGCGGGAAGGTGCATTCGCGAGTTAGACCTGCGTTTGGTTAATGCAAAGATAATGGTCTGACCTATTTAATGGTATAATTAAATATCGCCGTCTGTTTCCGGCAATTAGATCGAAAGCGATCACTGTTGAATTCCTTTGTTACATTAAAAAATATATTTTGCTCCTTCCGAACACCTTTCCTCACGAATTTGAGCACCTGATGCGTTTCGTTCGCAGCTGATGATCCTATGGCCACGATATTACAACACCTTGACTTTTCGTTACGGAATTTCCTCCCCTTAATTACATTTTATATGTTTTGGCCAGTTGTCTACGAATATCTGCGGTGACGGTATCAATTTCTTCTTTTTACTTTGAGTTATGTAGCAGCAGCACGCGACTGTCTACGCGTGTAAAGGGATAAAGAGCAGAAGAGCAAATTAACTAGTTTTGGAAACTGGAAAGTTTGAACAGAAGGCGAATGAGTCATTGTTTTCGTTTTGTAATTGATAAGTTTGATACTGAACTTTTGCAGCCCTTATCCAGAGCAATAAATATAAGGCGTATTGCGTGTGTATGTACGGCTTGTTTGTCGAAGAAAGTTAGGATGATTTTACATTGAAACCTAAGGCAGGAAAACGGAAAGAATTAAGGCTTGGCTGACAGAATAACACCACTATTTAGTCTAATAATTAAGATTTAGAATTTCTTCACTTAGTTGACGTACCTACCTATCTTACAGTCCTAGTCATATAACTCTCCCTTTACTGGCCATATTTGGCTAGTGACAACTAGTAACGATAGTCTAATATACGAAGAAAGAACTTCACCTCGTCAAATGCCTGGCTTCGAAAGACCAAACTGATGGGCGAAAACTAAACAAACCTCATCTTCAAAACTTTCCTAAACAAATGAAAATCGCGCATTCTGCACGATGACGATGCAATTTTCGTTGTTATCGAACATTATCATATGGATGACGGCCATATACGTAGCAACTGATAAGACTCACGTATTAACAGGTGTTCTGTATTAGTTCCAAAATGGAGTTATTGGCCAATGATAATAATAAGATAAATTAGTCATTAAGATCTAATAAAGAATAATTTAGAAGATTTGTTGGATAAAGGGTATTTTTTGAAACCATATAATTTCAATGGTCATCATGACTGTGATTGTGCAAAGTCCATATTTCAAACAAGTTTATCTATTTTTATCTACAAAATAATTGCAAACAAAAGAATTTGAAAAGGTTATTAGTTATCAAAGCTTGGTAAAAAAATATCAACCTTGCCCTATAAATTCCGAAATTACCAATCTCTCGGCACATTCTGAAATATTGGATAGAGCCGACTAGTATTTGTTCTATACGAGGGTGATGAATCTACGCCTTTCTCCAGCAGTGATGCATAAATCGGCCAAGTTATAGTGCATTTAGTGACTTTCAGTTGCTACAACTGGTTCTAGTCTTTCAGGAACCAAAATCGTCTTAAACCTACATACAACACTGTAAAAAATTGGGATTTACTTTCTTGTTTGAGAGTAGGACAAAATCCAAGTGTGCATGAGACAACCACTAAAACCGAACTTCTAAATAATTCACACATCCAAACCCACGTCCGTGTATTCAACCAAAAATTAGACGATCAATTTAGTCATAGTTAAATACAATTTAGCGTAATACAAACAGAATACAACACAAATGATTGTTTTGCCGATCACAAACAGACAACGTGTTGCGAAAATGCAAACAATCTCGTGTGGAGTGTACTTAATCAATTTATTATTTCTAGCAACATCCAAAGATTTTGAATTCATATTCGCACATTGCCGTGTTAGGGAGCGTGTGCGGTGATGAGAGAAGCGGGTAGCGATTATGATTGAATTTTAGGTCAGCTGTTCATACAAAAAATTGCTATTGATAGATTGCTGCCACTGCAGATACCACAACATAAAAATGTTCTAGACAAAATTTTAACCCAAACTGACTACCAATCTATCGAGAAAGAATAGCGAATATGTTGCTGATGACTTGAAAATAATTAGAGTAATCAAGTCGTTTTCGGATGTCAAATTACTTCAAGATGATATAAACAGCCTTCTGGAATGGTGTGACCAGAATTCTATGCAGTTCAATGTTAAGAAGTGCTCCCAAATTACGTTTACTCGAAAACACAAATTCATTGAGTCTCATTACAATATGAACGGTCAATATTTGAACAAAGTTGAAGTTGTTAGAGATCTAGGGGTACTTCTTGATAAACAATTAACATTCATTCCCCACATAGACGCGATAATAAAAAAAGCTGCAAAGGCTACTGGTTTCATCATACGCAACGGTAAACCCTTTTCCCAGCCTAAAACGAAGATATTGCTGTTCAACTGCTTCGTTCGCAGTGTTTTAGAGTACTGCTCGGTTGTTTGGCGTCCCCACTACGCGACACACACTCTCAGGATAGAACGTATACAAAAGCGTTTTTTGAACCATCTTGCTTTCACTAAAGGCATAGCTAAGAGGGTGCGAAGTTACGCCAAACGTTTGGAAATCTTCAATGTCAAAGCGCTAGAAACGCGTAGGGACTCTCTCGATCTCCTGTTCTTGTACAAGATTTTTAATAATTTAATTGACTGCACACAAATTGTATCTAAATTTAATTTTAATATACCCCACAAATACCCGCGCAAACCCATTAAGTTATTTTACCCACCCCGACGAAAAACAGTTTTAGGCACTAATTCCCCAGTTCCCAGATTGTCTAGGCTTTTTAATAAATTTGACTGTGAGCTAGATATGTTTGGTGCTTCCCTTACTGCATACAGGAGCCAAGTCCATAAGATCAGCACATAACAGTATAAGTTGTAGGTATTATACTGGCTTTGTAAAATATATGAAAGTGTAGGTAATAAATAGGAAGAACCATTTGTTAAAAGGCATGTTACTATTTTAATAATTAAGAGTAGAGTTACTTACTTGTCATCCATGTACTTATTCTGAGAATGTTGTGTTTGTCAAGTGATATTGTACACAAAGGCTATTTTTAACCTTCTATGCTTGTATAACTAATGTTAATTTATGTGTAACAATTGTAGACAAACCAATAAATAAATAAATAAATAAATAAATAAATATTATGTGTAGGTAAAAATGTCAGAACAGCAAATTACGTGTATGTAGAGATGCAAAAGGCAGCTAGGTAATTGTAAGTGCTTATGTTATCAAATGTGCTTGAAGAATGGGTGAAATAATTATGTGTTACAGACTATGTGAGTGGTAACATACTCAGTCTATGTCTAGTAGGTAAGCTACTGAATGAGAGAGAAAAACAAGACTCCGACAAGATATTAGTAGAGAGACGTGCATGAGCGGAGCTTTCTCGCTCCGTTCACCACCACAACCTTACCCAACAGTCCGTTGGCCTGCGTTCTAAACAAGAAACAAACACGTTTGTTAGCCGCGTGTGATATCATCGCATTGAAAGCCATATGTAGCCGATTGTCCGTGCCAATTGTAAACACTGTCGTACGCACCTGTATTGTGCTGATATGATTGTGATGAGCACGGCATGTGGAACTTAGATGCATAGATGCCATGTGTTTTCTTTATTGTTTGCGGTAATAGAATGACCGGTACAGTAAACAGTTGTGCTGGCATGTCCGTAGTTAGATTTGCTAAGGATCCGGTAATTTTTCCAGTTGATATAAATGCTATATAGCATCGTAATGTGGCAGTTGGTAATCTTGCTGCCAGTTATGTAGCATATTGCTTTGTTTCAATTTAAAGAGATGCTACAATAATGATCAGTTCCTAATTTCTTTAAATAATGAGTTCCTACTTAAAGCAAGTTAACACTGATATGTTTTTGCGTTGCGGTGAAGTAGGTCCAACTTGGGACTGTTATCCAGCTTTCAATGCTTAGGTTCTACTTAGGAAAGTACACACACAAACACATGTAAAGCATAAAATCTTAAAAAATTTGCAATAGATACCAAAATGGTTTCCTTCGAAAATTATAGCTGAAATTATGCACATTACAGGATTCGTCATTCCGTCAACCAAAAATAGACCTACTTCCGCAACTTTAGACCATAAATTGACTTCGGCACCTATTCAATGTATCACTATTACCATCATTGCAGTTTTAAACACATCTGTTCGTGATGCGATTCGTGCGTCACCTCATATTTATCTTGGCTGCTGTCGATTGGCCATCAAAACAGACGCAGCGTATTCAGCCGAAAGATTTCTCTTAAACTTCTTATACTTCCTTCTGACAGATTTTGTATCTATAACCTTGTCGCGGTGAAGGAATGAAGATCATTCTATGAGGAAGGTCTTGAGCATATGAACTTGAATGGATATAGACGTGGATAGATTGTGTGAAACGATATGGCTACAAAGAATGTTACTTGTAAGATGTCATTAGATAGAGAAGTATGAAAGAAGACAAACTGCTTCGCCTCCAAATAAGATGATCTGCTGACGTCGATAAAATAAGGAGAAGGGATAAAAGAAGGTATTACGATGAATTTTGTTATAGGAACTTGTAAGCCGAGTCCTGCCAGGACATATGTGAAGAAGCAGTGAGCTTGTTTGCAAGGACAAAGTAGGTATTAAAAAGACACGCAGAGACAGAAGCTCGATAGATTGACATCTTATCGCGGACGTAAGTAGAGGCTAAATGCGACAGAATCGTAAGTTTTATGTAAGTTAAGTTAAGGTACAAGAGTCTGACTTTATTGTACAAATGTAAAGAAGGGCAGGATTCCGAATATTATTGCATAATAACAAAAAACATTAGCTCATCCAAAAATGTGTTTGAAATGATGACCTAGTGAAATTACCTATCAATATCTATCATACTTAAACTGACAGCTCATATTCTACTTGTTACAGATAACGGTAAAATAACTATTATTATTTTATTACAAACAGCAAAAAATATGTATGTTGCAAAAAAATTTACTTGCAAAAAAAAATTACATAACTTCTATTGTTAAGTACACAATTAATTTAATGATCTGAGACCTACTGAATTCTCTACAACTCTTCAGTTTTGAAGCCCTTAATTCTGCTAAAACAAGCTATCCAAGCGAAAGAAATAGCAGTTCCCTTCCGTTTTTAAAGTGCGTATGCGCGTGCGTGTAATAATAGATGTTACCCCCGCAACAGTCCGGTCGCGACTGGCGCGTGTCGATCACGTGACGCCCACGTGGCGACATCTATTGTTACCGAGTTATTATTGTATGTGGTGGGGGAAGAGCTGCCCATTTGAAGTTTGGTGAAGGGCGATTTTTAGGAGAAATCAATACTTTGGTGCAATTTTTGTTGATGAGCCTATGTTTAATTGACTGTTTCTGCACTCTGGAATATCCGAAATCTTGTTCATTGACCTGAGAGAGTTTTAGAGGATAAAATGTAGTGGCGTCATTTAAATCCATATAGGTCACAGTCAATTACTTTCTAGGTATGTAACTTTTAGTGCATTGCGTACAAAAATAACACCTGGTTCTGAATCCGCATTTGTTAACTAGAATACTTTTATCAAATTGATTAATTTATAATTAGGATTATCTATACATATATTTATTTACATATATAAACTTTTAATATCCGGCAACTTATCATTTGTGATAGCAAAAGTTAGTTGAAAACAGTACTAATAACTTTTAGCCGTCAGTAACTTACCAGTGCTATTGGAGGGATTTATTTTAACCAATTGAAAACATTATACGTTTTGTAGTTGGGAAACAGGCTCGGAGGATGATGAGGATATATTTTATTTAAATGAGCAGTTCTTTCGAGACACAGGTGAAATCGCACTAAACCGCTAGTTTTCGGATAAACAAATAGATACTACCTAACGGATCAAGATTACCTAAGTTATTGTTTTGATCTGATCGCTTAGATAATCAATACCTGACATAGCACGAAAAAACCCTATTAAGTAATCGCAAATTAATCCAAATACAAAGTCCAAAGATATGCTTCCATTATTTTTGGTGATCTTTAGACTTTGTCCTGATGTGAACAATGCCACCTGTTAATCTTGCAATAATCTCTTATCAGTGCGATTGTGATAATGGAATATCTTCCGATATGAATCTTTATAGCTTCCTCATGGTATAGTGGTCTTGGAAACTTATTTACCGGCTCATTAGGCGATTATCACACTGCCCCGCATGATGCAGCGTAGCGCGTGGATGCGTTTTTTTCCGTTGCTTGTAAATATCTCCGTTTGTATGGAAAACACGCATAGGCCAACACACTGAAAATGCATCCACGCGCGTTCATGCGGATCTCGCGCATACACGCGGAGAAACATGCACCCCCGTGCGTAGGTGCGGGGCGAGACGCAAGGTATGGCACACTGAATCCCGCAGTGCCGCGCGTGATTTTGTATGGGCGTGACGTGTATATTTGAAAATGGATCTCTATGAGAGCCGCCGTGCGTGAATCTACTAAACGCGCCTACGCGCGTGAGTGCGCAAAAAACCCGCACGATGATGCAGATCTGCACGCCCGC
This sequence comes from Helicoverpa zea, assembly GCF_022581195.2. Taxonomy (NCBI): domain Eukaryota; kingdom Metazoa; phylum Arthropoda; class Insecta; order Lepidoptera; family Noctuidae; genus Helicoverpa; species Helicoverpa zea. The sequence goes on along the minus strand of NC_061469.1, from coordinate 9,937,068 downwards.
AGGAACGCGCGTAGGTGCGTCGACACGCAAGATGCAGCGTGATGCGGGGCAGTGTGAAGATTACCTTAGTCTTACTCTGCGGAAATTGAAATAGGATGATGAAAGACAAGTCAACGACTGTGCCATCAAATTATGACAGTCCCTACATATACTTATAGTAGCCGAATGCTGCAACTACCTTATTTTGCCCGTGGCGTTTGAGGCTATCTTGCCCAGTCCAAATGGTCTGAACAAAAAATCAAGGACTGCTCAGGCTGCACTGAATTTATACCTAAATCTTATAAAACTGAAGAGTTTTTTTTGAGTCTTAGAAACTACTGGATTGATTTGAAAAAATATGTCAGTGTTAGAAAGCCCATGTATTGAGGATTTTTGATCCAGGTGCCCGAGTTCTAGCTAGTACTGGATACATATAGTTTGGAGTGTCATCACTATAATAAATGAAATACGAACAAATAATAAACATCAATTCCTCCTATCTCTAAAAAATAAGTATCTCCTTCTAAAGGAAGCATCCTCACACCAAAAAAAAAAAACGTCCAAAACCGTAAACCGCCGAAACAATAAGCGTCTATAAATAAACAGTGGATCGATATCCAAATAGACATATCGACCAGATGGCCGAGGATATCCTGTTGGAGCAGATTGCCCGCGATAATTATAGTTCGTAAGTGGCGCGTGCGTCGGTACTCGCGCGCTGGGCTCAAGTCACGCGACGACGCTCTTTGTCCACCGAGGAAAGTGAGATGTAGCAGTCTGGCAGTGATTGGAAGAAAAAAGAAAATATAGCTGTCTAGTGATAGCTTTGAATCTTTCGAGTCTTAAATTATTATTTGTATGTTAGTTTGTTTCTCCCATGCAATTACTTCCAAAGCTTATCTCATGCAATTTCTTACCGAGGGGGTACTGGGTGGGTTGCCCGGGTAACTGGGTTGAGGAGATCAGATAGGCAGTTGGTTGCTCCTTGTAAAACACTAGTACTTAGCCTCATCCGATGAGACTGAAAGCTGACCTCAACGTAGTTGGAAAAGCACCACCTTTTAACAAATGGATTTAGCAGACCAGTTTTACCTTTCACAAAATAGCCCTACATAATTTGAAAATCGCCGCCATATATTTGCTCATGTATCATCATCTTCTTCTGCCGATATCTGGAAGTTCTTAGGAACTTTAGGTATTGGTAAATCGCAGAATGTAGACTTTCCTAATACTATTGATTTAAGCGATTTAAATCGCCATTTCTGTGCAACACCTCTTTTGGATCTTCGTATCCAATCGGATACTATCAATTACATATCTAGTCTACCGCGCCCCAATATAGAACCTTTTCTTTTTGTACCAATCAGTGAAGAAGACACAAAAAAGATAATCCTTTCCATTAAGTCAAAAGCAGTTGGTTATGACAACATAAGTCGTGGCATGATTGTCACTATCCTGGATCAATTGGTACCTGCAATTACCCACATAATTAACTTCTCCCTTTTCACTGGTAAATTCCCTTCACTATGGCGAAAAGCCTACGTGCGTCCTTTACCCAAGATCCCTGTTCCTACCCTTCCCAGTAATTTCCGTCCAATTTCCATTTTACCTTTTCTTTCTAAGGTGCTTGAGGCTTGTGCCCATAAGCAGTTCTCTCGTTTTATATGTGTCAATAAAGTTATCAGCCCTTTCCAATCCGGCTTTAGGCCTGGGCATAGCACCTGCTCTGCTCTCCTTAAAGTGACTGGCGATATTCGAACAAGCATGGAGGAAACCAAGCTCACAGTGCTGGTGTTAATTGACTTCTCGAATGCGTTCAATACAGTCAGTCACGATCTCCTGATACACATCCTATCCTTCTACAAGGTGTCTTCTCAAGCGCTGGATTGGTTCATGTCTTATCTTCAGGATCGCCAGCAGTCAGTACGAGTTGATGAAGTGACATCAAATTGGTGCAAACTGGATGCTGGTGTGCCACAAGGCGGTATTCTTTCTCCACTTTTATTTTCAATTTTTATAAATCTCCTAACTCTTGAACTTCAGTCTGCGTATCATCTTTATGCTGATGACTTGCAACTATATCGTCACTCCAGCCTCGAGGGCTTATCTGCTACAATCATGGAATTAAATAATGATCTAGCTGGGTTGAAGAGCTGGGCTGATAGGTTTGGAGTGGCGGTAAATCCTGGCAAGTGCCAAGCTATTTTAGTTGGTAGTAGTCGCATTATGCAGAGAGTGGATTTAAGCAGCTTACCTCCGGTACAATTTGATGGTATGAACATCCCTTATAACTCAAGCGTGAAAAACCTGGGCTTACATATCGACACTACGTTAAGCTGGCAATCTCATATTGGGAGTGTTAGCCAGAAGGTAACAGGTTTGCTGCGCTACTTTTATCGGTTAAGAAACCTTCTCCCGTTCAACGTGAAAGCAATGCTTGTGCGAACCTTGATCTTTCCCATAATTGACTATGGTGATGTTTGCTTCTACGACCTGAATGCAGATCTGCTCAATAAACTTGACCGGCTTCTCAACAATTGCATTCGATTCGTTTTTAATCTTCGCAAGTACGATCATGTGTCTGCTTATCGAGAACAGCTTAGATGGCTGCCAATTAGGCAAAGACGTGAGATGAGAGCATTAACTACTCTATTTTCCATTCTTCATACTCCTTGTTCACCTCCATATTTATCATGCCACTTCCAGTTTTTGTGTTCTCAACATGACAGAAATTTGCGTTCCTCCAACAACCGTCTACTCCAATGTCCCTCACATCGCACAGATTTCCTTCATTCCTCCTTTTTTGTCCAATCTATTCTTTTATGGAACAAGTTGCCCTCGGAAATTAGGATGGTAGATAGCCGATTGACTTTCAAATTGAAGCTTCGTGAGTATCTTCACCAGAGTTTGCAGAATTGACACAACTATGCATTTGATTTGGTGTTATTTATATATGTATTAAAGTTTATTTAATATTATGTATATATATATATATATGTGTATGTATAATAAGTCTATGTACGTTTATATATTTTCGATTTGTCTTATATACATATTTAGTGCACCTGCCATGAAATTTCTCCTCCACCTAAAGGTTGACTGGTAGAGAACGCCTAAGGCGTTAAGTCCGCCTTTGTACATTGTTTTTTTTTTTGTAAAATGTGTGCAAAAAGTATAATAAATAAAAAAATAAATAAATAAATAAAAAAAAATCCAAAAGTATGATCCCTTCTGTTAATAATATTTTCTACGCTGAGATTAGGTACCTTCTAATTAATAAGACCACAAACGTAAGTCAGTTTTTGTACTGGTAGGTACAGCAGAAAACAGGCTAGCATAGGAAACGATTCATTAGACACATGTCGCTACACATACGAATACCTACAAAAAACTGTCGACCAGTTGGTCAGTTAACTAGTCAAGTATTTCCCAGTTCTTAAGTTGTTTTTCTTATAATGTTGGTATGACTACTTTTTGGTCGTACCTCGTTAGAAGGTCATGTTTTAAACATAGTCCAGCTTCCAGATGTATTGCATCTTTAGTTATCGTAAAAGTATGTAATTTCCGCAGCTTACAGTTAGTGCTAAATATCTTAGCAAATCTGGATTTAGGCATTTCACTCTATAAGCATTAGTTCGTACAGGATTACATATTGACTAGATTACTTATAGTAAACAAAATATGAACTAAACACAATTGCAAAGGCAGAAACTGTAACTTTAAAGCAAAGAAAAAATTGAGATATAAAACATGATAATCAACTCATAACATTGACATCTTAGCTAATAGGACCACATGCAGAAACAAGCTAGCAGAACCTCACCATTCGCACGAAGACTTAGCAAAGCATGCTACACTCTAATTAGTCTACTCATATCTTAACAAATATAGATAAATTACCAATTAATTAATAACTTATTTACAACTTAACATCATATACATCCGCAGTAAGCGCATGCACAAGCTTCGTCAACACGAGCGGAATTAAATCTTGCGTGTGTTCCGTCCACGATTAGACAGATGTCCTCAACATTGGTGCAGAAACTGATGTACTTAATTATTTCACCATGTTTATGATAAATAGGCGTAATGCACTTCCAATTACATGCTAATTGACAGCAAATTTTTGCTATGTAAAGTAGATTTTTTGTTTTTGTGTTGTTTAGCATGTTTGTATTGAGAATATTAATTTGTTTATTATGTCAAACGTTTTAATCGCGATGACGTTGTTTTATGATGAAGTAAGCGATAAGTGACCACTTAGGTGATCGGGCATCCGGTTAACTGCTTAAAGTGTAATATCTGCAAGATACTTAAGTAGTTAAAAATCTTTTTTTTTACATGTGCCACATTTAATCATGCATCACAGTGTTTTGCTAAAGACGATGTTTAAACCGAGTGATAGCGATAGTGACGCTCCGCAACACAAATCCGATAGTTTGAAAAGTCTGTACGTAAGGGTGCTTACATAAAGAAACAGGTTTCCGGTACAGACAAACCTGTACGGGTAGGTACCGATCAGTGCAGGTATAACACTAGTTTACAAAATCAAACCTTTTGCCTGTTGCCGTGGATTTAATAGCTGGTAACGTTCACTTATGTTTAGTTTTTATTCATTCTACCTGAAAAAAATTTTTTTTAAGCTCGACTTTACTTGTTATTGACTTTCTCATTTCTGAAAATTTTTTAGTCGCTTAATTACGTATTTTATTGTGTTTATGCAAATATGTGAAGTTTTTAGAACATGAGTAGTTCAAGGAGACGTTGTTTAAATAACCCAAACCATGTTTGTTACTTATGTGGAGAATATGTGTTTGAGATGTGTAGAAATGTCATATCAGAGACGCTTAAAAATACTTATTTTTATATTTTGGAATGTTGTTGGATAAAAATGATAAATCTTGGACTCCTGATTGTGTTTGTAAATCGTGCGTTGAATACATAAGATTATGGACAAGTGGTAAAAGAAGTTCTTTTAAACTTAAAACACCAACTATTTGGAAAGGATCGAAAAATCATCTCGACGACTGTTACTTTTGTAGCGTGAACATAAACAGCTTAAACACCAAAAATCGAGCTAGATGGCAAAACCGAAGTAGTACATGTGTTCAGCGTCCAGTGCAGCATTTACCTGAACTTTCAGAGAATAAAAATTATATTGAATTTTGAAAAATTATAATGAAAATTATGTTGAACTTGTCAAAGACCTACTTTTACAATTAAAAGATATGGGATGCAATATGAGCATAAAACTTCACTTCCTCTTCAGTCATCTGGACAGATTTCCGTAAAATTTAAGACGGCTGGCAGGAGCTGGATGCGAGAAGCCGAAAATCGATCTCAGTGGCGTGCACTTGGAGAGGCCTATGTCCAGCAGTGGACTGCGATAGGCTGATGATGATGATGAGCGAAGAGCAGGGGGAGCGTATGCATCAAGATTTACGTGTCATGGAAGAACGTTATCAGGGTTTCTGGGATGCAAATATGATGTCTAACTATTGCTGATCTCTGATACGCCATTTCCCAAAGTCTACACATAAGAGAAGAGCTTTAATGCGAAGTTTTTTGGGACTTAACAATTAAAATATTTTTTAAACAAATATTCTTTAAGGTAAATACACGTTTTTTCTCTTTAAACCGCACTTAGCTGAAACTCAAAAACTAGAGCTGATAAAAAAAAAACTACTAATAGTTTTAAATATGGTTAAATATGAGTAGTCAACAACAGCTTAAAAAATCCTGGCAACAAATGTACTGTAAACTAGTGTAATATTTCAATACAATCCTATTCACTCACTTATAAAGAAACAGGTAAGTTGAAACAAGTAAACAACCTGTTTCTTTATAAGTGAGTGAATAGGATTGTATTGAAATATTATACCTGCACTGATCGGTACCTACCCGTACAGGTTTGTCTGTACCGGAAACCTGTTTCTTTATGTAAGAGCACCCTAAGACACCAGAAAACAACTTCTTACCAAATTCTACAAAAATGTTGTCTACCCCTGCGTACATCAGGATGTCGGACTTCCGAAACAACTGCTGCAGTTTACTCCACAATGAATGATGGCGCTGTATTTATTTATTTTAAAATAAACGCTTTAACACACGTAAATATATCCGTGTTGCCGTGTGTCAAGTTCAATTTGAAGGGCGGTAAAATATTGCCTTCAAAATATTCTGTTATATTTACGTGAAGGAGGCCGGAGAAGATTTAAATTATGGAAAAGGTTTAGACGTGTCTTTGTCGTATGCTGACGGTTTTTTTTCTATAGGATTATCATGAATCTTAGGAAGAAATGTGTACCTACGTATGTAGAACATTAAGGTGGTTTTTTTTTCTCACTATTTTGACGTTGCCAACTTCGGGCAAGCAAAGTTTCTAGACGAGACCTGTACGAACAATTGCGCAAAGAGTCAAAAAGCTAACTTCAGAAATGCAAAGCTGTTTGGTGCGAACTTTACTCGAGAGGACTCTAATGAGTGCTGATTTTGAGTTTTGTAAGTTTACGCGCTCGATACGTCATTATAACTCGGCTGAAGTAAAGAGTATGCTACATCATATGATTAGAATTTAGCACGTTCATTAATTTTTCCGAATAATGACGTTTACTAGTGAGCGCGTTTATAATACAACCAAGTACCGATGACAGCCTTTATTGAATAGACATTCTAAAATTATTGCTACGTAATTCAGTTGTATGATAATTTACGCATCGAGAAAGTTAACTTGTAAAACTCGCACTAGGCCTTTTCAGAAAATTTGTTAACTAATAAATATTTTTCCTAGGCTTGAACTAAATACAACTTTTCATCGGGTTAATAACTTGTAAATACAATAAGATAAACATGGTATTGTACACTTCGGATATTGCAAATCTGAAGTAGATGACTTTTAGGAAAGCTATGTTTTCTTAATACCATTATTTCATGCATCTGCCAAAACTGGAAAGCCCAGCCAAAAATATATTTGAAAAATCATAAATGCAAAGCCAACATTTTTTTTTGAGAATTCATTCATTTCTCAACAGCTGCAGATAGCCAACATTGGGGTATTACTCAGTAAGACCTATTCCCTCAAATCTTTACAATTAATGGTCTTAATCATACACGAGCCTCACACATCGATCGCTGCTTAACCATGAAGATAAAAATAGAAACTACTTATAAAACCTTCATCGTTAGCATAAACTTAAAATAGAATACTTAATGCAACTATTAAGCTAATGCAGAGGTTCTTTATCTACAAAGGTACTATACCATTAGAAACATAATTATGTTAATGAATCTATTGGTCTCTTTTAATTGCATTATTTGTAGTTGTTATTTCTTAGTACATACAGGGAAGCAGGTGTGTTTTACACGGGCTAATTAGCAAAAACAATGGTATCTCTTAAGCTGGACATCGGGCCGAAATAATGGAATGGTTCATTTAGGACTTAATGCCTTGCTTGATCACCAATTAACGTTGATCAATTATCAAAAGAACTTAATTTAGTCGGACTGTTGTGTGTTAACTTGTGTTTTGGGACTGGTTACTTTTATGGTATAGGATATTTATTCAAGTACAGAACTTCCTGGCGTAAGGCAAGTATTAAAAAAGAAAAAATGTATTGTCGTTCTCTGTAAGTCGTAAGTGATAATTTGGATTCCTTTTAAATATTTTTAGGACCTAACTTTTTGATAAGCTCGTATTAGATATAATGTTAGACTTAAGCAAATAAATGTAAAGTTTAACAGAATTTATTCTGATTAATCACTATTATATCAATAAAATAAATTAGTTAATAATGATAATAAAACATAATTTACAGTCACACGTAGGCATATGGCGCCTTAGAGAACTCGTAAGATCCGTATTTAAATATTAAATTCAAATATTTATCTCAGCTAAAAATAGTAAATATTCAGAACATAAATTCCGTATTATTACTGTGTGAAAGACGCACGTCTTCACTAGAAATACCTGTTAAAGAATAACCAAAAATACTCAAGTTAATAATACCTTATACCATATATTTAAAACCCCGATCAAAATAGAGCGATTTGGTAATAATTTATTGAATAACGCATAAATAAATTAGATTTAAATACATACGTTAAACAAGCTACCTATTATTTAATTAGGACATTGCAAAAGAGCAAGGCTGTATTCACATTAAATGGCCGATCATTTTGTAACGTCGGTTTAGCAAAAAGTTTGAGCAATCTTTGTAATTATGTCTTTAGGGACATGTGTCTAATTGGTTGTAATCTGTTAATTTGTGTCATATCCCGGTCTTGGGGACAGGGTTTGTGGACATGTGTCATGGCAGGTAAAAAAGATAATTAGAATTTTGACATTATCCACATACAAATTGTGTCAAATTCCTATCGGTAGAAAGGAAATAGCAGATTGATAGAATATTGCGAAGGCCGTCAGCAATGTTTGTAATTATGTCTTTAGGGACGTGTCTCTAATTGGTTATAATCTGTTAATTTGTGTCTTCGTGTCATATCCCGGTGTCGGGGGACAGAGATTATGGACATGTGTCATGTAGTACAAAAAATGTGTTAAACGTTAGTGAGGGGATGGTTACACTTGTCGAGTTTTGGTGTTGTCTGTCCTTTTTCGTAACCTGTTGCATGACGGCTCTGAAGTTCTGAAGAAGGTTTGAGATATTGGTCAATATGGATATGATTTTGGTTGGTTTGATTTAGTGATTTAATTTTGGGACATAAATTCGTATAGAATATCTAATCGTCTGCTTAAGAAAAGACGAGGTAATTTACACATAATAAATGTGTTCTTAAAACCTTCTGTAATCTAGTGAATTATGCAGGAAATACTGAGTTAGAATCCAAAGTTAAAAATAAATCATTATGTCGATGATTTTCAATCCCAGTTTAAATGACAACTAATCAATTTGCAATAAAGACATTTACTGCCTAATCATACACTCATAAATAAATTAAACAGTAATTATCACAGCGGATATTATGTGCAAACAAAAAATCTTGCTAAACATCGAGGGGTACCAAACGTGGTACCAATTTGGTACTAATTAAACACGGCATCCGGCTCATTGGCTGTCAAATCGTCGGAACCTAACGTTTTTGTTGCGCGTACGCAGACGTGTTACACTTCAGACCAATCATTTCTGTTGATTTTTGGTTATTACACTTGTTGTTTAGTGTGGATAAGACCTAGAAATAGCACGACAGTTTTACTTAATAAGAATAAAATATAAATATACTTTCATTCTTGAGTTCTTTATGAAGCAACAATAATAAGCATCATAGATTTTTAAGGACTTTGAGTAGGATTGCTCATTAAAAATATCATAGAGGACATGGTTTATAGACTATGTTGGTGATAATGTACACTGAAATATCATTATTGTAGTGAAACCATAGACCGAGAAGGAAGAAAAACCATTTTTTCGGTTGTTTGTCATTGCACATTGTAAATGAAGATATTTCAGTTGGTTGTAATTTGTATGAATATTTGTCCTGATCGAATAAGTATCTAGAACATTCTCATGTTTATTCAATTTATTATCACCTAAACTTAACCATTACCAAGTAAGCACATCCACATTAAGACACCAGTAGCACAATTTTCGCTCCGGAAATGCGAGTCGTTATTAAATTCGCCGATGACATGTGTCTGCGCGCGCGCATGTGTCTTAGCCGCCAAGATATTGATGACGTCATTAGTCATGTGAAGTGGCCAGTTTTTATGCTGGACCTCACAGGAGTTTCCGCAAATGTAGGTCCGATGTGGTCAGTGTGATTGGCATTGGCTAGCACTGTAGTAGGGAAATGAAAATAGAGGATCCAAGTGGGGTTTAATTTTTATCATTGAAGCTTCTGTCATTTTTTTTTGCGTCTCTTAAATGTTGTATGTCATACAAAACCTCTTGAGATACAGGCGCTGCTTATTTTAGGAAGCAGAGCTTTTTGAAATAAATGATTAAGTACAGTTCTTCCTACCAGAAGATTATTTTTTTTTAGTTTATTGAGTTGCAAATAAAATACAGAAGCTATTTCACGTACGCCCTTCGGAATTCCCAAATAATCCTCAGATGCGGTTGTAGCAGTCCTTTGTTTCCATTGACCAGTCATTCATTTCTTTCAGCCAGACATATTGTTTTTTAATTTCAAATAACTTCAGACCAAACTTCTTACAGTTCACACGGACCTTTCTCCACTCTTTCGCATATCTCATGAATTCTAAAATGATCACTCATCAGGCAATCAAAGGCGGATGACCAACCTCGTTACTCACCTGGATATTCTCACAGTTAAAGTAACATTCGATATTACAAGCCAATAAAAAAGCGGTTGGAAACAGTTTAACGACATGTAGTGATTAAGTTTGATTGATTACTCTTCTGATAGATTGTTCACCGTCCATTTAAAACTGGACAATTATCTATACGTTGGGTTGATATGCAAAATAATTTAAACACGTGTACTATTTCATGAGTATTTACTACCGAAATACAATAGGTAGGTACATGACAAAACAATCCATTGTCTAGGTGTAGTAAGTATTAATTGAATTTTTTGGAATGGAAATATCAATTCAAATGTTATGTCAGACTGACTAAAACGGATCCGAGTTCCTTCTTTTCTTCCGTAAATTTTTAAAAACATTGCGAAAAATTGGATAATATAATTAAAGAAGATGTTGATATAGGTACTATAGTAGTATCAGGTTTTGGAAATAAATATCTGGACTTTCTACAAAACTAAAAAGTTCTTGATATTTTCCGGATAAGTATCATCGGCATATGTTTACCCTACATTAAAGGTTTCTTTTCTTTATTTTATTCTTTACTTCGTCATTCTGGTCATCTGATAGTGTTATTTTAATAAGCCTGAATTTAAATATATATTTTTTTCAGGCATAGCATTATACTATGGTTCAGGCCAATCGCTTCAGCTGTAAGAAGTGTAAGTAATACGACTTTGTTTTCCTAAAATATAAATACATAGATTGGTAAGTTGTAAATACTAATTTCTAAAGTACCAGTGTACTGAAACTATAAACATATTTTGAAATTATCTCAAACACATTTAGGTCTTAAGTGTAATCCTAATTCAGGAATTTCCCGGTACATACCTACTACAAATGATGACTTTCACTTTATTTATTAGATTAAAATTATTAAACTGAATTTAAACAGATTAGGTTTTGTTTACGAATTCAATTGATTGATTGATTAAATACCTGAATGACACGTGTCATGTTTCTGATGAAATAATTTCATTTATAAGCCAATTCAAATATTGTGAGCATTTTATCTATATCTTTTCTAATAATTGAATGTATAAGAATCGGTTTGTTTGCTTGAAAGCGCTAATCTTTAGATGTTCTGGTCCTCTTGAAAAATATTTCAGTGCCTATTAGATAGGCTACATTTATTTGAGTTCACGATACAGTTCCCGCAGATGAAACCGCTAGTGGATGTTAGTACCAGATGTATTGTTAATATATAAAATTCCTCAGTAACGTCAAAAAATTCAAAACGGCATTACTCAAAAGTTTTTAAAGTAATTATCTATAAGAAAAACCGTAATATTTCTAATATGAAAGCTGAAACTTCAGATTAAAATCCATAAAATTGTCTCTTGTTACATCAACATTGGCCCATATAAATTCTCGCCACAATTACCTAATTGATACATAAATGTATGATTACCTGCGTTAAAAAGGTTTAGTTAATCGGCTTAGGAATCACACCTTTCATGTAAAAAAGTTATAATATCGACCTTCACACACTAGTAGGATGAGACCCCGTAGAACTGGGAAAGAGATGGAGTCGATAAACTTTCTGATTTAGTTATTTACTTACATGTTTTGCGTTGTTGTAACGATACTTCATGTCGGAATTGAACAAAATAGGCTATTTTTAGGCCCTGTAATTTGCATCTTACTTATAGGTACTTTCTTAATATTTCTGGAAAATCGACTTCATTTATTTCAGCAACTTTTATCGCAAATTCTACGGCTTGCGATGTTAGGCACCAAATTACGGATGTTCGTCATTTATTACTTAACCAGAGGGGAAACTGTTTTCGAGTTAAAAGTAATTTGATGGTATGACAAAAAAAAATTAAGCTATTTAAGTAAATGCCTATAGAAACCGAAAAAGCTTCTGACATGGCTCTAGAATTCCCAAAAAATGCAGCTCCGATTCTTCTCCATCACTTTCTCCGCTCTATATTGCACAATAGCACAGGGCCGCATCGCTCGCAGGTGGGTGCACAAAAAAACGAAAGGATTCGCCGCGAGCGCAGGTGCGTCCTCAGGTGCCGGGATTTAGGTTACAGCTTAGAAATTAGTCCTTATATTATATCCATTTTAATTTGCGACACCTTGTAAAATTAATGACGAAGGAAATTAGGATGTAAGTGAATTAAATTAATTTTGAAGAGCTGAAATAATTTCGCGCATTATTATATCCAGCTTTTTTTTATTAAGAAAAGTTTTTTTAAATAATAGAAGGGTTGGTTAAACACAACAGGTGAATTCTGGTGATTTAGAAGTTTGCAGGTGCTCTATTCATTTGCCTAGTCAGACGTTATTGTTTTCTAAAATAGTAATTTCAAGAGAAAATAATATGTTGTCTTTTTTTACTAGGAACGTGTAGTGTCTTGTTTTCCGCCTCCCCGTAAAAGTAGTGTTATTTCTATACTTTTCCCTTTCGATCAGTTCAGTAATTTTAGCGGGTCATGCAGACAGATAGACAGACTAGTAAAGATTGCATTTGCCGATGTCAAATTGCGTCTATTCTAGGAACCTTCTTCTCTCCAAAGCTTGCTCCAAAGCTTCTTTCTATAAATAAACAATTATGTCAGATTAGTAGACTTAGGAACGAAGGTCATATGTTACATATGCATCGATTTTTTTTATTATCGCCATTAATATCCTAGTCAATTGACTGATAACAAAATGGATAATGAGGTATAAATTAGATTAACAGGAATTAAGAGTTAATAATTTATTAAAATACAATGTTAATTTATTATGTCTGGATTTAATAGTGGCGCCTATTAAAATTAATTATTCTAGGATATAAAAAATCAATCAAAAGTCAACTGGTTGTGCGTGTGCCGTATATATCAAAATCAGGGTCAACTAGAACTTTTTCTGGTCCTTCAAATTAAATACGCGTGAAGAGCCCTTTAAGTATATTTAGACATTAACAGCGCCACATTAAACAATAATAAAGATCCGGTTCCAAAACTGCCACCGCAAAAATAACATCCTCTGCCAACACTAACAAAAAAAAACTTATAAATAATTCTTATCCAATTAAAATCTGAACAAAACAACTGTAAAAACAGGGATTTCACACAAAGCAGCGCCGGCGCATATACACGGAGCTGTCAGATGAGACAAGTGTACAGTCGCTGCCAGTCGCAGTCGGCGACAGGTAGCCCTTTGTTCTCGAACAATGCACAATCACAGACAGAACGTTTTTGTGGCACCCCTGATTACATCCCTGTCAGAATTAGGGCAACACTGCTTTTATTTTGTTACGTTTAGTTAGATTTTTTGTAGAGTTGTATGTACGTGTCTTTTTAGGTGTTTTATTTGACATAAGAACTTATTGTGACTAATAATGAGGAAGGAACAGTGCTGAAACAATGCAATTAGTTTCAAAATTATTATTTTCACCAGTCCTAAGCTAAATAACCCCTTTGTTCAGAGTAATGAGTCAGAAGTTAACCACCTATCTTAACAGATCATTGTTATGAACAGGACTTCCTAATTGGCTGATGAGCAAATACAGCGGAACGTTTAGCTCTAAACTACAGCAATACAAAGATTTTTTGTAAAGCCCCGTTAATTGGCATCGTCGCGTCCCCATTACGCAGCCTCCGAGCCACTGATACGCCTTTGCGCACACAGAATGCACATCTGGGAGCAATGAAGGACTTGGAAATCTCGAAAAGAACTCATACATAGCAATGACATTTCAGAAATAAACCTTATGCAGGAAGAAATAGAGCTGAATTCCAACTATGTCGGTCTCCGACACCCATTGCTGCGAACACCTGTTTCAACCACAGCACTTACTCATACAGCGTCTACAAGAAAGTGTATTTTATGTTCAACGAGATACAGTTGAATTTTGCGCGTACACTCTCAGGCTTTGCATTCCTGTTTCGCAGGGATGTTCGCATAAATTATCGATGTTTCTCTCCGCGCGAGCGTCGGGGATATGTCTGTCCCTTTCTGTTGCTTGTTTTTGTTTCACCGCAGCTATGTAGAATGTGTGGACGTGAGACAAGTGCCGGCTCCAAGATCTGCCAGCTCTCATACATGTTTATGTCTGTACGTGCTGCTGATTGAATACCTTACCGGATTTATATTGCGCCAGACATTTTTCAATGCATATCTAAGGAAGTTACCCTAAATGTAAATAGTGCTGAAGTATATAATTATTTATAAGGTGATCTAAATGTCATACCGAATGTAAATTAAATTTTTAATCAATGAATTAAGTAGTTCGTCGTAAGCAATTTGCTTAGAAATGAATTACTGGTATCGGTGGTTTGTCAAGTCAAATACCACTTGATCGACGCCGGGTCACGAGGCTAGTTCATAATACACGAGGTGTCGGCGGCCAGCCGGCGCCACGGCGGCAAACGCGGCGCCTACAATCCTGTCAGCCACATTACCACAACGACCAACACAAAAGACACCTTAAAGCTATGTGTTGTAAGTTTAATTTTATTAAACTTTTGTAATATCAGCTGTGATTTCACTGGCATTTAAATTCTCACTGTCGAGCGCTATGAATTGAGTTGATATTATGGCTGATTTACATTGAGTCAGTAACTGACGTCAGTGTAGGCGCCGAAAACTGACGCGTGCTATTTACACGAAGTCAGTGTAGTGTCAGTGTTTCGTCAGTAGTACTGTACTGACTTCAAATCAATTTACACGATGGCAGTGCCGGGTCAGCACTGACTTGTCAGTGGACTGACGTCAGTTACTGACTCAATGTAAATCAGCCATTACATTGAACTTTGATCAGATATTGAATCCGTTCCTTGATTTTGAATTCCGAGCAACGACTAAAAGAAAGCAATTTTTTTAAGGAAGTGTTTTGTGTTTAGTGTTACATTAATTTAGTTCTTATGCAATGACACTCGCTTGTAATGTCCCGAACATCGCCGTCTTTGGGTCAAAACGGATGTGTGACATGTTTGTCTTTTAAGGAGTCCAAATAACCGTGAGGACGGTGACAAAATTGACACATGAACAAACATGAAGCTTATACAATGTGGTACCAGGCAAATAGAGGTCAGTTATATTTGGTGGCACTTGTACGCCAGGTGGGCGCTTACCCGAGTTATTTCACCGGTAAATCTTATTTAACAACGATCCGCCGAAGTAAGGGCAAGTCAATTAAACCAGCCTCGTTGATTGACAGGTCATTGTGTGGGACCACTTAGTTTTTTAACATTTTCTGATACGTAACCACTTGTTTTTTGTTCGAATACTCCAGCTTTATAACCGAGTAGATAATATTGATACTCAGAAATTGTAAGGCATGCCTGTTATTTATTGTGGAAGGCGCGAACTCATGGCAAACAACATTTCATTCAACATCACACTCGGCAGGTCCAAGTTTTTCAAAGACTTCATCACACGCCCAAAAAAATTAGACGTTAAATAAAACGCGACGAGATTCACGCCGTTTCCTTACGGTCATGGCTAGGTGTCAAAAGCTTTACCTGACCGCTCACACCTACACAGTCCGCGCTATACTGGACCGATATTGACTATCTTAGCTGCAATATGTTTGTTCGGGAGTTATCCCTTCACACCTCCGCACCGGGGCCGCTACTCAAATTGTAATACAAACATTACGAGCCAAAGTTTTAGGAATGACACGTCTTCTTAATTAGCTCAAGTTTTCGGGAAACCGATTATATTTAAAACAACAAAGACGGCAAAAAATTAATTGAATACCTAAAGTGACAACACAGAGAATGCTATAATGATGTATTTGGCAATTATAAAGTTGGCCAAAATGAAAGCAATTCAAATTTGATGATGACGGAGGACTTCGCCGACAATGTTGAGACAATTATTTCGATCCCTTATGACTTGAATTAATGTGGTAACCCCTGTTTGAGCCCATAAAAATTCACGACAAAACCTGTATAAACGGCTGGAGGCAAAACTTGGTTGTTTTTCGACTCGTTCCCAGAAATCGAGGAAACGTTCGAGCAAAAAGCCGACGGAACAGGATTTTGTATCGACATCGCCAAATCTGGACGCGTTAAGAAATGATAAAGAGGACGCCGCCACCGCAGCCGAGTGCAAACTGCACCACGGCCGAAAAAATCACAACAAGACCAAACAACCAGCGCATACTTCCTTACCCGAAGACATTTTGATGTATTACTAACAGTTCGGAAGATATGGCTTCAGGAGTTTTATGTCTGGGACATTATAATGATAGTAAAAAAAGTTACATCAGAGTGATCGAGCATAATTTCCTATGTTATCTTACCGGGCATCATTACACAGTGATGACTTGCATAATATCTTCATCTGGCAAGCTAGTGCCGATGATAAATATGATGTTTTATGGTCTGCCGGGCTATTTAGCATGCGACAGCTGGCTGCGAATAAAACGGCCAGTAATAGTCCACGATTGTAATATCGATTATCCAATACGAATTTTGATGGGTGTCTTCAAAATGCGGCGTCTGTGCACGGTGCGAATAAGTGTACGTAAATGATGGTATAATGCTTATGCGTGCGTGAGTCACGGATGTTCACATGTGCATGTGGAAATAGCCCGTAAGTTTGTACAAATGTTGAGATACAAGCCGTATAGTGCGGTGTTGTGTGGCGATCTTCACGACAAGTCGCCGCCGACGCCCAGGGAATGCGACCGGCTGGCGCAACAGTGCGTACCAAACTATCGATATTTCAATTAATTCTTGCTTCTCTAATATAATTTATCATCGATATAAAAACTTTTTTTTTACTTTATATTGACATAAGATTTTATTCGTTTAGAAATTATGTAAAATCCTCAAAAGTTGCTCAAAATGTTACCATATAGGTATGTACGTAAGTGTGGGTATTCAATGTAAAAAAAGTATTAAAATAGAACGCTTATCTACAACAATTATTTAAGCCTAACATACCTAGTGACAAAAATACACAAACTCTACAAACATAATTAAATCATAGTTTAAATATCATTGCTCAAATATGGGTTATACCATGACATTTAGGTATTATTATAGTAGGTATGTTAAGTAAAAAATATATTGCGACGACTTGCACAAAACACACTTGAAACACGAATGCACTATTGCTCTGAGGAAGTTGTCAGCAAAACACGGCTAAAATCAGAATTTCTTAACAATCCATCGAAAACTGATCACAGATTTCATACCTCTAAAAACATCGTCGAGACGTCTATTCGAAAAATGTTTTGCCGTACGATAAAATGCTTCAAATATCACACGGAGCGCATCTCTAAGGGCGAGACTGAGCTGGCGCCGTGCTTTTTTACCCCAGCGGAGTCCGGCCAACTTTATACCACGCTTCGAGCGCCAGTCGAGCGCAGCCAGTCAGACGTGAGGGATGTGCGCAGCGCCGCACGCAAACACTTCCGAACGTGCGCGTTCGTAACAAAATGACAATATAGTGCTTCAGTTTTTTATTTGCTTGAAACGATACTGTGTCTTATAAAGTGCCAATAAGAGTTGCCTTCAAGTGTTCACAACCGATGCAAAGGATTGTTTTACTCAAGTTTTTAATTGGATTTGACTTAAGGATATAGAGATGTCGAGTTTCACGACTACAGGAGATGCAACGCAGGCTGCAGTTAAAGGTTTGTTTCTTGTTTTTTTTTGACATAAAAACTCTTTTGACACTTTAATTATTTATTTTTTTATTTATCGATACTTATGCGTAAGGTCACGCACTGGTTACATAAGTGTCCTTGCAGTGGATGCTGCACCGGCAGTTATTATTTGTACTTATGTGACAAGTTAATGAGATGGGCTCATTTAATTTCCTCATTATATGTTGGAATAAAATCATAGTAAGGAATAAGGAGTAAAACTAAAATAAACTTTTAAATTCTCTACTTTCAGCTCTACTACTAAACTTTAAGTACCCTAATTTAGGGATGGTCCAATTTATCGATAAGAATTATCAGAGATGTAATGATCACATCATTATGTCATCGTACAACGTAATTACCGAATATTTACTATTCGATACAGTTCCGCATTTTCCGGAGAAAAAATTAAGGGAGAAAAGTAAGCTGTCGGTTTACTACCTATTTCATATTTTTAGGATTCAAAATTGACATTAGCAATAGATGAAGATGAGAAAATGTCATTAATTTTCAGCACTAGCTTGTCGATAAAATATACTTTATTTTCCCGGAATTTGAAGATTTCCCTATAAAGTTGCATCCCTCTATGCACGAAGCTGAAATAATATTTTACCTAATACTTATTCGATACATTATTACTTTATTACTTAGTTAACATGACATAATCACATGATATTAACGTGCTCTAAAACAAAAGTCCGGAAGTATGAGATCGCCTAAATAGTCATTAGATGCCCTTATTAGTACTAACACCATTCGTATTGTGGGCTCCGTTTGATTCTAATTTAGTTCGACATTTACTTTGCGTATTATCACTTTTGTATTGTTTTTATTCAGTGTTTCAGGAAGTATATCAATTTGTTATTTCGTCTCTGCCCCTGCCATAGAGTAAATAGTTTTTTAAAGTTTCTAATCGGTAAATCATTTTTAGAATTATTGCTTTAATTTTGAAAATCATTTTAATGATTGGGTAAAATATCTAGCTGTCTACTTGCATAGCCTAGGGATGTTTTTATTGAATATTTATTAATATGAATGTTAGAATTGCAAATCTTGTTTTGGACATAGATTTGCAGGCTTTTGATTGGTTGAATCTAATTCTTAAGCAATTCTAATTCTTGCCGTTCTTATTATTATGTAAAATGAGAGTTTCAGCAAACTTGTTGCAACTTGCTCGTGTAAGTTTTGGACGAAATGACTTTTTTCTTGTAAATTAATCAAAAATCTTAGGTAAATAATTGGTAAATCTTTCGCAAGTAACTAATATATTTTTTTCAAGATAAAAGAAAACACTTTATTCATACCATGTAGATTACTAAATCTTGAGTTTTCTAAGTTTCTACAATTCAAAAAACCAAAATTCTCATCGTAAAATCTATCAATACTAATTATTAATATATTCCAACTCAAAACAAACGGTTTAGAGGGCAAAAAACCTTGCACATGTTAAGGGTGGAAACCCTAACAAGTGAATAACTTTACCACGAACATTTTAATGCTCTATTATTCAAATATCACTCTTATGTAGACGACATAAGGTTGGTGTAAATGTCGTGAGTAAGTTGGTATGTTTATACACATGTTTCTATACGGGGGTCGGAAGGTCTGTTTTTTCTAATGGTCGATTCCCAACCCTATTACGACAAGTGTTATTAGTAGGGTAGTTTGAGATAAATGTTTATTGAGCCGTTATAATTAGTATTTTGAAAATGACAAACTGGGTACTGTAGTAGAAAAAAAAAAAAAAATATTGAAACAGATTAGCTGACAATAACTGTGTATTTTACTATACCACATGCGTATAGGTAATATTTGTTATTACACAATATTTAAAAGCAATAAATGTATTACCTAATTCTCGATAGTTCCAAAGTCACTTAATACCCATTGATGAGTTAAAAACAATCAAAATTATCTATAATAACTGATATCCCATATTTTTTTACATTTCTGCTTACGTAGCATGACAATATTTTTCAGTTCCACTAAGAGATATATAAAGATAAAATCAAGAAAACCTTGATGACTTTAAGATATGGCAACACTAAATATACCAACCTACTGTCAAAAAAGACAACACTAAAAACATAATTGCACACCACCCTTTAAAATTCAAGTTGTAATTTCCACACGAAAAAAGTCACCGAGAAATGACATAGGATACACAATTTGTGAAAATAAGAAATTAAATAATAGTATATTAAAATAAACAGTAGAAAACTAAACAAAGCATAATTTCATAAAACAACTTATTCACAAAATCTAACACATTGAAATTCCTCAATTGCTGACAAGTTACGTCACAAAAAAAGTACAATCGAGCAATAAAGGGACTGTTTGTCGCCACATGACAGATGACGTCACCACGCTTGGAGACCAGATGTGGCACCCCATTACCAGATGTGGACTCTGACATATGTATCTCTATTGATTAGTGTTCCTAAAGGGTGGTTTACACTGCTACTGTAGTGAGAGAATGAAATGTACCATATTGGGTAGAACATTGTTTGACCAGTTGAATTTGGAATTAAGATTTAAAATGGAGGATCGTTTTTTGTTAGATTATTATTAGCCGTTTCCCCGCGATTTGGGCCTGGGAAACTTTTATTCCTGTTCTGGGGGTAAAATATAGCCTATGTTACTCGGGAAAAGTGTAGCTTTAAACAGTGAAAGAATTTTTCAAATTGATTCAGTAGTTTCGGAGCCTTTAGGTTGGAAACAAAAAATGATTCCTCTTTATTTTAGTATAGTAGTATGTATTTGTAGGATATCATGATCCTCCTGTCTTTATCCCAACTTGTAGGATATAGGTATTAAGATTAAGATAAGAAAATTAATTTCCAAAAGAAAGTTCTGAAATCAAAATTAGGAAACTTTAAAATGAAAGTATACCTACTCGAGATAAAGAAGGAGGAAAATTTACAAAAATACAATTGATAGTACAATTTCGCAAGTAATACTACCTTGCATATTTACAATTGAATGACGAAATATCGCTCAGGTGTAAATCTTTCATTTATTATGAATTTTATTGCTAATTTGTAGAGATAATTGATATGGATAATTGTATGCGCGCGCGCACACGATAGCGTTATATCGATTACGAGTTTTGCACAGCTGACAGAGTAATCGATACCTTTCGTATCGAATGCTGGGATATCGATCGTACCTAACAATTAGAATAAATAAATCCGTGAGAATAAGATTTCTGTTTTGCAAAATCTATGAAAATTTTCGGAGTATTTTTTTCCATGTGTTATATTTTCACAAAAATAACAGCTGAATGAACTTTTTTATCTCCTACCTTTATCATGATGAGATGATAAAGTGCTATATGTTAAGTACTTTATGCATTAGTGTATCTAGTACTTACCGATGTCAGTATTTAGTACGCTAGTACTAGATTTTATATATTGATAAGATTGTAGGAACTTTTTTGTTTTCGTGTGCATTAGGGATATATCCCTAACTGGTTCGTTACTTAAATTATTGGATTTAATCCATATAGAATGGGCAGAACTTTTAATAATTTTCGTACTCGATTTTTAAATTAGTTTTGTTTTTAAATGTCTATTTATTCCAAGCAACTGGTCAGTCCTGGTTACTTGACTGAATGACCGTTTACTTCATCTATCTCACGACTAGATTCTATTTTTAAATGTGCACTCTAAGAAACTAGATGTTCAACTAATGTCATTAGGCCTTACACATATGTAGGCACCATAGACTAGCTTTAAAAAGTTCGTGCAATTAACATAGTTTGAAATAGAAGGTAAAGCTACTTAAGTTGGTATGTAATTAATCTCGCTAAAAGAGCTTTGGATAACGAGTTATTTCTAAAACTACTGAACCGATCCTAACATTCCTTTTGACAATAGAAAATCATACTATCCTTACATGCTTGTCAATTTTACTATCCATAAAATGAGGTTGATAAAGCGATTAAAAGGTGGAGCTAACCAAAAAGGTTGATACAGATTTAAGATTTTTTTTGCAAAGTTCCGTTTTGTTGCATTCGCCGTCCATTTTTTACGACTGGCAATATTTTGAAATAGCAGTTGTTCACGTGGTTGGTAGCACGTGCTTTTACACCGGATGCCTAGTAGTTTGTTTTGGCAAATAGAACTGTAGATAAGGAATCGTAACGAGTATTTGTTCTTGCTTTCAAAAGAAAACGATATTGTTTATTGATTTCAGTTGTAATGGGTTATAATATTTTGAAGTTGGATTTTTTTTATGTACGTTGTTTTTAATGTAGCATGTAAATGTGTTAAGGTTTAATGAGTATTTATTGGATCTTATCGTATCTTTTTGAGAATCATATTGGGATATAGAACTTAAATTCTGAGATATGACTTTTGTTCTTGACTGTCCAAAGAGTTTATTGCCCATTTTTTCCAAAGACAATAATAATTCATAGAACAACAACTTAAATGCTTCCGTATCATAATGAAAATTATCAAGCAAACCAAAACTTAAAATCCTTTTTACACGTGTCTAAAAAATCTTAGCATAGTTTCCACTACATGATCGGAAAAACCCGTTTATTTACATTAGATAATTTCTATTAGCCAAAATTTTGTACAATAAAGGTATGTAATTAACTGTACGTAGCTCCACGTATGTCGTTGTTAAATTATCTTATTTTTTGTGAGCACTCTAACACTGTTTTGGTAGAATGACGACATTCGGAATTCCCGAAGCCGCGATATTTGTTATTCTTGAGACAACCAACAATGGTGATCTTAGGTTTTAGAATATTTTGCATTTGGATGTACTTAAACGATTGTCACATGTTTTCTTGAATGAGAAGAATGAAGAATCTAATTCACATAGTTGAGTACCTAAGGGTGCGTCCACATCTGGCGAATGCGCCGCGAATGCGCAGCACGCGAGCCGATCGCGAGCTGTCCGCGAGCTGCGCGCGTGCAGTCACTGCAATAGTTCGGTGCGCCTCTTTAGCGCAACTCACGCAAGGCTCGTATAGAGCGCGCGAGCGGCGCGCGATCTGCGCGCAATCAGTTCTCGCCCTTACAGTTCCGTATATTGGCTCAGTACTATCGAAGATGGCAGACGTCGCGCGCCGCCTGCGCGCCGCTCGCGTGCGGCGCTTACGCGGTGTCCTGCGTGAGCGACGAACGCGACGCGACGCGACGCTGCGAACGCGACGAACGCGATCAACTCAAAGGAATTCCCTACATGCGGCCTATGTGACAGTCTGCGGCGAGACGCGACGTAACGCGTACTTGTTTTGAGGGCGACCAGACGCGACACCGCGAACTATTCAGAAGCGTTGATTGTTGTGGGACAAAAAAAACATAAATATTAAAGAAATCGTTTATTAGTACAAACAAGTTGGAAGATTGTTGCTGTCTGTACTTTAAATATGAACTTTCAAGCAAAATTGTAACACAACTTCTCCATGATTTGAGAAGTAATGACCAAAATCACGTAGGACATCTGTCGCGTATAGCATCGCGTCGCATTACGTCGCGTCGTGTTGCGTCGCGTCGCGTCGCGTTCGTCGCTCACGCAGGACACCGCGTTAGGTCGCGCGCGAGCTGCGCGCGGGCGGCGCAGAAGCGGCGCACAAACAAAAATGCACGCGCGCAGCTCGCGAACAGCTCGCGATCGGCTCGCGTGCTGCGCATTCGCGGCGCATTCGCCAGATGTGGACGCACCCTAAGATGTCGCGTTTTATCGATATGATATAATCGATTTAACGGACAACACTAGATAAAGCCTTTTAATATTGTGGCATCTGCAACTGTAGAATTATTACTTCAGCAATTTTTCGCCGTAATTTTCACACTTGCACCAATATGATGATAAAAAAAGACATTGCCAAATATTAAGCAGACGACGAATAAGATAATTTCAATAAGCAACATGTTCAAACAATGATATGCACAAGTCAGTGACTACAATATTACCATCTGCACTATTGACCTTGCTTGCAAAACTTTTGTAGTCATTCCGACCCCATCTGTCAACTTAGTACTCACACATGGCCATACTATTGTCTTATAGTCCTTTGAAATATTTTTGACATCTGTTCTCTGCAGGCCAAATGTTTTATTTCATTATTAGACCCGCTGTTGAAGATAAAACTTCTTTCTTTTTCATTTTTAAAACACTTCTTTCTTCATCCTCCGACTTCTTTCCTGTTAAGTTTAATAAGTCCTTAAGATGTGGTAGCCATAATTTTGCATATAAAATACATTAATATTAAAGGGCTGACGTAGGGAAGCCAAAAATTCTTCGTAAAGGACAAAGAGAGGAAGCGAACGGGTGGCCAGATACAAAAACAAAGCTCGCCCATACTTCCCTTGCGTTGCGGATATTGTTAAAAAAAGTATTTAGTGTATAAAAAAATTCCTTTAGAAAGAAGACTTAGAACTTAGTGTCTGAGACACACTCGTGATTTTTCAGCATCTGTTTGAATATAAACTTTTAAAAGGACAAAATGAGATGGTATGCGATTTCTTAAAGCTCGGTGCAGAGCAAACCTAACATTTAAATTAAGTCAGTAATGTTCCTTCAGGCGCCACAAGGCTGAACGTTTAAAGGCCTTTGCACAAATGAAACTCGTAAAACACGCTCGCAGCATGCGTGGGCGCAACCAACATCTATAAATCGTGCAGATTTCTTAGCGCTTTCATATCGATGTTTCCGCAGGATACGACTTTTTTATGGTGTTGTGTGAAATTGTTTGATAAGGACTTGTTCGATTTTTTGCACGAGTTACCTACTTTTGTTTATATTATGATTGCAAGTAGAAAATATACGGTCTACTAAAAACAATAACGTGGCAACATGCGACATTATTTAAAGTAAACAAATGACACCAAAAACAGCTTTTTGAGTTTCGAGTCTCCGCTTTCTAGCGGGTCTCTAATTCTGTAAGTGCAATTGGTTGCGCACGAGGCTCCTATTGGCGGATGGTTCGTTACGTTTAGTTATTGCTGTCGGGCGGCGCTAAAAGCAGCGCTTACGCAGCTTCACGCCTATCGCCTTTATAATTACTTGGGAATTAACAGCCTGAAGTAAAATCGTTTCGTGGTATTCCCATTTAAGTTGAGATCGAGCTTCATAAAATTTCTCGAGCAATTCTAACGAGATATTCGCTTAATTAATAAAAGGTAATGGAACGTTTTATGATGGCACGATTTAATTAAGATCGATATATACGAATAGATTTATAACGATTTATAAATACTTGTGGAAATTATACTTAGACACTTTCTGACTTCTGTACACGTAATATCCTAGACATCAATATCATTTTTCGTATTCCATTTAAGATTTTTTTAATGCAGATACGAGGTTTTCAAGTATCGCGGTCACTTACAAACTCTTGGGTGGCACGATTATACCACGAATTTATTCTGTAGTCATTCGCTACCACCAAAATATGACAAGCAACTTAAAAAGCATTTAAGCCTTCAACACACATATGTTAAAGCAGTTTTCAAACCGTGAACAACACGACATAACCTTGCAGGGTTGTCGGATCTTGTCGCGTCAGATTCTGCACCAATGACTTTGCTGTATGGTGATGATGTTCTGTGACTGAAAGTGTCAAGTTACTGGCACGAATATTGTGTGAAATACTTTATGACATGTGAAATTTATAAAAAAGGGGTAACTGTTTGTTAAGAAATAAGAATAGACGATTAGCAGTGAATATGCGGTCATGTTTTACGATAGATAGGTCTTTTACCATTGATGATTTGTTGATAATGTACAGTAATTGAATAAAACCTCAATAATAACAACGTCGGTCACCATAAAACATACTCATAGAAAAAAGAAACTTGAACTATGCCGTTGTTTTTGTTTATACATTATGTTTACCCGACGACCGCGCGTCATCGCATACCGCACATTCCTATCGGGACATTTGCATTAATTTGCTAACGAGAACCGACTGAATTCAAGATTACTTTGAGATAAATGGCTGCCTAATTTAGACGGCGCTTAACTTGTTTCTAAGCGACGAATCCGGGAGATGGCGCCTATTATTATGCAAACGTATTACACCTACTGGGGGTGACGTAAGATTGACTGTGCTTTGTTTTTTAAAAGTATTTAGTGTTTGAATACGTTTTAAGAGTACCTCTGTGTAACACAGTAACCAGGTCAGGGATAAACAAATTTTTCAGGAGGTAAAGAGCTATTTTAAACAATTTGTTTTTTTTTTATTACCTACTCAAAATTAGAAGTTTTTGGAAATTCGCAATTGTATTTGAACAGGTGTGCTGAAACTTCAAAAAGACATGCTGTAAATTGTGTTTTTAGTAAGTTTTTTCCTTATAGCAAGCAAATTAACTAATTGAAGTTTGCAGGTTGTCTAAATTTGGAATACTTAGACATTCACATTTTCTCCCTATTCGCTATATGATGATAAGTAAACTATATTCGTAATGTAAAAATAACAGAGTGAACTAGCAGCATTATATTTTCTAATATTTTTCCTTAATATCATTTTTGTAATGAATATTTCAATAGATTTCTTAAACACGCCTGAAAGTGAAGTTGCTACACCCTAAAACAAATTCGCAAAGTAAAATGTCTTCGCAATAATACAAAGAATTATGTATATTCGATAAATTATACAA
This sequence comes from Helicoverpa zea, assembly GCF_022581195.2. NCBI lineage: Eukaryota > Metazoa > Arthropoda > Insecta > Lepidoptera > Noctuidae > Helicoverpa > Helicoverpa zea. The sequence goes on along the minus strand of NC_061469.1, from coordinate 9,910,589 downwards.
AATAAAGTATTCGCTCAAGGTAAGAAAATGGAAGAGAGGAAAACTGTACTATGAATAAACATCACAATGAATATAAAACACTTTGATAATATGTTCAGATTACTTAAATTATTTATATTAATTTAATCAGAAATGTAAATAAGTGGTATATGAACGAATTTAATTGGTCATCTGCGAAATTGTCGTTTTATACGTGATTTATTTAGCGTCAGCGAGGCGCCGGTACGAGGTCACGTCGTGTTGCAGAACATTTTATGCATAGTGGACATGACGCCCCTCCAATGTTGAATAATGTCTTTCAACTAAAAGATTTAGATGCGATTTTCTTTTATTGAAGTTGGTAATTAAGTATTTATCAATTCAAATGATTTTGCTGATGAAATAGTTCACAAGGTCCTGCCTAACGATATGTAGAATAAGATATATTTGGTAATGACAACCACAGACAAGGGTAACAGCATAGATATTTAAAAATATTTTTTAAAGGTGTAAAGACTGCATACACAAAATTGTGATAATCGTTTCATAAATTATTCTAGTGCCAGCCTGATATGAAAATGAACAAAAATGTAGATACGGAAATCATTGACTATGCATGCGTTTAGTTTTCGCATGGTTACAGACATTTTGTGTTACAATAATACGTTATCCTAGCCTAGACTAGGATGAGCTAGTGAATCATTCATGTTAAATATTTGGGATAGAGATAGTAAGCTAGCGAAATAAATATTTATATCTCTTTTTATGTACTTAATAACTTATTTCATTGTGGAGAAAACCTAGTTTTTAAACGAAAAAAATCCTCTCTCTTTTTAAAAAGAAATAGATGAAGATTTAAAAAAATGCTGCGTAAAAAACCGAAACATTATAGCTGTCAATTTTCCCGGCCAATTTTTCATCTGTAAAATTATTCCTCATTTTGGTCACAAAAAACATCTGCACCGCTTCTAAACGGAAGTTATGCACATAACGTGATCCTAAGATACTGAAAGCAAAACAAGTAGTAGGCAGATTAATGACATTTTATTTTAAATCACCCCATTTGCAACATCAACATAGCATTAACCCCACTGGCCGTATAAATAGGTTAGTACAATCACCCCCCCAAAATACCTAACACACATCTGTTCAAAAGAAGTGATAAAAATAAGTAATTTGTCAAAAAACCTCATTCAAATTTTCATTTCAGCACCGTAAAAAAGTTGTTTTCGAACTTTGAAAAATGACCTCGGTGCATATTTTTCACTCTAACTGTACCACGTTCGTCCCCTCTAATGCATAATGCGGTCGTTTTTTAGAAAAAAAATCTATGCGCACGTCTAGGTTTTATTCAAATCCAGGCCATCGGAGTTGTGAAACAAATGACTTCTGACAAAATGTCACGGCGATGCAATTTTTCTAACACAAACCAGGTGGTTTTATCCATTATACATCGTATAGAAAATGACTAAAAAAAATGTTGCTAACTTACTTTAAAATTGAAATATTTTTTTACTGCTGCCTCCGGCGCATCATTTTAGATTTTCTTATTTTAAAAAGCAATAAATTTTGAAGTAAATATCAATTTTAAATTATTATTTGTACGAAAGCCAGACGGTATTCAAATTAAACGCAAGCGATTTTAACACGTTTAACGATTCTCAGTTTATGTAGTCATGGGTGTTCGCAGTATTATAAAAAATATGTATAAACAAAATTACGCGCAGTATGCATTTAATCTACGTAAGAGACTGTATAAACTGCTGAACATTTGCTCTACTTAACATAAAAAATTGAGAAACTTAAAGTCATCATTTGAGTCATTTCCTCAAACCCTAGATTCAGATTTTCTTGTAGCTTCAGGTTTTGAAACGTTATTTTGTTTTTCATTTAAATATTGTGTCTATGCATACATTACTGGTGCTAAATTAAATAAAACAAGTTTGAAGTTAATAACATGTTTCTTTAAAATGTGCTCCTTTAATAAAAGCAATCAGCAAGAAAGAAAAAAACCCGCCAAAATTACATTTAAAAATCGAATACAGTTCAAATCCTTCACCGGAGAGGTCCAATTACGCACAGATCAATAATTATTGCTACTTTTTATAGGCACGTGGCTACCAGGTGCGGTCCACAGACACAAATGTTGAGTCTACATCGACAAAACAATGGGTATTTTGACTCCAGCGGACACTACGGTTGCAATGTTTGAACAGTTGCTAACAATGGTCCCACTATTTTTCAATATGAGGGGAGTTCGCCGTCGTTATAACATAATAATGTAATATGTTCGGTGTTGAAAAAAAATGGCTTCAATACCACCGACTGTTACGTTCCGTTACCTCATTTTTTTTTAGGTTAAGTATATAACAAGTTTTTTTATAGTAAGTAAACTGCATCATTAACACATGCTTCTTTTTAACTTTATAATAACTTAAAATAAAAACTTTCATATAGGTAGGTACCTATATCAGAAAGTTATGGTATGTCCCCGTCCCTCTTCGTGGGTTTGATGGAAAATAAAGGACGTATTAAATAAGTACATAAGTAACAGCCAGTAATAATACACTATTGTGCTGAATAGGACACAAGGAATTCTAAATACACATTTCAGATGTTCGAATCGATCGCACGAAAATTCCAAGAACGCAACCCCCCGTGTGAATATGTAATCGAATAGCAGGCGCCGCCGTGTCATTTCACATAGCTTATATTATATGAAACCTGATTTACCTACCTTTGAAATTGATTACGAAGGAATTTATTATTTTATTTCGCTATGTAGGTCTGTCACTTGTGTTAGCAATTTGGGAGAAAAATCGACTAAAAACATTGATATATATTTTTTTCAATTTGCTAAAATGATTTCTTTATTGTTTAGAAGGTTCTAAAGTTACGAAATACGAGTAACATTAAATGTTAATGATTGTTTCACAGAACTACGTTTAACCCCATTAGGAAATTCACGGTACACGCGGGAATTACATCACCTGATGCTTTTGATATTTCTGTCATTCTCAGAAGGTAGAACCTATTGCGAATGCATTCGATATGGCATAGCTAATACTTAAATGTATTGTAATTAGCTACTCATGGTTAAAGAAGCGGTATTTAATAGTACTTCATAGGTAACGGCGACTGAGCGGCGCCGAGTGCCGCCGTCGAGTCGCGTCGCATACGTGACTAATATAACGATCCCGCCGGGATTGCGGGATTCGATCCCGGGAAAACTACACCTCTTCAGTTTCATTGAAATTCGGAAACAAGCTATTCGATTACTTCAAATATCCACTTGTTCGATTTTAGTGTAGTCGCGTCCAATACATTACATTACGCTATCTCCATCTAAAACATAATAGCAGTTACGTAAATCGCTGTCCTATGCAATAAAAAAATACACATCGTCATAAAATTATCGAGTAATTTATTAAAAATAAATAGTTTAGAAATCTAATGGATTAATCGTACAGCAGTATTGCACAGGCGTGCCCACGACGGCGCCATTCGTAATGTTTGTTCGGTGAAAGTCGAAACATCACGACTTCTCATACATTAGGCTCAGAGCACCGTGCGAATGTGCTAGTGCGGACACTACAAATTAGTCTGATTTTTTTATCAAGTGACCGCTCATCAATTTCTCATTTTGTCCGGTATAGTCACGTAAACGAAATCCCACGAGATTGCTACACCGGCAAATGTGGGCACATCACTATTTTGTGGTCCGCTTTTGTCGTAACACATGCCGTACAATTTATTCCGTTCCTTTAAATTAAGTTACAGTATACATCACTTCAACTAATTAAGATTCCAAATCACGATCTCGTGAGAGATATGTTTTCAACCTTTACTCTAGGCTATCCAAACGTTCACTTAATGCACTCAAATGTAATAAAAAAGTCTGGCCGTATTTGAAAAACAAGCTCTTTTTTCTCCAGGCGCTTTTGGTTTCTGTGAAATTTGGCGCCAGATCAGTATCTAAACGCATGGTCGAGGTTTATCTGATGAGATCGACACCCCATTCAAAGGCAAGAGGTCCTCGGCGCGGGCGCTTTGAGGCGCCACAACTCTTTGTTTTAACACCGCAACGTGAAGGCACGTAATGAGCTGCCCAGACCCTTACGGCCCAAAACCTTATTTTATTGTTCAACCACAATGATATATTATCAGCATCCCGAAAATTTACATGCCAGCTATTAATCACAATGCATTTGAATTTTTATCGTTTATTCAAGCATCTCTCCGAACACGAGTTACGTATTAGAGCCACATCCGGCTAAAGAAATAATAATTAAAATGTTTGATGACGCTAACAAAGCTCAATTTGCGAACAATAAAGTTAGAACGAAAATTGTTTCCAATCACGAAAATTTGGACTTGTCATAAATATTCGTCGGCCCACCTAACTATTAATTTTTCATTAGTGAGACTCAAAGAAATTCTACATAACGATTAAAACCTCTATCAAACGTAGGCGGTGCTGTCTAAGTTCTATCCAATCTTTTTTTATCGGTATAAAAACACCTGTAGTGTGAGAAGCTTCGTGAGCGCGACTTAGTCGAGTCACAACGTATGTTTACAATCGATTAGAATCGTTAAGGCCGTAAGGCGTATCGTTAGAGCTTAGAATGGCGTGATTTTCTGTTTTCGAACGGTAAAATATTTTGTTAAGTTGGAACGCCTCTCCGGCGCCGCGGCCACCCGATTATGAGCAATAAACTAATTCCGGTAGCGCGACCATTAAGAACGTACGATTATACGTATTAGTAAGTATTCGCTGCACTAGCGTCGCGCAGCGCGTAAGGCCTACGGATGTCATTACCATTGTATTTCCGAAATAGTACCGAGTTCCGTGACATGCATTTGACAGATGTGATTGGCGCCAAACGACACAAAACGTCAGCGTACAATATTAATTAGATAGTAAATTGTTCGTTTCATACAATGCTATCATTAATTGACACTAATTGTGTACTATATTGCTGGCTGATACAAAGTTAGGTTTTCAATCAGCGTATTTATAGGTCTTAGATGTAATTTATTGCTGTTTATTTTATAAATAAAATTACTACCGAGGTACGCCTTAAGATATTTTGGGAACGGTGCAATTTATATTAAATTTGATAGTATTGATTTTAGAGAAATGTGAAGCGAAATTAATTTTCCAACGTTAACCTTTTTTTTTTCTTCAAAGGTCACAAAATTGTCTATTGCTTACGGTTCTTTTTGAAATAATTGACAACTCAAAATACGATTAGGTATCACAGCGATTATTCCACTTATTTCAAGTCTAATACTTTTAGGTAAAAAACATTTGGAAAAACCGCGATCGATAAAAAACGTTAATAGTTTATATAAATACATATATAATTTATAAATAGGAATATTTAAGTTTGGAATGCGGACCATGTAAAATAATATGATAAAATAACAATCGGTCTGCGCCTGCCCATATGGACTCAAACCTGTTTCACGGTACACGTTAATAAATACATACATACCAACTGTGTTGTTAGGGCATACACGAGATTTCTTATAGAAATAAAATCTTATAACACAACGAGAAGGGTTATTGAAAATGTTTCCAGAATTACTTAAAGTTAAAAAAAGAATGGGGAGTACCTAATGAAAAGTTCTGTTTGCTTTCAAAACCCTTAAACAATCTGAATGCGCAATTTGTATTTTTTTTTTAATTTCCCCAATTTCTTTTGACGACCAAATCACTTCAACTCAAATGAAATTCTCAACAGGAGATAATTTTATGTAGCTAAAGTCATTATAAAGCTGAAGAGTTTGTATGAACGCGCTCATCTCAAACTACAGAAAATTCCTTCTGTATGCCTTAATAAGGAAGGCTCTTTTTTATCTAGGTGCTCTAACCACTTCCCAAACAGTTGGCGGAATCTAGCTAGTTACTTAGTGGTAATAATAAAAAATCTTTTCACAACTCTATTCAGCAACAGCTGGTATTAAAAACGGGAGAAAAGTTTGGGCTTATCTTCTTAGGTCCTACGTCAGACAATTTATCTTGCAATCTATCCCAGGGTCCTGCTCTCATGTGCAGTTGTGTGACCGATGACGTCACGTGCGCAAGCGCCGGCGCCAACGACTGGCTAGCACACAACACAACCTTGTCCTATACATTACGATTTTATTAGAAAAAAACTAGTTTCAAATCTTTGGTGACGATTTAGATTCAGTCTTTTGGGTATTTCCAATGAAAATTAATGGTTAAAAGAACAATAAAAATATGTTTCTAGATTGTATCTGTGAATCTGTAAAAACGGATATCAGATGTCTTTTATTATATTGCAACATTTTTGTGTGTGTTTTTAATAGTTAAGTGGCAGATAGAGATAATAGGAAAGTTCTTCCATAATACGGTAAACAGTATAAAAAAAAATGCGGTAAAAATGTTGTTACATAGGCAACTTTATAGGCATAGACAAATTGCATCAGTCAGTTCAATACTTTTGAGCTGAAAGCACGACAGACAGACTAGCTTTTAAGTAAGGATTTTAGCCTCCGAAAACAATAACATATCTATGACAAACTTTTTGACATATTTTAAAGCGCCAAAATAATATCAAAAACGTTTTCAACGCTATTTACAATACTATGACACCATAGGACCGAGCTGTTTAAGTCCGGTCACATACTGACTCCATAACGAGCGTCGGCGCCGTTTGTGCGCGCGCGCAGCTTCCGTCGCAATCATAACTTGCTCTAATAGGCTACGTTCTAAAAGTAACCTTTTGCAATTAACCAATTGAAAATAGAGTAACAAATAGGGTTTATTTAAAAGTTTCTTGCTGTTCTGAGATTTTATTCCAATGTTGCAATAATTCTAAGATTAGTCATTATGTATTTTTTTAGTCAAACGACATTCAAAATGTAGACTTAGTTATATTTTTCAGCATAATAATCTTTTGTCAGCTATCAAACAATACTAACAGACATTTCCAATTGTTTTAGATCGTATATTAGAGCGAGATGCTGGCTTCGTGTCGGGCGGCGACGATGACGACTCGTGCTCGGGCCCAGCTCATTCCGACGACTCTGGAGTCCGGCTCGTTGAGTCCGACTCCAGGGTCAAGCGCCCGCGCACGCCCACCCGCCTCCAACCCCCCAAGAAACGCATCCGACTCAACTCCAGAGAAGACCTACCGAGCCCCGAGAGCGACACATCAGCCAGCCCCTTCAGACCTTGGTCCTTCACCGAGGAACCACAAAGAGAACCTCTGTCTTTAGTTAAAAAAGAGACCAGCTTATTGAGACAAAGACGGAGGCCTTTAGAGCCGCCCCCACCACCAATCCCACCACCGCCACCACCGCCCGGCCCTCCAAGAGTACCCCCTCACCCAGGAGTCGTAGAGCCCAGTCCATACCAGGATAAAGGCAAGCCTAGGGAACAGAGGAACTACAAGAATATGACGAGAGAGAGGCGGATAGAGGCGAACGCGAGGGAGAGGACGAGAGTGCACACCATCAGTGCTGCCTTCGACACGCTGAGGCGGTCAGTCCCCGCGTATAGTCACAACCAGAAACTGTCAAAACTATCGGTGTTACGGATAGCGTGCGCGTACATCGCCGCTCTGTCAGCAGCCATAGACCCCGAGGCTGATCTGACGTCGGCAGTGGATCAAGTCACGCACACAATTCACACCGAAGGAAAGTTAAGAAAGAAGAAAGACGATGCGTAAAGCGTATGGACTGAAGTGAACGAATTAAACTTTTACACAACCGTAATCGGTTTCTAGATTGTTCGGTGATGTGCTTGTGGTGATATTTCTACGCCTACGTTTTTAATATTCTTGATTTGTTTGGACAATATTAACAGTTATACAGGAGACTTTATTCCTAAAATTTAATATAAAGTTAGCAGAAGTCTGAGACCGATTAGGGTGACCAAGTTTCAATTAAAACCGTCCTGCGAAGCTTAGTATTATGCGGTAAGCTAGTACAAAAACGACAATAATATTGGTAATGGAAGATAAAATGTTATAAAATTATGTACCTAGTTATATAAAAACTCCTGTAAAATGATTGAGAGAAGAACCAGGCAAATTAGATATTGTGATAATAACCAAGCGCATTAAAATGTGAATCTCAAAGAGCCTGGAGTTGTATGGACTTTGATTATTATTATAAGTAGTCAAGACTAAAAAAAAACATTAAAATTTCATAGTATTCATGGAACTAAGACATGTATCCTGTATTTTCATCAAAGATACGTGCCGATTCTCGTTGAAGTCAAAACGTTAACGACTTCATAATGTTAAAAAATCGGCCCAGTACAAATTATAATGTTCCTATTTCATCTCCGTTCATCTTAGACAGATCTCGGGTTTAAACGATTCCTACTAATTAATTAATAATGTTAAAAAAATAAAGACAGGACTGACATTGCTTATGGTTGTCATGTTCCAAGTAAGCAGGAAATAAGAAAAAAAAACTGTAGAGTATCCACCCATAGACAAATATTTTGGGTAGTAAATCGAATGAGTTTCTTATTCATGTTTACCATTCCTGAGTCCAGTATTAAAATAAGGAATGATGATAATGAAAATTATGTAAAAATTGTGTATTTATGGCTTTAATACGATATATTTATTACAATCGAGTCAGTAATTTAAGTGAGAACTGTATAATTTTATTTAGTGTAAGAAAAATGTTGCATTTTGTAAATAGTAGGTTAAAATGTAAATATGGTAATCGATGTTTTGTTTGGTAGACAAAAGTTTTGTCAAGGCATTCTATTCTGATTAAAAATAGTTATCTTCTACACTTGTGACGATTTTACCAAATAAATAATTCTGTGAGTGTTTCCTTTTATAAATTTAATTCATTTTTTTTCGAACTTATACTTAATATAATGTAGACAAATAAAAATGCCTTGATCCTGTATTGTGATACAATTATTGTAAATAAAATAATTATAAGATAACATCACATTTGTTGAGTCTGACAAAAAATCATAAGCTTGAACTGATGATTATGAAAATTACAGTCATTGTTAAATTATCCGATGTTTTTTGTTACTTTTCAAATTATAAAAAAATAAATTTTTGCGAGAATTTTAAATTACCTACAGATTTTTAATGAAATGCTTAGTAACAGAAAATATCCTATGTACAGTTTCCGATGGTGCATTATTAATTGAAATATATAATTAGAAATAACGCAGAAAATAAAAGAAGTGAAGTACACAATTAAATGTTTTGTTTAATTTCATAAAAACCTTCAACGTAAAAAAATGTAGACGGATAAGTTATAGAAAAACAAAATACGATGCAATTGTATTACTTAGACCCAGGCCTATATGGTAAGTTGTCTAGCCAAGCATTTTACATTTAAAAACCCTGTCTTCCAAAAATAATTGGATGACATTTACCTACTTCTTAGTTGAGCAATTTAATAAATAAGATTCCTATAAACTGCAGTGTAGGTATACCTGCTACTCCTTAAGCTTAAATTCCGAGCAACGGCATAACCAACCGTTTGCGGCAGACGCGGGCAGCCAACGCGTCGACGCGTGCGTCGGAAGGGACCTTTACACGAGGGTAGCTCGACCTCCAGTCCTCGCTATTGACTCTTTGGCACGTGCCTCGTTATCGTGCCCCAAGCACCTGGGATGACAATCGCCCTATTGTACAAATGACAGATGTCACAATACCACCCTACTTCCTATGTTATACCTAGCTGTGCTTTGTTAATAATATCCGCTAAATGATAAAAGGCAGTACCCACCTACTGTACTTATCCTAGAGGAACTCGCGGTATGGATCGCTTGACTAAGTCGTGCATGGATGGGTTTAGTTTTGCCATGACGAGTTCCTCCGTATTTCGGAAGGCACGTTTATTTGTTGGCTCTCTCCCTTACTACGGTTCATCAGAAACCGGGAAGTCTAAGAATCAATCAAAAAGCAATCGTACGAAGGAGTATAGGGTTGCCCAGGTTGAGGGATAAAGAGGCTAGATGGGCAGATCAGAATAGCACCATGTATGGGTACTCGTACTCAGCTGTATTTAATTAGACTGGAAGCCGACCATATAGTTGATAAAAGGCTACGGCGGCCGGTGACCTACTTATTTTGAGATATTATATATACGATTCTTCTTTCTCCTGCCATGTTCCCAAATTTTACTTGGAGTCGGCGCAATATGTCATTTTCTTCCATTTGCCCCTGTCACTCGTCATACTGACACTCACTCCCTTCCTATTCATATGATCTTTCAGGCAATCCATCCATCTTTTCTTAGGTCTTCCTCTTCGTCTCCATCACTTTGTTGCATGCGTATCATCCCTCCTCATTACATGCCCATACCACGACAATCTTCTACTTCTCATCTTTTCTGTAACTGGCGCTACTTTCAGACTTCCTCTAATGTAATCATTCCTCACTTTATCCATTCTTGTAACACCACACATCCATCTCAGCATTCTCATTTCTGCTACATGCACTCTCTTCTCATTCCTCATACATATTATATATACGATTGTGATATAAATAATAGAAGAATTGTTATTTCGGTGGCTTGTAAAACTATTCTGAAATTGTTAAAAGTACCAGGTGCTGCCATCTAGTATCGAATAGTTGCATCAAATTTACGTGAAGTTGAGATCTGAATGAGCGAGACGTTTAGCTATTCCCCGCTAGATGGCGCGTAAATGTGTATATAATGCTCTGATCTGAACTGTAATAATTAAGCTATTATTTCGTAGATGGCGCTTTGACAAAAAAAGAACAGATTTCAAACTTGTTAGCAAAGATGTAAGACTAAATGAGGAATATTTAGTCTTTTAGTCTACAGAAGGCTACCCCAACAATAACTAAGTAGTAAAAAAGTTATAGGAGCTTTCAGAGAAAACAAACGCAGGCAGTATTATTGTCAGAAACAGATAGAGAACAGCAAGGGCGGATCCAGCTTCGGCGCCAGGGGGGGGTCACCCAGTCATGGTCAAGTCACAAAAAATATTATATTGTAGCGTATACTTCTTTTAATATTAAAAGTAGTAGTATAAATACAGTAAATACGTACGGAGCGAGCTCGAAATTTTTACGAATGTTAAGAAAAGTGTTTTCATATAGAAAATGGCCCGAGCAGAGTGAGCGCAATTTCTCGTACATATTCATACACTACACACAGGTGCCAAACAAAAAAGCGCGAGCGACGCGACCGCGAAAATTTTGTGTTCAGGTCGAGGACTAAGGTTAAAAAAAGTTTTTTTATCTAGAAAATGGTCCGAGCTGAGCGAACGCGATTTCTTGGACATAATCAGAGATGCGAAATTGAAAAAAGCGTGCGCGAAAATTTTTATTCAGTTCGAGGACTAAAAGTAGATGAAAATGCTTTCTTGCTGTATAACAAATATACAGCACAAATACAAGAAAGCGCGATCATAGCAAGCGCGAGATTTTTTTCAGGTTGAAGACTTAACGTTTGAAAAGTATTGTGTACGCAGAAAAGGGCGCGTACGTTTTTTATTGCAGCAACAGTAAAACATTTTCTGTGAAAACTTCAATTGTCTTACTATTGGTAAGGGTTCATGAGATTAGGGCCGTCTCTAGCTCATGTAGCGCCTGGGTGCAATCATCACCCAAGCGCCATCTATGTATCTATTGAAAGATTATGAGTAGTACATATTGATCGAAGTACTTTACAAGGAATATAAATAAGAACGTTCGAACGAAAGTCACTTTTTTGGTAGGTTAAAATGTTCCCAAATCATTGTAGGCTCAAACTGTTGGCCAGATTTAAGTTATGAAATTCGAGATAGGACAACGTAATTGTAAAAATTAGCGCGAGCGAAGCGAGCGCGCAAATTTTTTAATTTTGGGACACAAAAAGTTTATATGTTTTAAAAACCGCTGTAAAGTAACAAGCAGTCGGAAGCGCAAACTGTTTTGTTTTTGAGGACTCCATTATATAATATATTTTTTTTGCTATATTTGACTTATGAAGTTATCAAGGCAAGGTAATTATATATTATGTATCCTGCCTTGATAACTTCATATTGCGCGAGCGAAGCGAGCGCGAAATTTTTTGAGCCTACGACACAAAAGCACCTGATTAAGTACATTGTAAAGCAACAAGTAGCCGCGAGCGCAGCGAGCGCGAACTTTTTTAGATTATTTGTTTGAAGACTCACAAATCAGACTGGGAATTACGTACAAATAAAAAGGAACCGTGATTAGAGCGAGTGCCATTTGTGTTCGTTGATTCGGTGCGTCAATAAAAATAATAAACAATCAGAAATACAACACAGACATAGTCATTTACTCGCGAGCGTAGCGAGCTAGAATTTTTTCACTTAGTTGGAGGATGTTAAAAGTTAAAAATAATCAAAATGATCAATCCAACAAAGCGAAGGCGGCTTTTTTGTCAGTATCATTGATACAATGTGGAACTTCCTTATCGAACGGGTGTAATTTCTTCGAAATTTCCTGGTGGTGGGGCGTCCCGCGGCGCCCCTGAGACCGAGGCGCCCGGGTTATTCGCACACCCTGTACCATAGGTTAAGACGGCCCTGCATGAGATACAGCATGTAATGTAGACAATCCGGACAGCGGATTCTTAGTAACAGGGTCCCGTTTCCTCCTTTTGGGTACGGATAAAGAGTAAATAAAGAATAGAGAGCGAGCGTTGCGAGCACGAATTCTTCAGCAAAAATACTCTACCTATTCACTCGGAATAAAAATTATCTTATACTTATAACAAAAACATCGTGTTTAACCATTTCAATTATTAGTCCTCTTAGGTCCTGAACCTGGCCCAGGGGGGGGTCATGACCTTGTGACCTACCCCCTGGATCCGCCGTTGGAGAACAGTGACGATATGTTATTCAGAGGGCACGTAAAAGACGTAACTTGTACCTAACTTTATAGTGTAGGTACACTGCGTACACATCTGTGGCAGACCATTTTACTAAAAAGAAAATTATAAAATTTGTATGGCGTTGACTATTTGCAGCAATAAAGTCCACGTAGGTACATTGTGAATCCTAAGCTCGCAATGACTTGGTAATTATAAAAAAAACATTAGTATCTATGGCGTATTTTCTTAAATACTTGAATTTGGAACATTGCTTACTGAGGGACTGCCTATTCTACTATTCGTATTTTAGCGGGAAAACTTTTGACAGTGTTGACAAAAAAAAAACATTATTTGCAGTAGGAAAATTTATTATTTTCAAGAAAACAAGAGTTAAGCAGTCCATTTGAGGCATCTCGTGTCTAAGTGTGTTCCTAAGCAGCGGACGCTACAGTAACGAGCTCCACAAGGTATGCAAGTGTAGTTCGATGGAAAACCACAAACAGCACAGAAGTGTCGATCGGGAAATCTGGAAACAAAAGGCATTACTTCGTTAACACGCTTTTATTATGTAGACATGTAATAATAACTACCTATGTAATGGAATCTTAGGTAACTTTACCAATCTCCCAAGGACCGTAGCGTCATGAAAATTGGCAACTGCATTTGTCTTGCAATGGTTTTTATGTGCATTTATAAAAGAGTGTTTTTATAGGTTTTTTTTTAATGATTCATTTTCTTTTCTTAAACCTACTTAAGATTATAAATATAATTCAACCATTATTAATTATAATTAGATGAAATATTTACTTTGAAAACAGCCCTTCACCAGGAATTAAAAAGAAGAAATAGCATAGAATAAACTTTTCATCACTTATTGAAGGTTTCAAGAAAAGTATTTAAAATATGATTTTAACATTAAATTATGCCTAAGTAATAATTGGCTAGGTGTTAAGCTTTGGATTTGACTATCTTGGTACCAGTTGAAATAATATTTTGCAAAAACTTGTAAGTAATTAATTTAATTCATAACAATGAGGGTTTTCTAAAATGGCGTCCAGGAGGTGGCAGCACCGAGTCGTCAGGTCCAGGTAACTGTCAAAGTGCTTATCTTTACTATGAATAGTGAACGATTTTAGTGTTTTTTTTTATTTTATAATTAAAGCACTGCATTATTGTTTTACTATTGAGGTTGAGTAAATAAAAAAAACTAAATCATATTGTGTTAACAAATTTTTCAACAAGCTTTTCCTTAGTACCAGTGACTTTTGCACCCTCTCTCTTAGCTCAATTTTTAGTTCGGAAACCTTATTCTGACCGTAGTCCATAATAAAATCAATAACACTTCCAATATAACGGAATTTCAATAAACAATAAGTTCGGACCCTACAATTCCATACTATTTGACAGCTGTTTGGACCTGACGCATACGAAGCGCCGCCTGGCGGCAGAAAAAGTATCGAAAACCCTCATTTCCCACATCAGGCATTATTTATAATTAAGTTAGACTCGATAATTACTTTGGTCAGTATACATAATATGTTTAGCTATAATTAGAAAGGAACTTACTTAGAAGGTGGCACTTGCGCAGATAGATAATTAGGCGGGTCTGGTCTAAAACTCGCATCTTCCTCAACGAGTTGCGCAAATGTCTTCCGAAATCGCATCTTGTAATATTCCGCACTCTTAGATTTTTTCTTCCGAGTGGGCTTTTCATTTGAGTCGGCGAATTTCGGCACCTTCTTCGACATTACTAAGTCTGCATGTGGGTCTTCATGGAAATTGTCTTGCTCGAGTGCCTCAACCGCTTTTCTAGCCCTACGTTTCCTCGCGGCATCATCTAAAACTTTCCTCCTCTCTGTATCTCTATTTCCTCGTAAGTTGGAAGACATTTTTACATTCCCTTGTCATGTACTGGTATGCTAAGTTGGTCCATCAAATCATCCACTCGAGCTTGTAGTGTTTCCACTATATCTGATGATATGAACAGATGTGTTTCGTCCAGGTCTTGAAGAATAAACTTCCTGCCGAGGGCTAAGGTCTCATCCAAGTGAAGAAGGAATTGTTTCATAGCCGGGTCACTGTAATCAATATGTCAAAGAAGAGAGGTTTGAGTGCTGAAGAGAAGAAGATAAGAATGCTGGAGATATTTCATAATAGTAAAGATTTCTTCCAGTTGAAGGTGAGGAAACATTTTTGTTCTTTTGTTTATTTGTCGCCTAAAAGTTCCAACATTATTAAACTGCTTTAAAAATTCTTTTACTCTTGGAAAGCTACACTCTTCCCAAGTAATTTTAAAATACATAGGCCATAATTATTAATTTGATCTTGGTATGGGCATATTATTCATCATTATTGCTTGTTAAAAATAAAAAAAATATATGTATATTCATATTTATTTATTCAGGAATTGGAGAAGATAGCTCCAAAGGAGAAAGGCATTACAATGCAGTCAGTGAAAGAAGTAGTACAAAATTTAGTTGATGATCATCTTGTAGATTCGGAGAAGATAGGAACATCCATATATTTTTGGTCATTTCCTAGGTAAGTAAAAGTATGACTATTTTATATCACCCATAAGTCCGTCAGCTTACTATCCAATTGTTGAAAACATGTTTAACAAAACTTGAATTAAAAATATCATCCTCCGAGCCTTTTTCCCAATCATGTTGGGGTCGGCTTCCAGTCTAACCGGATTCAGCTGAGTACCAGTGCTTTACAAGAAGCGACTGCCTATCTGACCTCCTCAACCCAGTTACCCGGGCAACCCGATACCCCTTGGTTAGACTGGTGTCAGACTTACTGGCTTCTGACTACCCGTAACGACTGCCAAGGATGTTCAATGACAGCCGGGACCTACAGTTTAACGTGCCATCCGAAACACAGCCAATGGTGTCTAAGATATACTTAGAAAGTAAATACAGACTTAGAAAAGTTGCATTGGTACTTGCCTGACCTGGGATCGAACCCGCACCCTCATACTTGAGAGATTGGTCCTTTACCCACTAGGCCACCACGACTTTTTAATTTTACGAATTAAAAATATATTTAATAAAAAAATATTGTAATATGGTAGGAGTTTAAGTAAGATTTTGTTAAAAATATTAATATGTTTGTAACAGTAAAGCAAAAAACGCAAAGAAAAGAAAACTGCATGATTTGCAAAATGAAGTTCAGGAGTGCTCGAAGAAATTGAAAAAGGCTGAAGATTTGATCGGACAAGAATCTGTATGTATCTTTCCTAATTACAATTATTTAGAAAACAGCTTGTTGTTACATATGTAACATAGTGATACTTTCAATTTTTTTATGATATATCTTTGTAAGCAGTACTCACATATTATAATTTACTTTGATACCTTAGATTGGAAGAGAGCAATGTCAGGAAAGAACTGAAGTGCTAGCTACATTAGAATGTCTTGAGAAACATGAAGAGAAACTTAAGAGAGAGCTGCAGAAGTACCGTGACTCCGATCCTGAATACATTGCTCAGTTGAAGACAGAGATCCAGGTATGTTGATAGAAAAGAAGATTATTTTTAATTGTATGCCAATAGTCTGACAACTTTACAAAGAGGTATTGGGTTGCTTAGGTAACTGGGTTGTGGAGGTCAGATATGCAGTCTCTCTACTTCTATAAAAAAACACTGGTACTCAGCTGCAACTGCAATAAAACAGCTAGTATTTCAAATAACTCTTGACAACAGTGTTAGTTTAGTACAGCAGCTCACTTGATAAGAAGAATAACTTAGACTTTCAACATTGATTATTGCAGGATCTTAAAGCAGCCGCAAATAGATGGACAGAAAACATTTATATACTGAAGTCTTACATAAAAAACGCATTTCAAATGGAGAATGATGTAATCGAACAGAGTTTCAATATTCCAGCGGATTTGGATTACATTGAAATATAATTTTTTTTAGGCATTTGTTTATTTTAAATAACGATACATAACCTCTTTGCTTGCATTGTCTTTGGATACCTAGTTTGGATTTATTTCCTCAATAAAGCATTAATTTAATACAACATAACGAGTAATAAATAACTTTTATTAAATACGAAATAACGCAGTGTAGTAGTATAAAATAAATAAAAGTTAAATTTTGTTTTGTTTACATACCATTCGACGAGAACTCCTTTCATAACATTCACCATGGTTCATTTTATCAACCAGATGCGGGGTGAAGGAGTATATAGATGGTAAGACTTGTTTATCATATGCCTTATAAGGCAAAATTACTTTAAAAGAACGCCTGAAAATTACAATTATTACACAGTTTGTAACGCAAACAACATTGAACCACAAACGAGTTGAAACTGACAGATGGGAGATGAGAGTGTCAGATAGACATTGACGCTTGATAGAAATGACAGATTTTGAAGGGTATTGAGATGTTGCCGTGTCCATGAGCCATGCCCGTTCAGTATTTATTTTAGGTTGTATTAAAAAAAATATTTGAACATAATTTATAATATTACTATGTAGTGCTATACTCTGATTTCGAACTATTAGCATACTTTATGTTTTGTTAATTAAAAATAAAGAAAAAGTACAATAAAGGAGTTTGGTAAAAAATGTATATAAAAATATTTTTTGTATGGCTACTCTACTGAAATGTTTATATATCATCTATTTATAGTATTTAATTCAACTTTTCTACAAAAGTTGCAGTTGTTCGGTGTTCACTGTACACAAAGTTGCAAAAATTGCAAATTATTTTTGGATTTTTAGGAGCTTTTAAGGTCAGTTTAATAGTTTATACAACTAAAGTACTAGCTATAAGTTACAATAATTAGCTGCAAGTTTAGTAAGAAGGTAACATTAACGACCAATTATGGTGTAGTAAGTCCCTTGACTAGAGACAACATGTTTTGGTTAAGGGGAACCCCAGAACTAGGCAGAAAGTTCTACTTAAGCATCAATTATCTGACGAACAACTCATTTATGTCGACGCGACAACAGAATTGTGAAGTTCAAGGTCACATAATAATTAATATGTCTGGCTGTGTGCGTAAACAATCTCAGAAACCACTTGCGTTGGGCACTAACGCCTAATTTATTTTATTTGTAAGATAGCCACTGATGATAGGTACAGGTACATACGTAATTGTCTAGATCAATTAAACAATCGAACAAAAAACTTCGATATTTATAAATTTAGGTGATACAGTGACATTGAAAAAAAAAAATAGTATGTATAAAGTAACTTAACTTTAGGATTCCAGGTAATACAGGTAAAATTAAAATAAGGTCGGCTCACAGTCCAGAATTTTACCTACGGTAAGCTATATTTAAAATGTTATCTAAAAAAGCATAGTATGAAGCGGGTGTTAAGTATTCGCATTAGCGTTCTGCATAAATAACAGCTGCTTTCGATACCTAAAAATAAAACTCCATGATTATATTCTAAACAAAAATTCTTACAAAAACCCTGCCGAATGTACACGTTTCAGTAGGGTGTCGTGTTTGTCGGTTATAGTGATTAAGTATCTAGGGTGGTGTTTTCTTAGAGGGACCCACCAATTACCATAATTAGAATTCTCAATCTGCTTACTCATCACAAGCGTTGACGTATAAGAAAATAATAAGCAGTAATTTCTTAAAGTTACTCAGACTAATTGGGTCCAATATAAACCGAGCTACCTAATTATGATACATAGTCTAGTTGTCTTAGGTACGAAAAGGCAGGCCCGTCGGTCGAAACCGGAAAGTCAAGTCGGTTTTTATTCGTACCTATTTCTAAAATTTTCCTTGACTTTGCGGTTTGCGCTCTGCATTATAACTTCTCTTAACATAATGCCTCTATAATGCGTCAATCATGCTGGTCTTGGAAACCCTCATCCATCAAACCTTTGAACCCCAGAAATAATATTTTTAAACACGCTTAAATGCAGTGTCTGAAAAAAAAAGTTCTCATGAAGAGCTGGATAACTGGTTAACCACTTTGATTCAGTCTTTTTTTTTGTGGGAAGTCATCAATGACCAGTGTCAGACTGTTACTGACTAAAACCCATCATGTTCCTTCTTAAGCTCTTTTTGCACCAACTATTTCAAAGAATCCCGCAGCCCCGGCAGGTTGATTCAAGGTAATTTCTTATTAATTAATAGGCCTCATTGTGTCATCGCTACTGCATCACAGGACGATTTCGTTTTAATGTCATATTTCGTATGTTTATTGATAATACTGTAAATAATAAAGCACAACAGTCCTCTTATCACCTTTATCTATAGATAACGACCGGCCACGGTTGGTTTTTGCGTTTTATTAGTACTTAGTTGCTGAGAGCATGTTGTTAGTATTTTTGTAACGAAAGGAAGATACATTTTGTATATGCTGAAATTTTTCAATTTGAGATTGTCCTTTTGAGTGCGAAGTAAGTGTTTTTTTTTATGATAATCGTAACTACCTACCTACGTTTTCTCATAATCAGTGATTAATACACAGTGATATTATATAGTACGGACTTAATACATTTGCAACGGTGTCTATTGTATAATCTATATAAATAAAAATGAATTGTTGTTCGTTAGTCTGATTTTTAAACTCGAGAACGGCTGGGCCGATTGAGCTGATTTTGCTTTTAAAATGTTTGTAGAGGTCCAGGGAAGGTTTGAACGATACGAAGTTCGCGGGATCAGCTAGTACCTAATAAATACATATAAGATAAAATAAGTTATTTAGGTACCTACTAAGTAAAATGTTCACAGTATATAGGACAATTTTACCCATAGTTTTTGTAACCACAAACTTTCGATGCTGTTTTATGAAACATGTACCTAAACTTAATTTAATGTTATTAATACCAATTTAGTTATTTTTGTATATTATCGCGCGATAATTAGATTTTTTAGATAAAGAAAATATGTACGCCCGAAGGATGCAGTTTTGCAGAAAGTTTAGAAATGATCGCACGTAATTTTGTGCTCTGTGTGAGTACGAGTAAAAAAATTATTTATTTGCGTCACTGCATGTGTAAATCTGTTGCACGTAGTTTTGTGG
The DNA here is from genome assembly GCF_022581195.2 of Helicoverpa zea. NCBI lineage: Eukaryota > Metazoa > Arthropoda > Insecta > Lepidoptera > Noctuidae > Helicoverpa > Helicoverpa zea. The sequence continues at coordinate 9,890,794 of NC_061469.1, read as the reverse complement.
CTTTATTTGAAAACTGTTTTCGTACTATTGTTTCAGAAACAACAGTAAAATTATATCAGAACATTGGAATGCAAAACTATCACAATGATTCAGAATTCGAAAAGAAGTTGCTTAATAATAGTTTACTATTTAGCAGTATTCGGAAAAACAAAAGCACACAAGATAAAATCAAAAAGATTAAAAAATACTTAGACGGAGGAGCAGACATAAATGCTATTGACGCTAACTTTAGGAACAATACACCATTGCACATTGCAGTAATGAAACAGGAACTAGAAATCGTCAGCTACCTCTTGGAACAAGGAGCTCAAGTTACAAATAAAAATTTAGATGATGAGACTGCTTTAGATATTTCAATTACATTAAGAAAGTCTACCGATAAGGGTGAAGCAATTGTTAATATATTAGAGACATATAAAAATAATTTAAACCAGTTATCTTCTAGTCAACGAGATACTAATTTCTGTGTAACTAAGCAAAGTCAACCAAACAGCGTGAAAAGCAAACATGACCAAAAAGTAGCCGAAAGGCCAATTGCCAACGAGAAGCCTTTGGCTACAGCCAACTCCACGGCTATTGCACCGGACGGTATTGCAGATAATATTAAAAGTCAAAATCAATGTATAAACAATAAAAAAGTTGACAAGGGCCTAATGCAAAACCTGCTGAAAATAAGCCAAAACAGAGCAAAGAACCAAAAAATAAAAAGGGGAATAAAATATTTCTGTATCCAAAACGAACTGGCACCTCAGGACTAAGTGGACAACTCTATGAAACTAAACTGTTGAGTTTGATCTTGTTTCGAGCTCTGTACGTTCAAGAAGTTAATAAATTCGTAATGGCGACCAATGTGGAGGGCATGGGAGCCTTCGATGACATTGTCTTCAGATATTATTCAAATAATAGTGATAAACCGAAATTACTGTTTATCCAAGCTAAGCACCGAGATAATCCGGCAAGAGATAAATTTACGGTTGAGGAAATTATGAAATCAAACGGAGACTTCAGCCTTAACAAGTATCTAGAGAGTTACATCAAAATAAGTCAAATGTTTGATCCTGAAAATATTGATGATATGTTCAAAGGAGAATTTAAAAACATAGACTGTGAATTTATTATTTATACACCAGCTTTTGAAAAGTTTGCTAAAATGAAAGTTGTTCAGCAGACTCAAAGTAAATATTTTGTGAACACTAAAGAAGGAAAGGTGTTTCAGTTTGACTATGAAGATCAGGATATAGAATTCCTGGTTCAAACTATTGCTAAATCGCGAGCTGTGCTTTTAGCAAAACGTCTAGCAAGATTTATTTTTAAAGATAATTTTAGTAATATGATGATGGATGATTTGATAAAAACATACCATGTCTTTTTAGCGCAACATATTCTCGAAGTTGAATTAATAGACTATGAAATTGAATCGCAAAATAATTTCTATACCGCTAAATTCCGACCCATTCTGTTCACAAGCAATGATGCATTATTACTAGCGTTTAAAACAACGATTTATAAAGAATTAACACCAGCAAAGAAAACTATATCGGGTGAAACACCGGATGAGATGGATAGCATTTTAAAAGGAATGACATTTAAAGTTCCTGTTACTTTTGGTAATCTTAAGTTCAGTTTTAGTGGTAGCGAGAAGAAGAAAGAAAAAAAACTAGAGTATCTTTACTCATTGTTCAAAAAACTATTCGAGAATGCTTTTGATGCAAGCAATTCAATGTTTAACATACACGACAGTATGGTAGGACCAAATGAACTTTTACAATCTACTGATTTAGAATCTTACAGATTGGGTGGTTTAGTTGGTAATTTGTTCATATTAGATACTGGTACTAAGACATTAAAATTTAACACTGACGAAAGCTTGCTTTCCGAAGATAATTTAAAACTATTAGAAAAAATTAAAAACAAAGTCTTGGTCGGAATAGATTTAACTGTTCTAAGATTCAATATAAACGTCCATAACTTTCCTAGACTCTCCCTAGTTCATGATGAACACGACAAAAACTTGATAAAACAGTTTTTGAGTAAACTTCTGTTTTACACAAATCAAGCCATGGAGGACGAAGTAGAAACGATTTTAAAAAAGGAAATAGATAAATATTTTATTGGTAGTATACCGAGACAAAGTGATCCCCTGTTCAGAGTAAAGAGCGATGCTATTTTCCTAAAAGTTCACGACCGTGTACAAAAGTGGTGGAAACATCCAGTTAAGGCTCCATATCTTACTGAAGCTTGTGAATACTTCATCCAAGCTGAACAAGATGTTTTGAATAGTCCTTTACTTAGCATTCTTAACTTTACCTACATCAAAAATATTAAAAATACTGTGTATGAAATAAAATTCAAAGGTACTGCGCTTGAATTATTACAACTTAATGATTTTTTGAATGGCACGCAAAGAATATTGTCTTTAATAACTAAAGAGAATGCGCTTACCAGTATGAAGCTAGTACAATACTTTAAAGAGCATAATATTAACGATTATACTTTTGTGGATCTCGATTATGTAGGAAGCAGAAATTATTTCGTGGATGTTAAGTCCGAAATCAAAGAATCGAATTTGAACACTCTTGTTGTTATTTGTAACAGCGAAGATGTTATTGCCGACATTCATATACTAATAAAACTTTTTAAAGGAAGGACCATTATCATCTCTAGCCGGGATCTAGCGTGCCAGATCAATGTAACACCCGTGGAGAACATTATAACAAGAGTTGACAATCAAATCGGTTTTAAAGATTTAGCAGAATCTATGCATGATATGTTGTTGGAAGACAGATACATAGTATTTCAAGGTAAAAAGGTAAAGCTAGGCATTTTGTTAAAAGAAGAATCCTATAATCTTATAAATTCAAATGTTTTATACAATATTATAAACAATGAAGAGATTGCAATCGGTGTTCCTTTTAATAACCCAGCTTATGATGAAATATCAGATTATTACATTAATGAGCAAGTATGTCGCTATATTACATTAGACTCTCAAGCCTTAGAAAGTGATGAGATAAATGTTGTAAAATATAGCGAGTTAAACAGAAACTTTGAACCCGATACTAGAGATATTGTCTTGATTACTGAGAACGAAACAGAATTCGTAGAATTTATAAATATGTATAAAAACTCTAATGTGCATTGGTTTAGCGACAAAGAAGGTATTTTTTGGCAAAAATCGCACGGTAGTTTACTTAATATACAAAAATACGTTAGCAGAGGTTCACATGTTTCGTTTACTTTTGAACCAGTTACATTCAAAGATTTAAAAGAAAGAGTTGTTATAATAAGTGCTGAACCAGGTATGGGTAAATCTTCTTTACTTACTCATTTAGCAATAAATACGAAAGAAAAATACCGTGATCTATGGATTTCAAAAATAAATGTATTAGATTACACCGATGAATTTAAAAAAATAAAAGAATATAATGTTAACTTTGATTTACTTGAAGCTGTGAAGTTTTTGTTTCGAGTTATCAGGTTCAACAAAACTACTAGAGCTGATATTGAATTCCTTATTGACACAGTTTCTATACAAGGCGATGACATAAGTTTAGACACAAGCAGTAAGGAAATAAATGTTACTGGATCCAAGTTATTGGAAGTTCATTTTTTTGTTCACTGTTTTAATAATGATCGGCTTGTTTTACTATTCGATGGTTTTGACGAAATTTGTCCTGATTTTGCGAATGAATTTATGCAATTAGTGAATATTCTCAAAAGATCGAAGGTTGCCCACTTATGGATCACAAGTAGATTATACAATGTACTTAATCAGTTAGAAAATTCATTGGAAAAGTTTTCTTTTACAATACAGCCGTTATCTTACGATAATCAGAAGAAGTTTTTAAACAAAGTTTGGTCAAAAAAGTTAGGGCCTGACAAACTAGACTACTTTCCTTTTAATACAAGTTGGGGAATAGAAAAAGCGATTTCTGGATTTTTATCTGTACTTTCAGCAGTTTTATGCGATTCAGGAGGTAAGTTTATAAGCATGCCTTTACATTTGTTTATGATATCGGAGATTTTTCAAGATTCTTTTCATAACTTCCCTCTTAATCCAGAAGGTATTTCGAGTTTTGTAACTAGACAGGATACTATGAATAAAGTGAATTTAAGTTACATATACGAGCGATTTGTGGATGTAAAGTTTTTCAAAATACGGTTTGGAGAGAAAAAACCTCTTTTGTGCATTAATGATCCCGATATGAGACAAATAATAGAGAACGAGCGTAATTCGTTTTTCGATATTCATAAAATTATTGCAGCATATGTAATATTTGGTAAAACAGACGAAGTACAATTTCTTGATAGCAAAGATATTAATAAAATAGTCGATTTTATTGAAAGGTTAAAACATGGCGAAGAAAAAACTGGTATTATTGAGCAAATTGTTCAGAGTCAACCCAAGTTCGTACATTATACATTTGCCGAATATTTTGCTACCGAGCTCCTTTGTGACCGGATGAAATCGAGTCATTGTGGGGATTCTTTGTGGAAATACTTAATTAACACATTTTTTCTATCTGACCAAGGAGGTCCACGTAGATTTTTCAACGCTAAATTAGCTCACCAACCATTATTGTTTAATCAAGTTTATAAGGCAGAATTAAACATGATGTTTGAACGAATGCTGTCAGAGCGTAAAACATGGGCTACATTAATATATAAGGCCATTGATGAATATTTAGAAAACACTGCAATTTTTCTATTGCAATGCATCAAAGCAGTTGTTACGGAGGGAAATCTGAATGACTTTATATCAATGGTTTGCAACAAAATCATGGATTGTTGCATTATGTGCATTGCTGCTAAAAGAAGCTCAATTAAATCTATTTCCTTCATAATTGAATTGATTAAGAATTTTGACATTGGTAGATTAATTGAATTGTTTAATTGTTCTGATCTTCCGTTGCATAACTTGATGTTGATTGCATTTGGAGGTGTCAGGGATTCTATGCCGAATGTGGAGTTGTTATATCGCCTAATGAAAGATTTAACAACTCCTGCGATCGTAAAAATGTTCTGTATTCAGTATAATAAAAATTGGTTCAACAGAATCAAATCAATGAAGTTCATACACGTTATATCACCCTGGTTTGGCCACGATAATTTTAAATGTTTCGAAAGATGTTTGGATAAATTGAACGAGGAACAACTTATTGAAATTTTCACCGCTAGAAATTCTGAAAAGAAACTGCCAGCTCATTTAGCTGCATCTGATCAAGTATTTACGTTTTTTGATAAACTAGAGAAGTATGTCGACAGAAAGAATTTTATTGAAATTTGTATGACCAAAGATAGATCAGGACTTACGCCATTGCATTACTTTAAATACACCGTAAAAGACGAGGAAAAAATAAATGAACTTCTCGACAAAGTGTACGAGGGAAATTATGATGCTAAAACTGTGTTAAAGTTTATTAAAGATAATAAATAATCATTAGAACATCATAGTATTAGTATTTCAAATGTTTTACTTTGTCACTTCAAATGCCATTATGATTGGGCAAGATTTTTTTTGCATATTTTCTTTTCTAGACTTTAATCTTCTACTCATAAAACCTTTCTCGCGTGTACAACTGTTTTGTTGTAAACTACTTATTTCACATGAAGTGTGATGTTGAGAATGGATTTGCTTATCTAGTCTAGAATAAGACTTTTGAATCTAGTGCATTTAAAACCAAATAAAACGTAGCCATTGAAGCTGAACTTAATATTTTGTTAGACATATTTTTGATGCATGCAATTTTGGAATTTGACTGTTCCGTAAGTGCTGCGACCTTATTATATATTTTTTAAATATTTTAGACTTGATATTATGTTATACAATGTTACCTATTAGGATACCTAGTGGTTTTTGTAATAACATGGTAATAAAAAATAATACTTATTTATAATCATGTGTTTTTTTAATAATGTCATCAACAGAATAGCAATTCCCTCTTTAAAAGCACATAATATTGTCATCATTCAATGAAAAAAAAAAGCTTTTGCTACTTAGTCAATTCATCATCAATACTTTCAGGGCATTTGACATAATCATCAATATTATGTGAATATGTACTTAATTTTAGCAATAAACTGTTTCAATACATAAACAGGACAAAATTGTACAAACATTATGAGCTCATTACCATTATCTGCTTTGACTCATAAATGACGAGAAATGTAAGAATACACTGCAAACTAAATTGTCAGCCAACAGTCAGTTTTTAGTCGGTCAGGTAGCTTTAAGGTTGTTATGTGTGCGTAATTACATTAATTTCTATACTGATTTATGAACCCAAACAAACTGTCGCCCGACTAAAAGTTTGCAGTGTGCTCTTAGTATAAACATCATTCGATTCTGTGGCACTGCAGGCGTTGGTGAGCTAGTTTGTGTTTTGTGTTCATATGGGTTCTGGAAAAATAACTGCGTGCAAGGGAAAACAGGTACATAGAAGGGGGAAACAGAAAAACTTAGCTTTAATAAAATAACTTTTGCAGTCAGTCTATAAGTATGTTCGGAAGATAATTAGATATTATCCATGAAAACCTTACTTCATAATGTAAAGAAACACTCCGCTAAAGAAATTGTTGCGTATTAGGTACGTAGAATTATGGATGACCTTAGTGTTACCTACTTATTAGGTCTTAGATAAACGAAAATTACAGATGTTTAACTAAGTACTTCTAAAGTTTTATAATCATTACGATAAACTTCAGTTATAATTTGAAATATTGGTTTTACAGCGCAGAAGTTCTTAAAAAGGACAGGAACCTGCTAGCCGGAACATTCGACAGAAAAACATATAACTGGTTCGTACCTTTTTATAAAAATTACAACAGTTATTGTAATCATTAAATACTTTTTGTATTTTGAGTTATGGAAACGAATAGTAACGATACTTGTGATGAGGAAACGCTGTTGTTGAATTCACTCCTCATCAACGCTGTTAGAAAAAATAAAAGGCCCGAAGACAAAACTGCCAAGATATCGAAGTATTTAAGTCTTGGAGCTGACATTAATGCAGTCGACGCCAACAATACAAATAACACACCTCTGCATGTCGCTGTGCTAAAAGGAGAAATAGAAGTAGTCAAATATCTTTTAGACCATGGAGCTAATGCTAGCCATAAGAATGGTTTTAACCAAACTGCATTAGACATTGCTCAACAATTAGAGCTAACCAAAGGTACAGTTATTATCAATATATTGAAATCAGATAATGATGTCTATCAAGAAGAATCTCAAAAACAAATACCAAATATAACGAAACAAATAAATAAGTTTCAGAGACAAAGTTATAATACTGAAGGAATAAAGGGTACTACAGAACATTTCTATCAAAAGAGAAGCGGAACATCAGGACTTGGTGGACAACTCTACGAGACCAAGCTATTGACCCTCGTTTTATTAAGGGCTTTGCATACTGATAGTATAACAGATTTCTGTTTGGGCACTAATGTAGAAGGCGTTGGTGCTTTTGATGATATTGTTTTTAGATATAACGTGAAAGGAAACAAAAAACCTAAAGTAATTTTCTTACAAGCCAAACATAGAGAAAATCCAATAAAAGATGAAGTGACAATTGCAGAAGTCATGAAACAAAACGGAGATTTTAGTTTGGACAAATATTTGGAAAGCTACTTGAAAATTATTCGAAAATTTTCTCCAGATAATGATGACAACATGTTTAAAGGCTCAATAGAGGATATTGATTGTGAGTTTATAATTTTTACATAAGCCTTAGAAAACTTTGACAAAAAAAAGATGATAGCTCAAAATGATGAAGGAGATTTCATAAGGACCGCAAGCAATGGGAAAATATTTCAGTATGACTATTCCGAAGAAGATATAGAACTACTAGTGCAAGCTATTTTCAGGTCAAGAGCCGTTGGATTAGCTAAGCGATTGTGCCAATTTATTTTCAAAGAAAACAATAATTATAAAAATATGATGATGGATGATTTCATAAAAACTTTTCACGTGTTCTTGGCACAAAATGTCATTAGATTAGAGTCATCGACATCTGAAACAACAAAAGAAGCCTATTACTTGGGAACATTTCATCAAGATTTCTTGAATAGTGATGATGATCTTTTATTACTTATGAAACATACAATTTGTAGGGAAATACCAGACGCTATGAAGACTGAAACAGGAATCGAATCTTTAACTTTTAAATTACCTATTAATTTTGGCAATACCAATTTTAGCTTTAGTGGTAGCGAAGCAAAAAAACAAAGACGGTTAAACTATCTTTGTACTACATTTCAAAAACTTGTTGATGTTGGAGTTGAAATAGACAAAAACTATATTGTAATAAAAATTGACGATAACATGATTGGACCTAATAAAGTTTTGCAAGACACGGATGTTGAAACTTATAGGCTAGGAGGATTAATAGGGAACTTACTGATATTTGACAATGTATCTAAACTTCTGAAATTTAATCTGGATGAAAGTAGTTTATCTGAAGATAATGTTAAACTTTTAGAACTTTTGAAAGATCGTTTATATAACTTAAGCCAGTTGAGATTTGATTTTAAAACAAATCGTCTTCCGAAGCTTACTTTAAGTGAAAAAGAATCCGATGGGAAAGTACAGACATTTTTGGATAAATTAAAATTTTACACAAATCAAGCGAAAGAAGATGAGGTAGAAAATATTGTCAAAATAGAAATCGATAAATATTGTAATATTAAACAGCACCAGAATGAGACTTTGTTTCGAATAAAGTGTGATGCAATATTCTTAAAAGTACATGATAAAATACAAAAATGGTGGAAACGATCTCTTCGTGCACCATATTTAACGGCAACCTGTAAGTTTTATCGAGAAGCACAAAAAGATATACTGGACAGTCCATTGTTGAGTTTCTTGAATGTTATATATCGTGAAAGCATGAAAAATATTTTAGCCAGATTCGTTCCTGTTACAATTGATTCATTGAATATAGGAAACTTTTTGACACGCGATGAAAGAATAATGTTTATCTTTTCAAATGAAATAAGTTTTTCCTGTATAAAATTAATTCAATTTTTTGATGAAAAAGATTTTGAAGAAAATGGTTTATTCATCGATTTAGATTTTGTTATTATAGAAAATTATTTTGAAATTGTGCAATCAGAGTTGAAAAAATCAAAATTAGAAGTTTTGGTCGTGGTTTTTCAAAATGGTGCAACTGAGGCAAAAATTGCAGACAAAATTAAAGTTTTATCACATAGTTTTAATGGTAAAATAATGGTAGTTACTAAGACTAACCTAAAAGATAATCTGGAATCCGTTTTAAGTGAAAATATTGTCGAGGAAATTGATAAAAATAATAGTTTAAATGATTTCATTGGTGAATATCGTGAAATGATTCTTATAGAGCGTAAAATTTTGTTCCAAGGAGATGAAATGTCGCTCGATACTCTTCTGGATAGTGAATCGTTACATTTTGTTAAAGCAAACGTTTTACGGAAAATAATAGACAAGGAGACAATTGGAATTGGTAAAACATTAACCAACCCTTCGTATAACACAATAGCTAACTTTTACATCAATCAAGGCGTGTGTCGCTTCATCACTATGGATCTAAGAAAAAATATAGACGTGGATTTATTTTTGATAGATACTGAGCAATCCCATTGCTTATCGGTCCCCCAAGGAATAGTTGATGTCATATTGGTGGCAGATTCGCATCAGAACTTTGATGATGTCTGCAATAGTAACAAAATGTGTAACATACACTGGTTTCAGAGTGAAGGTAGTCATTACGTATGGAAGAAATCGAGAGGTAGTATAGAAGTTTTACTTAGATATATCACAAGAGGATCTCATAATGGTTATATCGTACGTCCAAAGACGCTGAAAGATATCCGTGATAAAACTGTTATAATTAGTGCTGAACCTGGCATGGGTAAATCTACATTACTAACACATCTTGCAATTCAGACAAAACGAATGTACCCTAAACTGTGGATTGCAAAAATTAATTTGCTCGAATATACCGATCAGTTTAGCAAGTGGAAGGAAGACGAAATGAACCTTAATAATATGGTTGAAGCTATTAAGTTTCTTTATAATGCAATTAATACTAACTACGAAAAAGAACACGAGACTAGTGCAAAAAAATATAAGACTTATTTTGAAGAGCTTGTGAACGAAGTGTCTATTGATAGTGATCATAATATTTACTTACAAAAGAGAGATAGTATCACCCAAAATGAATCCTGTGACTTAGGTTTATTAGAAATATCATTGTTCAATTATTATTATAATAATAACCTGGTTGCTTTGCTATTTGACGGATTTGATGAAATCTGTCCTGATTATGCTAATGAGGTAATTCAGCTACTAAGGACGCTTAAAAACTCCAAAGTTGCTCATTTATGGGTGACGACTCGATCCTATAACGTTTTAAATCAATTAGAACGTGCATTAGGAACATTTTCTTTCAGCCTTCAAGCCTTGAATCCTTACGATCAAGAAACTTTTCTTGAAAGAATATGGTCTTCCAAATTAGGATTAGAAGATGCTGTTGGTATTCGCAACGGTGTCAATAAGTTTTTTGACATCATATCTATTGCTCTTCGCGATGATGAAAGGACTTTTACCAGCATACCTCTACATCTGAATATGGTTTCTGAGATATTTTTGGATTTTTTTAGATATTTCTATAATCCGAATGTCGAGAAATTTTCCGATAAATACATCGAACACATAATGAAAACATTCAATCTAATTTCCCTATATGAAACTTTTGTAGATATAAAATTTTTCAAAATACGTTTTGGAGAGAAAAAGCATTTCATGTGCTTTAAAGATCCGGACATGAGAAAAGTGGTGGAGAAAGAACGAAAAGCATTCCTGGACAATCATAAAAAAATCGGTGCATACTTCTTATTAGCAAAAAGTGTTGTTAAAGATTTGTTTTCTGAACAAGAAATAAAAGAAGTACTTGAATTTATAGATCATATTAAATCAGGAGAAGAGAAGTCAGGTATTATAGAACGTATAGTCGATGACGATCCTAAATTCGTCCACATTACATTTGCAGAATATTTTGCAACGGAGTTCTTATTTGATAAGTTTAAATCTGACACTTGTACGTTAGCTTTACAGAGATACGTATTGAATCTGATATTTTTAACAAATAAAGGAGGTGTTCGTAGGTTTATAAACAGTAAACTCATAAAAGATAAAAAGCTTTTTGATTTGTCGAACGATACAACTCATATTTGTGCAATATTTGACACACTTTTGTCGCAAAATTATTTACCATCCAATTCGTTTTTTGTTGCTGGAGAGGAGTATTTAGACCACATTGCTATGTACATGTTGATTTGTGCAAGTACTGCTGTTAAAATGAAAACTGTAAATAAGTTTATAAGATTGTTTAGAAAAAAATGTAATAATTTTTGTCAACTGTGCGCTGCTAAAGATCGTAAATTGAAGATTGATCCTGTTATGTTCCGTACAATGGGATCGAAGCTTCGATGGTAAATTATAGATAGTGCTGTAATTTTCAAAATTATTGGTTTTATAAGTAAGGTATTCAAACATTCAAATGAGGATATAATTTTAATAAGACATGAGGTAAAATATATCTTTTTGATTATTAGATCTGAAATGAATGTTTTTTTGTACTTATCAACATTATTAAATACAAGAACAATGTGTTACGTATCAAACGTATGTACGTTTTGTTAGATCCAACTATGAATACTGTGTAATGCATAATAATAATATATGTTATATGTACATACACGATTGTTTCATTTATTGTCATTAATTATATCAAATACTCTTTGAAGTTTCACATTCTTTACTTTAACAATAACTAACAATAGTTCAAACCCTTAATTACACGATATATGAGTAAACACATATATATGTAGGAACGTAATAGGAAGATGAGTGAAACGGAATGTGTAATGATGAATGATAGATGTGAAGCATGATAAAGTAAGAGTGAAAGGGATGACGTATTGGGTGTGAAAGGGACAAGAGTGAAATGTTAAAGATTGTAGGATGAAAGGATTGGGAACAAGGACGAGAGAACGGAAGGACGTATGGAAGACGAGCTAAGACGTTGAGGTTGAAAAGAAAATTAAAACTACAGTTTATTTCAAGAATCAGGTGTTTAATTCGGCCCAAATATCCCCTACTCCACATACATATAACAAGATAACATATTTTTCAAGCATTTTAGTTGACCATGAGTTGCTTTACGGGATCGTTATTGTTGTTTCAGGAACGGAACAGAAAGATTCAACCTAATAGGCTCGTTTCTTGAACAAATACTCAAACCTTCAGATTATTGAGTTTTAAAGGTATTTTTTTTATACATTAAACTCACAACAACGAAATGAAGGCGGATGATGAAGATACTCAGAATATAATCCTACAAAACGCACTCCTTTTCACTGCTATCAGAAAAAATAAATCATCTGAAGAAAAAATTAAAAAGATAACGGCATGTCTAAACAAAGGTGCAGGTATTAATATTGTAGACGCCAACAATTTCAATAACACACCTTTACATGTTGCTGTATCGAAAGAAGATATAGAAGTTGTAAAATTCCTGTTAGCCGCAGGAGCTAGTACTACTTCTAAAAATAACAAACAGCAAACACCGCTTGATATTGCCGAACAAACAAAAACAAGTGAAGGTAAAGCCATTGCAAATATTTTAGCTTCTTATGTGAATGAAAAAGGAGCAGAATCTCAAGTGCCAGTTACAAATATAATGGACGAAATGAGTTTGGAAGAGAGTTCCAAACTAGATACACAACCTTCAATTAGTAAACAAAGTCAACCAGAAGACAAAAAAGAAAAAGAGAACGCTCAGCTTTATTACAGAAAGAGAAGTGGGACTTCATGCCTTAGTGGTCAACTCTATGAGACCAAATTGCTAAGTCTTATTCTATTACGAGCCTTGTATGATGGCGAAACAACTGAATTTTTCCTAGGCGCTAATTTAGAACAGCTTCCGCAGGCATTCGACGATATTTATTTAATGTATAAAACTAAAGGTTCAGATAAATCAAGATATTTATTTTTACAAGTACATCACAAAGAAGATCCAAATAAAGATAAAATAACAGTTGGATCATTATTTAAAGTTAGCGGAGATTTCAGTTTGTATAAATATTTTTTTAGCTACTCACGTCTATCGAAATATCTGTCGGTTGATGGTGAATGTGATATTGTATTATTCACATCAGCAAATGAAAATTTTGCAAAGAAAAAGATTGTAAATCAAACAAAACATGCAAGGTTTCTTACAACGAGCGAAAATGGCAAGGTATTTCAGTATGATTACGATCAGCAAGATATTGTTGGATTCCTGAACGTTTTAACCGTTATAAAGGCTGCGGCATTAACGCATGCCCTGTGCAATTTCATCCTGAAAGATAATTACGACCATAAAAGTATGATGAGTGACGATTGGATTAAAACTTATCACGTGTTTTTAGCGCAAAATGTTATACATATAGAAAACATCCACTTGGATATAACTAATTCTTATTGTATTGGAAAATTTCGACAAACATTCTTGACAAGTACCGAGGGCATTTATTTATATATGAAGAACATCCTGTCTAAAGAAATAGAGCAAGTGAATAATTGTAGAAAGCAAAGCAATAATAGAATTGACGTTTCAACGACCACTTTTATATTACCGATCGATTTTGGTAATACTAATTTAAATGTAAATAATACTGATAGTGAAAATTGTATTCGAATAAATGATATTTGTTCTGTCTTGCAAAAGCTTCTCGAGAAAGTTGCCTGTGAAAATTCAGAACACAAAATTGTTAAAATTGATAATAGTATGATTGGTTCAGATAATATCATACAGCCAGAGAGTATTAGAATAAACGAACTGAAATGCTTAGTAGGCAACTTATTAATATTTGACGAAGATACTAAACTACTTAAGTTTGACGTTACCGTACAAAATGTATCACCTGATAACGTCAAAATCTTAGATCGACTACAGAATTGGTTTGGTGATCTAAGCGGGTACAGGTTTGATATTTATATTGAAGACTTTCCGAGACTTACTTTGGATCATAACGAGCATATAATTCAATCGATTAAAGATTTTTTCAATAGACTTACGTTTTATACAAATCAACCTAAAGAAGATGAAGTTGAAAATATTCTAAAAAAAGAGATCGATAAACTGTTTTGTTCTAAACATAGTCCTAATGAGTCCCTCTTTAGTATCAAATGTGAAACTATCTACTTAAAAGTGCATGATCAAGTACAAAAGTGGTGGCAACAAACCCGGCTGGCTCCATACTTGACCAAATCCTGTAAATTTTATGAAGATGCTGGAAAAGATATACTGGATATCCCTATGCTCACATTTCTCAATGCGGTTTATCTTGAGAATATCAAAAGTATACAAGTTTTATTTAAACAGGAAACAGTACATGCACTAAAACTTTCGGAGTTTTTTAGAAGCGGCAAAAGAATATTGCATGTCGTGTCTGAAGCAACAGACTTTTCAAGTTTGAAGGTAATTCAGTATTACAAAAATACATCATTCCATCAAAAGCATCTTGTGATTGATTTGAATTTTGTTATTCTTAAAAATTATTTCGAAGTTTTTAAATCTGAGTTAAACAAATCAAATATATGGCTTTTAACTATAGTCAGTCAAGGGTTCGAAGACGTTAATCAATTCATGAGCCAAATAGAGATAATAGCAAAGCAGTTTAGAGGTTTGATAATTATAATAACTTCTAAAACTTTTAGAGTGAGTATCCATGGTTTGCTGGCTGAAGACATTTTATATGTAGAGGTTACTGGACCTACTTTTAGCGACCTCGATGCAGTATATCGAGATCTGGTTTTCGCAAATCGAAAATTTGTATTCCAAGGTGAAGAAGTAAAAGTCAAAGATTTAATTGACGATGAATCAATTAATTTCATTAAAACTGACATTTTGCGTCAAATTATCCGCAATGACAGAATTGAAATAGGGCAGTCTTTAACTAATCCATCTTATAAAACCATTGCGCCATTTTACATAAATCAAAGCTTATGTCGTAATATTAAATTGAATCTTAAAAATGTGGGAGCTGGTTTTTATGTGGCACTAAATCCAACAGAAGAGTACACAGTACCGAGTGAAACAACTGACATCATTGCTGTAATGGAAACCGAAGACGAATTCAAAGACCTTTGTAGTAAGTATGAAAAATGCAATATTCATTGGTTTAATAGTGAAGATAAATGTTTTATTTGGAAAAGGACGAAAGGCAATCTCAATAAATTGCTCCAGTGAGTTAAGAGGGAATTTGTCAATTGTCAAAGAATACAACCTGCGGTATTGTCAAGCATTAAAGAGAAAATTGTCATCATCAGCGCCGAGCCGGGCATGGGCAAATCTACATTTTTAACTCACTTCGCAATACAGACTAACCGGATGTACCCAAAGCTCTGGATATTAAAAATAAATTTGCTAGAACATATTGGACAGTTTAGCGAATGGAAAGATAGCAAAGCCAAAATTGATATGAAAGAGGTGATTAAGTTTTTGTTCCGAGTAATCATTATTAAAGACAAAGATGGAGGAATAAGGAAAGTCAAAAATGACTGGGAAAATATGCTAGCTGAAATATGCTGCGACGATGAAAACAAAATAACTATTTTAAATTTAGAGACAACAAAAGACTTTGCCGAATTGGATATATTGGAAATACGCTTGTTCCAACACTTTTATAACAATCATCTGGTAGCGCTGTTATTTGATGGCTTTGACGAAATCAGTCCAGATTACACGAATGAAGTGCTGCAAATGTTGTGTACTCTGAAATCATCTAGAGTAGCTCATATATGGGTAACTACTAGATCATACAACGTTCTTGAACAGCTAGAAGGTGCCTTGGGTACTTTTTCTTTTACACTTCAAGCGTTGACTAAAGACGAGCAGGAAACATTCTTACAAAGGATTTGGTCTGCAAAACTGGGGCTTACTAATACTGCTTATGTAAGGGCAAGTGTTACGTTTTTCTCTAAGATAATATCGTTTGCTCTCCGAGACACCGTCAGGTCATTTACGAGTATACCTCTCCATTTATACATGGTATCTGAGATTTTTGAAGATTTCTTTGGATGTTATTGTAATCCAGCAGTTCATAGAGTCTCAGACATATACATGCAACAAGTCATGAAAACATTTAATTTAATATATCTTTATGAGGCTTTCGTGGAAATGAAATTTTTCAAAATTCGTTTCGGTGAAAAGAAACATTTTATGTGCTTCAAGGATCCTGACATCAGAAAAATGGTAGAAAATGAGAGAAAGACATTTTTAGAAAATCACAAGAAAGTCGGCGCATATTATTTGTTAGCAAAAACAGTAGTTGCGGATTTGTTTTCTAAAGAAGAAATCGAAGAGGTTCATGAGTTTATTGAAAGTGTCAAGTCAGGAGAAGAGAAGTCTGGTATAGTTGAACGCATGGTAGGAGACGATCCTAAGTTTGTTCACTTAACTTTTGCTGAATATTTTGCTACGGAGTTTCTATTTGACAAGTTCCAATCTGGTTCAATCACGACCGCTTTGCAAAAGTACGTGATTAATTTAATTTTTCTAACAGAAAAAGGAGGCGTTCGGAGATTTATTAACAGTAAATTAATAAAAGACAAGAAACTATTTGATTTATCAACAAACACTTCCAACATGTGTTCGATATTTGGTTCACTAGTGACGCAGAACTTTTTGCCCACAAATTCATTCTTCTTAGCCAGTGAAGAATATTTGAATCATATTGCAATGTACATATGGATATGTACGTGCTCAGTGCAGACCCGGCGCGAAATGAAATATTTGAGTTTGTTCAAACAAAAATGTTCAACTCCTTGCGATCTGTGCTCAAAGGTAATGGGAAGAACATTTCGAAATCAGGTTACACTACTTCGAACCCTTAGATTTCGGCCGGGGTGGTAAAATGTGCTCAAAAATGTACGACCAAGAAGTATTAATTCCAGTACTTACTAGTAGTTTTAGTTCTAAAAATTGTATTAGCCTCTAGCCTTCCTTTGATATCCTGTGTTACTGAGGTACGTTTTGGAAGCGAGTTGGCGACTGCAAGTGCTGACCGCACGTGCCGCAGCTGCACTACTGGTTTGTATGTATTTACTTAAAAGCACGTGTAGTAGCCGTCAGATATCGAGCGATTTGATGCGGTCGGTAGTTGCAGTTGGCAGCTCGCTTCCAAAACGTACCTTTAATGATCTGCATATTTTGTAAACATGTAGGCATAGGTAAGTTTTGTCTATAATATTTAGGTATTATTTAGTATTACGTTTATACTGTTCTGAAGATCACTTACATAAATTATAATTATAAAAGAGTAAATAATTTAAATGAGTCTTTTATTCATAAAACATTTAAAATGTAATATACTCGTTTTAGGTATACCTACCTTTTACCCAAATATTTCCATACCTATTTACTCTGTACGCTGAATAAGCTAAAATTAAACAACAAAGTTATTCAAAACTATAATTTATTAATGTTTTATTATTAATCATTTATCTAATTAAATTCAACAGATGTTATATACAAACATTAGTACAAAAGAGTAGGATGCAAATTATGACTAGACAAGAAATACAATAAATTGTGTTTTCGAGAGATACTCGAATTTTACAACTAATGAATGACTAGCTTCCACCCGCGGTACCTCTTGTTGGACCTACCGTGTTGGATAAAAAGTAGCTTATACACAGGTAATAAATAAACTGAAATTCAGCATAGTCATAATGTTACTTAAGATAAATAAGAAGGCCAACTTTTCACTTAAAATAAATCAAGGTTAAAAAATATTTTTTGTTACACATTATGATTAGTTTTGATGTCTAAGACTGTATTATTTACAATAATTACATTGTTTACAGTTTGTTAAGTTAAATCCTAAATTAATTTCAATAATTTCTATTTATACATATTCAACGGCTATTTTATTGTATTTACATCGCTTGGATATGTAATGTAATTTGCTAGACAATTTAGTGCTTTTTAAACTAAAATAACTTTTTGATAGCTATAGTAACGTTAGACAGAATTAAATAGCATAATAGACAAATAATTCACTAATATTAAATATAAAATGGGATTTTACCGTTTACCTGCGAATAACAACAATCGATCCATCCAGTTTTCTAACTTTAGAGATAAATAAAGCAACGAGTTATTCAGTAAAATTTTGCTATACTATTTTGTTCAGGCGCTGCGTTACTTTTGGTATGAGTACATAAAATTATATAGAGGTATGTACCTAGTGGCCAATTAAAATTTCATTCTTGACTTAGTATACGTTACTGCTCTTTTACATTTTCTGTGGCAATTATTGAATGCCTGACTCGATAGGCACTTGTTTCATCGACAAATGTATTCAATATTTTTGTATACTTCCATATATTTATTTTCACATAGGTACTTATCCTGGAAACTACATTTTTGTTCATAGCCACAATCAAACTGACAGTTCAGAGTTTGTAAGATGCACATGTGCTGTTAAAATTTTTGTAACTTCAAATAACCAACCAAGTAACACCTAATCAAAATAAGTTTCCAATAATTAGAAAACCAGGAAAAAAAATGCCAGACAATACAGTCACATTACTTTCAGATCTGATATTACATAGATACAGACTTCAAAAAAATCAACACGACCGAAAATTATCAACTGGCAAGAAAAAGCTCTCAGTGCTGCTAACATCCTTGCCATCAAAGTTAGTTTCTAGAAGAGTTACGCCGTTCGCATTCTCACAACACTTGGGAAAAGGCGCCTTACAATCTGTCTTGTAGACAAACGATTTGCTATAGTTCTCTTTGGAACGTTCCTGGTTGTTATTAGCCGTGGTCCTGAGGCCACGACTCCTTCCTCAGAGCTTTGAGGAGCCATTGTTGAGAAGTCTGATGCTGCTCTCGCGGCCAACACTGGTGCTGGAAAAGAGGTTGGTGAATCAGGCTAGTAGTATGGTAAAAGAAATCACTATCGGATTTTTGAAAATGAGGTTCATAACGACGACCAAAGATACGATGGATTGATGATGATGGTGAGTTTGGTTCATTAGGTCATTGGGATGGTGGTAATAAAAATTATGGTCTTGAAAAAGAGTCTGTATCAAAGTCCGGTCAAATTAGACCGAAACGTAGGTGTGAGGTTACAATAATTCCGGATGTAGGAGTGTTCAAAATACCGTCAAATAAATTAAATTTAGAAAGTAATCATCGATAAAGTATTTTTTTCGAAAACTGTAGCCTAACGTAAGAATAGCCTCAAGAGTATTCCTCGTGGCATCAATAAAGGGTAGGATAGGGTATCATATAATAAAGCCTTTATTATAAAGCCGTTTTGAAAAATGCATGTTCATTGATGTCTATTCATAGACACTCACGTCCTATTCACCATACTGATGTTGGTCTTTCTGCTGGAGTGCAGTCTTCTCGAAGTGGACAACGAGAGGGAACCTCGAGGCCCATGTGTCGAACTGCTGCGACATAGTAGGTACCTGAAACCAGTTATACGAAGCCATTAAAAATATGTAACGAAGAATGGCACAGTTCTTGTCAAATAAATACGGGTCTCTAACTGCTCAAAGTCTGAATAATTTGCTAATATATGAAAATATATTATAACAAATATACTACTGTATAATCATAAAAGAATTTAATATAGTAAGCTTTGGTCCTCAAACTATGCCCTGTGTCTTGAGGATCACAGTTGCAACAGTTTGGTTATCACTTGAACATGGCCAATTTCAAATGGCAACAAACGAAGAGATCTATAGTATTTTGTTTGTACATTTTGACTACGGTGAAGTTCGTAGAAGCCAACTTTTAAGCAAAGTGTGTTGAAGAAATATCAATAGTGAGATACGAACATAGAGTGTGTTGACCTCCCAAGAAAATTCAAACAATTCCTTTGTGAAGTTAGGGACGGTCAAAGTTCCGTATCAAAGACCTTCACATACCGGTGAGGGTCAACATATTAGTTAGAAGAAGGAATTTTTGTAATCAGGCACATTTTTGGCAAACTAGAGGTGGTATTGTCGTCAAGTATATGGCAAATCGACTAGTCAGTTCTAGTAAATATCTTGCATCATTATGAATTTTAATAACATTTCCGTTCAGATTTGAATTTATATAAGCGTATTTTTTGTTACGGGTGGTCAGAAGCAGAAGTTTAACAACCAGCTTTTCCAAGGGGTATACCTACACTATACAACCTATAGGTAACGAGATTGAGGAGATCAGATATGACTATCTACCAGATAACCAAAGTTTTACAAGATGCAACTGACGTTGCATGGTTCTAATCTGAATCTAGTAGATCAGGAAAATGCTACACAGATGATCAAATCAAATCAAAACTCGTTTATTCCAACTTGGCTGCAAGACAGCACTTTTTGAACGTCAGAAAACAAAAGACAGCCCCCAAAAACCCACCTTTTACCATTTACCATGTGTTTTTGATGAAAAGAAAGAAGGTGATAATGATGAAGTATACATACCTGTTAAAGTGTTTCCTGAAGATGCCGCTGGTGCAGTACAGGGCTATGGGGTTGACGCAGCTATTGAGGAAGGACAGACAGAAGCCGATGATCCTCAGGGCATGCCACCAGCCATTGTAGTCCCCTTGTGCTGTGGGGCTGATGAAACATGTTATAAGTAAAACTTTATCTAGCTTTCATACATAAATCTATCTATATGTAGGTGTTCTATGTTCTATTTCATATCAATGTGCGGATCGAAAACCGAATTCATGACAATCGGTAAGACTGTTTTGCCATCATATGGATAGTAGGCGCGGCGTATGTGAGATAGGCTATGCCTATATTCCCTGTTTAGCAATTATAATTTTAGTAAGGGTATGGAAGTAACTGACTGTTCGCGAGCCTGTAGGCTTTTAGGGCGGAATATGAAAGGAACTTGGTAGTATGAAAGTTGGGGGAAACACAGTTTTTATTTGGGTGCGAGAATATGTTACATTCGAAACCTTATAGAAAATTATTTAGTTATATTGACGAAGCTGAAGTCAAATGTAAGCCGAGTACTTAACCTTTTTTTGAAAAATATTCTATATTCCAGTAATACACGAGTCGACGATCACAGACGAAGTCGAATATAACCCAAGTAACCTTTTTTTGAAAAATGTTCTTAGTTCCACTAACACGCGAGTTTATCACAAAAAAAAAAACGTGTTTACAGAAGTGTGCTTTACTGAAATGTGATGTCGTATGTCACGTCTCAATGTAGCACACGTAATATAGGTCACGTAACACTTTAGTTCGTGGCTGTACTCGTGAGGCATTCTACTACATACGTGCCTGGTAAACCGAGTATAATGGCTAGTTTCTAGTACTGCCTAGTATTTTTTTATAAGTAGGTTTATTTACATCTTAGAGGGCTTGGAACTTGAGGATTGATGTTATGTGTTCATATTGAATTTTATGCAGTCTCCAGTACCACAGTTTAGATATATTCTACCTCTCGTACCTAGTCAATTTCGGATTAGTATAGTTATTTCAGTGTAATAAAGTTATGTACCTTTTAACTTTTGAATTTGGCTCGTATAGGCAGATTAGAGCAGCGGTTCCCAAATGGGGTTCCGCGGAACCCTGAGGTTCCGCGACAGGCCCTCAGGGGTTCCGTGGAAAATTCAAGATTTCCATATGGTAAATCGTTTCACTTTTGACAATATTATTATTCATTTTCAATTACATTCTTTTAAATATTGCATTCCAAAATTCCATTTAGGCACCATGTAGGTGGTCACCACTCGGGAGTGTAAGTCTCGTACTTTCGCGACAAGTAGCGGGGGAAGACGGCAGCAGATAATTTAATTCCGTTTCTTACAAATCCTAGATTAACTTAATACCTCCAGGTCTTCGGCAATCGGCAAAAGTAGGTAGCGAGTCGGCCAAAAATCACCGCATTTTTGGGCTTATTTCATCGTCAGGATTATACGTTTTCATACATTTGATAGGACGTGAAGTGAGCATTCGAAACAATGCAAACGATGCAAACGAGCATTTCCAGTGGCTATTTTTACCATGAATCAAAGTGTGACATTATTTCCAATTTTTGCACCTCTGCGAGTCCGAAAATTTCGCGCTCGCTTCGCTCGTGACTCCATGTTACGTATAATGCTTTTATGTTCGTTTAATTGTTCAAGTATCCAACACCGAAAAAAATTCGCGCTCTTCCGTCGAGGTTTCCTTTGATGTTTATTTTTTATCCCTCTGGTTCAGAAAAAGCAATAGCGCTTTTTTCGCTAGCTGCTTATTCATTTGCATTTGCTTTTTTGCGTGTTGTACTTTTTGAGACCTTATTAATTTACAGTGGTTTTGTTTATTTTGTGTAAGTACTTAAACTAAAAAAAAAACCGCGCTCGCTTCGCTCGCGATACGGGCTACCACTGAATGTCTTTCAATGCTAGCGGGTGCTTGGAACTTCTTCTTTAAAAAAAAAACGCGCTGGCTCGCCTCGCACCTGTACAAACCCAATCTATTTATTTTTGCGTTTACTTTGTCAGTCTTCAAACTGAAAACTATTCACATAATACACAAAGTCAAGGGTGGCTGAATTGTTTTCTGGCCTGTGTAGCAGATAGCCATGGTATGCCTGAGTATAATGAATATGTCTCTAACCATATAACCATTTGGTGCGCTACCACGCGCCACGAGCCGTACTTAAGTGTATTTACGTCTTTAGTTTACTTCTTACTTAAGCTAAGGTTCCGCCGAAAAATGGTGAAACGAAAAGGGTTCCGAAGCCAAAAGAATTCGGGAACCGCTGGATTAGAGTATTGTGGACTGGGTCGTTGGTAGCAATTTTAGTTCTGTATAAAATATAGTTTCTCTTACCAGTAATAAAACCACATCATGAAAACGTGAGAAGGCAGAAAGCACGCGGCAAATACTAGAACGAATGCTAGCACGGTCACGGCGACCTTTCTTCTCGCTCGCATCTGGAAAAAATAAGAAAAGAGGTATTCATTCATGTATTAGTTCTTACATATTCCCACGTTTATGTGTGTGAAATGTACCAGTCGAGGTGACTTAGTGGGTTAAGCATCTGTTTCTGAAGTACGAGGTTGCGGCTTCGATTTCAGGTCACGCAAGTACTGATGTAATTTTATAATTTTACGTTACAAGCATGTGTTACATATCTATGACAGAAGAAAATGAAATAGTGATGAAATCTGGTATCAAAGAAGTCTGAAATTGCCACCCCACATTGAGCGAGCGTAGTGTCGTCCATTCATTAAATGAACGATTCATCCTTTGGCCCGCGATTGGCCAATAAAAAAGGTTAGTTGCTTTAAAATATTCGAACTATCAAGGTAAGTTAAATTTACCTGTCTCTGAGTCCCCTGCATCTCTCCAGGAACATTTTGTGTGCTCAGGACCAGATGTCGGGCCATCAGGATGTAGAACAGTGCTATGACGGCCAGCGGTAAGGAGTAGTACACCAGGAATCTCATCAGCACGATGCCTCTTGGGTAACCTTCTCCCCACTCCACTGGGTATGGGTAACATACTAGGAACTGAAAAGAAAATGGGAAAAAGTTGATGACGAAGTCAGTAATACTAATAAAGACAATTTAAATGCAAAAACCTATGAACTTTTTTTGCGGTATTCCTCGAAGCGCACCAGTTTTGGAGCGCACTGTTTCTGTTCCTCGAAGCGCACCTTTTAGTGGCACTCCCGATAACAATATTTAGAACTAAAAAAAAATTTTTAGTTCTAAATAGCGAAGAGAATGAAGCAACCGTAATAAACAGAAACGGTGCGCGTCATTAGGTGCACTTCAAAACTGGTGCGCTTCGAGGAATAGGTACCTCCTTTTTTTAAGGTCCAGAAGACGTTATTTTACTTGACCGTTATTTTTCGCATTTTTGAACTCACAGGAGGTAGCCAATATCTGTTCAAAAATGTTTCGAAAAAACAGCAAAAAATGAAATGGAATGGCTACCAGCTATAAAAAGAAAAAGCAATCACGGATCGACACATGGCACGTTCGGCTAAAAACAAGAGAGAACGCTTTACGCGTTGTCGGTCTGCATAATACCATTGCCATTGGCCATGTCATAAAAAATAGCACCACAGAGCGTTTTATTGTTTCTTACGACCTAAACGTATTATCAAGAAAGTTACTGCAGCACTTCGAACCATATAGTTTGATTTGAAAAACATTATCCGTTCTAGAATCTGAACTGATATTCTACTGATATTCTTTTTCTTATTCTTATTCTTTATTGCACACTTAACAATAAATACATAAAAAGAATACAGACAGTTTATGTACAATGGCGAGCTTAACCCAGAATTGGCTTTTGTTTATTTTTTTTTATTTTCTGAATTAAGTAAGTATCACTAATGTAATGTGTCGTGTTTATTCTCGAGTACTATGTTCTAGGCTAGTATAAAACTTGGTAAACGCTATTTTGTGGAAAGAAAAATAAAAGAAGATAAATTAAAGAACTGCATTCCCTAATCTACTACAAATTTTAACTAAGCGTATCAATGAGATGGTTTCATAAAATCGAGTACCTATTCAAATCTAACGCTTTATACCTACCTATGTACATTCCACTATGAATTCATGTCTCTATGGAAAACTTCAAATATTTGATTAACTTTGGCGGCCAACTAACTGTTACGATGTTAACTGTTTGATTACGTGGGTGTAAAACTGTGTGATATGAAAATGTTTTTGGCGCGCTTCGGGGTCGGCGGCCATCTTTGTTTTCCCTAGGGACGCGGTAACTGTAAAATGTGGTCAGTTTATACAATATGGTTACTCAAATTAGAGTGCCTAAATATGTAGTGGACATTGATATATTTTAGTTTAATATTGATTACATTTTATGAAATGGGGACGAGTAATTTTGTGTTTGAATTCTTGTAACTGTCTAATGGAGAGATCTGAATGGGTATGATTGATAATATCAATTTTTTTTTCGTATATATGTATTAATATTTAAAACCTTTACCGTCGTACCACAAAAACGTTTAATCGCCTATTGAACACTTGTCTAAAAAAAGGCAGATTATGCTTTGAAATAAGGTCCGTTTTCCAGCCACACTTTTTTTAGACAAGTGTTTAACAGATGTTTACGGTTTTGTAGTAAGGCTATTAGAGTTTTAAGGGTCACGTGTAACTGACCACTTTATCAAAATTTCACATGAACTTTAATTTGTTAAGTGCAGAACTGAGCTGAAATAAATTGTGTTTGTTTGTATCTAAGACAAGACTGGCACTAGAGAAACTTTCCGTAGTAGATCGTATCAGAGATTAGAAAAGTGTAATTAGTTCTCCCTGTTAGTTTCCAACAAACTTGTGTAAAGTATTGGACTTTTCATGAAGCTTCGAGACACAATCAATACTTCTGTGCTATGCTGCATTTACTTTTGAGGTTATTTTTATGTACACCCCTATACACTCCCTTATTGTCAATGTACTGTCAATATGTATTCATTTATGTACTCCCCCTATAATCCTCCCTTACGTAGGTGTTACCAATATTTACCTACTCCATTACGTACTATCAAATAGGTAGCAACATATTTTACCTAATACTATAGTTAATATTGCCTACTATGTCCGACGACATAATAATCTTGTCCAATACGTTTACTGGTGTCTTGCTAAAAAACATAAAATAGAAGTTGCCAACCTCTGGTGGAAGGAAACACTAGTGCAACCACAAGTAAGAGAAAACGAAACAGCCAAAATCATGTGGGAAATGCCCGTCCAAACCGATGTCACTGTTACACACAATAGACCAGACCTTATATACACGGATAAAACTAGTAACAAAACATATTTAATAGATATCACCGTACCGTCAGATTACAACATAGGACCCAAAGAAATAGAAAAATTAAGCAAATACCATCTTCTGAAAACTGAAATCAGCCGGCTGTAGAATACACAAACGGCTGTCATTCCGATAGTAGTAGGCGTAACGGGCATCGTTGCAAAAAGCATAAAAAAATACATAGACCAATTAGACGCTTCAATTAACATTCACATACTCCAAAAACAAGCAGCCATCCATCTATCATAATCAGCAAAGTATTAGGAGACACAGTATTCGTACGAACAGCAGAAGAACAACACTCACACACTGACACACAAACACCAGACACATAAAACACGCATCCATCACCAAGCACGCAAGCGGGACCAGCCATCCAGGAACAGAACACACAGCCACCATCTAACACCGAACATTCGTCATCATCACAGCCTAGAAAAGGAAGAAGAAGGATAAGAACAACGCAAACAAACACATCAACTACATAATACATACACATTATATAATAAATAATACATACAAAATACTTATATAAAATCTAAATAAAAAGACTAGGGGGGACATAGGTATCTTTTTTTCCGCGGGCTGCGGAACGGGATACCTATTAAAACCGGCATAAAGTCGAGAAGGTCAAACCTACATAATATGTTAATATTGTACTCCGCACATACACTCTCCTATAGTCGCTCTTCATACTCTATAAAGTCCTATACATATGCCGCCCGTTAATGCTAGTCTTTTTTGGTGTCTTAGGCTGTCCGCCCACGTCCGATAAATATCGGTAACCAATCTTTTGTAGGAAACAAATAGAACACATTGATAGCAATAATGTACTCATTAAAAAAAAGTCTGTTAGAAAATCCTTGTCAGAACGTCCTACAAAAAGTCTGACCCGGGTGGGCAGCCTTAAATGTAGAGCTTAAATGTAGTCTGAAGTGGTCCTGTGTTGCCATAAGTTGAATACGTTAAAAGCGTGTAAAACGTACGTAGTGTTTGCCAAACAAGTTAGTTCACTCAGCGCTCTGTAGCTGCGGTGGACTCTCGAGTGGGACAAGCATTGCTAAGTACTATCTGGGATACTCCCGCCTGACCACCACTACGTTCCTCTTTGCTTAATTCATTAGAAAAAAAAAACTCGTTCTTCCTTAACTGTAATGAGTAGGATATTATTGGGCATTCTAATCCACCTTCCGTTCCTACGGCTCACTCCGTTCGCCTCCGTCGCTCTCGGTGGATTAGAATGCCCAATAATATAAATGGATTACCTTGTTCGATCAGCAAACGGATTGGGCGCCATTCCACTATTTCAGTTCACACACACTTTACTTACACGTTAACAAACAAGGTATTTCGCTGTATGAACCGCTAGCCTAAAATTCAGGACAGATTGTCTCATGTCTCTCCACAAAGTAAGAGATTGTGCATCGCTACAGGTTACACATACTCCGTTTTCTGTGACCAGATTGGCTCGAGGACATCTGAACTTTAGGATACCGTATATATTAAACTAAAATTTGGGACAGATTGTCTCATGTCTCTCCACAAAAATAAGAAATAGCGTATACTCATAGGCACACACACATTCTATTTTCTGTGACCAGATTGGCTCAAGAACATCCAAATTTTAATTTAATTCATTCATACAGACGACACACACTTTACTTACACGTTAACAAATAAGGTATTTCGCTGTATGAATCGCTAACCTAAAATTCAGGACAGATTGTCTCATGTCTCTCCACAAAGTTAGAGATTGTGCATCACTACAGGTTACACATTCTCCGTTTTCTGTGACCAGATTGGCTCGAGGACATCTGAACTTTAGGATACCGTATATATTAAACTAAAATTTGGGACAGATTGTCTCATGTCTCTCCACAAAAATAAGAAATAGCGTATACTCATAGGCACACACACATTCTATTTTCTGTGACCAGATTGGCTCAAGGACATCCAAATTTTAATTTAATTCATTCATACAGACGACACACACTTCACACTTTAAGAAATAAGACATAATGGCCATCTGAACTCTGAGCGTTGAAATAGATTATGGTGCTTTTACACTTGCCGCCGACAAAACGGTACATGAGCCATTCGACGCGACGGCGCGGCGGGGCGGTCAGCCGGTGCGACGTACTATATCATAAACCGCTTGTCGATGAAGTCGGAAACGATTTTATTATGCAGTCGATGAGTAAGTGTAAATGGGCTCTTAACATCTGCAAAACTGCAGAATTGGATTATGAAATAACTTGCAGTGTAAGAACTTTATAGCATGCGGTGTGAGTGTGGGTAATTTCCATAAATATGTTAAGCAATCATATTACAAGAAAGAGGACCGCTGTGTATGTTGCGGCTATAATTCAAATTAGTATTTTATTAGAATTCTCCATGATCAAAAAAAATTTAATTGACACTTATATGGATTATGTCTGAAATAAATGGTTAATAATAATAATAACCAGTTGGCAGTTCTAGTTAAGGAATTGTTTATAAGATATTCTTAATCATATCATTACCTATTGAATTGAATAGCGTTTTTTTTATTCGAATTCCAATTACATGAATTTAATGTTTTATAAAAAATGTTCTAGTAGTTTGATTTGATTATTTTATTTCAATTTTAAGTTAAGCTGTAGCATTATTGTTATCAAAATTTTTGACGTGAATTTCATTTCATAATTTCATATTATGAAATGTTTAAAAAAAAAATGTTCTAGTATTTTGGTTATTTTATTTTAATTTTGAGTTATACTACAACATGGTTGTAAACTAAATTTTTACCGCGACTTTCGTTACATGAAATGTTTTATTAAAAAGTTCTAGCAGGGGTTACTTTACACCAATTTTGAGGATAATTGTAATATTTTTTTTTTTGAAATATTCGTATAATGTCATATGAAGTTTTATATTAGCGTTTATTAAACAAACAAACTTACATAATTTTATTATCATACCTATAATGATTAGCGACAGCCAGGTAAGTAGCTATCGGTTCCACCTTTGTCGGCGTTGGTGGTTTTATATTTCATTTCTCACGATAAAATTGCAATTTGACAGTATTGGTATGCAAGCAATACGATTTAATTGGACGTAAGTGACATAAATTGGTAATACAACTGTAATACATATTATTTAAGGATTAATTTTGTGATTAGGTAAATTTTGCTGAAATTGTATTTTTTTATGAATATAAACCGATGGATTGTATCCAAAAATTACATTTGCTCCAGTATTTCCAAGTGCTCATCGCTGTCTACCTTACGTTATAATTACGTGAATCTCTCTTCATAAAATGTAAGTAAGTACTACTCAAAATTAATTTAATTAAGAAGGTTAGATATTTCAGTGCGTTCTTTACATCATAATTGTTTTATAAAAAATAACCTTTGTGTTCGATTGCAGGTCTGACTCCGAAGTTGAATACCAGTCGCTGCCGGGGTGCTCAGCAGTAACCGAGGCTTCGAAAAACGTGCAGCCGAAGAAAAAGGCATCGAAGCGCAAATCTTCTGGGAGCGGCACCACGCCTTCGGAATCAACATCAAGGTAATTTTTGACTTTATTACTTACTTGTCGTGTATGTTATGTCCATTAGAGTTTTATTCACAAATCGAAACTAAACTCTAGTTCAGTAACGCAGAGAGCACTATCATAAATGTTAGATACGATATCTTTCATACATCACGTTTAGTTGGTCATATTTAGGAATTTCTTCTGTATCGTGGGTGCGTTTACAGACATAAATCTCACATGCACACACACACCTAGACCCCGAACAACTATCTGTAGATTATACAAATATTTGTTCCGTGCGGGAATCGAACCGCGACACGCAATGCAGCAGTCGATCGCTCGACCACTGCGCCAACCGTGCCGTCAACTTTGAAGGTATTATTATCGTAATAATTATAAATAAAATGTTTTATTTTGTTTCAGTAAATACAAACATCACAGCTCGGACCTCTTCGGTCTAGAGAACGACAAGCTTCTCCCAGCGACATCGTGCGGAGACCTTGGATCGTCCCTCGTCAGCCGCGTCGCCAACGGGAAAGTTCGGCGGACAGCTGACCTAACGGGGGACTTCTACGTAGAGGTGAAGGTGTACCATAAGGCTGACGCCGCTTCCACTCCTAGAGAGGATCGGTGGAAGAAGGCGTCGGTTGCACTGAAACTGCAACTTAATAGAGGCTCCTCGACGTGGGACGCCTTACAAATATTTATGAGACGGGCTCATGAGCTGTTTGATAACTCGGAGCCCATCTTTTATAGTGATAATATTAATATAAAATAATTTTTTATATTAATATTATCATTGAAAATTTAATGAATTTAATTTTTTTTTATATTTAAATTGTAATTGAAAATGTCATTTTCACACATTTTTTATATTTAATTATAGTTTCGACACCAGTCTCTTACATCATAGTCCCTATTGTGTATACCTAATGTGTTTTGGATATATTGCTTTTTACCTAAATAAATAATTTCTTTCTACTTATACTTAACTTATACTTTATTTTTGTACCTTTTGCTGTCTTATATTAACACATAGCAGCATCTTCAGTAATTTATAGCTTGTTCTAACTTTAAAGTACAAGGTAATTAGCATAATAATAAAATGCCTTTCTGTACTGTTTGTAACACATCTGTTGAGCGCAATCACTGGGTAGGTCATTTACGCAGTAACGATCATAAAAATAAAAATATTTCACATTTTTGCGAAGGCGTTGAAATTATACATTCTGCATTTCGTAATCGTATAGCTTCTTATAGAATTACCGATTCGTTTGAAAATTGTTCTTTAGAATCATTTTTAAATAATATTCAGGATAAAATTCAAATGTTAATAGATATGTCTCTTAAAGAACATACTTGTTTGAAAGTAAACTTTGAATATTTTGCTTTGTTTTTATTGGTTAAAAACGAGTCTCAGGAGATGAAATCATTTTGTACGAAAAATTTCAGTCTTTATCAGAATTATGATTATGTCACTTTGATATCTCAAGTTGAAAATACTTTAAAGAAAAAGATTGAAGAATTCCAAGACCGTGATAGTGGTTGGACTTTATTAAGTAGTTCTCATTTGGAAATTAACATTAACAAATATCAACCTTTGCGCGGCTCCGGTTTTATTGAGTTACCGGCAGCAATTAAATCAAAAAGAGCGTGTGTTAATATTCATAATAATGACGAATATTGCTTTTTGTGGTCAGTAGTTGCTGCTTTATATCCAGCTAAATCTCATCCTGAAAGAGTTTTATCGTACCCACATTTCAGAAACGTGTTAAACATAGAAGGTTTGTCCTTCCCATTGAGTTTCTCTGACATAGCGCAGTTTGAAGTAAATAACCCCGAAATTTGTATTTATATTTATGGTTTAAAAAATAATACCGTGGTAGGACCGCTTTACAAACCAAAATCCTTGAATAATAAAAAGGTGATCCATTTACTTTATTTACAAAATGACAATCTGTCACATTACTGCCTCATTAAAGATTTACCGCGACTTGTTAAGAATCAAATAACGAAACATCACAGTAAATTGTACTTTTGTGAGGAATGTTTAATGTTTTTTGATTCATGTGATGATCTTAGTTCGCACAGTTGTGGAGGAATTGCCACTGTGCTGCCTCCAAAGGGCTCATTCATACAGTTTGAAAATTATAATAGAAAGCAAACTGTTCCATTTGTTATATACGCTGACTTTGAAACAATGCTGGAAAGGTACCAATCTTGTGACCCTGATCCAACAACTGCGAGTACTGTAACACGTCAGCGACATGTACCTATAGCCTTCGCATATCATATAACGTGCACATTAGATGACAGCCATAATCGTTACGTTTCGTATCGCGGTTTGGATTGTGTATCTAAATTTGTTAAATCTATTTATAACGATGCACAAAAAATTTATGGTATTTTAAAAAGTAACGTTCCTATTATTTTTACTGATGATCATGCTCATGACTTTGAAAATGCAGCAACATGTCATATTTGTGAGCACTTTTTGTTCGGTGACAAAGTCCGTGATCATTGTCACTTGACTGGTAAATATCGCGGCGCAGCTCATAGTTATTGTAACATACAATACAAAGTACCATCATTTATACCAGTATTTTTTCATAATTTATCTGGTTATGACTGTCACCTTTTTATAAAAGAATTAGGAGAAGCTCCAGGATCTCTTAAAGTGATACCTAAAACGAAAGAAAACTATATTTCTTTTACAAAATTTATTCCGATTTCCCCTAAGGAAAGCATTCAGGTTCGGTTTGTAGATTCTTTCAAATTTTTGGGAACTAGCTTAGAAAAGTTAA
Organism: Helicoverpa zea; assembly: GCF_022581195.2. Classification (NCBI taxonomy): domain Eukaryota; kingdom Metazoa; phylum Arthropoda; class Insecta; order Lepidoptera; family Noctuidae; genus Helicoverpa; species Helicoverpa zea. Next base: position 9,858,646 of record NC_061469.1, on the reverse strand, counting down.
CTAGTACAATGAAAATACAAGAATTTCAACAGTTAAAATCACATTTTCCTATTGAAACACAATTCAGTTTGTTAACCCGAAAAGGAGTGTATCCATATGACTATATGTCTCAATGGGAACGTTATGAAGATACATGTTTGCCATCTAAAAATCATTTTTATAACTCTTTGACTAATGAATTAATTTCCGACGAAGACTATGAACATGCTCAATCTGTTTGGTCAGTATTTAATATTCAAAATATGGGTATGTACACAGATTTATATCTTAAAACGGACGTTCTATTGCTAACAGATATATTTGAAAGTTTTAGAAAAACTTGTAAACGATATTATAATCTCGATCCTGCATTTTATCTTACAGCACCAAGCCTATCGTTTGATGCAATGCTTTTGAAAACAGGAGTTAAATTAGAATTAATTAGTGATGTTGAAATTTTTAGAATGATACAAAAAGGTATCCGCGGAGGTGTTTGTATGTGTTCCAGAAGACATGCCAAAGCTAATAATAAATATTTGGATTCTTATGATACGTCCAGTCCAAATTCATTCATTATTTATTTAGACTGTAACAATCTATACGGGTATAGCATGTGTCAGGCACTACCCTATTCCGATTTCAGATTTATGAACAGAAAAGAAATAGATGATTTACAATTGAATTTAACAAATATTAGTGATACCGCGGAAAAAGGTTATATTCTTGAAGTTGATTTAATGTACCCTAGGCATTTGCACATTGATCACAATGACTTCCCATTCTGTCCTGAAAAATGCTTACCACCTGGCGGTAATAATAAAAAACTAATACCAAATTTGTATGATAAATACCAGTACGTTATTCATTACGCACATTTAAAAAAATGTCTACAGCACGGTTTAGTGTTGAAAAAAATCCATCGAGCTATAGAATTTAAACAAAGTTGTTTTTTAAAGCAATATATTGATCTTAACACCCAGCTACGTCAGAAAGCAGAGTCGACCTTCGAACAAGATTTTTTTAAATTACTAAACAATAGTATTTTTGGGAAGACGCTGGAAAATAATGAACAAAGAATAGATGTAAAATTAGTAAACAAGTGGTGTGATTCGAACAATAAAACAAAAAAGACAACTTGTGCTGAGAAATTAATAGCCAGCCCTTATTTTCATAGCGCGTCTGTCTTTTCTGATAATTTAGTAGCAATCCAAATGAAGCCTTCGCGTGTTATTCTAAACAAACCAATATATATAGGGTTTGCTGTATTAGAATTGTCTAAGAGTCACATGTACGATTTCCACTATTCCACTATAAAGCCTTTTTATGGTAACCGAATTCAATTGTGCTACACTGACACAGACAGTCTGGTTTATAAAGTTGAAACGAATGACATTTATAAAGATTTCAAGATGCATTTCCTAAAATACTTAGATACCAGCAACTATGATTCGAATAACGAATTTGAGTTACCAATTATTAATAAAAAGATTCCAGGGCTATTTAAGGACGAAATGGGTGGTAAAATCATTAAAGAGTTCGTTGGACTGCGCTCAAAGCTTTATTGTATTAAAACGTTAGATAAAACTATAAAGAAGGCAAAAGGTACTAAAAAATGTATTACGAAGCAGTTTAAAATGACCGATTATAAAAGTGTTTTGTACAACTGCAATGTCATTCGCAAAAAAAATATTTTGTTTAGGTCAATAAAACATGAAATATTCACACAAAATGTAAATAAAGTGGCACTTTCAAGCAATGATGACAAACGATTGCTATTATTTGATAAAGTGTCAACTTTAGCCTGGGGAAATGCAACCATTTTTATGTAATGTGTAATAAATAGGTATTTTTCAATCCATTTTTACCTTGTAACTTCATTAATGTTGCAAAATATATGTAATTAGCTACCTAAACTTAATCAATGACTATAACTCCATACCTACTATCTATGATGTAAGTACCTACCTAGGTACATGGTAAAAAAATATGTAATTTTGAATGACTGGTGTCCTAAATAGGCATAAGCTTTTTGTAATCCATAATTGTAAGGACTAATATTAGTTTGTAAGAATTATGTATACTAACCAAAATATTTTTATAAATAAATATATTATGTTAATTATATCTGTGTTTTAATTCCTGATTGCACTCGCAAGTTGCAAAGGTATAAAGAAGTCTGTTGTAAAAAAATTAAATAGTCTTGATTATGAAAACGTATAATTGTCATGTTATCCGCAAAAAAATGTGTTGTTTAAATCAATAAAACATGAAATATTTACACAAAGTATAAATAAAATAGCACTGTCAAGTAATGATGATAAACGGATGCTAAATATTATATAATATTATATATTTTTAAAATATTATGTAAAACATACAATAATATATTTTATTTCCATTCCTGATGTCAAATATTTTCAAAACAAGTGCTCGAAGCATACAAGATCAGACTTGTGAAAACATTAGTTTCATGTTCATTCCTGTCTATTGCGCTTACACGTATCTGATGTTAAATATGACACCACACAGGTGCGCTCGTATAAAGTATACAGGTTTAAACTTGTTAAAACATGACATTGTTTTTTTTTTACGGATTAGTTCCGTCAATGTAACTCCTCATCCATACCAGTTCTCGCAATACATTCCTCTCGTACTTTCATTCTTCATACTGTGCCTTTCTTACATCCTTTCCATATTTTTTTTTTTTTTAATTTTTTTTATTGTATTTTTTTTTTTATGAATATGCAATGTAATGCTGCCTTACTAACTTTAAATTAGCTACAGTAAAATATTTTTGTTTCAAATTATGGTTTTTAATCATTGTTTTTATTTAATATATTTTATGACCATATTAGCGTATATTTATGAATTAAAAAACTGTAAATACAATTTTCCTATAGCTAATTTAAATACCAATGATTAATTATAATAGAAAATGAAACATAATATAAATTTAAAATTTATCCTGTTTATTTAAATATATAACAGTAACTTATAATATTATATGTACATTGATAAACTACAAACTATTCTAGATAAAGTTTAAACATTATATATTTTTACAACATTACTATAAAATTAACTTTATAACTGCGCAAATATAATATTACCAGAATCAACTACAATACTACTACACAGCTAATTATGGCTAGGTACAATTATTTTTATAAACTTAGATTAAAATGTGATTTCCTTATATATTTAATATAATGATTACAATTAAACATGTGATGTGTAGACAAAATAATAGAAATATCCTAATGTTAATAACTAAAATCTACCTATATTATTCACATGCAACATATTTACATACATACAAATAATCATACTTAATTATAACTATAGTTTTCACAAAGTTTCCTTACATATATATAAAGATTACAATTAAACATGTGATGTGTGTAGACAAAATAATATAAATATCCTAAAGTTAATAACTAAAATCTACCTATATTATTCACATGCAACATATTTACATACATATCTACAAATAATCATACTTAACTTATAACTTATAACTATAGTCTTCACAAAGTTTTTTGGATATTTTATTTATTAATGCCTGTGTCTCGTCCATTATATAGTCCACAGGCTCAGTCACAACGTATTGCGCACTCATCACTAGCACTTCTCCGTCAGGGGTTGCAGGTTTTTGTTGTTCATTAATGTCCAACACTTGTACTTGAATGAGCCGTACTCCTTTTTTCTTCTCATTGTTGATGACGAACGATTGGTACACTGGAGTCTGCTTTTGCTTTTGACGTCTCACTCTAGGCTTCTTACTCGCACGAGGTTGTGGCTCTGGTGTATGCCAGCTCAAACTTGGAGTAGGAAAACCTTGAGCGTATTGTGAGAAACGAATGTCAGGAGAATCACACATTATTGATGATCTGAAACAGATAAAACAATAAGTAAGTTTTAAATCAAAATGAGTAATAAAGATATACTGATAGAAAGATATAGGGTCAATACTTACAATGTTTTATTTTTTGATGAGATGTTACCACTTCGACAACGGACAGCGCAATGACGAAGGAAGTGAAATAGTTTAATGTAACAGTACTCAATAAAGACTCGTATGCTTTGAATCAATGTCATGTTTTAACAAGTTTAAACCTGTATTCTTTATACGAGTGCACCTGTGTGGTGTCATATTTAGCACCAGACACGTGTAAGTGCAATAGACAGGAATGAACATGAAACGAATGTTTTTCATAATATAAGTATGTATAATGGTATTTTATGACACATTATTAACAATCCACTTCATCATTTCCAAACTTTTTGCTGAATAAATTAAACACAGACATGTTATTATCAAAATACCATTTTCTTATACACACAGCATTATTTAATGCACAGTTAATTCTATGATGCACACAGTTAAAGTCTCTTTTATTTTTTAAAAACATTCTTTTTAATGTTGAAAGATTAGGACATCCCTTTTCACCAAGATCAATCACTTTACAGTTCGTGCATAATTCTTGAATCCACTGTATTTTTTCCAAACCCTTGGTCATTATTTTCTTATTCTCGAGATATAATACTACGATGCGTTGAAATTCTTTATAATCGATGTAGCCCTCACTCCAGTAAATTCCTCGATTTCTTTCTATCCATCTCACTTGCTTCTTTTCTTCTTTAGACAAATAATGAAACGGATATGGTGGTTTTACTAAGAATGTTTGGGTAAGTTCCTGACTTACAATGGCCACTTCCTTCACGATAAAATTATTTTGATTATCTTTAAATCCTTGGAGATCAACTATGATGGTATCTGCGTTCATGATATCTTCTTTACGATGTTACTTAATGGCTTGTATTCAACAATGCAGTCATTCAGAATGAGACAATAAGCTGCAGTTTGATCTGGTAGTTCCGAATCACTCTCAATTTCTACTCTTACATCTACGACAGGACTCGCCTTTAGATTATCTGCTTGTCTAGAGCAATCGACTACAAACAGCGGTGCTAAATCTTTAAACTGTTTCTCACTTAACAAGGGTTCTGGACGGCGTCCGTAATACGACTGTTGAAATCTGACGTATTGCTCATATAATAATGCAATTCTGTTATTAGCGAAGTTCACATTAAGACTTTCATATGGAAAATAAGTTGAATTTAGGTACACTTTTACGTCACGAACATTGCAGTGATCGAATTGAGACATGTCAGAACTTGCACTATTTTTCCTATTTGTCTGTAAGCCTATAATGACGTATCTTGGTTTTTCAATTTGAGATGCAGTTTTGATAGACCACGTATGCTTTGTAGTTTTAGGTAAAGCTGGATATTCGTAGAGATCCCAATTTCTGTAAATCATCTGAAGCGGACGATCTTTTTCTAACAGTTTTAGCAAAGAAATTTTTTCTTTATCTGATACTTTAACATGTGGTACGCGCCATATGATTTTGTTGATGTGAACGTCATCCACTACTTCGCCGGTGCTAAGTTTTACAGCGTTCAAATTAGTGTTACTTCGTAACAGTACCAGTTCGTGTCTACTATTTATGATGACTTTTTTAAAATCTTCAGCGAAACCGAGGATATTGCGAAGTGGGATAGAAGCAGAAAAACTTCCTCCATGATTATTTTTTATTCCATCGATATTCCAACCCCAGGCGTTAGACATCTTTGATTCGCCCTCATTCATTGATATTAACGATTTTATGGTTGTAGTTATACCAGCATTTTTTATTTTATCTATCTCTACTCCATTTAGCTCATACCTAATATCTTGAAATAAGTAAAGTAGAGCATTGTTGGTGAAATGGACACTAGTAGCTTTGTCTTTCGTATCCTTCTTGCTAACTATAACGGTTCCTTCCAAATATAAAGTGCTAGCTGATGGTAATATGTACAGGTCCTGTTGATTGATAGGTATACGTATTTCATCATTTCTATTAAAACTTGTTACGTAGGGTTTGTAAGAATGAAATTCAATTCCTTCTATTGCAGTGTCGTAAGTCGGAGTGGATAAAACGTCTAATATATTCATTTTAGTAATCCGATTGCTTTAAGGAATGCCTTATTATCTTTAGTTAATTTTATTTTCTTCTTAGAGCGTGGTCTTGTATGGTGAGTAGCTCGAGTAGAACTGATATTTTTAACTTGTTGAGGTACATATTTATTGTAGTCAATCATTTTTTCGTCTAAGATGCAAATACAGCTGCACTTCTTCACCACGTAAATTTATTAAGCGATTCCTTATGTCTAATAGCCTAATATGAATACAGCTTATATTATTTTGATTTATCGGAAAGTATATTGCGTTCTTCGGTATTTCTATGATCCTATATCCAGGTGGCACGTTGAGTGCAAATTCGTGAATAATGTGACTTGGTTCACCGTTTATAAACGAGCCGCTTACAATATCACATTCAACCCTGATCACAGTCGTAGGTAAAATGTTGACTGGAAACTGTGATACATGCCATTTATTACCTTTTAAAATCTGCTTATTAAATCCTAACAGTCTTCTGAAAGAGCTTTCTTTGCTAAAATCAATGTCTTTTGTACAGAAAATAGTAGTTTTTAACGTATTATTATTGCACAGTAGTTTTATTGTTGCATCCTTAATTTCAGATTTTAAATAATCACTGATATCTTGCAATTCATATGTACCTTCCGGTATTTCAATAACTTCGTTGGAACCGTAGTAGAACTTGTTATTCGTTTTGTCAATGTTGGGAATAGAATTAAATGTTGAAAAATGCAATAAGGCGCACTCATAAGCTCCATCTAGTTGCAACGTATTTGGATAGTATGTAGATAAATTTGACGAATTTCCAGTTATTGACAAAGTGAGTGACATTGTGGAAATGATTAAAATTAAAGAAAAACATACATTTTATATTTTTTTATTCCAAAAAGTCATCAAATACTCTAAACATAAGTGACCACAATTTACTGCATTGAATCTTTGATATCTTGTGTAGTTATAATAAACATTACAATTCTTAAAATATCGCATTAATTCTGTTGGAGGTTTTAAATCTCCATAGCTATCAAAATATTCACAATGCTTGTATAATTTAACATAAGCTACCCAATGAGTTCCTTCGTTCTTAGAATCGTCTAAGTTTACGATAGCGCATTCAATTTTTTTCGGCTTCCTTGGTAACTGATCCTTCATGTAGATTCCCCGGAAATATGGGATGTCTTTTGCATACTTTTGAATATCTACATTAGTCAGAGGACGATTGGGTAGCATACTTTTTAGTTTTTTGATGGTTTTATAAACAAACCTTTGCCATTTTTGTACGGTTTAATGTATAAACCCTTGCCCACCACTAAGCCTTCCATAACCTTATTGTGTCGTTCTGTTTCTCGTAAATTTTGCTGAGCTGCTTTGTAATCATTCACAGTTTTTGCAATACCAGCGGCACCACCAGCTAAAGTTCCTAAAGCTGATAAACCAGCGAAAATAGGGATTAGAGGCAAAACCCCTCCAGTCTTTGGCAAAGGTATTACTCGCGGTACTCGAATTCGATTAATTCCTGGAAACATTTTTTTTGCTGCTAAATAAGCAACTTTAATCAAAGTTTTACTATTCTTGGGTTTCATTTTTTTAATTTTTGATCTAATTTTTGAAACCAAGCTTCTAAATGTTTTTACACCGGAACCAGACTTCAGTTTTGCTTTCATAACCTTGCTCACTAGCCATGAGCTTAACTTTTCACCTTTTCCCGCATCTTTTGATTTAAGTCTTTGTTTAGCCATGTTGAGTAATTGTAAGTCAGCTTTGTGACGATGGGATAGATCTGTATGATTTGCGTAAGCAATGTCGTGGTGCATACAAGCTTCGTCTAGCTTATTCACGCCTCGATCACCTCGCAACAATCGTTTTTGAAGTTTAGTTCCTGGTCCGCAATAATTGTATCCGGGCAAATGAACTTCGAACGGTAGATTATTAATTATGTTATTTACTAGTCCACCACCTTGCATTACTTTAAGTGTACTGATACAAATATTACATCTGTATTATTTATATATTTTAACTCATTATTGCAGCTTTATCAATCCAACTGTTTTCTTCATCATTCAGACCTAACCACTTCACGAACAGTTTACGTCCTCTTCTTTTTAAAACTTTTTCTATCAAATAAACATCAGAATAATTAGATTTCTGAAGTTCTTGCTCATAAAATGCCCCCAATATTATTTTTTTTCGCTGATCTTCTATGTGGTATGTTACTGGTATGGTTTTATTAATCTTTTTAATAGTAAATAATTCAGTTGACCAATTGGGGGTGTAACCTTTCTCGAAATTGTGTTTGTATTTACTGATGCGTACATAATCGCCTACTTTAAACTTAGGTTTCTTTGTATGGAGAGAAGATATTTTCTTTAATGTTCTGTTAATATTTTCTTTTATATCGTGTTCATTATATTTATTTACTTCAGCTGGTTTATATTTAATAGTCTGATGCTTTGTATTATTATATGTCTTCAATATTACTTCTAACGGTTGTCCTAACCATTTGTAGTTTCCGTTATAGCTAAAAGATTTATATAACTTGTTTTTAATAGTTCTTATTAGTCTTTCAACAATCGAAGCTTTTTTGGTTGAAAACGTTGAGTAATGGTTAATATTGTTCGTCTTCATAAGATTCTGAAACGTATTGTTATAAAACTCGGTCCCCATATCCGTTTGTAAATTAACAGGTCTGCGATTACTATCAATCAATATCCTTTCAAATGCATGAGTAACATCTTGTTTATTTTTTGATTTCAATGGTTCCGCCCAAGCATACTTTGAGAAGCAATCAATAACCACTAGCACATAATTGTAACTTTTATTATACTTTTTCAAGTTTTGCATGTCCATCAGATCGGCTTGCCACAAATCATCGATTCCTTTTAAAATAACTGAACGCCTCAGGAAATTTCTTCGTGCGGCTTTATGTATTTCATTAACTATTTGCTGTTTTGCCATTAGGGAAATTTTTAATTAACTTATCTACCTCTGCTTTAGTATAAAACTTGTCTTCGAAATGAGTCAAAACGTCTGATGACTTTGTTTTTAAATAAGACTTAACTGCATTTTGCCCATCTATTATAATTTGAGAACGTAATGAAGAAATCAGTCTATTGAATTCTTGTACTGTCTGAGCATTCATTCGATCTACATAATCCTTGTTCACAGCTTCGTCTCCTTCTACAGGAGATCTTATTCCTTTCAATCTAATTGTTTTTAAATCATAGTCTCCCGTTTCTGACTTGCACAGGGCGTTCTCATTAAAGTCAAGTAACTCTGTTAAACGTAATCTTTTATGAACGTGATGTCCAAATTTGTCTACGTTCATATTTAGGTGTATATTGATGAAAGGTTAACAATAAAATGAATACATTTTTTAAAATCATTTATTTATTATTTTATTTTCACGCAATTCTTCAATGATAGATATAATTTCATTGTTAACTCCAGTGTTACCAGCATCTCGAGAAGCTATCAGTAATTTTAACCTATCCACTAGTTCATTTGGATCATCCCAATATACAAAATCTGTGTTCTTTTTCCACATTTTTGTCAATGACAGTCCTTTTCCCTTCGGAATACTGTCTTGGATGGTACTTTGTAGTTTAAAAAGTGGCTTAATAACTTGTAAATATTTCTGCCCCTTATTACTTTTTATTGGTTTACCGGAATCATAGTCTCGTCGATGAGCATTTGTATCGAGTAGCATTGACTTATAATGTTGCATATCCCTGTCGGTTACCAAACTTAAATCTACATCTTTCTTTAGCAACAACTGTTTTAAACCAGGTGTATTTTGATATTTGTGACCAGACACATTAATATATTCATCGCTGATTGTTATGCGAGCTGAACCTAGCATCAAGTTCCCATCCACCACTCTGACACCATATGGGACCCCGGCAAGTGCTTCTGAGGTTATTGACCAAGATGATGTATCACCCTGTTTATTTTCAACCAATGATTGAAACGAACAATCACTGTCCTTGTCGGATTCATAGTCACCGTCGACTTTACTCAGGTTTTCTTTCTGAGAAGCTGAATCAATAAATGAAATATCTGCTTCTTCATTTCCCGTAGCATATAAACGAGGCGGTTGCTGGCTTGCATTTGCAATTAGGTTGAGAGGTTCTGTTACAGGCTTGAACATTGACTCCAGTGTCTGATTATTATCAATCTCAATGTCTTTCATCTTTCGTATTTTTTTCTTAACAGCTTCTGCAGCATCAACAATTTGTTTTTTTAATGTTTTTTCCATTTTTATATCTTGATAGGTTAAGCGTTGTTTAACGAATAATAATATTTCTGTGGTAAGATACTTAAATATTTATGATCTTAATCAAAGATTACAAAAGTGTCAAATTTATTTCTGTAACATCCTTTATTTTTGGAACAATCCTTATTAATGACTATATAATTGAAAGGTTCACTCCATATTTTTGAACACATTTCACGGAATTCGCTCCATGACATATCAGTGTTGACATGTTCTTCATAAATATGTTTCAAATTAATTTCATCTTGTTTAAAAAGTATAATTAAGTTAGCATTGTCCCGAACTAACTGTTTAGGAATTTTAGTATATGTTTGGTTAAGATAAAAACAATCAATACATTTATGTCTTCCCATCGCAAAGTAATCACGCATATTGTTTTGGTTTTCGCAAGCAACATCATCAAATATGATCACAGAATTAGGTTTTGCCTCCTGGACACTCAGTACTTCCTCATTACCATGATATTTCTGGAATGATACACCAGGAACTCGTTGCAAAACTTGTTCTAAAAAAATGTATTTGGGTTGATGCAGAGTTTTCGAATAAACATAAACATTTTGAAATCTTAATCCATTCTCATGTATGAGAAGACCTATTAACAAATTAGTTTTCCCAGAATTGGAAGGCCCGCAAATAATGCAACGTACAGAGTTGGGTAGTAGGTCTCCATGACGAGAACCAGTATTTCGAGGCTCAATACAAACTGTATTCACATTTAATGATTGTGGCTGTTTGACAAACTTCATGGTTACTACATGAAACGAACAGACTAAAAATGACTCAATTAATTTGTTACATTCACATTTATAAGCAACATTACGCCAGCAAACACTAAATAGTCTGTTCTCATGCTCGTTTTAGTTTTAAACTAATAACCAATTGGAATGGCGCCCAATCCGTTTGCTGATCGATCAAGGTAATCCATTTATATTATTGGGCATTCTAATCCACCGAGAGCGACGGAGGCGAACGGAGTGAGCCGTAGGAACGGAAGGTGGATTAGAATGCCCAATAATATCCTACTGTAATGAAGTTAAATAAACGATAATGTTTTCCTAGAAGGTTAAATCTTTATATAATAAATAAATAAAAACATTTACCTATTGATAAAGATACAGCTACAGTAAGTAGAACAAGGTTTGCAAGTATCAAGTAGTTTTAGTTATTTATCATTTGATCGTATGTTGCAGTAATCTGTATGCAGCAATAAGTAAACCCTGTCCCTTAAGAGGGCTATCACAAATTTTCGCGAATTTAAACGTTTTATACGAGTTTTGATGCTTTGGATATAGTCACAATAAAAAAACAAAAATAAGATTCAGAAAGTTTGATCATTTATCTTGAAAGTGTATTAAATAAATATTTTAATTTGTCCACGTACATCAGTAAAATCTTTGTCTCTGCAAAGGATGTTTCATAAAATGTTGCTTTTGGGTATCTTTTGATGCTTCGGTACTCCGAGGATATAGCAATTTAACCATTTATAAAAATGTTCAAGATACAACTATATCTTGTACTTGGAAGTGCTTAAATCAATTTATTACAATTCATACAGTATTACACCAAAAATAATTCTATAAAACTGAGAGTTATTGACAATTTTCCGTACGAAACTATATTTTTTATCTATGAAAGTAGAATCCAAATTCAAATAAAAAACATTTAATAATTAAGGTGGTATTGTTATAAAGCTTGAAAAAAAAATTTGGTCTATTTAAAAGTAAAACAATATTTTAAAATAATTTTTGTTTGCAATGCAAAAATCAATATAAATCTTGTGACGCGCGGTGTTCAACTTTAGTCAGCGCCAGGCGCTTACCGAGGAGGGACGTATCGCTCGCTGTTGCGCCGCGTAAACTCGCCGGAGTTCGAAAAATATAGCGCAACCTACGCATCTAACACGTTTTGATACTAGTGAGTTTTATTTTATTTATTAGTTATAATGATCTGATTGAAATGTAATATACATAAGTATTAGGCCATGATATTCTAATTCGAAAATGTTATAGATTGGGTTCTCTTTTTTTGATGTTGGTTATAAAGAAATATGTACGTAAATGTCATCGTCGTTAGTTTCGCTGTTGCATAATAATGTAATTGGACTTCTTTGATTCTTGCAGGATAATGAAAGCATATTTAATTCAGACTATCAGACTCAATTGAATACCAGTACAAATAATATGGTAAGTATTTTTTGTCACCCGCAAAAGGTATACGTGACATATTTGTTTTAATAAACTATCTACATTCCTAGTTTTCATTGTTGCAGGAAAATGAAGATACAATACATGGAAGACGAATTATAGATTTTAGTTTTTTTATAAATCAGTTACTTATAATTGATAAACATGGTGAAAAGTTTGGTTGTCGATTAAATAATTTAAAAATTGTAAACGATTACTTGTTTATTGTAACTCAATCGAGCTATTCTAGGTTATAAAATTCATCGGTACAAATAATATTTCATAAACTATAAAAACAATAAATTATTTCGGAAAAAAGTGGCAAAGTCTCAAGTTTGTTTGTGCCGCGTGGCGGTCCGCAGGTGTGCGTTGCGTATTTCACTAGACGCACACATGCGCAAGTGCTGCCGGCTATCGTCTAATTTACCTACAACTGAGCAATTCGATTTTGTAATAGCGCTCTAGGGTGTGGCCTGTATCTTAAGAGACAGTGTCCGGCTAGTATAGGTACGTATTTACATAACTACAACGGGCGAGCAGTGACGATCTATAAGTATAGCGATGGATTCGAAAAAAACTTATCAAAATACTTATATATATATTGTATATCTCTAAGGGTTAATTAGGGGTTTTCTTTGAACAGCGTCGTAGAATTTTAAGTGCAAAAATTTACGTGATCAGGTGGAAAAGTCCGTGGTAGTAGATAGAAACATTATGTCGAATAGTATGAACCTACCGACCCTCGCTATTTTAATTCAGGTTTGTTTTTCGTTTTTTAGACAGTGGTCGACAGTTTGGGTACCAGTGGAAAGTGGAAAAGTTTGGGTACTAGTAAAAAGTGGAAAAGTTTGGGTACTAGTAAAAATGTGTATGAAACGAACTATGTGTAGCCATTTAGAGTAGTTGTTTATTTCCTTTTTAATATTTTTTGAGCCGTGTTGTGTGGTGCAAAATTAAAAAATATATCAGAATAGATTTTTTTTCGACGTACAAATGTAGCTATTCTATTTAACCGCTTAATTCTAACTTGATATTATGCTAAAATGTAATACTGTGGTAGCAAGGGCAACCAATCGAAAACACTTTTTGCATTTAACGTATAATATTATCATATTCCATTTCCAGATAATCAGAGATATCCCTTTGCCAATGTTACTGAATAAAGTTACCGCGCAAGTAATGAACACGCCATTCTTATTGTCACCCTTTTCAAAATGCCATCAGGCTGAACTATTCCAATATACTCAATGCGGAATACCTGTGTAGTGGGGTTGACGACGAACGCTCTCACGTAGGAGCCGATGTACGCTGGAGTGGCCAGGACAGCTGCCAGGATCCAGATCCCGATTGCTGTGGCTACCGTCAGTCTGGTGGCTCGTTTACTGCCTCCTGAAAAAATAAAAATAATTTAGTTTATCAGTAGTTTAATTTACTCAGTATTTGTTGTTATAGAGCCGAAAGTTTGTGAGTGTTTGTTGTAAGTCAAGTTCTTCTTACACAAATGTCTTATTGGATCTTTATTAATCTTGGAAAAAAATATAGCTTATAAATTAGAATATCGAAGTCTAATTTATACAAACTCTTTCTAATTTTAATATCATCGATATTTTTTCTAATATAAAGAAACTTAACTTACAATAAAAAAATACAGCAGATTTTTTTTGAAAATAAATCTTGATACATCCTCAATGTTTTCCAATCTTAGAAAAACAAACGTTTTCAGTATTCCGACACAGGGTTATAAATACAGGCTAAGAGTGATGGTCACAGGTGGCAGGTTTCAGGACCTATATCAATGCCCCTTACGTTTTCAGAATACGTTTCTGGTAATTTCTTAAAACGGGACTTTTTTGTCCCGGGCTTTGCATCGGAGGGTTAAGTTTTTTACCGTATCTTGGTGGTAACATAAGATGGGGTTAGACGGTTTATTATGATTTAATGATGTTTGTTAAGATATTTATATGGGTTGAGGTTTTAAACGACTTCTCAAAAGGGGAGGAGGTTATCAATACAGATGTTTGTATTTTTGATATATAGATTTTATAATCGGCTTTTTGTTTACAGTTTAAGGTTTTTATTAGATTTATTGGGTAAGCCAATATTTGAACAGCAAAAGGGAGGCCAAAATTAAAACAACTGAAAGAGCTACTAAATAGGGTTTTGACACAACTCGTCCAGAAATAGATTTTCATATTTTATGAGCATTCCTATTCATGTAAGTTCTATATATTAAGCTCATCAATCATAAAAATATTGATCTGTCTGTCCGTTGACAGGCTCGTTAGTCTAGTGTTCGTAAAATAGGCGTTAGTTTCTGGAAATTCTTAGAATCTTGAACAAAGTATTCTCATGACACAGAGAAGCACATAAATACAAAGATAAAAAAAAAGAAAGGAAGAAAGAAAAATAAAAAAAGAAAGAAAGATACTATACACTAGTGGTTTCCCGCGGTTTCACCCGCGTTCCGTTAGAACTACTGCCTGTACAGGGATAAAATAAAGCCACCAGTTTTTAAAGTTTATCCATTACAAATAAAAAGGGTATGATTTAAGCTGTCACCAATTTAATTCATTTTGTGTTTCTTAAATAATAGGGTTTGCCCTCAAAATAGTAGATTTGTCACCAAATGTAGTCACCAAACAATATAAAATCATTTCCACAATAAATTACCGAAAATCATGGAGATATGGGGTCAAGTACCAAATAAATGATTTTGTATGTATTATAATAGGTTTGTCCTAATAGTATTTAAGCAAACTAATTTAAAGAGATCACCAATAAATCATATATTATATCACTAGAAAATTTCATGAAGGTCTAAAAATGTAGGGTGGTCGTCATCATCATTTCAACCAAAAGAGTCTACTACTTAACTGGCCATGTGCCTCCCCCCAAGGGCTTTAGTTTCCACAGGTAGTATAAATATATTTAAATTAAATTTCTAGCTGAATAGTAAATAAAACAATTAATCAAAGTCAAAATAATCAATATTTATTGTTAAAAATCTCACTGCCCGCGCCCCGCATCGTATGATCGTACCTACAACCAACCTACAACCCATTCGTTGAGGCCCGAAAGCGCGCCAATTTGTCTCCCTTCCCTTCCTCTTCCCTTTGAACATATTTTTATTAAAATTATAAACTGATGTATTAAATTGGTAACGAATACATTATTTTAATAACTGAACGAAATAAAATGTAACTACTGTATTGGTGACAAAATAACAAATAAAAAGGAGTCGCAGTCAGGGATCGATTAATCGATTTATTTGGTGACAGATCTACCATTTTGAGCACCAAGCTATTATTTAAGTAATAAAACTATTATTATAAGAACGAAGTTTATATTCATGTAATGCACTACAATTTTATTGGTAATCCATCTCATATTTTACACATTATATTAACAATAATTTGCTAATTCATACCTGGGAACACTCTTTGTTTATCTGAGAACGAAAATATTTCGTGGCGATAGATCTATTTATTAGGTGATACAACTTGATGACAAATATAAATTTTGGTGACAAAAAATATAGTTCCCAAATAAAAATATAATTTTTTCATCACATTTTTGTGTACCTATCCTAAAAATAGATACCTACAAAATGTTTGTATCCAAAATGAATTTGAAAAATTCAATATAGGTAACGTTTGCTCTTTATAACATAGCCCGTATTGTATCGAAGTAATATTGCTTTGTGAATGAAAGCAATGTCACGGGGCACAATATACGTATTGAAATTCGATATTACGAATAAAGGTCGGAACACACATGAAATCGGAAACGGATCGTAAACGTAACTCCTGTATCAAGGTATTGTCCGGAGGCGAGGTAATTACGTTACGATGCCGATTAGTTAATATTGCACTACGGAGTTTCATAGAATTGTTTAATGTATGATATATTGATGTCTTAATATTTAGATCAGTTTCATATACACTACCGTTATTGGTAGAGATACTTAACTATTGCTTTGTCCTAATGACCTTAACAAAAGTTAAATCTTTCAAGGGTCGTCTTTGAATAGCGCCACAGGATTTTAACCGCAAAAATAACCAGTGGTCAAGCGAAAAAGTCCGCAGTAGTACACAAAAACATAAAAATCAAGTATCAAAAAATTCAGCCATTAAGTTAAAACATCTATCCAAATGCCAAACAAATATGATTTTCTTGAAATGATAGGGACTGAACGGCTCGAGTTAGTGGCGATCCCTTTCCGAGTTGACAAGTGTGCCGCGACCCTTTACCAATATGAATGTTTACGTAATGAGAAACGTGGATACATGGGACATGGACCTCATCGTTTGGAATTCGGTGAGGGTTTTATTGAAGGAAATATTACTTGGTTAACGATTGGTAGGTTTTGTAGATATTACTTGTAGATTTTGTAATATTTTTTTGTTGTTTCAGGATATTATTTTTTTTATATTAGTCATTGGTGTTATAATAGGTAGGTTTTAGAAACTATTGTATAATAGGTATGTTTAAATATGGGATTCTTGATGATTCGTGCGGAATTATATTTTGACTTTATGTTTAGTTTTTTTTGTTATAACCGCTTACAACTTCATAGATATCTAAACTAATGATATGAAGAGCACTTTCAGATAATCTAATGTTCAATGGAATGAATGACGTAAATATAGTTTACTTACACTGTTTACTACATCGAGGATATATAAGTATATAGTCTTTGATTTACTGGCTTTTATAAAAGTAGAAAATAATTTCTACCACATCATAACACAAACAATTGAAAGCTAGCCCTTAGCAGTAACAAAAGCTCAATAAAGTTGCCAGTCACAATTAACGATTGGAGTTATTATTGTCATTGTTTAGTGCTGCCATAAACCAGGGGCAGCAAACAGTTTCCAGCAACAGAGGTTGTATATCAAGTAGATTTATTTGTAAGAAACAGGTAAAAGGAAATATTAACTGACGTTTTATGTGGTTTGTAAGAATTATGTTTGTTTTTTATTTTTGCTGTGGACCTGGCTGTAAGGGAAAATGTGTTGTTGGGGAGATAGGTGATTTAAAACCTTATTTGTGGGAACAAAACACTTTAATCGGACTTCATGAGTTCGATACTATAAAAGTATTCAATAAATAATAAAATAAGTTTAGTACCTACGCGTCAAAGATTAACAAACATGCAAAAAGTTCCGCGTTTATACTCAATATTAGTTTTACTTATTAGACTTAGTTTAACTTTATAACAGAAGCCGTTAGAAATACTTTACAAACTTCATCTTGCTACCAAGAAAATAAGAAATATCTGATGAGACAACCTATAAATATCTTGTCGACAGAATGAGAGGCTGAATGTTAATATTTATAGGTATTTTAAGCTGGGTTTATCCAAGATAAATTTAATTTAAACACATTTGCGCTTCCGAATTCTTCCGTTAATGATTTACTATTGCTTCTCGAATTTATAGCGCTATTTTAAATTAAATTTAAACCGACTTTAATGGGTGAATGTTTTAATTAATAGAAATAGAAGTCTGTTTTTGTTTGTTCTATGTCTTGTCATTAATTTGATTAAGAAATCGACAGTAATTGGAATTAATATCACATGAATAAATAACATGTAAAAAAATTGAAGGATTTTTTAGTTTCAACGTAATATCAACATTTATAACTAAGTACTTAAACTTGGCAGTAATAAGCCCATACGTCAGAATAATATATAGGCTCATTATATCCACGAAGTAGGTAACTCGGGACGCGCATGAAACCGCAGGGCAAAAATACTTTTCTAAACAGTTACTTAGTTATGTTCTAACCGTACATGATAATAAAGGGAACTTTCCCAGTAACCTTTAAGTTAACTGTGTGTTTTAAGTGGTATTTACAGGTAATATTAAAGTTATTAATTCTACTCTTCATATCAATATCCAAACAAAAACAATGTTATTAGAAGTAAGTATAACCCTATGATTATTAGTTCCTTCGTCACGTTCTTTTGTTTTTCTAACAGACAAGCTAATTCTCATTTCTTTGCTCGCGTTCAGATACACCTACCTAAGCTTAAACTATTATTTTATAACACCACAAATTCATAGGAAAAAAAATATTGTTAGCTACGTGTTTTCTAAGAAATATTAACGGTAAAAAGCTTTTACGTTCTTAAATTGTAGTTTCATAAAGAAATGTTCAAAACTACAATTATACTGCGTATGACAGGGGACTAATCGCTTTCAAAAACGTTTTTCATGTCATTGAACGCAACAACTATTTTCAATTTACACATAAAACGTGTAAAAAGAAAATAGTTTTACTACGAAAACTGTTCTCTGAAAGTTCCTTTTTGTGTTTTAAACATATTTACCGACTTCAGAAACAAATATCAATTTGGCTTTTTCCACTGTGGATAAATTATGGAAACAGGCGATACTTTGCGGAAATCCATGACATAAAATGTTACGAAAAATCATCATCTACCTAGCCACTAGCACTATGTTATGGTAGGATTCCAGTCTAACCGGATGCAGCTGAGTATCGGTGTTTTACATGACTGTAGCGACTGCCTGTCTGACCTCCTCACCCCAGTTACCCGGGCAATAAAACAAAATATTAGGGAAAAATATTAAGCGTTAATTCCGCGAGACAATACATCGAGGATCGAGGCTTATGGACACACTCAGAGACATTTAATGGTTACTTAAGCCGTTCCTTAGTGGAGAATTTCTATGAGAATCTGTCAATAAAGAGTGATTTAAGTAATCATTTAAATGTCTCTGAGTGCGGGGGTTAGTTATGAACTGTTAGAAATAAAGGTAGTTTTGGTCTGATTGTTCGAATATGCGTTTCGATGATACATCTTACTCAATATGTCAGACTAATAAAGGTATTAGGTATTAAGCTTTATTAGTCTTCGTACTTAATTAATTCTTGAAGGGTAAGTGACGTTTCCACAGAATAATAATATGAGATTATAACTCCTTGAACGTCAAATAACATACTATAAATACATACAGAACTAGCTGTTTCCGCGGTTTCGCCCGCGTCTTTACAAAATCATCGCACATACTTACATTAGGTTTTTTTAATGGGCAAGTAATTTTCTTATTGTGAGTTGCACCGTCAGTATCCTTCGTCCTTTTCCGTTGTCAAATCGCCGATTTGAGCTATGGGCGGTTATGGTATGGCTATCGTTATAGTTAAATAGCTTCTGCCAGCGGTTTCACCCGCATCCCGTGGGAACCTCTGCACGAACCCGGATAAAAAGTAGCCTTCCTCGATAAATGGGCTATCTAACACCGAAAGAATTTTTAAAATGGGACCAGTAGTTCCTGAGATTAGCGCGTTCAAACAAACAAACTCTTCAGCTTTATAATATTAGTATAGATGGTACAACTCACCTTTAGTGTCCAATTTACATGTCAACTGTTCATCGTAAAATAATGCCAAATTAATATAGACAAACTCACTTCATTCACCTATAGATAGTAATAGTTATATTAATCTCCTTTAACATATTGGATCAAATATAACTACTTCGAGGAAAGATGAGCACGTGCTTGCTTTTCGTGTGTTTCTCATCATTTCAGTTACTTCGCATCGCTTCTTCCATGAAACTCAAGCTTGTAGATAATAATTGGAATCGAATTTTGTATAACTCTTGGAATGAACTGTTCCAGTAGCTACCAAAGATCTTGTAGCAGTAATTGTAAGTTGGTCCATGTAAACCAAATCGTAATCCGCTGTCAAATGGTTGCAAATTGGTCAAACCGATGATGTGACGGCTGTATAACACATATTTTAGTTTAGGTTTCAAATCAAATATACATACCTGAAGTTTGCGATTTTCTAATAACCAACAACAAACTAGCTACTACAATTTAAAATTGGAATACAATAAAAACCGTTTACATTCCGTGTTTAAAAAAACCTTTAGCTCTCAAACGCCATAAAAATCCGATGTACTCGTAATCATTACGTGAACGGAAGGAAACTCACTTGCCAACGTGATAGCAATAAACGTAAACTACTTAACATGTTTGAAAGTCTGAATTACGTGTGTAAACACACTGTCATGGAGTTTGTTTGAAAAATCCTCTCGTTTTACAGCAAACGAAGAGAATTGTACCATCTGTTTGTTTATGCAATCTTTGTTTGGATCAGTAAAAGAAAGATTAAGGAACGAAGACCGGAGATGCCAATGCCATACCTAATACAGATAGGACAGGCACCTTCTCCTAGGTCAAACACGTACGGTGGGCATGAAAAACGATCAGTTACGAGTGAACTAACGAATCGTTTGGGGTCTTCAAGACATCTGCCAACGATTTTTGGTATTACAGAAATGAGCGGGTCCAAAGAAGGCGCATTAGGGCGAAGACAGTAACGTTCCTCGTCCCCGGCACACCCGCATTTTGGTACACAACTTTCTTAGGAGATTTTCCGTTATGACACCTCCGCTAGTCATTCTGTTCTCCATGGTTTAGATAGAGATGCGGAAAGAACATGCTATGAGCGAGCTTGGAATTTTAATGAACGTCGTAAATGACAATAACGCGGATGTTTCATTGTGATTTTAGACTGAAAATACATGTATTATGTATGTGAATATGAAAGGGTTTCGTGTACAGTAATTTGTGTTTGTGTGTTTCCTAAACTAATCAATGGTGCGTCTGTTCTTTAGTAATATTTCTGCCTGTCTTTTTAAAATCATTTCTCAATCCACTTCATGAACCATTTAACAGAATAACAGATAATTATATTTTATTGTTCACCGAGATTATTAGTTTGTCATTGAGTCCTTAAGAGTTTCCATCTTTTGCTCTAGTTATCAAATGATGTCGTTAAGACAGTTAAGCCATTTTCTTTGTTAAGTATACCACTAAATAAGGCGAATATTCATGCTCCATTTAACTAAGCGCGACGGCAAGTACCTATAATTTCTTTTGGATTCGAGGTTGACCTAGTCTGAATATCAAACCATTTATAAAGACAGCTGTAAGACGCTGATTAATATTTATTTTATTTTTGTGTGTGTGTTTTTTTTATATGTTGCTAAGAGTATGGAATCCGTATTTAATTTGGGCTCATAATGCTCTTAAGGTGATTCACAGACGTCACTGCGAACCGTCGCGACATGCAATGACGTCGATGTTATGTTAAGTTGGCTCTTATGTCCGTTGAAACCTTTCACATGAACACCGCACCATTACGCGTAGGGTGTTTGGAACCATTAACGCCACAGAGTTCCGCGGTGTCGTGTGGTAGTGGCTTTATATTTTAGAGTAGTTCTTAAAATAGGGTCATATTTCTCTTCCTCCATCCCCTACCGAATATCAACCGCAGCTATGAGTCACAACAAAAAGTAACGTCCCCAACGAAGAGATAAAATAACAAAACCTCGCTCAAATTGTTGCGTTAACAACAGCAGTTATTTAAACTGCGTGCATCCATCGTCATTTAAAATCCACGAGTGCATTCAGTACCGACAGTATAATCTATGAAGTAAACAAGTCGTTAGTGTAAAACAAACACGTTTTCCACTCGTGAAACTTTCCGATACCAATAAATCTTGCGGTGGGATTATTGAACAAAGGTATAAGGTGCCAAGTTTCTGATGGAGATCGGCTCTTTTACCTAGATTTACTGGTCTTAGAACAACTTACTTAGGTCTTGTCTGGTAAACGGGCCGTTTGACACCTTTTGTTGTTTTGTAAACAGTTTGCAACTATATTGTAGAAGACTATTTGTTTTCCGTGGTTTCACCCGCGCCCCGTGAAAACTTCTATGTAGTTCCTTCGGGATGCGGATGAAACTGAGGGAACAGTTAGTCTTTTTATAATTAATATTTTGTTCTTTTTGATAGACACAGTCACTTTAAAGTGTAATAGCTCGTTAACATGATAACACAATTGTCATAAATATGTTATTCTTCATAAGAGCTGCAGGTTTTATCACTAACAAGCCCTATTATCAGAGTTTTCAAATTCGCCTGACGACCTCTGACGTGGAATTCCTTACTTAACCCATATTTTGGAGTACATGAGACACTTACAAATGAAGTTGGTAGACTTACTCGAAACCTTCAGAAATCGCTGGAATTTTGCTATCTGTTGGTTTTACAGTTCGGAGAATTTAATTAGGCTTGTATAGCGTTCAGTAAACATTAATATTGTCTTATAAACTGTCTGGCTCGTATCTGCGATGTAGAGTAACCGCACAGTTGCTATGAAGCCACGTACATGAAGACTCATATTATGTGTATCTGTATGCATGTGAGTAACGTAAATATTGATGGTTTGTTTGTAGTTTCTAAATGTAATGTTTTAGCTTGGGATGTATTTAAAATTGTTGGATAGTAAACATTTTATTGTTGAACTTGATGTTTTGCAGTTCCTGAATTCCTGAAGTTGCTTATTACGAGTAGGAATTTTGATTCTCATCCCAGTCACAGATCGTTCACTACTAAACCTAACTTATCCCATAGACTTAGAAAAAGAACGGCTTCTAAATTGTGCATCTGGTTGTTTTTATAGCTGTCATTCGATTTTTTACTTGCAAATAAAAGTGTTAATATTGGTGTTCGAATTGATCATAATGTTGTGTGAGTTCTCAGCTTGGGGTGTGAAATTCAATCAGGGTGCGAGGGTTTTAATATGGAAAATGAAAAACAGTCACATGAAAGACACTCTCTTAGCTAAAGAAAATGCTTTCACATAAGTGAAACCACTCATAGTGCCAATTTATCTTTTTCTAGATAGATCTTCAGTGATCTATCTCAGGATTTTTATATCTATGTGTCAGTCTGAATGACAAACAGTATGTCATATGTTATAATAAAAGATTTCCAACTTATCCAGCTTTTATACTAAAAAGCTGAAAATTAGGAATAATTTTTCAAAATGAGTACTTCGCTCTGGAACTATAAAATAGTTACGACTGCTGTTATGGTTATTTCGAGAGAAAAACGAGCGGAATGAATGTATTTCGTATTTCAAAGTTTTGCATTTTGATGCAAAACTGCGATATAAAATGTACCACTGAGAGGTACGCCGTATGATATGATTCTCAATAATGCCATCACGTCGGTTTTTTGGAAATAGTAAAATTTTTATACGTTTGATAGTTGGAAAAAAGTCGTGGTGGCCTAGTGGGTAAAGCAAGTCAACCTCTCAAGTATGGGGGTGTGGGTTCGATTCCAGGACACCAATGACTACTTTCAGTGGGCACGTTAAATTATAGGTTCTGGCTGTCGTGTAACATCCTTGGCAGTCGTTACAGGTAGTCAAAAACCAGTAAGTCTGACACCAGTCTAACCAAGGGGTTAGGATTGCCCGGGTAACTGGGTTGAGGAGGTCAGAGAGGCAGTCGCTCCTTGTAAAAGACTGGTACACAACTGGATCAGGTTACACTGGAAAAAGACCCCAACATAGTTAGGAAAAAGGCTAGGGAGATGATGATGACGTTTGATAGTGAGAACTACACTGTATTATTATGGACGTCCCCTGACAGCTAAATTTTGTTTTCAGATACACATCAGTTAGTAAAATGTTTTCCGGAACTTTCGTATTCAAATGTTTCTCATTAAAACATTTTGTAGGACCCTGGAAAAAGTAAAACTATGAATAGTTTCGCAACCACATACAAGCTAACTAAAACTTTGTTTGAAATATTTCAAATGTAACTCAATTTTAAATATGGCCATTTATATCTCTTTAATCAGGAAAAGGGCAGTTTTCTGTTGCGAAAAGCACTTGGGACCTTATGTAAATAAGTATTGTTAGCATTATAAAACCTTATGATTGATGAGTATCGGCAAATCATGATTGACATTTTACGACTCACAAAGGGATGTTATTTAGCATCGATATACATCGACATGATACCATGTCCTTGTACCTTTGAAAATTTGAAAAAAATACTGAAAAAATGTTTGTTTATCTCAAAGTATCTCAATGTTGTAAATGAGATAACCCCAGTTAGTAATTAGTATATCTTGTGTTCGGGGTATCTCGCCGTTTCCCTCAATTATTAAAATAATTGAGACAAAGTTTTACAAAGTATAATTTAAGAAATTATTCTAGATTAATAAAATTAAATCCTGACCAAAAACTCTGAAACTGATATACAACTACAAAAGCAGCTGATGTTGTGTTGTTGTGTAGGTAAATTTTTGTTCGTTGTGTGTAAGCGTGCATCGTGTGTGTACGCGTGCATGTGTATGTGTGTGTATGGTTGTGTGCACACAGATTACTTAACTACGTCTAACCAGAACTTGCTTTGAAAACCTTTAATAAATTTTATCGTGTCGAATATAAATAGGTATGTCCTTGAATACTGGTCTCGGATAGCCACAACAAACATGAGCACTGCGTAAATGTGGGCGGTTATAAAAGTGAATCAGATTACTCAGAATTGAACCACTGCACTTGGAATTGATATCGAGTATTCGGTCAACACTACGAAAATAGAGCAAATTAGAAATATGTGCTTATTTTTTTTTATTGATAATGGCTTCCATCGAAATATTACAAAATTAGAGGTTAATTAATTCATTTTATGTAATCAATTAGCTTGGTATTTTTTTGAGCACATACACATATATAGACACGTAAGTTAGATAGAATTTTTAATTATCCATTTGACGTTCTACCCAAAACTTATTTGGAAAGTACAAAATTAACTAAATATTTAATAATGTAAAGCCCTGGTGTAAATTGTTGTACAATAATGATTAATTAGGACAGTCCGCAGTGGGTCGCCAAACGACCGCTGAGGGGCAAAGTCTGCCGATATTTCTAGTTTAGGCCGATAATTAATGATACAGACCTTTCCTAAATACTTTTTAAGTAGCTTGAATTTGGGGACAGCCGAGTATTGAGCAAAGTGGACAAGGCAGTATCCTGATTTTCGTCAATCGTACTTTGCGCCTTAATATATCATCGACTAGCTTCTGCCAGCGGTTTCATCCGCTTTCCGTGGAAACTTCTCCATGAATTCAGATAAAAAGTAGCCTATAGCCTTCCTTGATAAATGCGCTATCTAACACTGTAACATTTTTCATATAGAACTAGTAATTCCTGAGATTATTGCGTTTAACCAAACAAACAAACTCTACAGCTATTGGATTTTCCTTATGCGTTTTTCTTTTGTTTTTTGGAGGTGAATAAACTTTTATTACACCTATCAAAGTGAATAACATGACTTTACAAAACAAATGTAAATCATAACATGACACAAAAATGACCTGCAGTATTTGCTAAAAGTAACAACGAAACTGAATTCTGATCAAACGCCAAAGAAAACAGACTGCCCACTGTTTATTGACAGTTCAATTCTTATTATGCCCGATCAAAAGAACGAGTTTACACATCTGTGTAGGTTGGTCGCTCTGTTGCAAACATCTGGATGAAGCGAGAAATTGTGTTGATGTAAAGAAACAAAGCTACACTGAATAATAACAAATCTGAAGTGTGAATCGGACTAAAATTAACTCGATTTGATTTTAGGAACTGGTTCAAAGTCAAACGTACTTCGCTTTTGCGAGCGGCTTTTGTTAGAGTGAACATATTAATTGTTGAGACAAACCGTCGGTATAAGTATATAGGTATCTATGCCTACTAATGTTGTAAAATTTATTAGAATTTACTCGAAACATGGGGTGTCAACACTAGAATATTTTCAATTCAGACATTTCTGATATTAGTGCCTTTGAACGAAACGAACAAGTTCTTGACCTTTATAATAATATTTGTTAGACAAGAGTGTAACAGATATTATGTACTTCAAAATTAGTTCAAATTATTCCCTCCAATTCACAAAACAAACCACCCTTTTTACTTCTAAGTCTAATTAAAAAAACCCCCGACCCAAAAAAGTACGCAATTAGTATGACAAAAGGTTAAAAGCGCTAAACCCTATAAAAAGCAAAAAATAACTTTTAACTCTACGTAAGTACCAACTAAAGCATGTCAGACTAAACTAAATTTTGTCGTGTCGGGGGACCGCTCTAATTTATTAGCCTAACGTTAGAAGTAATTAAGTATATACTACTTATAACTGTGTATATAATTTTGTTTTATACGAATGTTGTAATTAGGTAGGTATCATTTGATTTATGTAAGTATTTTTGAAGGTAAAAAGCGGTCCCCCGACACGTCAAAATTTAGTTTAGTCTGACATGCTTTAGTTGGTACTTACGTAGAGTTAAAAGTTATTTTTTGCTTTTTATAGGGTTTAGCGCTTTTAACCTTTTGTCATACTAATTGCGTACTTTTTTGGGTCGGGGGTTTTTTTAAATTTATAATTTAATTTTATTTCATGCTTTTTGAAGGAGCTCCTTAATTTTTCCTTCTTTCAGTTTATTTCTTTTATTTTAAGATGGGGTCGCTCTATGCGATCTCGGCCAAAGGATGCTGTTTAACAATCCTCATAACATACTGGCTCTGGGAGAATTGCACAGATTGAGGAAACATAAACCTTTGGTCATTCTAGATTTTCAGCGAAGATATAAATCGATTTATCCGTTTCATTCCGGCATTCCAGGGTTTCATCCGCCACATCCCATTTCCAGTATCAGGTTCTCGTCAATTGAAGAGAACTAGTCAAGACAAATTCAACGAGCCCAAACTCGATGGGTTTACTAAAAGGCAGTTCAGGGTTACGTCTCCTACCTTCGTGCCCTAACAGCAGACCAGCTCAGTGGTTCCAGAAGACATTAGTGTTTCAAATTTCAGATCCCACACATGCTTGCAAGTAAACTGAGCGTGTAACATTCCTCTCACACCTAACAAACGAGCTGATGACCTTGAAGACCTGAACCGATTTCCACCAAACATAGCTAAGAACACTCCCGAATGACACTCCTTTTAAACAAAAAAAACCGCATTACAATCGGATCATCCGTTTGGGAGCTACGATGCCACATACACACACACACACACACACAGACACGTCAAACTTATAACACCCCGTCGTTTTTGCGTCGGGGGTTAAAAATAACCGCCAAATTCAAATTTCCACCAAAAAACCACTAACTAAACAGTTTCATAATTCTGAACTAGTAAAGCAAATATATCTATGTCAACACCACCTTCATCACGAACATTATTTGATTTGTAAATTAACTGACGCTGAACTTTCGTTTGTTTTAGCAACAAGCGGTATTTACATTATCTTCAGTATGTAAAATTATTATCAACAGTTCAGTCATTGATATTTTCATATAAGGCTTCTTATAACCACACCGTGTTTTGTATGACAGCTGTCAGTTTTGAAGGGAAAATATCGTTGTTTGCAGTAATTGACAGCAACTGTCAATTGTAACGAAAACGGTCAGACCGTGCCTTCTTCCATAATCTACTTCTATACCTGAAATCATCATTGTTATCTCACAAGGAATATTCTTTTCAGCATTTTGTCTTTCACACAATAGTTCATTTATCATTCATCATTTTTTTATATACCTACGAATAAAATGAGGTCAATGGCAATAGTCTCAAAACCTACCAACCTGACTGAAAGAAAAAATAAAATATATGTTTATATCCTACTAATATTATAAACGCGAAAGTTTGTATGTATGGATGTATGGATGTATGGATGTTTGTTACTCTTTCACGCAAAAACTACTGAATGGATTTTAATGAAACTTTACAATAATATAGCTTATACATCAGAATAACACATAGGCTACAATTTGTAAACATATTGTTCGAAATACTAAACCTGCGCAGACGAAGTCGCGGGCACCAGCTAGTAAATAAATAAATACAGGCTTGAAAGCTTGAGTCCCTTTAATGGCCGTATCTTACTTATTGTTTTCTTTTATCTAAAAAAAGGTCCATTAAAATACAGATGACATTTCGCGCGGGTATTTCCTTTCTAAAATCACGCTTTTGTTTTTATTGTAATTGTTTGTTCGTACATTAACGTCAACTTCCTTGTTCAAAAATGTATATAATTATGTATTGCAACGTAAATATGCGTACCTACATTCGTTTATCAGATTTCAGAATTGTTCAGTATTAAAAAAAAATTGTGTACCTTTTTACAAAAAAATCAAACTTGCCACCTGTCCTTTATACCTACTTACCTTTTTGACAAACATTCACATTTCTCGATTCGTTATAAACTCATAATTTTTCAAACATACAGCTAATTCGGTTTTTAATTAAAATAAATTATTTTTCATAATTTCTTGTTATTGTAGTAGGTTATAAAGCAAAAGGCAGGCGAGGGCTGCGAAGCATGTCTTTTTCATCGGACAATAATTCATCGAAATTAATTGAATTCGTCTTTATTATTGGTATTGGCTTATTTTTTTACGTGTGTGTAAAAATTAAAGCTTATGATAAAGGATTTTTGCACATCTGGCCAGACATAACTTTTTGATATTATACTTAAATGTAATGTGATTTTAGAACCAAAACTTTCATCGTTATTAAAGTTAGTCTTATTTTACATGAGAACTAAATGTAACTACTGGAATTTTACTTATATTGAACCTACCCTTTTGCCAAAACAGACGTGATATAGTTACGTAACATATTGGAAAGATAATGTGAGCTGAATCTCGGTTTTAATGGTTCAAGTTTGCGAAAATTACGCCAGGCTCCCCACACGTTGCTTTCATAAAGTAATCTTTGAGTCTCCGCACACTGTCGACTAAATAGTCGACCGACAGTTGGCTCGATGGTAGGAAAAAGCCGGCCAAGTGCGAGTCGGAATTAACGAAGGGTTCCGTACCGTTATTTAGAAAATGAGCAAAAAAACCAGAGCAAACCAGTACCAGAGCAAAAATGAGCAAAAAAAATCTCGTTTGTTGTATGGGAGCCCCCCAAAATATTTATTTTATTCTAGTTTTCAGCATTTGTTGTTACAGCGGCAACAGAAATACATCATCTGTAAAAATTTCAACTTTCTAACTGTCACGGTTAACGAGATACAGCCTGTTGACAGACGGACGGACAGACAGAGGAGCGAAAACAATAGCGTCCCGTTTTATCCTTTACAGACAATATTTAACATATACGATGTTATGGAACAATAAAAATATATTTTTTATCAAAATGTTTAATACAATCTATATACATATCTAAAGTTTCTAGTCGATCTGATACCGGTAAAATACCTGATCGTTGTTACGTGACTACCATTCCTTTTCATACTGGTTTATGAGCCCGATCAAACTGTCGGCCGACTAAAAGTTTGCAGTGTGCTCTTAAGCTACCGTACCTATGTTTAGCCCACCGTACCGTATACGTTGCGTGTGTTTGTATGTCACTGAGTGTCTTCGTATTAACTTTTGCCGAACTCGTACGTATGTTGAGGCTTACCACCGTTTTGAGAGAATATGCACGTGTAAGGAAGTCAAGTTTTTGAAGGGTGAAATTAGCGAATAGGTATGTGATCTGTACCTACCGACCGCACATATATACAGTATGTAGGTATACGCGGAAATAATTTAAAAAACAGCTGTGTTGTTAAGAAGTTGTTCATCACCAATTCTTCTTACCAGCCATTAATCTAGGAAGCTGTAAAACAGGGTTACCGGTTAGCGTTTTGGGCGTACTGTAATTAAACGTGAAGGATATTTCATTATTTGCATATACATAGGTCAATTAGAAAGTTCAAGTGTGAAAAGCATTTTTTTTTTGTCTTCATTCATTTATTTTGTCATTTATGTCGAGACAGATATAGCTAAAATTATTAAATTACTAAGACTACCACTATTTAAATAAATCGATTAGTTTATAATCAAACTACCTATCATTCTAGCCGATATCTGAAGACATTTCGGTTTGTGCTATTGGAATGAAGATTAATTGAGTGCCAATCATTGTGGTGAGTATTGGGGACCTAGATTATTTGGTGTCATAGATATTTCACGTGCAGAATAACAATTTAATAATAGGTTCAACCAGTATAGGCTGACTCCCAAAAGGTGTAGGTATTAAAGTAGTAGACTGAATTGAACGCTGCAAATTGAAAATGTAATTGTAAAGACAAAAAGTGATAGAAGATAATGTATTTTAGGATCTATTTTAATAATTACCAGTCCCATTCACAGAAATCTGAAATGTTAAAACTGGATCACAGAAAAATATTGTCTGTAATACCTTATAGGGGGTATATTTTAATATATTGGTGCATCTTAAAAATTTATCTCACTTACACCGATTTCATAAACTAGATTTTCGCAACATATGTAGTTATGGCAGTGAACCGACATTGGAGGAAAGGTGAACAGGCAAAAATAATACTTTACAGCTTTAAAAGTGGCAAAAATATAAATTGAAAAGACCCTTCTCTTTAAACATCGCAGTGCCAAAGTGGCAAACATTACAATGGCCTTTTGAAGGCAATGCCAATCGGAAAGCATTCACAGAGCCACCTGCCAAACACAACAATTATTCGATTTCAAAATAATATTAAGTATTGTGAAATTGTTTCTTTGTAAGCCATCGAAATATTTTGATTGAATGGCAATGTGACAAACTGATTTTAAGGTAATAATTGTTTTTAGGGAGCTTTAGTGACTTTGAATTTATGTTGTAAACAGGCACTTTACTCAAATGTTATATGCTTACAACTTTAAAACTTCTTACTTATAAAATATACTGTTTATGGGAAATCATCAAACGACCCAAGACCACCGCAGCGTGAGGGAGTGCCAGACTCTTACTGACTAAAACCCACCATGTTCCTTATTCAGCTCTTTATGTACCAGGGCCGCGGTAACTCTTATAAAGTAGGTACTATCAATAACTCTATAACATATATTATCCGGGTGCGAATCTCCCCCAAGACGCGAATAGATCCAAAATAGATTAGATAGTACAAAGCAACAATTTGATTTCTTTGCAAAATAATAGAAAGATAACAAGCCTTTTTGACTAACTCACGCGCATTTTCCCATACTACAATACATAGTCAAATAGATGGGAAGCTGATGTTATTATTTGGTTACTTCCACATAATGTTTCATAGCCATTAATCTTCTTCACACTACAAAAGGGCCACAGGCTCCCAAACCTTACCACATAAAACATTTTAGTACAAGTAAGACGATCCAATATTTATTTATTCATTACACTGCCCGTCACGAAAACTAACCACAGTTATATTTTTATTTTACGCACAGCCTTGTTTAAATCACTTTTAATGGCATGTTAAAGGAAGATAATAAAACTGTAGTTTACTATGAAACGGGTGTTTTTGTTTCAGTAAATGTAGCTTTGTACTCGTTTGTCAGAATGACGTGAATAAAATAAATTAGGTGTTATGTAGCTCCAGGTTTTATTTTCGGCTGGTGTAATTTTTGTTCTAGACTTGAAAGTTTTTAGCTGAGTTACCTTTGGCAAGAAACAAAAGTTTTCTGTTATATTCTTTGAAAGTAAATAGTTTTAGAAAAATATAGTCTTGTATTGTACAGTTTGACAAAAATGTGGTCTTACAGCGGGTGAGGTAATTTGTTTCCGTCCTGAAATAATAAGGTATACAAAATATTCTCCTTGCACTCAATTACAAAGGTGAATCTTCGCAATATAAGGAAATAAAAAAATCTACCATGAAAACTTCCACGGAAAACAGTAGGTACATCCTTTCAAAATGACCCACATATTTGGAACAAAGAAGCTAAAATCACATATCTACCCGTTATCAATTTATTCCAACAATGTCACGACTGTCTGTCACAATACGCAATTCCGCGCATCTAAGCTTTATTTTATGTTCTGATTCTGACGACAAAAACGCCAACCCTTTTGTCAGTGTACGTCTGACAAATTGAGTCAACAGGGAAGACGTATTTCGAACATTGTTTTACTCAATGTCACTTCTGTAGCACGGATTCAGTTATGGTTTTCAGGAAATGTATGTCACTGGCTGTTTCTGAACGTTTTGAGGAATATAATATACTGAGTGTTTTATAATGACCGACAGTTAAGGTCCTTTTGTTTGCTGCTTGGTCAAGTTTGGCGATTCTACGTCAATGAGGTTTTGATTCTCTTATGGCGAGTGACAGGGGAAAATGGAAGAAAATGACATATTGCGCCGACCCCAAGTAATTTTTGGGAACAGGGCAGGAGAAAGAAGAGGTTTTGATTCTCTTTGCAAATATATGCGAAATAATATATTTTGACACCGCAGACTTCCAATGTACAGCAGACTTAAGTTTACAGTATCAATTTTAATTTTGAATTTGTACGGGTTCCTAAGAAAAATATTGTCTGTTTGTCTTTCAAAACAAAGAAACAAATGTCGGAACTAACCTCAAATGTTAATTCATTTCGCAACGAAATCTGATCTTCCTAGTTTATTTTGTGAAAACTGAGGAGATAAAGAAACTTACATCTTCACACAGTAAAAGAAGGATATGTGATTTCCAAGGAAAGGTTAAAAGAACTATAACAAGACAGTAGAAAACGGCATTTAATTTGTTCGAGAGAACTTCGCTTTATTTTCAATTGACTTGAGATGAGGTCTCGAGTCGTGTAGTAAGTAGATATCAGATTGAAAAAGTTAGAGATTGTAGAACGATGTTAGAGGTTTTAAATTTTGTATGTCTTTGGAAAGGATACTATTAAATTAAAACTGTGACTTTGTAGGTCATTTGATGATTTTTGAATTATAATCTAAACAATAATCTTATGAATGACAAAAAATGGTACGTATCTACTAAATACTAAAAAAGATTAAGAATCGGTACCGGTATCAAATTTGAAATAAGTCGTCTTACTACTTACTTGCAGGTTACTGACCTACCACATCCTAAAGTACAGTAGCACTTTTACAGTCCAATACATTTAGCTTACCTAAAATATTTGATAGTACCTTACATTCCGTTCAAGCAATTTTGATTCGTCTACCACAAGATTTAAGGTCGAAAATCCCATGAGATTTTTTTTCAGTGCGTGCAAAACTCTAGTTAATATTTTTATTCTCCTTCCGAAACTCGTAAAAAAGGAGTCTTTAATGAATTAAAAGTGATGATTGAGGAATAAAATTATGAGGTCTGTTTTTTATTGACTGTAATTACGTTTTGTTTGAGACTTAACATGTTGGGGGCACGAATACCGTCATTTGTTTGGCCCATGATTGGTAAAACTGGACCATACCTTCTCGGGTAACCGGCCTTTTAATTTAAGCCTACCAGTTTATGCCCGCGTCCCGGGAAAATTATTTCCAGATTAAAAGTCGGCTTATATGTTCTGATGAATATTATGTATTCTGATGAATCAGCTATACCTATATTTATAGTTATACGTACATAATATCTCTCTATTCCTTGTGTATCTCGTGTAGGTATTAATCGCACAATAAGCAATAATAAGAAGTGAGTATTCTAAAATATTAGTGTGTATAACCTTTGACACGATTAGACCAACAATAAAATAGAAGAATGACTTTCAAACTCTTTAAGAAAGTATGAGTTTCAAAACTCTGAAGAAAGTGCCTAGTGACAATAGAACAGCCGTTTTGAAAGGCAAACGATATGAAACGTGAATTGAAAATGCTTTTATAAAGTTCGGCATACTGATACGAAAGTTAGGAAACGAATCTCGATTGGTAATCGATTTGCAGGTGTAATTCGGTCGGGCTGCGGGATTGTTCGAAACGGTTACCGGCCCTGGTACATAAAAGGCCTACGACGGAACACGACGGTTTTTAGTCAATAAGAGTCTGACACTTCCTCACCGCTGCTAACCCACAGCGGGATGATCAATTGATGATTTTTGACGTCGTTAAAAAAAAGGTGTAATTCGGTCTCAATGAGATGAAAGGTATCTAGTGGTTTTCATTTCGAACGTGTATAGGTAACTTATTCAATTTGTTTCAATGCATTTTAACGAAAGTTTTTTTTTTACTTTAAATACATGGCAAACAATTTCATTTAAAACTTCAATATAAATTGCGAAAATAGTTTCGTTTTGAAACATGAGTTCTTATATCTCGCAATATTTTTGCGGGGCCGTACGCATCGCAAAATGGTATGCCAAATGAAATTTCATATGTGATATTGTGCACGGTTGTATTTTTAGAGTCTTTGAAAATACAACAGATAAAATTAAAAAATAAATAAAAATTGCTGTTTTGAGGATTTAAACCAGTCATTTCGTTAATTTGTGGATCTATGCTACTTTTTATAAATAGTACTAAAACATTTTTATGAATTTAAATGACTTTACCGATTTATTAAGAGTCAAAAAATAGGATGTATCGATGTAGGTAACAGCAATGTTTTTCACTCGTAGCTTTTATTTACTGTCAACTAAGCTTACCCAAATTCAAATAAAATCAATTTATTTTACAGCCAGTAAAAAGGTTACAGCGCCATTTTACAACTTATTGACACTGCGGATCGTTAATTTTACTGCGCTCAACTTTATTTTATGTTTTGACTGAAAAATTGACCAATACAATTTACGCATTATCTGATCAGATAAAACTATAAAAATAACGTTACATTTTCCAAAAATTACCCGAAATTGTTCATACGTTTCGTAGCGTTGTCACAAAAGATCGAGGAAAAAAAATGCCCCAGTAAAAATAATTGTCATGAACTGGATGGGCTCTAAAATGGCGCTTTCACAATTGTGAAGCTAACGCCACGCTAAGCCAGATGGCAGCACTTTCGCGCAGAAACACAATGTACGTGCGAAGTCGTTACAAAGAGAATTAAAATTAATTGTGGCTGCAGCGGCATATTAGCGGACCGTGTGACAATGCGACCGTGTGACACACGATGCAATATGTTTGCAGGTAAGTCTGATTTTATTATTTATTTTGCTATCTGGGTTAGAACATTAAAATAGGCACTGAAAACTAAACTTAGACAAAGAATATTTTTTATAATTTTCGCAACATCAAATCGATAGAGATAGAGCAGCAATTAAGTTGCAAGCATTGTTGTTTAAATAAGTTATAATCTTGTCTATATAGTCATTAGCTATATACTTTTAAAGAGAATTACCTTTACAGTGAAGACATATAAAAGTCGTTGAAAGAAAATTCTCTGAAAAGGTAAACATTTGTATTCAAATAAGGAACGATCACGGATCGGTTACGAGTTTCTAAATGTGTTCTGGTATTGTCAACCGCAGCTGCAAAGATTATCATAGGCAAACAAAAGAAAATTTTATTTTTGTTGTCACTTTAGCTCTTCTATATTATTGTTATTGTGATAAGTATGACTTAGATACAGAATGCGGTTATATGTAGGTATTATTTTATTTTTAGTATACCCGTTTTTTAAATCAGTCACCTATGTGTTGTTATGAATGAGGTATATAGCAAAA
Source organism: Helicoverpa zea (assembly GCF_022581195.2). Lineage (NCBI taxonomy): Eukaryota > Metazoa > Arthropoda > Insecta > Lepidoptera > Noctuidae > Helicoverpa > Helicoverpa zea. The sequence continues at coordinate 9,822,961 of NC_061469.1, read as the reverse complement.
TCTACGGATCTTTAACTTCCAAAACAAATAAAACATAATATAATACCTATGTTTGCAAATAATCAAAAATATTCTTGTGTAAACTTCGCAATTTTAAATTCTATTTTTTGATATTATTATAAATTATTTAGTTCATTTTTTTTGCTTCTAAGTACGGGCTTAACTCAATACTAATAGTAATCTTATTAAACTCGAGGGTTAGCTTAGTAGAGAGCGCAAACTACTACAGATAAAAAAAAACTGAGATAGATAATCCAATTATCAAGGAAGGCTATACTTTTGATCCAGGCGTGGGCGAAACCACAGGAGGCCTATAGTTGATAGAAAAAATACAGTACATTTTTTGAGATATAAGGTCGCCCTTTATGTACAGATATCTTATCTAAATTTCGATGACCTCAACTATCATAGTATCCAATAATTCATCTTGATTTGCCCGAGGCTGATCGTAAAACATTTATTGAGATTCCATTGCCCTTTGCCAGAACTACATACCTTAGGGGTTTACACAATAAATGTCATGTCTCGCAAGAAAAAGTAATAAATGAAATGTTTTCTCAGTTAATAAAGATTAATCTGAAATACACGACAGACTAAACAGACGTCCGACAGCTGGCCCGATGGTTGGCAATTTTTTTAAAGAAAATCTTGGTTCCAATCAAAGTTTTCAGTCGGTTTGATACCGGCTCAATACCTGATCTTTGTAATGTGAGTACTACCATTCATCTTCATACTGATGAATGAGCCAACACAAACTATCGGCAGACGAAAAGTTTGCAGTATGCGGCAGCTCTAAGGATAAATAAACAAAGTGGTATATAATTTAGCGAGAGGTTTGCTTTATAGGTACAATCAAAAAGTATAACAAAAAAATAATATAATTAAAATTGAATTGCAGTGAGTGAGTATACTTAAAGGGACAGAATAAAACTTTTGACATGGCTTTAGATGTAGAATCATTCTTGAAAAAAAGTTTTTTTTTCAAAACTTATAACTTCAATAAGTATTTAATCATAACGTCACCTGTTGCAGGTTTTCCAGTCTTTCTATCCCGAAATATCCCCGGGGCATTTACGACTTTGCTCCTAACATAAAGTGCTGATACCTACATTCGTTTTTATTTTTACTTGTCTGAAAGTTTATAGCTTTGGGTTCACACTAGTGGTACTAAATAATATTGACGAATAAAGACGTATTTTTGGGGTGAATGTAAAGAGTCGTGTTTGCATATGAATTGTCGTATTAGCACTTATATAGGTGTAGGACATTATATGGTAATTTTTTTACACAAAAAATGTGTATCTTTCTCCTGGCTTCTTCTCTATGTCAACAAAAATAATCTTCTGCATCAAGGTCTATCATAGCAAATAGCTGACAAACAAATGGCGTAACGTCGGAGGTCGGGGTTCGATTCCTATATGAGTCATTAGAAAAGAAAAGCATGCAACATTTATCAGTTGTTTAGTACCCATAGAACAAGCTCTGCTTAGTTTCGGGCTAGCAGACTTTGTGTGTATGTGGGGAGAATAATCTATCTTTGTTGCAACAGACAAATATACTTAACAATTGCTGGTTAGCAGAGCACTCAATTTGCAACTCCACAATCAGACTCATCATTCACACAATGTGCTATTGTGTTATATGCATGGAGAACAAAATGACTAGCGGAGGTGCCATAACGGAAAATCTCCTAAGAAAGTAGCCGGCTAAAATGCCGGTGTTTGGCAGACGAGGAAAGTTACTGTATAACTACCCTTTTACGCCTTCCTTACCATTTTTGTAACACTTAAAATATTTAACAGATGTCTCAAAGAATCCGGACGCCTCGTCAATTCACTCGTAAGTGACCATTTCAGTCATGCCCACCGTACGTTTTTGACCTAGAAGAAGGCGCTTGACCTACCTTCCTAATGGCATCTCTGCTACCTTTCCTTACTCTGTTTATATGCAAGTGACTACAATAGACAAGTGTAGTCCGGTTGAGCTATTTACGACTAAAGGGTATGGCGATTAGCCAGTTCGCGTTTTAGCACAAATCTGTTTTCACGGTCTCTGTCGGATTAATGATGTATCTGTTTTAGTTGTGGCTGTTTCCATTGGATTTATATATTGTTTAGTCCAGATTGATAATGACATTCACGATGGATTTGATGGATTGGATGGCACGTTAAACTGTAGGTCCCGGCTGTCATTGAACATCCTTGGCAGTCTTTACGGGTAGTCAGAAGCCAGTAAGTCTGACACCAGTCTAACCAAGGGGTATCGGGTTGCCCGGGCAACTGGGTTGAGGAGGTCAGATAGGCAGTCGCTTCTTGCAAAGCACTGGTACTCAACTGAATCCGGTTAGACTGGAAGCCGACCCCAACATGATTGGGAAAAAGGCTCGGAGGAGGAGATTGATAATGACATTCCTGGTTTTGGATGCTGAAATTTATTTGGTGCGTGTGGTGGTGTGTGCTTCTAGTAAGGACAACTGACTTATTAAAGCATATTATCAAATAAATTAACATAGTTTTCGCTTAATAATGCTGCAATACCCTTCAACTCGGTCCATATTGTTTTTATTTTATAAAATGTACTTCCAATTTCAAACAATAAAATCGGCAATTCTGCATCAACCTGCTTCAGAGTTTCGTCGTAAAATAGCAATTTAACAAAGTTAGCACAGTTAATGATAAAACTTTCTGTGCATCATTAATCGTTGTTGTTCTACAGAATATTATATTATGAGTACATATTTAAAACAAGTAAACTTCTTAAGAGGAACCTCATCAACATGTTTACAGGAAAATATGTTTCAATCACGACGCTAAGGAGCACGTGACATGAAAGTTCTGAAGAATCTCCGTTTAATATGCGAGCGTAAACACTCGACTTTTAGTACTTTATTTAATGTTTTCAGATGCTTCAGTACTTTATTAAATCTTTTCATATCCTTTTAGTAGTTTATTTAGAGTATGCGCACTCTACGAACTTTTAGTCGGCCGATTGTTTGGGCTTATGAATCAGTATGAAGATGAATGGTAGTGTGCACATTACAAAGATCCGGTATTTAGCCGGTATCGGACCACTGAATACATTGATTGGAATCAGGATTTTTTTTTTTATATATCGGGTCAACTGTCGGCCGACTGTTTAGTCTGCATTTTGCGCATGGTAGCGTAAACACTCTTGTTTTAGTGCTCTATTTAATGTCATCATATCCTTTAGTCGTTTATTAAATCTTTTATTATAACAAGCAGCTAGTGCTTACAGAATAAAAGGACTGAACACTCTGTTTAGATTAAATTTTATTTTTAACGTTCCATTGTGTTAGGAAAATACATCCCATCAAATTAAATTTTACAGCGCCTTATGCCAAAAGCGACTGATATCAAAATAAATACAGCAGAAACCTCAAGAAACCCTTAATATACTGGCTTGATACTGAATAAATAGATGCTAGTGGTTTCCAGTAACCCGTAGGAATTACTTCACAGACCTGGACAAAAAGTAACTTGTAGCCTCTCTCGATAAACATGCTGTCTTATTTTGAAATTATTTTTCAACTAGTAATTTACGTTCAAGCAAACAAACTTTTTTCATGGAAGGAAAAAAATCATGGAAGCTTTATGATACTGTAAAAATAATGATATTTCCATTGAAAGCCCGTTTTCTTAGAAGTCAGTTAATAATATTTTATCATAAGGATCTCAAGTATTCTTAAAGGCTAAAGGTTATGCTTCATATCCATTAATTTTATTAAAGGAAATATGAACGCTTGTCTCGGCAACGTGGGAGTTACCGGAGAACCGCAAGGGAGATCCTGATTCTGATGTAATAGAGATAAGATCTAGTTAACTTAATGGTTACAAAAATAAGTTAGTAAATGTCTGCTCTTTTGAGGTATTACGTATTTGCCTTCAACAGTTATTTTGTTTGAAGAACATCGATGACAATATGAAGACTAATCTTTAAAAAATAGCTGTTTCTCGCGGTTCCGCCTGTGGGAACGGATAAAATGTAGCCTATGTCACTTAGAGATAGTGTAGCTCCAAGCTATCCCAGCAATTAAAAAACCAGTAACTTGGGAGCTTTTGGGGTTGGTACAAACAAACAAAAATACTAAAAAACCTCTTTATGATATTAGTTTAGATTATTTTACGGTTCACAAGGGCCACTTACTGTGTAGTAGGTATGTAAGGATATATAGTTAAGTTATAGTTAAGGAAATATTTGTAAGTATGTACTATGTCGAATTAGATTTAGCTATCTGTAATGGCAAAGTAACTATGCGAAATAAATAAATAAATGTTGTGTAAATAATTAAATGTTTGATACTGTAGATATTACGAGGAATATCCTTTTATTTTAGTTACGTGTCCAACACAATAGTTCTGAAATTGAAGGTATTCCCAATTCAATCAGTTCAGCCGTTTTCCGAGAAAAACTAACAAACGGACGTAAATACGGAGTTATTTTCAATATTAACATTTTCAATTTCCAATGACGATATTTGCTGAAGGCTTTCGGTAGGCTACGACCATTTTTCATAATAGTTTTTAGTTTTCAGATACATTGTAATTGCAATTTCAACAGAAAAGGTTATTATGGTTACCAAACAGATGTACCTATTGTCACTTTTAATTAAGAATACATTCGCATACAAGAATGTTATTTTTCAACAAAAGTAACATTATACAACAACAGCAAAAATTCATAGGAACTGGTGAAGCGCAGGCGGTTTGGGGGATGAAAATAAATCTGACCTTCAAAAAGTGCTGATTTTCAGTATACTATACTTTAACTAAATTACTTTTTATAGTATCTGGTAGATGACGTTAATAATATACATTTTTTAACGTAGCGTCAGATGTAGGGTTCTTTGCAAATTAGATTTGTTGGACCGCAACTGCTTGACAAAGTTGCAAGGTTGCCATACGCGCCATATTAGTTACAGCCTATTTATCGTCCCACTGCTGGGCACAGGCCTCCTCTCACACGGAGAACCTCTCACGCGCTTAGTAAAACAAAAAACATCCGAATTGTGGACTTCTTTCGTCGGATGACAAACGCAACGTTACGACATGAAACGTCCAATTTGAAAATTTATTTATTTTCCTACCGGGGTTGCGGGATTGTTCGAAAGAGTTACCGCGGCCCTGGCACACAAAGGGCTCGAGAAGGAACATGGTGGCTTTTAGTCAAAATGAGCCTGTCATACTGCACCCACAGTTTGAGGGATTTGATAAATTCAGGCCAAAAAACATTGTTTATTCCAATGAAACAGTCAACCGAGAATTTTAAGTAAAAATCTCATCAATTTCAAAATACAATACTCTGTAGAATTTATTAAATAAAAATTTATGATCGGCTTAGGCCGAAATAAGCTCTTTAAATAGATGAAAAAATATTTGACTAAAAATATTTTCAAAATGCCAAATCTACGTAAAACAAATAATATATTGTGATGTTTATACCTACTAAACAAATTTTTGCTTGTTTCGTCAACCACACTTGCAGAGAATGAGTGAGTAAATAACAAACGTAAATACATAATGAAAAAGTAAGTAAATGTATGTAATATGTAAGTAAGTATGAATCTGTCATAGAGTAACCGATTAAAGTACAGCAAAAACCGTTAAAATAGGCCGTAATAAAAACCGTAATAAATTAAAAATTATTAAAATAGGAGGAATAGTTACAAAAATAAACACCCAAAACCAGTCATAATACAATCATTTCACACACAAATAGAAACAAAAATATCTAACAAGCTAATCTACAGTGCATTCCGTAAATCTGGCTCGCGGACAATATAGGAATTATATCGGGCAAGCTTCCAATCCTACTAAATCTAATGGCTAATACAATGACTGATATTGGCCTTAGTTCAGCATCCATTGATGCATTGCTTCTGGCTGTGATTTATTGACCGTGTAGTGATCGAGTGATGTATGTATTAATGTATTGTTCTTAATACAATGAGGTTGTTTGTGGATATGGTGCTGTGACAGCTCTTGCTTCTGTTGGAGAAAGGGTGAGTTGCACTATTTAACTACAAAGATAACTAAAATAATCAGCCGTGAAATTGCCGGCCGTTGGTCGAATTGGCGATTTAACCAATGAAAATGGTTTGGTTATGGTTAAAAAAAAGCTATGTTCAAAATAAAATCAAAAATCATTTTTTCAAACTTGGCTGCAAAACAGCACTTTTTGATCGTCAAAAATTCCAAAACACCGATCCCATCGTACGTGTTTTCTAATTATTTAAATGAAAAGTGACACTTATTGCTCTTACATGTAAAAACTACCACCTAAATAGATTTCTGGGTGCGGGTGAAATCGCTGGAAGAAGCCAATACAATATTTAAACATTGATGAGAATTAATAAAATTCAGCATTTGTTACCGATTTTCGTTCATTTTAAACACACTCCAAAATTAGCGGTGTCGCTTCGTGTAAAATGTGCCTAAGGTCAGAACGTGTCGGGTCTAATATTAGCTGCCCCACATTTTCTGTCGATACCTATAATTTAATATCCGACGTATTTGCGGAAATTCTGCATGATACTTGAGTGTTATTTATAACAAATCCAGCATTGTGTTATTTTTGTTACTATTCTCGGTTATTTTAAATGCGAAGGATTAGTGCCCCTGCACAAAATTATACATATTTCCTATGTAGTACCTAATAGCCACAGTTTCACCCCGAAATAGTTTTCGCTTTTAGATAAAAAGTGGCGTATATTTTATTCTATTATATAAACTATCTAACTGCCAAGTTTTATCAAAATCCATTCAAAAGTTTTTGCGTGAAGGGGCAACAAACATATATACATACATAGTTAGTATTTCAAGTCTTATCAGAAATATGTATTTGCGCATTGAACTTATACGCTAGTTAATAAAAGGCCGAGGGTAAGAGTTCTCCAATGAACATGATTGATTGAACTACTTACAACTTGTGATTGATACACTTTATTCTGACTCATCTCTACACTTTAATTCTTGGAATGTTTTTATTTATTCTATAAATATTAAGTTTTTATTGTGTTCTATAAATAACTGTTTGAGTTAGTGAAAAGTATGTGTAGGTTGGTGAAATTTTCCATAGACATTATTTACTGAAAGTATAAATATAATTGTTTTTTTTTTTATGTGATTAGGGACCAAATTGAGAATTTACCACAGATTTCAGAAATTCACTGCAAGAAACCTTAGGTATTCTATATGTCTTTCTATCCTCACTTTATCTTAGCTACGGTCAAGGCTTTACCACTAACATTTTACTATAAGCTTTCACTGGAAGGCTACGCGTATGACGTAGGCATGAGACTACGAGTACAGCTTGCTACGAGAGATGCCTACGCATACAATGTGTAGCAAGACATTCATTTTAAAATGGCCCTTATTTTTTTAAGAGATTGTACTAGTTTTCAGTAAACCAATCTACATATGTTGTAAATAATCTCTGAAGCTATGGCTTGCATATAACCGACAGACAGCCAGTTTCTTCATCAAAAGTAAAAGCCAGAGTAATGTCATAAAGTAGAAGTAACGGTCAAATTAGTTTTTTCACGATTTTAAGTAAGAGTTTTGCTGCTACTTTAGCCTTGAAAAAACGAATTTGACCGTTACTTTTACTTTATGCCATTAGTTTGACTTTTGACTTTTACTTTTGATGAAGAGACTGGCTGTAAGTAATTGACTTTCAAACAACTAAAATCCTTCTGACCACAGGCTATTTATATCAGAATGCGTGAAGTAATTTCCTAAGATTGCGGGCGAAATCGCGGGTAACCACTAGTAATTAATATTATCGGCCACAAGGAGCACTATCATTTACAAAAGGATCTGAGCGTCCCTCGAGAAAACCGATTTAAGTAATGAATGGTGGTCAGCATGACTTGTGTGCTCTCGACCTTAGATAAGCTGGGATTATACGTTACTAGATGTTTTCCTACTACCGCAACCGTCTTTTCTATGGATCTAGGCTGTCTGTTAAAAAAATGATATTTAAATGGGTTCAGTAATTTTGACCTGAAAGCGCGACAAACAGACATACTTTCGCAATTATAATATTGCTAAGGACCCGGATTGCATAATTTCTTAATAACATCCTACTCACTTATACCTCTACAATGTGAATAACAAAAACCAATTACATGGTTGCACTAACCATACCTATGCATTAAATTGGAAAATATAAAAAAGCGGATAAAATAAATCAGACTTACATATGACCAATAGCAACCAGTTCTCGTCTTTAACTTTTTATCCAAAGATAAACTTCCTCCAAAAACCCTAACTTCCCAAGTGTTATCACAAAGAAATTGAAAGAGATTGACTATAATATCCGAACAAGCCTAAAAAAATATAACCACAACTTGAACATTTCAAACTCAGGCCGAGTTACCGAGAAATTGTTTACGCGACAAGAAAAACAAATGGCCAACCTTTATAAGGAGGTCCAAAAATAATATTATTTATTTTCCACTAGAGAGATCTTACATAAATACGGTACTTCCTTGTTTGTTTCAGAGTTAAAATATTGTGACTTGCTGTGATTTTTCGAATTTTCGATGACTTGATTTTTGAGTTCAGAAAACCCTGTATGTACCATAATTGTAAAATATTTTTTATGAATTTCCTTCTCCCGAGCCTTTTCTCAACCATGTTAGGATCGGTGGTGCAGCTGAGTACCAGTGTTTTACAAGGAGCGACTGCTATCAGACTTCCTCAATCCAGTTACCACGGCAACCCTTGGTAAGACTTGGTTGTCAGTCTTACTGGCTTAGGTTGACTACAGACTACAGATTTTTTTTATCAATCTGTTGATTGAAAATAGGAACATAGGAACAGATCTCTCTCTTGGGTCAGTATTAGGTTCAAATAAGGTTTTATTTTCTCGTATAAATGAATATTTAACCGCATTTTTTATGATAAAAGTAAGTGGGTATGCGTGTCCTAAAAATACAAGAATGTAACGTGTTTTTCTAGAAATGAAAAACCAGCATTTTATACCGTTTCCTTGTATCAGCCTTCTTTTGAAATGTAGGTACAATATTGTGATGAATGGATGAATTTTGATTGATGGAACATGTGAGGTTAAGAAACGGGAATGCGTGAAAAATTATCTAAAAAAACCTTTTTTATTTGGGGCGTAAAAATGTTCATACATTTGCCGACCGGGTTAAAAACATTTCTATTATATTTAGCTCTTTTGAAACAAGTATGTAGGACATACTTTCTAAAGGACCTTTTATAAGTTTTCTCATTTATAAAGGCTTTTTAGTCATATAGTTTTCTTTGCCACATACCTATTATAAAGTTGAGGGAACGAAGCCTATTTATATTCATTTTATGTTTCAAAATATGTTTTTACTCTAACTAATTTATAATGTTGGTTTACTAATTGAATACTGAAATAGATATTTGATATTGATAAAAGCTAAACTTTAATTATGTTGTGATTAACGGATTATTTAGTAATTAAATTATACTAATAATTATTTTAATGCCTAGAATCAAAATAATAATATGAATATTAGTATTCGATATAAACTTCTTCTGCACTCTTTAGTTCACTCTTTAGTTAATGAGCAGAAAATACTTTTTTTATCTTTTTGCAATTAAAGTAGAGAAACCGGCTCAGAAAAAAATTTCAGTCATCGCTAGAAATGCCTATAGTAGCCTGAAAGTATTTCTTGATAAACTTATGGAATTAATTTTTGATGAATCAAATAAAGAGTTTAAGGGATGAATATTGTTAAACAGATTTATAAACAGATCAAATTGAAAAAACGTAGTTATTTATTATTTTCAAATGTCGCACGCATAAATAATGTTTTAAGGTAAATAAAATTATATGCTAATTGATTGATGACATGTAGGTATATTCATTTATTGTAAACTTTTTGTTCAGCTGTGCTGGTAGTTAAAATTGTTGCAACTCTCTTTTTATTTTAAACGGATTTTGTCAAACTATCAATGAAAAATAAAAGGTGTCCCACATGCCAAACATACTCGATTAAATAAAACTTTCAACGAGCCACAACAGTTGAAAACAAAAAGATTTTTGGAATGCACCAAAACCGCGTGGAATTTGTACAAAATGGCTGATGTTCGGTAAAAAATCAAGAGAAATTAAAGGGTAATTTCGTATAAACTCGTTTAACTTGGACTGCGGTTATAGGCATAACCACAAATTATAAATATTCTTAAATCAAAAAGAACAAGGTTAATAAGTACTTCAAAATTATTAAGGAAAGTAGCCCAAAATGACCTCACGTATTCCTATAACGTTGGACCAGAAATTCAATGGGCATGTCAAAGTAACCACGTTACATACCCAAAATAAAGCCCATCCCTTAAGTCTAATATTCTCAAAGTCCAACTCACTAACCTGTAGCATGCAGTTTCCTCAAAGGATCCACAATAGCGAAGTATCGATCAGCTGACAGTGCCGTCAGGGTGAAAACCGACACTCCAATGCTGACATCCTTGGCCGCTTCGGAGACACGGCATACGGTAGCGCCCCATGGCCAGGACTCCACAGTGTAGACAATGGACGTGAATGGTACGCATGTGATGATGACCAGGAGATCAGCTAGCGCGAGGGAGAGGATGTACCTGGAAGAGAATATGAGGTGAAAGAGGTGTTTTTGTAAGTTAAAGTGGTAAATGGCGAATAAAACGTTGTCTTAAGTCTGACAAATACTATGTTAAAAATAACATTAGGATTAGCAAAACGCGAGATAATTGCACACAAACGTAGATACATACAAACAATAAATACATAGGTACAGGTCAAACTGTGAACCCATTTTTTAAGTTGATTAAAAAGAGAGAAGAAGGGGCATAGTTTGGTATTTTAACTTTAATGGGAAATATGGCTCCAATAACGTATTACGAAAGTTTCGCTGAACTTTATAACAATATGACTGAGTAGGTATTGGATATCAATAGTCAGTAAAATTTCAATAGAAATATAGATTCGCATCCAACACTGAATTCCTACTACACAAACAAAGTATTCATTACGCTATGCTTTTCAAACGAACAACACATTTTTCTATGAAGGTTAGAAATAACTGTTGAATGACAGGAATTGGTAACACGCTTCCAAAAATAACTATTTTTTCCTCAACATCAACTTAAGTAATATTGTACAAGTGCTGGTCGTAAATAAAAACCGGCCAAGTGCGAGTCGGACTCGTGCAAGAAGGGTTCCGTACCATTATTTATAAAAAAAACACGTTTGTTGTATGGGAGCCCCTCAAAATATTTCTTCTATTCTCGTTTCCAGTATTTGTTGTTATAGCGGCAACAGAAATACATCATCTGTGAAAATTTCAACTCTCTTACTATCACGGTTAATGAGATACAGCCTGGTGACATACGGACGGACAGACGGATACAGGAGCGAAAACAATAGGGTCCCGTTTTACCCTTTGGTTAGGGAACCCTAAAAAGTCTATAGAGTGACGTCACATCGTAAATCTTAGACTCCTTTATCTTGACACAAGAGTATAAAGGTAGCGTGCTCATTAAATAACGCACTATTTTTAGAAATGTAAAGTTTTTTTCGGTACCTAGATCGGTCTAGGCTTGACCTTTAAGAACAAAAGCTGTATAAATGTTTGGTCAAGAAATACAGAAAATATCTCATTATAATGATCAAGTAGGCACGGTTTTTTGGTCATAAAGTACGATACAGTATCAATTAAGTTTACAAAATTATTATTTCATTAAAAATGAGCGAGAATGCACTTCCGTTAATCACTCACTTACGTTACTCCGATGTGTCGTTAAAAGTGAAAATGTATTCAAATTAAACCGAATTGAATTTACGCGTGAAAATTACAGTTAAAACTTGAAATATTTGTCAGTTAGAGTTTGGACTTTTTATTTTTAGTATATTCTTAATTGAGAATACAGCCAATATGTAGACTTGATGAATATTAATTTTATATAGAACAAATCATGTATTTTTCCTAGCTTTTTATCCTTAAAGGTAAAATTAAGCGTGTAGCTTTTTTATACAGCTACCAATATTTCGCGTGGTCGCTAAGGCTAATAAAATAATCTAAACACACTTACGTATTAGGCACATTCCTCATAGCTTTATGGCGTACAAACACGGCGACTAGAGTACCATTCCCCACCACCCCTATGACAAATATAAGGGCGAAGATCAAGGGTACTATGTACGTTTCTGGACGTTCGTAGTACGGCTGGTAACTCTCTGAACTGTTCATCATATCGTCGTAAGTCTCGTTGTAATCCTCCATGGTTCATATTCTTTCTGTAACAAGAGAAATACGCTTGAGAATAATGACGTGGTAAGTAAATTTAAAGGACGATGGGCGTTTTGGTACCCTGTCCAACAGTGTTGATTCTAGTACCATTGCGTAGGTCTTGGCAAAAAGGCAAACAATGTTTACTATGACGACTAGTCCCATATCCTTGTCCATTTCGCGTGACATCGACTAATAGACTGTAATGTTCAAAAATCATCAATGTAGATGTAGTTCTTAAATCCAACTGTATTGAATAAAAACTGCTAAAGTAACAAAAAAACAGGAATTTGGCCTTCTTAGAATGTTTGCCTGCCCACTGCTTTAAATAAAGACTGTGCAAAACCTTTGCAGTTCACGCAGCACTATAGTTCGGCCATTCAGAGAATGCGTTCCTGACACGTCGCGATTGAACTGACGACGTAACTACATTCATTGATTATTGATATAATAATGTTGTTTTAATGCTCCTCAATTGTTAAAACGGTAAACAACCAGCAAAAATATTTTTATCGTAACTGCAACGCCATTGCAAAGTTACGTCGTCAGTTCAATCGCGACGTGTCAGGAACGCATTCTCTGAATGGCCGAACTATAGCTTATGTATTTGATGAAAGTCTTTCAATATCTACAATCAATTAAAGTTGAAAAGTCAGAAGACTATGTTTACATAGTACATATTACGACTTAATCTTGCTCCTCAAGAGGTGCTGAGATAATGATGAATTTCTTCTTAAAAAAAGATGAATAGCAATGTTTTGAACTTTTGTCAAATCAGATGACGATTGTTTTTCCGTAGTAAGACTCCATAGACTATTACAGCCTTTAGATTATAATAGAGTGTATCTCAAACAATGTAAGATGTCTGTTAACTGAATTTAAAATTATTACACTGGCGACATATGCCTCTTAATGAATTTGCATATATGGATGACATACTTGTTGCTATGTCGATTCAATTTTTATCGTCACTCGGATCGGACAGCTAATTGAGGCAAGCCCCATAGTTTTTATTATTCTTCACGTAAATACCTTTCTAATGATATATCATACGTTACTGTTGGAGCGGGTACCAAATCCCATACAAAGTGCCCATTGTCCTTTATTTGGATTAACACGCAAAATTATCTCAACCGCCCTTTTGACATTTATCATAAAAGCAGTTATATTGATACTAAATATAAAATTGGCTTCAGCCATTCTATTTAATTAAATCAATAAACAAAGAAAATAAATAAATAAAAAGCTTTAATTATAACCTCTCTTAATGGCAGCACTTAAAATAATATTTGTAAAAATAACAATCAGTCATAGATGCGTGGGATTCTTATGTTCAATAACGCAGTATATAATGTAAACGCCAGTATCGTAAACGCCCACTCGAGAACTTGATCGCTATCTCTTTAGTCACCGTAACATACAGCTTTTGATGACGTCACAAAATGTTGAGTGCCCTTTTTATTTACGCGTGATAAACCATATCTCACACGTGGTACATAAGGTTTGTGATATAAATAGATTTAAGTTATAAAAGTTCCGGCTTCCACTAGCGATTCCATCTGCGACCCAGGGTTGTTATTTCCAGCACTCAGATAATAAGTAACCTATTTGAAGCTACTTACCTGGTTTTGAAGCTATACAATGATCGCGTAAGAGAAAAGCGCCGCTTGAAATTGTTATTGTTTGATTGGGTATTTGGTGTAAACTTCCAAAATAAGTAACTGTTCGGTACATTTAGTTAAATCACAAGTCATGATCATTCTTGCTTTTCCTTAAAGCCAATTATTACAAAAGTTGGCGCCGTTTGCAGTAGAGAAGTAATCAAAATCGACAATGGAAGATCAACACCATAAAAGTCCGATTCTTTGGGGAATCGAATGATTTATATCGAGTCATGTGGATCTAATTAACTTTGCGTTTTGGGACGTGATTTGTACGAATGCAATTATAATGGTAAATAAGTAGAATCGATGATCACTGTAAAGATGACACAAATACTGCTGGTTAGGTTTTTGAAAAAAAATTTACTCACTTCTTTAACTGTTAGAAAGCTATAGTACTCCCGAGTAACATAGGCTATATTTTATCCGAGGACAAGCAGTACTTCCTACAACACGCGGATGAAACCGCGAGAAAACGGCTAGTTTGCTATTAAAATAATCAAAAGAAAGACACCGTCCAAAATTAAAATGAATTGTGGTAAATGGTTATTAAAATTTTGCGAAATATGGTCGCCTCATTTTGTGTCTTCGGGTGTAAGTAAATTAAAATTTATTTTCATTAAAATTTGCGTTTATAACTAGTTAACGCTTACATAAAGTTCAAAGTGATAAGAAAATAGGCTAATAAACCTGACGTTAATTACTGTAATTCACAAAGGTTTATAGAAGCGGTTTTAAGTTTCATTTTACTTATCATTATGGCCAAATAGTTTTAAGTGGATTGGACAAAGGACGCCCTGAAGCTAAGTATTCATTTTTACATAGACTGATATATCTGTACCTACTTCTTCAAAACAAATATAATTCACTAGTAAAGTATAATATTTTATAGTAAGACATCTAATTATAGATCCGCATTACTGTTAATGGCTTACTGAAAAGCTTTCATCAAAATGAAATATATGTAGGTACATAACTTAAAATGAATTCGATATCAAAAAGTATTTTTTTACATAACTATTATAATCGAATATAGATATTGTAGTATTTATATTTTGATTACATTATTTTTGTAAATATTGGGATTAGGTAGGTTATGTAAAATATGTATAAATAGGATATATTCTTGATACTTGAGTAATTAAACTTGCCTGATGATATTTAGAAAAAAATACGAAACCAAAGCAGATAAAAAAAAATGATGGTTTTCAGCGTACAGTGATAAGTTTTTGTTATAGTTCCACAGATGTATTATATATAATTCCCTTCATATCAAGGCACAGTTTAATTCATTTCATTCCAAAAATAAAGTCGCATTTCTCACAAGACCCCTTCTTCGAATAATTTGCAGTCACAAACCCAGCCTATTTTCCCAAATCGTCACAATTTCCAACAGCCATTAAGTAAGAAAATAACTCTTGAACATAACCATTGTCAAGTCGTATAAACTGCGTTTAACCTAAAATTTTACTCTCACAAATTGTCGTCAATTTTCCAAGTGGCTTGTAAAATATTAACAAGAAGAGATTCTTCCTTTATTACTCAATTACACTGAACTTGATGTTGTCCTGTCAGATTTTATGTTTTTTTAACTACGAGAAATTTGTTTGGGTTGCTCGAGAAAATTGGGTCGTCAGGTAATTGGGTGTGAGGAAATTAGGAAAGCGTGATCGTTTTTTTTTGTTGTTGGGCAATTTTAACTTTCTATTGCTATTGTCCTTCTTGATTTCATCTTGGTTCTAAATAATTAGAGATATCATAACTTTAATTGCAAGAAATAAGAATTTGTTTTGTATAATTTTAAGTTTATTTATTTAAGTTTCGATGTTGACACAATAACGATATAGTTTTATGCTAGATTGGTCACTGAGGAAAACAGCTTGTTATTTCGCAATTTTCTTGTTTATTTTCTGTGTCCAGAATAAATATACTGTGCTATCTATCTGTGTCTTGTTTTCCTTAGAAATACACATCTCAGATGCACAAACACTATACGGAACCAATATCTGCACGTCGGATGTTTGTTTGGTAATCGAACGCTGTGGAAGCTGTGGACACTACAGGACAGTGTTAAAATAACACCCATACACACACACCTACCTGCTCTTATATATACAAATTTATTTATTTAGTACACTATGGAGAACTTACAGCTAAACAAAAACTAAACAAAAGAAGGAAGTCATAGTCGACAGAGAGCCAATTAGAAGTCCTCGCTTATAATCAAATGTGTATGTAGACATACTAACTCAAAAATCTTGTAGCTACAGCTTAAACGTGTCCCAGGTGTGCAAAGGACTACCCACGCGCTTTGAGGACTTGCAATTCTCTGCCTTGGTTGGTGAGTGTGTGTGGGATATTTCTTAGCTTTGGAGATATTGCAGCCCGTCTCCGAGCATATCCCACTACTATCTGATGGTAATATTGCCACCAGTCTGTCGCTAGAGCTTCATTTGTTTTTCAGCAGGATGAAACTTTTCAAATAATGTCAAAGCGTCGGGAAAGATATTCATCCTACTTTTTTAAGCAGAAGGCAATTTTCTGTGCTTGGGAGAATTTTACCTCTTCCATGTAGAAATCAATAGACCTCCTGAATAAAATAATGCTTTAGAGTCCGATTACGTTTAAATCGGTTTAGAATGCAAATGTTACAAGCAAACTCACGTTTACATTCATACACAATAGGATAAAGGAATCGTAAAGCATTAAACTCCTTTATACATAGAAAAAGAGAATATATTCTGATCTTCTTTGAAAAGAATATAGTAAGTACATACATAGACTTTTATATTTATGTACTTTTGGTTGACAAATCCTTTTGTAGTTTATTAGTACATTCACAGTATAAGATAGAGTGGCCTTTTGAAAGCCAAAGTATTTTGTGGTTTATTGAAAGCTATAAATAATATGTCTTTTTTATCCTACTTATGAATTATGGCCTTCTTTTATGTTGGATGTTTTTTTCATTCTCACATCTCTGTCTCTTTGTATTCACTTGTATTTTTTTCACGAGGTCATTGTCCTCAAGTATCGTGTATGGCCCGCTGTACTTACCCGTACCTACATATATCCTAATAAGGAACTAAATCCCTAGACCTTTACCCGAAACTGCAAAACAATCCACCTTTGGATGATGGAGACACATACCTTGAGTTACGCTAGACCTAAAGAAAATATATTTATTTAAATAAGAGAAAGAAAAAAATACGCAAACCAAAACAAAGTAAATTGAATCAAGTCTGTTAGTTATTAAGCCCACAAAAAATTGTAGCCCGCCGTCTTCAAAATAGGCTATTTTTGTGAGTAATTGAGTCTACTTTTGAGCTAAAATTCGCGCTTGTCTGTACCTAATGTCTCTAAAGGTCGTGGCATACATGTCAACTTGGAAAGGGATCACCACTAAATTCATTTGAGGCAGTCAGAAGCATTTGCATGAAACTCCCTACAGCAATATACGCATATTATTTGGTAGCATAAAGGCGAGATTACACCAGTGTATGGCATGTGACCCACATAAATTTTTTTCATCTGGTCCACTCGCTAAAGCACCTAACAAAATGCGAGCGAACACTATGCAACAGTTTTGGTAGAATCTCGAAACAACTTAATCACCTCGCCTCGGGGCAATAGGTACCTACACAGTAGCGATCAGTTTCGTAGTAGATATGTGTGCTACGACTACTTTAGACTTAAGAAAGCTTACGACACCTTTGTAAAAAAGATACTTTAAATGTTTTGTTGGCTTTTATTTGCGTTTGTTTTTATAACTGTAGAAAAAAGTAATGTTTTATATTTTATTTTTTGGTAGTGTCTGCAAAAAGTAAACATGGATTTAACTGAATGAATTCTTGCCATATTATAATACTTACATTAAAATATACATTTATAGCAATATAATATTCTAGTACAAGTTATGTTAATTAATTTTCAGTAATGATTAATTCGATTTATTCATTACATTACAAATTCAACAAAAAATGCCTATCAAACTATTTGTTTTCCACAAAATCGTTAAATGCCATTAAACGATTTTATCTTCATAATAAATTATCGTGGTACGCTAGAAAACACATTACTTGATTAATACATTTATAATTAATGGCTACAAATGAAATCGAGATTAATATCTGATAGATTACAATTTTAGTAAAATTGTTCTCGATATAAAATCGAATGAGAGCGAGAATCGATATTGTTATTCGATGCGACATTTAAAAATAAAGATAGATTCAATCCGATTCGTGGATATAAAAAGATTTTTGCGGCTTCGTTTGGTAGCGGGCGGGAATTTACAGATTTCCATACATTCGTGTCAAACTACGTATCTTTGTGTAGGATAAACTATAAAACACCAGTTTTATTCATGTTATTTCTACGGATACATGGAAGAATAACACGCGATATACGTCGTATAACGTAAAGACGTACTTAAATTGTTACCTACTATTTATATACTTATTCATTTCTTTATATATAGCGAATTATGTATTCCATCGATTGACAACGTCATAATCTTATGTCAGACTAAACAGAGCTGCTGCGGGTTGTTCGAAAGAGATACCGCGGCCCTGGTACATAAAAGGCCTATGACGGAACACGACGGTTTTTAGTCAGTAAGAGTCTGACACTCCCTCACCGCTGCTAACCCACAGCGGGAGGGGTCATTTGATGATTTTTGACGTCGAAAAAAAAAAAGACTAAACAGAGCTATGCTTTGGACCACCTTATAAATATCCATATTTTTTTGTTATTATAGATAAAAATGTTTCACTTAATTTGGGTATTCATCCCCTGACTCCTTCATAACAGGCAGATGTATATATCTGCCTAGTGTTAGTATTAACACTACGCCATTTGGTAAACATATAGCATCGATAAATCTATTTGCAAGGAAAACAAGAAAATCCCAAGGCGCGTGAATCAGTCTGGCAAGGTAAACCTCTTGAACCCTTTGGCAAGGGTTTACATATGAACGTATATATTACTAAAGCAGCTTACAGATAGTTGCTACTGAAGACTGAAATATTTGAGCCTCAGAAATCTGTGGGACTTATTTTTATTACATTCTGAAAAAGTGTTTATTTTTGTTTTTAAAAGAAGTATTGAAGTTTTTAGATTGCTATTATTCCTCATACTGCTGGTTTCTGTAACTTATCTATAGAGGTAGGTAAATACTTTTTCGATTAGAGATTGAGACATAACTTATATAGAGCTAAGGTCAAAACTCAATCGAAAATCATTTGAAGGATGTAAAAATCGATACGTTATACCTATCATAGAGCTGAGCTGAGCTTACAAAGAGTTTGTTTGTTTGAACGCGATAATATCAGGAATCACTGATCCGATGTGTTAATCGCAGTACAAAAAAATAAAAGTTACAAAACAAATATTTGGAAATATGTAGCGTACATTCTATTTGTTAGTTATTAAAATCTGGCACGTCACGCACGCATTTTCGGGATAAAATAATATATTTTTCCTTTATAAAAATTGTTGAAACGTGATTAGTTATCGTCACAATATAAATCGGTTTTCGAATTTAAAATACTTTTCATACTGTCTTAATCTCTCTTGTTAAAGGTTATATTTTTCGTAACCATTTGAGTAGTCGCTTAGTTAAAGTATACAATTTTGGTAGGACTTTTCACACAATACACTTAAGCAAATAAACTATTACTTAAAATAATTATTCAGCATGAATTTCATTCTAGACGAAAGACGAAAGACAAACGCCTCCCCTGATGTTCGCCACTTTGTTGATCTTCAGTAACCCGCAACCACGGTTTCCAAGCGAGTAGTTTCCTCGGAAGGTATCAAATAGCAGAATAGTGATAGCACTTAGTAAATAAATACAGCGGTTCTTGCATAGATTTCTCAATATACAAGTGCACAACATAAAAAAAATGAAAGTCAATATCAAGAAGCCTTTAGATAGAGATATTTAGCTAGCGACCTCAAAAGGGGTTGTGAAAACTAAAAAGTTAGCTTTATGCAATCTGATTTCTACTGGTATAAGAGTGCTTTCACACCGGACCATTTAGTCGCGCGTATCAGAAACGCTTTTCGAGTAGAACATTCCGAATAGAAAAAAAAAAACTGTCGCGTGGTTCAGTGTAATCCTTTGAAAAAGTATCTAGCTGTCAATTACTTTTACGAACGTATAACGGTGACTCTGGGCTGTGTATCAAATAAAAATACTTTTAACGTTCATTACTTTATGATATTAACTATATAGTATAACATTGTATGTACTTCAAACCTAACAGAGAGGCGTGTTAATACAGTGTGTTGTGTTACGAACTTTGTACCAACAAAAACATACGCGGTGAAAATCAGGCGTTTTGAGAACTCTCAAATGTTTTTTTTTCAAGATGGAATAATAGGTTTAGTTAAACGGCATCTAAATATTCTGTCATTCAGACAAGTTTTAATAATTTTGATTTTTAAAATGACTTAAAAGTCGTGGTGGCCTAGTGGGTAAAGGACCAACCTCTCAAGTATGAGGGCGCGGGTTCGATCCCAGGTCAGGCAAGTACCAATGCAACTTTTCTTGTATTAGAAAGTATTACAAAGTTTGTATGTACTTTCTAAGTATATCTTAGACACCATTGGCTGTGTTTCGGATGGCACGTTAAACTGTAGGTCCCGGTTGTCATTGAACATCCTTGGCAGTCGTTACGGGTAGTCAGAAGCCAGTAAGTCTGACACCAGTCTAACCAAGGGGTATCGGGTTGCCTGGGTAACTGGGTTGAGGAGGTCAGATAGGCAGTCGCTTCTTGTAAAGCACTGGTACTCAGCTGAATCCGGTTAGACTGGAAGCCGACCCCAACATGATTGGGAAAAAGGCTCGGAGGATGATTTTTAAAATGACTTTTTTGAATATGAATATTTTCAAAAATAATTGGCATTTTTGTGGTAACAGAGTAACAGAAAAATATTTGATGCACATCAAAAACTAAACAACAACAACGAATGTCATATATTTAACGTTCAGAATTTAATTTAAAACTGGTTTTGTTAACGAGTTTCAGGTTAAAAACTCTTTGGTTCGTTTTCAACTTTGTTGTGGTGTTGTCGAGTTAGAGTTTTATTTATTGACATGCGGTTTTTAACTGCTTCAAACGGAACTTTGTGTCGGTATGTTTAAGTATTGTTGACAAACCACCCTTTTGACCCATATCCTGATTGAATGTTGTCAGTCGTCAGTCGGAAAGTACTGCGAATAGTCTGATCAAGGTGATCGTTTAGCGAAGTGCCTGGGTCGAAAAGTTCAGATAGCTGTCGCTCCATGTCAAACATAAGATTCATCCTTTGCTATATCTAGTAAGACTGGAAACCAATCCCAATATAGTTGAAAATGCCTAGGCTATGATGATCCTGCTTAAAATCAGTACTTCCACCCAAATTCATACGAAGGTTTTAATCGATCACACATTAAAAAAAAATTATCCCTAATATTCATGAGAACGCACCAAACAGATAAACTTTCGCATTTATAATTTAAAGCAGGATTATATTAACACTCATCAAGGGTCAGAATTTTTGCCGTAAACGACTATGTTCCAGTAAAATGTTGATCATATACTTCGTTTGCAGCTAAAGCGGCTATAACGGTCTTATATTGGCCATAATATTTACATAAAATAATATTACAGGGCAACCTTCATGATGTTATATTGCGTACTTTCTGAAATCCAGGTTTGCGTTTTATTTTTATGATAGGCTAGCTTACAGCAGTACTTTAAGTATGAACTGACAGGTGGATTATTTGATATTGTGTCGTGCAATGTACAAAACTAGTTATGTATGTTACTATAGTTATCGGCACGAATCTTGAGCTCTGACCTTCACCTGCGCAGAAGTAATTTATTGGGTCCCTTTTGCGGTATGTAGTGAGGCGCGGGGGCGGGCTAAAGCGGTGATTGGCCCGCAGTGCATCGCGTCATAGCCGTTACTCGGGATTGGTTCTTTGCTAATAAATCACTTCTGCGCAGATGAAGATCAGAGCTCAAGATTCGTGCCGATAACTATACATGTAGTAGGTAGGTATATTAGGTTCTATAATATGGCCCCTTTTGTAACGACTATAAAATTACACTAGATACGTTGCGAGGCCTTGGGCTGCATCAAATGTGAGATCGGGGGATTCGCTCTTGTCATAATTCGCTATGCCTCGAATGAAGATAGTATATTTTGTGGAGATTGTGTGTGATGTAAATTCCAATGCAAATATAGCTTATAATTTCAGACATAAGCTATATTTATCGGGCAAATATTAATGTTGAAAATTTTGTGGGTTAAATTCCTGGGTATACAATATAGTTTCTGGGAAAAAGTTCAGTGATAACCAGATTTTGGAATTTAATTACGTAACGCAATAAATTAAACATAACTTATTTTATGAATGTCAACCACAATTGAATAATATGCTTCATAAAATCTCCCACGCTATTTACGTCAATCCGATATGAATCAATTTTGAACTACCAAGATCCAACTTACAATTTTCGCTCGTAATTTTCAATATTCCAGCGTTTCGCATAGTGACACGTTGACAGTGTTTTATTGCGTAGGGTATCAAAAGTGCCATGTCATGTAGTATTCATAGTATGCCTCACAGTAGGATTCATTTCTACGAACTGGATATTTTGATTTTTACTACAATTGATCAACTAGTAACTGGCTATGTGAATAGAAGTTGGGTTTGATTGAAGTGTTAAAACTAGTGACATGTGGATATTTAGAAATTCTAAAAAGACCTATTCATAGACTGGTGATTCTAACTGGACCTTTAATTTAGTTAGGCGGGCCCTAGATCTGCAATAATACAGTGCAATAGGTACATATAACAATAAAAATTAGGTGCTTTAAAAAAAATGGCCGCAAAAAATATTGCGCAATCTTTCCTACAAACACAATAATTCGTAATGTTGCGCAATTTAATTGATCATCTAAGGAACACGTTACAAGTAAAAAAATTACCATCAAACACAACTACTTTCAACTAAATTCTAAAAGCTTGTTATTTGAGCGTCACACTTATAGAAAGTTCTAGGTTTTTGAAGATTGCAATCGTGCAGGCGACGACACTTAACCAAGTGACGGTCATTGTGAATGCTTGGCAGTCCGCCCGGTCGACGAGCGCCGCCATTTTGTACCAACACTTTTTTTTTAACGTGTCACTATGAAGTTCGGTAAAGTGCTTGTTATACAGCCAGTACTTTTGAAAGGTGAATTCATTTAATTTTCGAATTAATTTAGATGAATAAGAATTGATTTTGTTTGTGGTTTGGTTGATAAATTGGCTAATTTGCTTTGCTTTAGTTTGATTGTTCGCGTTTTGTCGTAAATAACTGAACCAATTTTCCACCGGAAATATAGTAGTTATGGAAAACTTTTAATAAAACTGTATTATATCCTTTAGGCATAACTTCTGAAGGTTCCATAACTTTAATAACGCCTAAAGTTAGTTGTAAAACTCTAATAACACCACAAACGGCAATTTCCCTTCGGATTTTGTTAATTGAGGACAAAAGTAACGGCTTACCAATAATGTACAGTCAATATTGCCTCCCAGCTATTTCACGGGAACCTTTAATGTGACATTATTGAGAAAATTTTGTCTGATCAATCATATTTCGCTAGTAGCTTTGATTGTCCCGAACAGGCAAAAATTAGATCATACCTACTTTATACCTAGCCATGCTGGATGGTTTCTTTAATTGGAACTATAGCATAATATCTGTCATCATATAAAAATAGTCGGCCACAGGACACAGGGTCCAAGCTACCAGTATTTAGGGCTCCAGAGACATAAAACTCTCCACAATACTCTCCATTTATGACTCTTTCCAAATCTCTATTATAATTTTGTTTTTCCGCAACAGAAGAACTACAAATGTTCCCATTTTTACTATTGTGTAGGTATTTCCTTGAAAATGTTATTGTCAAAGAAAGGTCACGTGTTTGACATATGAATGTATGTTTGTTCCATTCTCAAGCCTACGCGATAAAATATTTATATATTTTTTGCAAATAAGAAAATATTGCGCCTCCTTAGGCTATATTATAGTGTAGGTACTCATTATTGTTTTGATCTTACACATAAAAACAGTTCCTGAAATTACCACTTTTCAGCAAACAAACGAGCAAACTCTGAAACTTTATATTAGTTTAACTTAGGTATAAATTTACCACAATATTCAAGGTAACTTAGCCAACTCCGATCTGTATTTAATAATTAAAACATCGTTTACAAGAAACAGATTTAAAATAGCTGCTAACCAGAATACCCGTTTAAACTTCTAAGGCACTATTTTGAGCATTAATTAAAACCTCCTTAGCTGTTTCTGTGAATAATTCGGTACTGTTTTTAGCAATCTCGTTAACAAAACGCTCTGCAGTTAACAAGTTAAAAAACTTAAGATTTAAAACGATTAAATGGCGGGACATTCAGGTCAAGAGCTGTTTTAGCATAATAAATAGAACTACGTTTAAAACACTACTTACTTTTGTTTGGTAGTTAAGTAAGCTGTTTTATAAAAACCTGGCTAAGATTTGCTGAGAGGTAAGAGGTAAAATATAATAGTTATGCTCATTATTTTGCATAGACGGTCTTGTTACGTCCAGAGCATAATAATAAAAGAAAATACTTTTTGCTTATTATAGGACAGAATATTACAAGATTGTTTTCCAAGTTATATCAAAATATGATCAAGCTTCCGCCAACAACGGTTTAAAAACCTTCCTCGATAAGTGGGTTTCTATAACATAATTCATATAGGTTTAGTAGTTACAGAGATTATCGCATGAAACAAACTCTTCAGTTTCATAATACGTATTAGTATAGATTGATGAAAACGGTAAAGATAAATTGATGAAGTAAGCTATTACACAAGCCATTCAAGCAGAGAAAATCAAGGGCAGAAGTTAGTTTATTATTAAAATTGTTTATATTTAGTCAACATACTTCATGATCCACAAAATTGTTTTCATTGCGTATAATATTGTTCACTGTATTTACTCTTGACAATATTGCTGTTTTACCAGAAATAGTCTAAGCGAAAAGTTGAGTACAATCAATATAGATAAGGTTCTGTAATAATAATAACAAACACATGTAGGGTTGGAGCAGCAAAGAAAATGCAGTCGTAAATCAATATCCTTTTTCTTAAATTTAAAAAAAGCCCAGAGCCCACCATCAATTCAACAGTTACGCCATCTTGCCTATTTTCAAAATCTTCTCTCCCTTTCACACACATGTCCTCTCTTTTTCTCACGTTCACTCATGCAATAAGGTTCTATGCCTACGTACACTTCTTAAAGTAGTTACTAAAATTACTCAAAAACAGAGAAGGGCTAGCAAAGCCCTGGTCTACCTATACTATGGAATCGAACTCTCAATAAAAATGAAAACCAATACGCTGTATTTTTTTTGCCTTTTATAAACCATGGAAAGTTCTGGAACATTTTTACTAACTGCAATAAACTACGTACGACTGACTGAACGCTAGGCCGCTAGATTCAGTTGTCATGTCCCCTTTCGTAGTTCAATGAATATAACGTGGATACACATGAAATACATTTCTTTTTTTTTTCAAAAAAAAATATAACAATGGATTTCGGACGGTTATTTATTTTTAATTATTTAGGGAGGTGATTAAAAATGTTATGCCAATTTAAACAGTGGTGACTATACGCCATCTTGGGGATGCCGCCATATTGGATTTGTAATGACGTTTCTTAGCTAGTCATGTATTGTCATCAGAACTCAGAGACTGTGCAAACAAGTTAATCAGATGTTTAGAAACCGGTGAAAACCGTGCTCAAAAATCCCGTTGCATAGTTACATACATACATTCATAAAGCCCAAGCTTATAAAAGCTTGTTCAAAATACACCTAATGGTCTCGACTCACTTCAGTTGAAAATAAAATTATAAAAGCCGATACCAACATTTAATTAATTGGGAAAACAATATGGATATTACAGGTTACCGGAACAAATTAAACGTAAACCATTAGTAAAATACAATAAATTGATTCTCAGAACTTTTATAAAAATCATTTATTTTGCGGTAGACGGTGAACTCGAACTTTCGTGCACGCGGATAAAAGTGGGCTGTGGCCTTCCTCTATAAATGAGCTATCTGGCACTGAAAAAATGTATTCAATACAGATCACTAGTTCCTGATATTAGCGTGATTAAGTTAACAAACAAGCTCTTCAGCCTTTATAATATAAGTATAGATGTTATCGCCTTAATCTCGATTCAAAATTGAGTTCTATTTCGGTAGTTCTAAACTTTACACCACTGACAACTTATATCATTTTCTCTATGAATCAACTCCGTCTTACAAATCTACTGATAATTCAAAGCGATTCAAGCAGCTGTATTTCGGCATATGTTAACCAAAATTAATATTTTAATACATAAAGTTATATCCTCCCATGGCATACTGAAATTATACACGCACGTTTTCAAAGGTTGATTT
The DNA here is from genome assembly GCF_022581195.2 of Helicoverpa zea. Lineage (NCBI taxonomy): Eukaryota > Metazoa > Arthropoda > Insecta > Lepidoptera > Noctuidae > Helicoverpa > Helicoverpa zea. The sequence continues at coordinate 9,796,528 of NC_061469.1, read as the reverse complement.
CTTGGATCATTTAACTAATTGGACACGCAGTTGCCGTGCCATATTCGCTGAAATCCGGGGTGGTCCGGGGTATGTCAAGTTTATGCTTGTGTTTGTAAGTTTTGTGCACTGGTGTCACTGGTGGACGAAGGTCTCCCCCCAGTCTGGGGTTATTTGCCCATACTCACTACGCTGGGCATACGTGTTAGTGAATGAATATTGAAAATGTATGAGTAAGCTATAATAATTTGCGTAGCCGCGCGTGAAAGAACAGACATTTAAGCAATAAGATTTCTGCTCACGGCGCCTCCGGTTAGTTAAGTGATCTAAGACTGATTTACTGAACCACTTTTTCATTAAAACTTTCTCTACATTCATAATAATGATTAGAATGAGAAACATGCTCGTGTTATGCGAACAACTATTTTAATTAAAGGACTATGTACTATTATTCCTGGAAGAGCTTCAAGCTTCTCCGTTCATAATGGTCGTTTAAAGACAATTTACCTTTAAATACAATACAACTATGGTTCTATTAGCCTTATTAAAGTGAAACTCAATGAAAAGCTATACTTCAAGGGAAATGTGATTTCATGATCTCCGTTTTTGCATTAACTGTGAAAATAATATTTTTTGGGTGCGGGGATTTCTAAGGTTATATTGTGGAACAGATAAATAACATAATCAAAAAAGAAATTCTACATAATATTTATGTTCAAGTATGTTTATTTTCTCTCGCAAATAACATTATAGATCCTGCAAAAGACACCTGCAGGCATCAGTCATCGACACATTTTTACAAAGTTATATCGCAAACTCGATAACACGGGCTAGCGCGAAAATTACGCCTCACGCGTACTTAAATACAGCTCGCAAATTATATTCCATGGTTAACGAACTTGGACGTATTACCACGAAATTGCATCCTGTAATTTAGGCGTGAAATATGGCGTGCATGCGTGCCGTCCAATGAGGCGTAATAGTAATGTGGGCCTATGCTTTGATCATTTTTAGTTGTAAATTATGTGTGGTGAACTTGTGTCTAAAAATGATAACAAATGATACTTATATTTTTTTTGCCAATTTATATCTCCTATTAACGCTATAAGTATCACGTGCATTGCCAATAGCCACTATAAGCTAACGCAATACACTACTCAAAGAATACCAATACCTGATGTTTGTTTTGTATCAAGTACTCATCATCATTGAACATAAAGGTTTACAATTTGAACCAAGCTTTACGGGGATTCCACTCCACAAAGACCGACTTACGTTCATTCAACTCACTCGCTTGCATATAGACCGAATGGGAAATCGGCTTCACCATCCGTCTATTTGGATGTACGGTGCAAAGCTGGTTAGTTTTGGTTGTTTAAAAAACATATTACCTGACGTGAATAGATTTTTGTTTTTTAGTTTGTGGGTGATAAATATGGTAAGCTTTACTTGAATAACTTTGTTACATTTGTAGACAAAAACTTAACCTTATGCTGCAGCCAGTAGTGTCTTCTTAGGAACTCCTGGACGTTTAGGAGCATAGATACATAGGAACTTAAGATAGGAACTTTCCTTAGTTATCAAATTCTGGTAGAAATATACAATAGGAAAAGAATTTATAGCCTTAAAGGTCGATCGATTATAAGGTTACACAACGATTGGCTCGGTAAGTTTGTGGATGAACCATCATTATCATTATAATGTTCCTCCGTGTTTTGGAAGACAAGTTAAATAGGGTGGGTCTCAGATGTTACATCGTTGCGGGAAGTCAGATGCAGAAATGCCAGTCTTACTATAGACATAGCATGCTTCATTGATATTATTATATTTTTGCTTATTTACACAATGCTTTATATAGATACGTATTATATACTTGGTAAATAAAAATGGTCCTTTCAAAATAATGAATCCTTTTTCTGCGCACGTTTCTAAATGTATCTAATGTTCAGCCATCAATCAAGGTCCATTGGAGCGTATGTCAGTCACTATTGAACCCTTTGATTTATGAAAGAGTTACATTCTTATATTACCTATTATTGTCGTCAGCCTTTTGTAATACTAATCCATTTTGCAACTTACTTTTTAAATTGAAAAATAATTTATTGGCTATTGAACCATCGTTTTTTGGGTACTATATTAATATTGTGAAGCTGAAGAATTTGTTTGTTAGAACTCGTTTATTTCAGAAACTCCGAAACCGAAGAACTCTTTCAATATTAGATAGATGTACGCTACTTTTATCCGAGTCCGCGAAGTAGTTCCCACGAGATGGTTCCTAAAGAATGAAATATAGTAAAAAAATAAATATATTTTTTGAGTTATTTGGCTTTACATTATTTTCTTTTAATATTTATACACATCATAACCTTTTTCAACCTTTAATCAAGGGCATTGGCACATTGCCTTCTTAGGTTTTTTAAAGCATCTATTAATACAAAAGAAGATCTATTTCAACTAAATTTTCAGAAATAGTCTCGTTATAGAACACAAGGTTCCAATTACCTCAAAGAAAAAATCTCTTTGCTTCGAGATTTCTATGGAATGCGACGCGGTTTCGTGTTTGAATTTGCACCTTAATGGGATTTCTACCCGCATTTATGTCATTCCTACGTTCTCAACTCAGACGCGTTAATTGGGATGTTTTCACAGATTTTGAGGTTTGGAACCTTTAGAAGCTTTTATATGGTTGTAGTGCAAAACTGAAAGTTTTCTTTTAATGAGTGTGAGACGAGATAGTTTGATAGCCCTTCGTATATATAAGTAATTATATAAGTAGTTTTAGTTACCTACTGTATTGTGATGAAAACAAAACTTATAAAAGTGTATTTTTCATCATCATCATCATCATCATCATCTCAGCCATAGGACGTCCACTGCTGAACATAGGCATCCCCCTTAGATCTCCACAGATACCTGTATTTTTTACTACTTAATAGAAAATATAATTTTGAGATAGGTACTTCATTACTTATTTAATAAAGGTGAATTTGAATGAGTTGGCAAAAGCTTATTATTTCGGACTACGTATGCGAGTTTGAAGTGATTATGTTAAATTTTATTGCAAAGGACACATTAAACTATGAACATATAAAACTAATAGTAGTTGTTTGCTTTCAAACATCCTTTAGCACTTAAAGTTTATTTTAGTTTAACCATTTCCTAGTTATAATAACTTTTTCTGCTTTATTATGACTTCAGTAAATCATAGTCAAAAGTATTAGGATAGCCATTAATTTAAAATAAATATTGTAACGTTGTTTGATGAATTTCGGGTCTTAAAGTCAAACTATCATGTTTTAGCAGTCTGTTCTTCAAACACTAAGTCACTAGAACCAAAATGTTTACTATAAGTTAATAGACCTCTTCACAAGCCAGAGAATATGCGTCAGAAACTTCATAAGATAGTTTATCTTGGCTCTAAGAGAACATCTCGAGGAAACCTGAACTTGTTAGGGGAAACAAAGACATGCTAGGAATTTTGCAATGAGAGTGCATTTATTATTAAACGAGCCAGTGCGCTTTCTATACTTAGTCTAGTAAATTACGATGTTATCAGATGTAACTTATCATCAACTCACTTTATGCTGTTGAAACAGATTGAAACAATTAGCGCACGTAACGCTAGAAACTGCGCAAAGTGAGCCCAAACCAGCAAACTGTGGACACTCCATTTCATATATATGAAAGGCGTACTAAACCAATACGCCGCAAACTCATTAGGCTGCTAATAGTTTGCCTACTGTGAACACAGACTTACTGTTCTACTGAACGAAAAACGTATAAAAAAATCCAAAGTTAATGAAAATCAAAATATATCTTGTAAAATACTAGGTACGGAAATCGACAAAGATTAATTTTATTTAGGTAGAAAATTCCCCTAATTTATCAAATTGAAATATTAAAAACCGGCCAAGTGCGAGTCGGACTCGTGCACGAAGGGTTCCGTAAATTACAGTTAAATCAACCTATCTCAAAAACTATAAGAGATACTTTGATCAAACCAAAAATCGTTGAAAGAGTTAATTAGCATGCATCACCTCTATTTTTTTTAGAATTTTATACCCCGTAGTTATAAAAATAGAGGGGGGGGGGACATACTTTTTACGACTTTGAGAGCTGATATCTCAAAAACCGTTCACTTTAAGAAAAATGTTTTTTAGAAAACTTTATATCATTTTAAAAGACCTTTCCATTGATACCCCACACGGGTATGTACATCGAAAAAAAAAAATTTCATCCCTCAGTTACATGTATGGGGGGCCCCACCCCCAATTCTTTTTTTTACTATTTAGTGTCATATTTTTGTAGCGGTTCATACAACACATATTCCCATCAAATTTCATCACTGTAGTACTTATAGTTTCCGAGTAAATCGGCTGTGACAGACGGACAGACGGACAGACGGACAGACGGACATGACGAAACTATAAGGGTTCCGTTTTTGCCATTTTGGCTACGGAACCCTAAAAACGGAGCGCAATTCTGAAGGTTTATAAGATTAAGTAAAATTGGATCTAATGATATAAAAATTCAATCTTTGAAACGGTAAAATTGAGGCAAGGGATTAAATGAGAGCAATATAAAAGTTTAGATTTTTAATAGTAATCGTTAATCACTTCTAATTAAGTACTAGGTACAGTACTAATGAACATTATTTCAAAACCAAAGTAAATGTATCATCATCATCAGCCTATCGCAGTCCACTGCTGGACATAAGCCTCTCCAAGTGCACGGCACTGAGATCGATTTTCGGCTTCTCGCATCCAGCTCCTGCCAGCCGAAAAGTATAAAAGTAAAGTAAATGTATTGTAAATCGTAAAATATAAAACAAAATTAAGTCGTTATATCCATTTAAATAAAAACAAAATATAAAATCTGATTTTCGCATACAATCTTATGTATCAAAGTCACTCAGGTTTCAAAAAGTTTAATTATCGCGAAAAATAAATAAATATCAAATGTCACTTTGACAGTTCAATTTAACGTTGAGTTCAACAGCTTACACGCAATTTAGATTAAAATAAATAAATGTTAACAAATATATATTGTAATTCTAATATTTGTTAGAGATAGAAAAGTCCTAGGGAATATTTTTTATCTGATTATCCTTAAGGGTCTGCGACACATGTGTACCTAAGTAAGTCAATACTGTTACATAATTCAATGAAATTAAATTACAATAGACTAAGTAAAATGGATGTTCAAAGCATTTTTATTAATTTCGTGTTCTGTGTGTGTTTCGTTTTCTATGTTCAACAATGTAATTATAATTAAAAAAATCAACGATTTTTCTTGCATTTGTGATAATTTAAAATGCCGCTCTTGAGAGGTTAGACTGTTAACTGGTTCCCAAAGAGCTAATTATAAAATAAGTGGTTTTCGTTGATCATAAAGTAAATAGGTAGAATCATAATTTTCTCAACTTGTTTGTGTAGCTATAACGAAATTCAAGACCCATTTTCGATAATCCTTAATTAAGAAATTCAATATTTTTCTACGTTAAAGAATATTTACACTTTTCTTGTGAAAGAATTTATTTTATCGTAATTTTCTAGTTATACAAATTGCTGGCGAGCATAAAATTATTTTCTACATCGTTCGGGTCCAAGTTTATCGTTTGGGGAATTTTCTCATTTATCGACGAGCTTAAAAATGTCCCCTCTCACACTTTTCTTAATAACCCCTCATGAATTGAAAAACATGGAACATTTTTCAATTAAAAATTGTTCTATTAAACGAACTGACATACCTATCATCATCCTCCGAGCCTTTTCCCAACTATGTTGGGGTCGGCTTCCAGTCTAACCGGATTCAGCTGAGTGCCAGTGCTTTACAAGAAGCAACTGCTTATCTAACTAACATACCTATGGTTATTATTATATCAGCCAGCGTGTGTTCACTAGACTGCCTTGTAGCATCATACTGAAATGAAAAAGTATTCTACCTTATCTTCGGCTAATAAACAGAACATTATACATATATATCTGTCCACTCCAGTGGCCATAGACCTAATACTTGTGTCCAGTATCATAGACACAAAGTAACCTCTCAAGTTACCGCGGTCGATCGCCAAGGGACGACACTTATTACCAGAACGACTTTGACCGATCGGTTCAACCGATAGTTTGTCTAATTATCCAAGTGTTTTCTTTGGCTCAAGTTTCGTTAGTATGTGGGGAATTTTCGGATGGAATTCTTGTGATAGGATTTTGGTTAGAAATAAATTAAAACATAGATGGTGCAACTCTTCAATAAATCTATATGTATAAAAATGAAACCCGATTTCCGTTGTCACGACATAACACGAAAACGGCTTGACCGATTTGGCTGAAAATTTGAGGGGAGGTAACTTAGACCCGGGAGAAGGTTTTGTCAACATCGGGCTACGGGACGCGGGTGAAAGCGCGGGTGAAAGCTAGTAGCTCATAAATATGTATGTTTTGATCCGAATGCCAAGATGAAATTACTGGTATCTTTTCAACTTTTATTATCAGAATCGAAACCAGATATCATCAATCTTTCAATTGAACTTTGAACCATGTCTTTCTGCGGTTTCATTCCTTTTCTAGAAATAACTTTACGAACCTTTTAAAATGTAGCCTATAATTAAAAATCTTTTTTCTACTACTAATTACTAATTATTCTAATTATTCTACTACTTCTAGGAAACACATGGAAAGAAGCCAACAAAGTTTCGGAACATCTGACCTAAAGGCACGTGTCGACTGGCTTGCAACACACTCACGTACTCCAATGGACCTTGACAGTACTTATCTATCGTTTTTTATGCGTCCCAGGAATCTGTTATGTGGGGTGCGTGCGTCGTTGATACGTGCTAGTGGACGCCTTTCTTAATTCGCTCATAAATCCCAACTATGGGATAGTAAATGGGATGTGAGTAACATAGTTCCGTTTTCAAAGTAAAACAACTGAACTTTGATGCATCTTTCTTCATTTGTTTGTAGTAGTTTTGACGTTTTCTGAGGTCTTGGAGGAAGTATTTTATGCATCTGAATAAAAAGTTACCTATGTTTTTTCTCTGGCTCTGGACTATCTGAGTGTCAACTTTTAAGTCTTTTAAATGTGAAGGGGTGACGCACAGACAGATACACATATTTAGTTACTTTCGCAGCATGTACCACGTACGTATTATTAGAAAAAATATTTCGCTGTATCAGACCAAATAAAACAGTGTTATTAAAAGGCCCGTCAGAAAATAAGCTTATAATCTTTAGATTATACCTAGACTCATTTCCTCTTATTAATAAACTCGGATCAAAGTAGGACCAAGGAATAAGAATGGAACAATCATACCTACATTTTCATGGGTTAAAACTTGGATTATATTTACTCCATGTTTTTTAATAAGAGGGTTACCGTGTTATGAGAAAATAGTTGAATAGACATGTCACAGGTTTTAAAAAATTATGTACAGTTCTAAACACTCGTGGCAAACGTCTGTTTAACTTTTATGTAATATCGGCATTACTTTTGTTGTATTAAGTTAGGTAAATAATACTTACTTAATATTTTATTGCTTTAATTCCCAGATTAAGTTTAAGATACTTTACTTAAGCGTTTTCTTATCAATAAACTAATTTAATTAAATAAAAGAGACTCAAGTTTCAGTGAGTTAAAGCTATCTTACATCTTTCTTAATCCTTTCTCAGTTGGTTGAAGAGAAATGGCCAATTTTAAGAAAATGTAGATTAAATGTGCTGAAAGACTGACTTCCGACTATTTTATAATAAAATACTGCCAAGTTCGATAATATGGGAATGCTTCGCCTATAAAAGAAGTGAGATCTGAATAAGTACCAAGTTGTGTATGGACACATACCTCAGTTAAAAATAGTTACTTTTTAATGATGATTACTTGGCAAGTTTTAATAGAAAATTAAATACTTGATTCATTGCGTTTAGTAGGTTTATAACAAGGTGTATGAAAACTTGCCAAGTAACATCATTAAAAAGTAACTATTTTTAACTGAGGTATGTGTATGGAACTTGGTACTTATTCAGATCTCACTTCTTTTATAGGCGAAGCATTCCCATATTATCGAACTTGGCAGTCTTTCACATTTTTGTTTTGGGTGGGTTACATTTAACATAACTAACTAGCTCTAGTTGAGTACAACTCAATATTCGACTTGAATGAAAACTAAATTCGTCGTTTCCAATTTCAGAAACCAGAATTTGGTACCTAAAAATAGACCTACTTTTAATCGAAAACTACAAAATTTCGGATCCAAAGTAAAAGTTCCACACTTCAACAGTTTGAGAGTTTCAAACAAAATTTCCATTTAGAAATAGGATTGTAAAATTTTATAGCGGTCTGAGGTCAACTCTATTACAGTTTCGGATGGAAAAAGATTATTTTTTATATAATAGGCGGTTATTACTGTTGAGTTTGGGTTACCGAATAGTACTTACGTGTTATTTTTATATGAATTCAAAAGCTCATTTCATCTAGTATATTCTTAAAAAGTTAGTATAGGTGTACCTACATTTGTAGTTTGATACCTAGGGTATGCCCGGGTAACTGGATTGAGGAGTACAGACAGGCAGTCGCTCCATGTAAAACACTGGTACTCAGCTGCATGTGGTTATACTGGAAGATGAACACAATATAGTTTTGAAAAGGCTGGGCAGTTGATGTATGTGTGTATGTAGACATACCTATATACATAGGTGTGTAACCTATATAGGGTGGCATATTATTCGAAAAAATAATGTAAAAGAAAATGTTATTTTGTATTTGTTGGTTTTATATAAGGTAGGAAACTTTATAGCAATTAAAACCGATGCCTTATCAATGAAATGGTTATAATCGGCTTTTATTTTTTTTATTTGCATAAAATGTAAAGCGTAAACGCTGTCAAAGAGTGAGATAAAGTTAATATTTAATATCAACTGAATTTTTTGTTAATTTATTGCATGAAATACTACTAGGTGGAATATTTATTTATTCATTCACTCACTCTTTGAGTAACTTTTTATTGAATGTTAATAAACAAAACCAAAGCCCAAAGAACAGAGCTCCATTAATCTACCTTTGTTAATTATTACTATTTGTTATTAAATACATCTTTTCTTAATTATATAGTTTTCAATATATTGATCTGTCATTCCGTGATTTGTATAAAAACCAGTAGGGTCTATTCTCACTATGGTGCTTATAATATATTTAAATGAGAGCATTTTTATACGCCCTTATGGAATGTGTCAGTGAGAAAGTTAATGGACAATAAAAATATATGAAAAATACCAGCACTATCTGGAACTTTTCATTTACGCAAAAAATATCTGTCTCGATATAGGAGTTCTGAGAATATATCCACGTTAATATTAAGCAATATCTTCAATCCAATCGTTATATCTTTTGTTAAGAATAGGATTAATTTGTTATTTTAGTCTCAACAGCCGAATATCTCCTCAGGACAATAAAAACAAAATGGCTGTCGTAACAATAACGCTAATTTCAATCTGGTACCGAACAAACATTTCCGAACAAAATATCTTAGGAAAAGCATGAATGTAAAGCAGTTTCGGATTTTTTGGAAGTCTCGAGTTGGACTTTCATTTTCACATTCTATTAGAAAAATATGTGATGCGGAGGAATGAGAGTCATGTTGTGAGGAAGGTGATGAGTATGAACGTATATAGTGGAAGAGGAAGACCAAAAAACGATGGATGGATTGTGTGAAAGTAGATATGGTAAGAAAGAATGTTACTTGTGAGATGACGGCAGATAGAAGTGTATGGAAGAAGAAAACATGCTGCGCCGACCCCAAATGAAATTGGGATAAGGGCAGGAGGATGATTCTATTAGAAAAATAATTTTAAAGGTTACTTCTTGTTATCAACGGCAAAATTAGCCTAAACTGAAATAGAATTCGATTTTTGAATTAAAGTTTAGATATTACAAAAACTTTATGTCATAAATTCAAAATAAGAACACAAAAATGTAAGTATTGGCACCGCGGACCAAAGAGTTTTCAAACTAACAAGGTATTTGGCCTCCATGCTGCCAATTCAGCCAGCATGACCTGCAGAACCAAAACTTCTTACCACAATATGAAAATGTAAAATATATTGCCACTACAATATGAAATAACTCGTTTCCTAGCAAAATGTCGCATATTTGGCTCCTATCAAAGTTTATTTGATTCACCACTTCAAAGTAAACTATAAAGAGAATTTCGTGAACTGAATTTTGAAGCGCAATTCCGGAGAATTTTGTTCTAAAACAATTTTGTGAAATTTGTCAGAGTCAAATCATAAATTATGTAAAGCCACGTTATTGAGTAGTGTTTACTCTTAATTATGTTCGCGGAAATTGAGCAATTTTGTTAGATTGAAGCAGTAAACTGACTTTTATGAAACACTCGTTACGAAATCATTCTTGGTCCTTTCCCACAAATGTTGCTAAGTCTAGCAACCAATCAGAACGCGTCAACATGACAAGACGACGGAAACTGACCAATCACAGACGTTTCCTTCCTTCGTTTACATCGGTAATGGCTTTTGGATGTAAGAAAGTATTAAATCGATAACCAACTGAAACAGGTTTACCATATAATCTTTACCTCTAGAATAATCTTTTCTTCATTTTAGTTAAGATACATTTCTAGAGACACGTATTTTTAAATCTCACACTAATATTATAAAGACAAATTTATGTGAGTAAGATTGTTACTTCTTCACGCTCAAACAGCTGAACGAATTTTGATGAAACTAGGCAGTCATACAGCTTACTCATCAGAATAAATATAGGCTAAACTGAAATCAAATAATATATAAATCTGTACAATATATTTGACAGATGGGTACTAAAAGAAAATCAACCCTTTGGCGGTCCTATGGCTTAACCCCATTCTTTAATAACATGGCCTCATTGGACACATATAGGCAATACTGCGCCATACATTATGCATTGAGGGACCTAAATTAACACCACAGGCTACCAGTCCCAACCGAAATAACTTCCTTAAGCAATAATGTATACAGGCTGATATGAAGAAAAACAAAGCTGAAAGGGTGTTTATTGATTCCTTATAAAGAGTCCGTTTATGATATACCTACGAACAGATATTTGAAACTAAATCATTTGTTAAATTAATATGCCAAACTTATTTCACTACAGTTAAAGAGGTACACGCATGGGTACTTTATCGCGAGAAATACACAGTCCATAATCCTATTAAGTAATACCTATTATAAACGCGAAAGTTCGTATGCATACAGTTATATGTATGGATGTTTGTTCATTTCGCGCAAATCCTTATCCTTACTAATATTATAAATCGGAAAGTGAGTTTGTTTGTTTGTTTGTTTGTTTGTTCCGCTTTCACGCCGTAACTACTGAACCGATTGCTTTGAAATTTTGCAGACGTAAAGTTAGAAGTCCGGATTAAATAATAGGGTACTTTTTATCCCGAAAAAAATAGATATTCCCGAGGGAAAACAAAAATATTGTTTGCTTGATGGATGGATTGTAGATGGCGCTGTGTGTCGTTTAAAACAAGGTAATATATTGCAAACGAATATAAACATGTAAATTTAGAAGCTAAATGATACGATAATGAATCCCCGAAAATGAGGAATTCCCGAGGGATGATGTACAATTTGTTTAATCGTCTAAACTGTTTTTTTTTTACATCTACTTATATATTGCAAACGAATATGAACATATAAATTTAGAAGCTAAATGATACGATCATGAATCCTCGAAAATGAGGAATTCCCGAGGGATGACGTACGATTTGTTTTATCGTCTTAACTGTTTTTTTTACATCTACTTATCCTGAATTAACTATAATTCAACGAATTACTAATTGGTATAAGTATTAGTTAAGTTATTTCGTTCTTGAGGTATGCGATAGATGGCGCTGGGTGTTTTTAAAACGTGGTAACGATGTGTTTTTAAAATACATAAGAAGTGGAATGATAGCTTTTTAAAACGTGGTGACGTTGTTTTTTTTAAGATACGTAAGAAGTGCAATGATATCTCGCGCTTTAACCTGTAGCTCATTGTTCAATCGCGAGCTTCCCGATAGCTCGATAGATGGCGTTGTGCTTTTCTGTATCGTGGTGTTAAGGTTCGCCGCGAATTAGTCTGTTTTGAAATCAGTGGGGCCCAGTAGCGCCAGGGCCAGCCGCGGCTGCGGGTTGTTCGAAAGAGGTACCGCGGCCCTGGTATATAAAAGGCCTAGGACGGAACACGACGATTTTAGTCAGTAAGAGTCTGACACTCCCTCACCGCTGCTAACCCACAGCGGGAGGGGTGAACCGAATTCCACGCGGGCGAAGCCGCGGGCGGAAAGCTAGTACTATCTAAAGGATTAATGAAACTTCCCATTAATACATTTAGTTCACTTATAACTAGTGGCTTACGCTTTAGAAAAAGCGACTTTGTTTTATACTGTGTAGTGATATATCAGAATAACAAAAAGGTTAATTTTCATGTTAGTACGAGAAGCTAGTAACATATAAACCGATAGCAAATACTTCGATATTTTCACGTATATTTTTGTAACAACTTGTATAACACTGCATAGCGACATTTCAGAAGTAACACTCGAGTTTGGCATTGAATTGGTGCCAACGTGAAAATTTGCATATCTCAGATCGTAAATTGGTTAAGTGAATTGAAAAGGTCGACTTTGTAGATAGTTTATATGTTTCTAGTGTAAATAGTTCTATAACAGTTATGGTTTTTGATTGCACTGTTTTGTTGAGGAAAATATGAACTTGTTTTGCCTCTCATGAAATGTTATTATAGTCTAAATAGGTACTGTGATGATTGAAGGAGTGATAAAAACACCGAAACCCTAGGTATATGTTGCTGATTATTTTTATACATAAAAAAAGGATCCGAAACATCGGAAAAAAATAATATTAATAAAACCGTGATTAAATTCGTAAACGTAGTTTTATATAAATGTCTAATATTCGGATAGGGTCAGAAATCAATATATAAAAAGAAAAAAAAGCTGGTATAAATCGATTATGCTACTATTTTTAGTTTTATTGCTGACCTTCTTTCTTACTTTCTAAGCCTCCGGGGCTAAAATCGGAAGCATCGGTCGCAATTTAATACACTACTTTATGATAATGGAGGGGCCGAGTCTCCTCTGACCTCAAGTCACAATAAACTGTTCTGTAAGGTCCTATAAGAACTTACGTCCCATATTGAAGGCCAGATATGGGACCCGAAAAAACTATTTCCTCTTTAAGAATTGTTTATTTTGTTTGGGATTTTCCTTGAGGAGTATAATGACTTTTGGTCAAAGGTATGAACTCTCAGGGGAGCTTTTTGGTGAGGCAATGTTCCAACTGATGTTTGTTTGTCATCTTTTGATTGTACCAGTTTTATTAAGACAGCGTGGGTGTAGCAAAAATGCCAAGTCATCAGTACATGAAAGGAATGAAAGTTTTGGTACACGACTAGACTGAACTAGGTTTATTTTTAATGCAAGTCACGGTCTAATTACGACATTAATCGTCAGTAACAAGAGTATAGTGCTGCTGTGGTAATATTGTGTGTTACTAATGAATATTAGTCTAGTGTCCTCCACAGCAGAGAAGACACGTAATGATTTTATATAGTGAGTGATGTAACTTTTAGTAAGACGATGGAGGAAACTTTTGAGGATGCTGTCATGATCTGCGAAGTTCGAAGATCTATTGCAAATGTGGATGTGGAAGATCTATTCTGGAAAATCATTTCTCTTTGGTAAATATTCTATTGGAGTCCCAATGTCAGTCGTATATAAATAGACATTTATGTAATAACAATGTTCAGAAGACTTCCAACAAAAAAGGGTTATGCAAATCGGTTTTTGAATGACAGACAGGCGCGGACAAACATTTAAAAAAAAAATCAAATAGGTTATTACACGACGAACATGAAAAATCTTCTTTTTGGGAAGCAGGCTAAAAATAGTCCCTCCAAATACATACACATTTATATAGAAGAGATTTGTCATTGTTGGTACCACCTATCCTGTGTTCGCTTCCAAATTGTCAAATGTAATTTCCATACGAAAAGCGGCCATATTTAATTTAGGATAAGCTGATCCTTTGAACAATAGCAGATCGTTAAACTGTAGGTTTATTTCGAAAAAACAATATGATGACCTCGATTTTGAAAAGTGGACCTTTGATTTATTTTATGAAGGATATTAACGTACTTTATATTGTGTTTATGTTGAAACACTTATGAGCTTCTATCGGTGACATTTAACAGTCTGTATTTTGTGAATTGGTTATTTATATAAGGTCAGTTTTCCACATTAAAGTATGTGTCTATATTTTTTAATTACTCTGTTCTGAGCCTGTATATTTGATAAATCTTCATCAGATGTAATGTTTTTTGTTATGTGAGTACTCATACCTAACAGTTGAATTAGTACTTAATCAGATTATCTAGATTTTTTACAGGGACCAGAGGTATAAAGCCCAACATTTTTTTTATATGATTCTATGAATGGAGATTAAAACAAAATCATAAATTGCCGCCGAACTTGCAAAGCGAGAAAACAACTCAATTTACAAAGACTACAGAAAAATTACAAGGTAAAATAGGTATGAAAGCCCAAGTTTTCTGCTACAAATGTTATGCATGAACACAATAAAATGGGTTTAGCCACATTTAGCTGTATTATGCAACCGCAACAGAGGCTTAAGTAGCAACAATGAGATTGGCTTACATCCAAAAAGGTTGCATAGGCACGTGTTATTCGTGGTCGGTATAAAATTTTCAGGTATTACAAACCGAGTTTAATTTTGGTGTAATATCTTTTGTGTTCGTTATGCAACATTATATTAGTACACACAGAATAATATACAAAGTGTAAATATTTACCTACTTCGCTGAAATGCAAAGTTCTCTATTTTTTTCATGGTCAAAAAATGTACATAAGTGTTGGGTGAGAGCGCATTGGGTAAGGTTACGTTTTCACGGTCGATTTCTGATCAAACGAAATCAAGCTAGTTAGAATATAACCAAGTTCGTTATTATTGTAAAAAAAAAACTAAACGTGAGATCCTGTAATTGGCTGACTGCTACCATTCTATTGATCTTTTTATGTTATAGCTGTTGGACCTCCTTAAAATAATTTATTTTTGACACCAGTATCTTTTAACTTTTAATATTTCAAAAGCAATACCCCTATTTTTTTTAACTCGATTATATCCCAAACATACTGTTCATCCAAAGAAATTATCTCTAACAGAGATGAACACAGCTTCACTTCAATATCTCATTTACTCACATTTGATTAGCTATTACAGCTTATGAGCCCTCAAAATAACGACTCACTTTATTATCTAAACGTAGGAAACACATAAAAACAATAATTATTTTGAACGTAAAACATTTTATGTCGAAGCCTGAAGTTCATTTTGTGAATTATTATTAGCTTCACGAGTGTAAAATAAACACCCGTCTTTTGTTTTTCACGTGTTTCCTACAGTTTGTACAAAGAATGAAAATACATATATACTTTAATTTCAATAAATTATAATAAGTTAATATCTTCACGATTCTCGAAAAATACGCCTACTGAAATTAATCACAGACTGTGTTTGCAAATTCTCCTTTAACATGTATAATTTTATATTCTCTTTATTAGTACTCCATACAGATTGATAGGCAATGTATTCGATCGTATAAAAGAGTTATAACCAAGGCTTTCCATTAAAATGTCCGTTAAGTAAGGTCACACTTTGTTTACGAGTACTTAACTTTTTCTGAGCTCTTAAACAATATATAGGCTGTATATAAATACAATAGTATTGCTAGTCTAAAAAATACAACGGTTTCTAAAAATGTCTACGAAAAAAGCGCTACGCAGATTAACGTAGTAGGTTGCTACGCCGTAGCCTAAATTGGACCTGACGCTACGCTGTTTTCGACCTTTGAATTTTTTACGTATCACCCTGGTAATTTTGTTTTTGTTGCTAGATCTACCTATACCTATGTGTGTTGACTTCGAAATGAAGAAAAACATAAAAATATTGCATTAAATGTTTCTTTCATTGCAGAAAAATGTGGACCTTTGCTACAATAAGTTCAAACCAGAAACGTTATTCCAGAAATCTTTGCCAGTTAAACACAAGTTCAAAGAAACCAACTGACCCGTAAACTTTATTGAAATAAACCACAAAGGCAGAGTTCTATTGTTTCCTTTTAATTAGAAAGAAGTTCTACTATGTCATGGCTTTCCTTTTCCAAGAACTTTAAGAAAGTCTTAAGGCGAGATTTCACCAGTATGCGGAACCGAATGGCAAATCTAGTCTATTTAGTTTGCAGAATTACAACCTTAGTATGCGAAGAAAAGAAAATCATGTCTTATATTATCAGTGTTTTTTTTTTGCTTATAATCATATAGAATTCAATGAGAAATCTTGTATTTAAAAAAAACTAAACTTAACTGCCGTTACCCGTTTAACTGAAAGTTAATCCAACCCGCATTGAGCAAGCGTGGTGATTAACGCTCAATACTTCTCCGTGTGAGAGGGGGCCTGTACCCAGCAGTGGGACGATAAAAATGATGATGACGCATATTTTGACATGAAATATAATATAATCAAATTCATATCTACAAGTATATGTTATAAAACTAAAATATCATAATATTTGACTATAGAAATAATTGAATGAGCTATCAAACGCTTGACAAGACAATTCTGTGATGTCAAATTGTAGTGCTATTTACCAATCAATTAACGCGACGAGACTAATTAATACATTCAGTTGAAATAATTGAATGATTTCAAATAGTAGGTATTGTAGTTGTCTGATTTGATTGACATCAATAAAATGAGAGAGTGACTCATTCAGGTGAATTTATTTAATAATCTATTCAAAATCATGGAAAATAAGATGAAATGAAAAAGAAAACTCGGGTTAGCATAGAATATGTTCCTTATTGTACATCATTAGAACAAAACAATATACGATAATAAAGTGAGCTTTGTGAATTTCTTGTCATTATTTAATGATGCAATTATGTTTTATCTAATAATCGCTGTTTTCTAGCTAAGATCAGGTTGCACCAACAATCTCTTAACGTTTCCCTAACTAAGTGTCACTTAGAATAAGGGCTCCCCCAGTTCTTAAAGGTATAAGAGGCACTTAAACTTTAGTGAAAACGAAATTCGTATTAAGTGTTCTCTAAATGCTCGTAGAGGATCCCTTGTTGCACCATTTATAACTATAACCAAACCATAACCAGCCGTATACTTATCGTTTATTAGTCAAATCGTTGATTTGACAACTGAAAATGGTTCAGTTATCGTTATAGTTAAATGGTGCAACTCACCGTAAGCAAATCCAAGGATTGATGCCTATAGTGCAGCATGAACTGATTGGCATCTGTCTATCAATTCAAAACTTTGAACATACAGACAACAATACCAACAATATAGGTACTCAATATTCAAGCAATATGATCCGGCATTCCATATATATTGTTGCTGGAAGTTGGCTCACCTCTATTAATGCTAAATAGATTCCGAGGAACTAAGTTTGTTCTAATTCAGTTGCCTATATTCCCACTACATACATAGTTTGTATCTGCAACGTCGCCCGCAATTTTTATCTGGCTTCCGGCAGTTTTTCATTTTATATTTTATATTTTATAGGTAAAGAAGTAGTTTTCTAAATACATAAATAGGCTATCTAACACAAATTTCCAAATCGAGTCAGTGGTTTTTTAGAATTACTCGTTCAAGTAAACAAACAAATAAAGCCGTTGGCTTCATAACAATATACATAGTACGAGTATAAATTATGATGTATTTCACAATATTATGTAGTGGCGTCGCGTATACTGTTAATCTTATTACTGGGATCAACACGGAAATATAGAACAAAGGGAAACATCACTTAATAAAGTAGGACTGGATAAATTAATTTGAGCATTGAAGCGATGTTCGTGTTATTATTGAGTTAATTGATTACCAGTTCCAGTCTATAAAGTTACTTCAAAGATCACAAATAGGTACATATGCCTACAATTCAAAGTAATATTTATGGAGGTATCAACCGTAAGTATAAGGATTATGTTTTACATGCACAGAAAATATTACACAAACACACAGAACGTGATTAAACTCTATGACTTACTGTAACTGTTCTCTTATTAATACAATAATATCGATAAGCAATCAACAGAAAGTAAAACATTACGTCTGCACTTATATTCAGAATAATATAATAACCAGCACTCATAATGATAGGTTTTGGTGCAAGACATAGAAGAAAGCGGGTCTCTGTAAAGAGTGATTTTAACATCCTAGGCTACGGGATTGTTCAAAAGAGTTACCGCAAGAAGAAACATGGTGGGTTTTGGTCAGTAAAGTCTGACACTCCATCACGCTGCACCCACAGCGGAAGGGGTTATTTGATGATTATCAACCAAAAAATGGGTGTTTTTAACATCGTATTGATCTCATCAGCTTGGAAGAATACCACACTGATTTCTTAGAGAATTCTCATTAAATCTGTCTCATGTAAGTGAAGAACCGTGTCACTAATTAAGAACTGCTTCAGGCTATTCTAATTAGCTCATTAATTGATCTTGCCTGAAAAGTATACATCGGTAAACATCAGCTTAGGATTTAGATTTACTTTTGAATTGAACTGGAAGCGATTCGTTTTGGATACGGACCATCGTCTTGTTACCATTAGTTTAGTTTTAAGATAACCACTATATAAAAAGTAATAATTTTGTACCAGACCTAGCTTTTATACGTAACTTCGCTCGATACAAAAAAGTGTAAAATTATACCCCGAGTACTTTCGCCTACTTTTGCCTGATCAATATTAAATAGAAATGCGATACCCTCCCTAAAAGACTTTTAAACCAATTACTATCGAGAAAAAATACTGGGGTCTATTTCAGGGCAAAATAGTTTTCTTGTAACGATAATAAAGTTAGCAGTAATGGCTACTTTAGCTGTGTTACGATTATCCGATATCGGTTTTTGGTGTAAAAGCAGTTAGATAGGTACACTATTTACTTTTTCGTTTCAGTCCAATAGTTTTGTCTGTGGAATGTTTTTTGTAAAAAAATGTAGAGATTTTTGTGTCCTTTTTTCAGTCGTAATGATACAGATTTATCAGCCAGCTTAAGGTTTAAGAAAATGATACATTACAAAGATTAATTGTGCAATCAAACTGCACGGCACGAACATAATTCGGAGGGCATTTAATTTAATACATTGTAAAACATGGACACGTGTTCACTAAGTACGTGCCACATTACAAATTGCATGTTCAACGATTCATGATAGGGATCCGCCACTATTTTGGTGTAGATCATAATTATACACGCTTCCTTCCTTAAGGTGAAAATCGCATGAAAATCCGCCCAGTCGTTATCGTCTACAATACGAACAGACATACCGCAGAGAAATGTGTTTCTTTTATAAAATAATGACAGCGATGAGCATGTCACACCCTAAAGAACATGTTTAAAATAATACTTTCCTGGTCATTTCAATTGGTTCCAAAGTTCTTTTAGTTTCATCTATGATTCCAAATGAACGAACGAAATGAACAGTGAACGATGCGCTTGATTTGACCGCGTTTTTGACCAAAGTGCAGCTCGATCAAATGTGTCAAAGAGCTACACGTTTAACATTCTTTAAAATATTCAAAAGGGCTGGATGTCACATATCGATGTATTTGAAAGCGGGTTTTTAGCGCATGAATAGAATAAAAAACTTAAAAGCTGGAGTTACTAAAATAGAGCGGATATTTTTTCGATGTTCCTACTTCTAATACCAGTAATAACACAAAGCTTTTAAATTAATATTATGCCTAAGTAGGTATTAAATCAAATTATACATAAATATGCATTAGGTAATCCCATAATCATTTCGAAAATTATTTTTTTGCAAAAAATTTACAAAAATCCCGTCGTCTAAAGCACTTTATTTTACTAGAACTTTAATAAAGAAACCACTAGTTTCTTTATTAGAGGCTCTGAAAATAATCCTGTTGAGCTCAAAAATTTAATCTCATCACTTGAGCGGCCAACACCTGCCGTGGAAGCCTGAATAGGGATCGTGGAATCCACCATTTCCATTCATTGTGGGTTCAATTAAACCCACTAGAACCATATCTTCACTTTGAATAGGCTTTTAGTCCATCAATATTAAGAGAAGTAAATAAAGAATACGGCTAGCATTCCTTGACGAATTATTTTTCGCCCGATATTGGATTTCATTCAAAAAGTTTTTTAATACATTTTAAATGTACGTAATTAATAATTACAATACATAAAAGTAATAATATTTTGTCCATTATTTTTCAAAGAACAATGCCCTTCACGTTACAATTGTACGCATAAACCGCTTTGCATATTTTTTCAAGCATGTTTTCATTTAATCAAATGATTATTTTTTAGAATGCTCAAAAAGCAATTAAGGGTATTCATTCATTGTTTAATTAGTATGTTAATAAGTTTCTGTACCCATGTCATTCGCAGAAAAGGCAATGTCAGTCAAATTCCGCTTGTATTGCAGAAATTATGTTTATACAAGCAAGAGTGTTGCTGTTTGTTGAAGGAAAATATTGTGATCTTTGTGTTTTGTATAAGGCTACGTTTATACCAAATATGCAAAAATTTCAGTACTCTTAAAATTGATTACGCACGCAGAGAAATCTTACATAGATATTTTTAAAAAGAAAAGAAAAAGTAAATCTGTCAAAATGTGAATCGAATAAGCAATTTCTCGTTTGATTTAAACGTACCTCTATATAACACTTTCTGGGAACTCGAAAGAATGAGAAACTGGGAATAGATATGAAGAAAAATCATTCAAATTAGATGTTTTATTGTCCTGAACTATTCTTATTGCTTCGGAGAACAGATCTTGTTAGCCAGAATTTTTTTATTTATTGTCAATATGAGAATGGTAGAAGCCAATATGATCTAATATACAAGCTGTTGATCTGCATCCGTGCCATAGTCAAGGAGGTTAAAATTAAATACGTAAATAATCGATTTGAATTACGGTAGGTGGGAAAAAGCTAATATGCGCTGCTTTTTTTGATGTTGTAATTTCATGGTATTTCAGAATTTAGCCCACGGTTAAACACAAATCATAACAGAATTGCCCCGCGGCCACAGTGTGTGCGTGATGGCAGCTATGTGTGCGTAGACAGAGAAAACTAATGTCTACGTGTGTGCGTGAGTGTCGATGTGTGAGTGTCTTATCTACGACATGACAGCGCGAGCGCGCGAGCGAGCGAGACCGAGTGATACGCGATAGCAATCATTTTACCTAAAGTTTCGAAAATCACCTTCATTATTGTCATTAACTTCGATTTACTTTACTTACTAATTTTTGAGCATAAATTTAACACAGATATCTTATTAACTACAGTAATAAGCAATACTAGTGCGCGAAAGAAAGTTCACTAACATGTTAACAGCTGATTGATAAAATGTTCGTTTTGCTTTATCTTTCAGCATAAAGTTTTCGCAGTGATTTAGTTTTTATTTTTGAATTAAATTGGTTAATAATTAGAAATTTTGCTTCCTTCTTAACGGTCTTAGGACCTTGGAACACGGAAATCTTATTAATGACGTAATACTAGTGCGCTAAAGGAAAGTTCACTGACCTGTTAACAGCTGATTGATAACATTTTCGGTTTGCTTTAACATTCAGCGTAAAGATTTCGTAGTAATTTTGTTTTTACTTTTCGATTAAATTACTGAAAGATGTGTTAGTTAAGTGTAGGCACGAGGTGATTCTTTCGGCTCGTAGGTATTATTGGCGTGGTTAAGAAATCAACTTATTTACACTAATAAAATTGATTAAGCTGACTACGTATTTACAAAATGTACAAATAAATAAATTACCTAGTTTAGTTACCCGGAGGTACTGTTCAAAGCTGTCACCTTCACACTCTTGGCACAATCGAGCACGACGAAGTAGCTGGTTGTCCTTCAGCTAACATAACACTATCACATTCGTTTTTAATGTGTCGAAAGCACTAAGTTAACGGTCCTAGCACATAAGTCTGTCACATGACCAGCATGACCCTCCGTGATGAGGGTTCCCGGTCGGTAAACATTTCCCGGAACATAGGTATGTACGGCTGTCATTGCACATCCTTGGCAGTCGTAACGGGTAGTCAGAAGCCAGTAAGTCTGACACCAGTCTAACCAAGGGGTATCGGGTTGCCCGGGTAACTGGGTTGAGGAGGTCAGATAGGCAGTCGCTTCTTGTAAAGCACTGGTACTCAGCTGAATCCGGTTAGACTGGAAGCCGACCCCAACATGATTGGGAAAAGGCTCGGAGGATGGATGGCTGTTAGTACACTGTTGTCACTGATGGCATACAGGCGGACCATCGCCACCAACTCGTGTTCGTGTAGTTTTCCGTCATCTCGCACTTTGTACCTACACGTCGCGGAATTCAAAGCGCACGTACGCAGCAGCGGCGGCGACATCAAACACACTGCTTGCCGTCGGCGCTTGTTTGTTCCGGCTTCAAGGGCACGCGGGGAGCGGCGAGGCGAGTGTGTGGGAGTACTCGCACTGTGATTGGGTGAATTTGGGTAGGCTGGATGATCTACGATTTTTATTGAACGATCGTTGCGTATGCTTTGTGCATGTATCGTTTGCGTTTGTGTGAGTGCGCAGCGCGGTAGTAAGGCTAGTAACACACGCGCCGAATTAAAGTACGGCTGGGTTACACTGACGGATATACGTAAATAAGAAAAAAACATGAAAAAATTACCTACCCATTTTTTCGTTGATTTGGGTCGAGAATCATTAGCATATTTACGTCCTTGACTATGGCACGGATGCAAATCAACAGCTTGTATAGTTATCACCAGTAAACATATATGGTATTTTACTTAACATATCTTGAGGTACTTTATTTAATACTAGATAGATGCTTCTTTTGTACCATTCTCAAATATAGATATGAACCACTAGCGTAACGTTAACAGACAAATATAATTTAAATTGTTTAAATAATTTAAAATGAAAAACAGGATGCCAGGTTGAATACCTACATAAAAGAAGTTAAGTTCTTTGTGAAATACCAACCTTTGCTACCGCTTGCAAGTTATTTTCGGTTTTTGTTTTTTTTTTTTTGAGTAAGCTTACAATTTAAAATTAAAATAACCTTCGAGTACCATTACCAAAAGCACTACATAAAATAGATGTAGGTATCATTACAGAACTTAACGTATTTATTACCAAAAAAAAAACCATTTTCCCATTTTGCTTAAATCCCTGCTTAATTACACAGCTTGAAATAAACACGATTTATACAATTTTAATTGACGTTTCTCATTTAAAAGATTGAATCGTTTTGATGATTTCAATTCCATCGGTCTCAATCCATTTGTCGCCTGTTAATTGGTTTACTTAAACAATTGCTATTGTGTTTTTAATATTAACTTCTATTATCATAACTGTGGGTTTTAATTTAATTTTGTTTTGAGAAAATTCTTTAATTTTTACCTACTAAAATTTCCTTGTTTCTCTTTTTACCGACAAAAATACGGGTTCTCAATTCTCCGGAATGTTTTATTTTATTTTGTACGGTTTTAATGCTTTTTGCTTTTGTATTCTTTTAGTATTTTGTACAATATAATAGTAAATAGGAGACCTCGTTTTTACACTTGAAATAATTTATTATGAAGTAAATAAAAGAGACGACTTTTTATCCAAAAAACAAACACTTTCTAGAGGATATTTTGATATTAAATAAACGGAACGCTAAAACAAAAATACAGAACAAAATTAAATTAGTTTGCGGGTTTTATTTCAGACCTCAAGGATGGGTACCTATTTCTTCATAACCATTTTATTCAGTAGTTGAGAGAGACCTTTGTTATATTTATTGAGCCAGGATCACAAATATTAATTTCAGCGAAATAAATATTCTGTATATTTATACAAACAGTGAGTACTTACTTAAGACCTAAGCTCGTGAAAATATGAAAGTCAAAGATGTAAGAAGCTAGAGAGGTGCTCGTATGAAAATAAATAAGTAAGCAAGTGAATATAATATAAGTCTGTAATTTTGTCTTGTGCTAACACGACATTACATTACTCTAGAACACTAGTATTATTGTACGCACTGAAATAAGGGCTAAGGGTTATAAAGAATCTTATGACTCGTGACCCAGTGTGCATGAAGTGAGATATCTTATACCCTGATAGATATTAAAAGTCATATCTTTTTCAAATCTTCATCTGGTAGCATTAGTTCGTTTAAGGATTGAAGAGAAGAGTATGCAGGAAAAAATGTGATGAATTCGTTATGTGGAACAACACAAGCTGGGATAGCAGCTACTTTGGGTATGTAATACCCATCTTATTCTTCATGTAACTATTTTCATACCAAGTGTCGCGCAGCCATCCGCTTATTCAGCCACAAAAGAAAGCGCTCGGCACTAATAAACACATAGACAAGTACTGCCACAATCATCTGACCAAGATGCTCTGTGGCCATTGATGATGTTGTTTCATTGAGGGTGATTCAAGATATCCGTACAAAAGTTAACCTGTCCGTTACTTAAGAGATCAAATAAGATTGACAGATATAAAATTTTGTAGTATATCGAAGTCCACACACTATATTTTAACGCATCATTGAAATTAAAGTACCATTCATTAATTTTGGAGATTTTAAAATAATACTTCTCCGATATTATTTCGAAGAGAATAATTGTTAAATGTCGGACGCATCTTTTATCGGACTCAAAAGAAAGGCTCGTTAATAATATACATAAAATAAGCTGCTATGAAGAGAAAATTTCATTTTACCATGTGAATTGTGAAAGCTTCACTGGAGCAATTTTAAATAAATAAGGCATACATTTATGATGATTAATAAGTAGGCTTATGAACATTTATTTCAATTATCACTTTCCCTTTTGGCAATTTGTGAAAAATATAATGGAAAATTCTCATGGATATAAAATCGTCATCACTTGCATTTTGCATTCATGCATCTAATGATTTCAGTACTGGTATGAAGGTACCAAGGACGATATCAGAAAGATAGCTGGGACATGGCAAAGAAAAGCCGCAAACAGGGATACATGGAAAAACCTAGGGGAGGCCTATGCCAAACGGCAAACTGATAATACCGAGACCGATACCGATGTCGAAGAGTAAAAGAAGTAACGAACCATTAACTAATTTAATTCCTAAGAATATGCATGATTAAAATTTAAATGTAATATAAATCAATTAATTGTACTATAAGAAAAAAAGGTTATAATGTAAGTTATAATAAATAATATAATTAGATTTGGAAATTATGTAGAAATTGAATGAATTTAATATTTATGTAATAATTTCATTATCAGTAATAAAGGCTATTTGTATTTGTATTTGTATTTGTATGAAGGTACCAACATAAAAAAAAGGTTTGATAATGAAAATATGGCTTTCGACACCTCTTCCATATAATTCGATAGAAGGCTTCCAAGTACGTAGGTAGTTTCTTCCAAGTTACCATATGATAGTGGAAATATGTGATATATTCAATAAGGAGGTTCTAGAACTCAATTTTCAAATCAGTGTTGAAATCACGTATATTCAAATGTGTCGGAGATGTTGGAATTTCAATAAATTCTAATGCAGCAAGAGATTATACAACGTGCAGAGATAAATATGCTGAATCAGTTCACTGTATATATAAAGCTTGGTTCTTGATTCAAAGTTTCCAGTCGGTGCAATATCGGCTAAATACCTGATTTATGTACCATACATCTTCATACTCAGTTATGAGCCCAAAACTATCGGCCGACTAAAAGTTTGCAGTGTGCTCTCAATGATCACTTGATAGATGTAATCCAGTTAATTATTACCTCAATATTACAGATTTGTATACTAATTCCATTTATCGAGGTCGGCCAAGGTCTGGTCGATATGTTAGCTGAAAATTATGCTGAAGTCTGAAATAGTTCGTTATGGTAATCTCTGAACTTCCCTTGTTTTAGACCTTGTTGTTTTACGGCCTATCCCAATATTCTATCCATCTATGATTTGCTTACTGGAGATAGGAATTCGACACTACTTCATCATCCTCCGAGTCCTTTTCCCAACCATGTTGGGGTCGGCTTCCACATATATACAGAATATTGGGAAAGGAGGATCTAGAGGAGATGATTCCTAAGGGGATCGGTTGAACTGAGGGCTATTTGTAACACAGGTATTGTATTTACTCCTACGTATCACAAATAGATTTGCTAAGTTAATTCATGGATGGGTGAACATTGTTTACGAATCTAGACAGTTTACAACTATCCTAATATAGGTAAAGATAAGACATTTGTATTACCCAACACAGAATAAATAGCATAGACCTTAGTCTAAAGGTAGTACGTTTTGCCTACTGCCGACCGGCTGTCCTCCTGGTTTGTAATTATTTATCGTTGTATGATCGGAGTGACAGCAGCATGTGTAGTCGTCCTTAGATATCAAATTGTTTTCATTCAGTCGCGGTATGTGCGGTCGGCAGTCGCAGTCACCAACTAGCATTCCAAACACTAGAAAGTCCAAGGCAGTCAAATTGGCAACAAGGCAATTTCATTGTTAATATTTCACAAGATATGTCTTTTTTTTCTTTTCATATTTTATGACTTTTTCTAATTTGCTATTGTTAAGCTAAATACACATAAAAAATAACAATATATTGTATATGAATTGACCGCTGCGGTCTTTGAAGATATAGCATGAAGCCGGGCCCTTCTAGTGCTAAAGAGAATACGTCTGTAATGTAGGTTAGAACGGCCTCCAGACTCCGCGCAAGCAGATAACAAGTAAGCTTCAACTAGATAAGAAATTATAGTCATCTTAGATAAATAGGCTATCATAACACTAGATTTACCTACATAGTTATATGCTGCTTTATCTTGTGTTCTACTTATGTCTTTAATTATTCTTACTCTTCAAAGTGAAAGAACTTTAAAGACTTTTAAAGCATCCAGGTATTAACTTTAGAAGAAATTTTTCGTGGAATATTTTCGTAGCAGAACTTTTACGCTTCCCTTTTTCATTCAGCAAAAACTTTGACCGTACTCTAAAAGTTTTGCTTTGTAGGTGAACCTAATCTTATGGAAACTGAGTATCTACAAAAGTATTTTTTTCTTTGTAATCTAATCATTAGCCTTCTGAATGTCTTAGAGAACACAGACTTTTTTTTGAAAGAATAAAATTTCTAGGTTTCTTTAAGATGTTTTCCTTCACCTTTACGCAGTGTCCACGATAGATTCAGAAAGCACTTACACAAAATTTTGAAAAATTATATTGGTTTTGCCTGACCTGGAATCAAACTCACATAGTACTCGTACTTCAGAGAAAATCATACAAAATTAAATTGCATTTCATTATCTATGAATTAAATTAAGTAAGTTAAAATAACCACACGCAATAATATTTTAAAGTAGCTATTATTAAAATTAAATTGTTTGTTATGATAACAACAGCAGATTAATTTATTTATATGAAACCACAATTACTTTACGGTTGATGTGGACAATTATAATGAAATCTATATTTTCGTAAGTCACATGTTTAAACATAAGTAGGTATATAACTGTGCAATACTACTCCTGTTTAGGTAGAACAAGTTTTAAATTGATGCATATTTTGGTATTATATAATAATTTCTTTATTTTTGTAATCTGAAGAGAACCGAGGTCTTAACATATACGCACATATATAGGTAGGCATTCTTGGAGAAAGTCAAGCAATATTAAGAAACTGGCCAATAGTGACTGATTATCATTTTGACAATACTATCGATTTCCACATCTGTTGGATACGATCCCTTTTTATACTTGTTAGAGTTGTATAATATAACTCTGTATTTTATTATCTATAGATATGGCTCTACAATGATCAAAGGACGGTACTCCTTGGCTAACATGACAAGTGACTCTCTATACTTTCTTTGTTGAATGATGTGTAAATAGTTGCGAATAATGACGCTTACTTTATCGAATATACGTCTACGATTGTATATTATATAGAATTACTGAATATGAAAAATCTCACAAAAATAAGATACCTACGAGCAAACTGTAGTAAATTATTATAACTGGAACGCGGAATATATAAACAAGTTCCCGTGTTCAGTAAAATATCGAATACTAGCTTTCGCCCGCGGTTTCACCCGTGTCCCGTAGCCGGATGGTGACAAAAAACCTTCTCCCGGGTCTAAGTTACCTCCCCTCCAATTTGCAGCTAAATCGGTCAAGCCGTTTTCATGTTATGTCGTGACAACGAAAAGCGGGTTTCATTTTTATAATATATAGAAGAAATCAAATCGGGTCAGTAGTTTCCGAGCGTGTGCTACCTAAAGACAAATATACAAACAAATAATACTTTTTTCTTGTAAGTATACAATATAAGTACACATTCCACCGTTTTCAATCAAGCCCAAAACTTGACGTAACTCTCTTAAACTCATTCAAAGCTAACATCAAAGCGACATGATATTTGCCTTACGAAATATATTTTATAATCTTATAACATTACGGAATATTACTTTCGCTAACAAACATGTTTATTTCAAATAATTTTCAAGGGCTGGCGTTATTAAAATTAGGACTGCTATCTCGGTTTCAGCTTGGCTGAACTGTTTTTGAAGAAGTTGAGGCAACTTCTTCTCCAAAGACCACTGACAATAATCTACAAATTAGGCCAAGGACTATTCTGAATTAATTTATAACAATTGAGCATTATAATATTGTTTACCACACTAAAGAAAAAAAAAACATGACAAATATGGGTATACATAAATTACAGTTGTTAAGAAAGTCCACATGATTTCAATCTAAGAAATCTTACAGATATCTTTAATCAAGCCAATTTCTCATTTCGGGATGATTGGACGGAGAAATAAAATATATTTTCATGTAAAAAATGTTCTTTTGGAAGTACCATAGATTAATCTATTGGTATTGGGTTTGTATAATTATAATAATCGTCGTTATTTTTTTGGTTACGAGAAATTGAGCTTAAAAAAGAGACGGATATGACAAAGATAGTTAAAAATGCTTCAAGGTCCATCATCATCTCATATCATCTTCCTGCCCTGTTCCCAAGTCATTTGGGGTCGGCGCAATATGTCTTTTTCTTCCATTCCTCTCTGTCAGACGTCATACTTACATCCACTCCCTTCTGCTTCATGTCCTCTTTCAGGCAATCAATCCATCTTTTCCTCGGTCTACCTCTGCCTCTCCATCCTTCCACATTCATACTTAGCACACTCTTTGTAGCATGCGTTTCACACCGTCTCATCACATGCCCATACCACGACAAACGCTGACCTCTCATTTTTTCTGTCACTGGCGCTACTTTCAGGCTTCCTCTGATATACTCATTCCTCACTTTGTCCATTCTGGTAACCCCACACATCCATCTCAGCATTCTCATCTCTGCGACATGCACTCTTTTCTCATCCTTCTTTTTCAATGCCCAACACTCTGAGCCATACAGGACGACAGGTCTTATTACGGATTTGTAAATTTTGCCCTTCAGTTTGAGGGGCATCCGTGGGTCACAAATGGTGCTTGTTACCTGTCGCTACTTCATCCATCCAGAATTGATCTGATGCGTCCATCATCATAATTTAATCATTTTAATCATGAAAGAAGCCCAGGTTTCTTTTGGAAACTTGTGCAATGCGGGATTGTTCGAAAGAGTTACCGCGGCCCTGTTACATAAAAGGCCTACGACGGAACACGACGGTTTTTAGTCAGTAGGAATCTGACTCTCCCTCACCGCTGCTTACCCACGGCGGGAGTGGTCATTTGATGATTTTTGACGTCGTGAAAAGCCCAGATTTCTTTTGGAAACTTGGCCAATGTAACTTTCTTCTAACAACATAATCAATAAAACTACTTTTACGGATTTTATCGCGTTATATTAATATTATTTAAATTTAATTTTTTATTTTTTTAATTCCGTAAAAGTAGTTTTATTTAAATGTCTAATATTCGCGTAAGTGTCAGAAATCAATAACATAATCAATACTAGCAGAAGCAGTCCAAAAAGACAGTCACTATGTTGCATAATAGGTATTTTCGTAGAAGCTGGTTTGTACGTGTTCAAGCTTCCTAGACAATACATTCAATACACGTGTAGCGTGAGGTTGCTGTATTAATTTGGATTTCGAGAAACAATTTTCAATTTTCCGGATAACACTTTGTGAATTTTATATTATTATAATCTGGAAAACGTTTTTTAGTTTTTTGGTGTTTTCTAGTTTATTTTATAGTTTTGAAATTTTTATATCATGCTTTGTTAAGGCCCAGGTTTAAACAGTTGCTTTAAGAGAAAAGGAAGGTTTATGTTGTCGGTTAACTTTGACTTAGAAGCAAGGTTTTTTTATTCATAAGATTCCGTGTCTGGATTATCTGCATATGTGATTATTATTTGTGAACTTCTCACGATACAAAATGTCTTACGATGAGTGACACCATTTAAATATAACTATAACCAAACCATTTGCAGTTGCAAAATCGCCGATTTTACCAATGGGTGGCAATTACACGGCTGGTTAATGGTTAAATGATGCAACTCACCATTAGAGAGTTCATTGAGAATATAAAAAATATAGACAAAAAGTACTTCAAGTTTAGTCAAAAGAAGAAGTATTTCGTGAATATAATTAGCATACATAAGCCACAAAGTAATTTCAAAGGTCAAAGGACAATGGGCACAAATATATGGGACCTGGTATACCCCACCAATAGGAATGTCATATATATCATTGGATAGGCCTTTTTATGTAGGACAAGATTTACTATGACAGCTTTGCTGAAATGTTTGTCCGTTCTGAGATATAGATCAAAAACTGTGCTAAAGTTAGAACTAAGTAATCTATTGATACCTCAAGTTTTTAAAGGAAAATCTAAGTACTAATAACTTTAAGTCTTGTAAGTACTACTGTGCCCGTTAGGATCCATAATTGTTACTATTATGTAGCATTTCAACCTTTTATTGTACCAACTGGATGTTGGGCGTAGTGAGAAACCGCACCAATAGGAAAGTCATACATATCATTGGATAGGTCTTTTTAACTGGTACAACATTTACTATGACAGCTTTGTTCTATTGTTTGTCCGTTCTGAGATATAGATAACAAACAATCTTAAAACTGATGCTAATCAATACTGTAATCTGATTTTCTTTCATATACAAGACTTACACTTAGTAGTTCTTAGATTTTCCTTTAAAAACTTGAGTTATCAATAGATTACTTAGTTCTAACTTTTGCACAGTTTTTGATCTATATCTCAGAACGGACAAACATTTCAGCAAAGCTGTCATAGTAAATATTGTTCTACATAAAAAGGCCTATCCAATGATATATATGACATTGCTATTGGTTGGGTATACCAATCTGCCCATTGTCCTTTGTTGGCCGTTCTTGCGTATCCGTCATGACTTTAAATTAATTGAAGCCTTATAGCCTTATATAATTAAATTTTCATACGACCTAATTTACAACGGAATCCAATAGTACCCAATTAAATTATTGTATATTTGATACTGGAACACAATAATAATCATATTAAATTCTGTGTCTCGTACAAAATTCTCGTGGCAATAGTGCCTAGGAATTGAATTCCATTTTATTACGTTCGCTTCGCTGGAACATAGAATCGATATTCCGCAGAAGCGACAAATAATGCTGTTCTCATCAACATTTAAAATCTTTCATTGAAATAAGACAATTCAGCACTAAGCTAACACAGTCTTTTAAAAGAGCTATTCTTTTGTAATTAGGATGAACTTGACTGCCTTTAATATTTAACGGGACTAGTCTCTAGAACCTACTAATAAAAGTCATGGTACAATCACACTCATTAATGGACGAAAGTTGTGATAAATAAAAAATCATGCTACTCAATTGCCATCCAGTATCCGCCCGCTATCACATACTATGTACTCTTTTTAGAAACGATTAATTTTTCATTTTTTTCTGGTGCCTCAAAGCTGAATGCTTAACCTCTTCAATCTTTATCACACTTCATAAAATATAACCTAAGTTTTATCAGACTCGAGGACAGAGGCTCAAAGAAAGTATGGTATAGTCCTTATACATTACTGCCTTTGCTCAATTTATCTGTGTGAACGAACACGACAAACTATCCTTGTAAAGAGGCCCTAGGGAGATTTTTATTGGAATCAAATGTGAGGGTACATTTTTGATGTAGCCGAAGAAGATTTTGTTATATGTAGCCAAAATCCGTTCCGTCGTTTCGTTGTGATAGAGTGTTAGAAACATGTAGATAGAGGTATCACCAATCCAACGATTTTTAATTTTAGTTTTTTTTTTAACTAAGTTAATGTTTTTAATCTTTATTGAAATGAAAAAAATAATTGAATCTAAAAAAATCTCATATAGTATTTCTTTTACGACGTCAAAAATCATCAAATGACCCCTCCCGCTGTTGGTTAGCAGCGGTGAGGGAGTGTCAGACTTTTACTGACTAAAAACCGTCGTGTTCCATTGTAGGCCTTTTATGTACCAGGGCCGCGGTAATTCTTCCGAACAATCCCGCAGCCCCCGCAGACCTTGGCCCTGTTGGGCCCCGCTGGGGTTGCTGACATCTCTTTGAGGAGCGCGTGGAACAACGCGCGCCGCCGACACGGGTCTGTTGTCTAAAATAGACATGAGCGATGAGCCACCTGAACTCACCGCCTTTAGACCCACGTCTACGGTGGCCGGGAGTCGTCTCGCGACACCCCGCCCGTGGTGTCTACCTGGTCTAGCGTGGCGGCCGGGATGAGAGGTGCGAACTCTCTGACGTTCCGCTGCCTCCTTCTCGAGCATGACTGCGTCGCAGAAGGAGGCGACGGCATCCCATTCCCTCTCGCCCCGGACCATGGCCTGAACCAGGGCCGGAAATCTCATATAGCTACGGTGGGACCTACTTCGCGTACTATAAAGTATATACCTAGCTTTCCTCTGTAAATGGGTTATTTGATACGAAAACAATTTTTTTAATTGGATAGTACCAAACAAACAAATATTTTTTTATTTTTATATTATTCTATATTCTACGCCTGCCCCGTCCGTTGAGGGAGGAAATATCAGAATTTTACAAACTAAAATTCATGCAAAAGATTCTTTTGTTACTCTTTGTGTCTCATGGATCCAGTTACTCTTTCAAATAATCCTGCAGCCCTAACAAGCTTTAGTGACAGTTTGATTAAAAATGGTGTAAATTTTTAGTTTCAGGCATCATTTTACCTACGTACTAAAATCTCAGGAACCGGTCTCAGATCCTATTTAAAAATCTTTCGGTTTATCAAGGAACTCCCATGGCTTCTGTGTACTGTCCAGTTTACAGTTAATAGTATTAGATTCCACGGGAAATTGAAGAGAAAGAGATTAGCAGGTGATAGCTTGGAGACGGACATAGACGTAGTATCTAGTCGATAGGAGTAGTTTCACTGAAAAACGGGGGAAACTAGTTTCTTATAAAACCCTAGACACAGTTATAGCTAAATATAAATAGGTGTGTAAAAACATGTGTAACTTTTATTGCTACGGTTATCTGAATAGGTCCATTTCGTTGCAATATTGACAGCACTTGAAAAGGCATTAAAAAGTAGTAAAATGTATTTCAGACACGTCTAGACAAGCAATTTACGAAAACTCAAAATGGAAGGACGTGTGCGTATATTATTCTATGTAGTTGCTACTAGGAATAAGCTTCACTAAACACTAATAACATTCATTGTACTTCATTACCATTTGATTAGCATCGCCATGTGTTTTTACAAGCAAACGTATTTATAGAACAAGTAAAGTTGCGCGGAACGGAACGCGCCAACCTTTTTATGTAAATACAAGACCGTTGACTGTGTGAAAAGGAACGGGGACTATGGCCGTTTAAACTGAGATTTGAATTCACTTATTAAGGGATTGTTCACACCAAACGTATTGTCCGCCGCTGACTGTGAGTATACTCACTGTCTGCCCCAGTGTGAACGTCGACTCAATCTGCAGTACCCGTACTCACCAAGCCGACAATAAGCTATAGCGTACGATGCGCTACATGTGTGAACAAAAGAATAGGCTCGTGTAGATTCACACTAGATGCGTACGCTGAGCGGCTGACTATTCTACACATAAAAGAGCTCAGTATTTGAACCCCCCAATCTTCATACATAACAGATGCTATGTCTTCCCAAGCGCATCTTCGTAAGTTTCTATCACTAAATTCTTCTGAATTCGCATTCCAAATACATTCTCTAGAATGTACTTCTGCAATAAACTTTTCGGTGTCGAACATCGCGAGGTGTCACGTGTCACGTCTGTCCTCATTAAAGTTTGTTTCTCGAGTGTATTGCGGCCGAGGCGCGCGGCGGTGCGGGCGCGGCGGAGCGGCGCTATTCGGCAACTACGTCCGCGTAGCCAATCCGCGTCCGCCGTGCATAGTCGCGTAGTAAAATAATCGGCCACTGAGAGTCAGCGACAACTGACGACGTAATAGCGTATAGTCGGTTCGGTGTGAACGACAATTTCAATATATATGGAAAAGCAATAAACTGCGTAACGCGCGCTCACAGTCAGCGGCCGACAATACGTTTGGTCTGAACGATGCCTCAGCGTCAGCTTCTAGTCGTGCCCTTTTTGTTTGAACATTTAGAAGATTTTAAATTATATTTAAGTCAGACACAGTAAAATGTGAAAGGCTTGCTAATGTTTTAAAATCTCAAATATATGGCAGACATTAATTTGGGTTGGAAACTAAACTAGGATATTAATTTGGGTTAGAAACTAAAATATCTGTTACCTACTTACTTTTGTTTATGAATAATATTTAACTACTAAAGCTGTTAATTTCAAGACAATAGAAAAGCATTTATCTGCCGAAAACAATTTCCCAAAGTAATCAAAATTCATATCTGACCTATTAAGTAAACAATCTAATGTTTGTTTACTTGGCCACCTTGTAGTTTACAGAAGATTTTCACTCTAGCCTGTACTATATTTTAAAGTGTAATTAGGGCTTTTCTCTCGAACTTTCGCACGAGCTTTTAAACGGGTATGGGTAAAATGACAACTTTCGAGAGTTTTAATATCATATAGGTATAGCGAAACTTATGGGAATTGGGTGGTAAGCGACCCTGTTAATGGTACCTTAAGCATATAGGTGATGATGACATCATCATCTCCTGAGCATTTTTAAAAACTATGGTGAGGTCGGCTTCCAATCTTACAGGATGCAGCAAAGTACCAGTGTTTTACAAGGAGCGATTGCCTGTCTGACCTCCTCAACCCGGTGACACGGGCAACCCAGAAACCCTTGGTAAGACTAGTGTCGACTTACTTGCCTCTGACTATCCGTAACGACTGTCAAGGATGTTAAATAATCGAATCAAAAATAAACCTATCGATTACACCCCTATGTTCGTTTGCCGTCACTGAGCGCTCATACGACTGGTATAGGCCTGACAATTTTGACATTAATTGGCAAATGCATTCGCTATCTCTCGTGTTCGGATTATAGCTTTCGACGACTAGCATTTGAAAGCACGTTATCTTGCATAAATGCGAAAATTACTGGTTAAGCCATTTTGAACTTAATGGCGTTTAAAATAGGTTTGACTTATTGTAAATCAAATCGACAGCCTACCTCATTTTAGTTGCTATTATGTAGCATTTAGCTCTGTAAGAGAAACTATAAATATCTCAACATCAGTGAGAGAATGTGTGTTTTAATATTTTTTGTTAATTTAAAAACTAAATATTACAATGTGTTTCGAAGCGTATGAACACATATAAGACACACATACAAGTCAAGCGAGGCATGTAAATTAATAAATTCGTATAAATCTAATTCTTGAATATTACTGGCAGTCCCGTTCAAATATTTG
Source organism: Helicoverpa zea (assembly GCF_022581195.2). Taxonomy (NCBI): domain Eukaryota; kingdom Metazoa; phylum Arthropoda; class Insecta; order Lepidoptera; family Noctuidae; genus Helicoverpa; species Helicoverpa zea. The sequence goes on along the minus strand of NC_061469.1, from coordinate 9,760,644 downwards.
GCCAGCCTTTTATTCAGCGTCGGTGTCAGCGATGCGGATGAGTTTTTTAATACATAGTTTTAATTTCTCTATTTTATTTATTTGTAGAATTATTTACGATTGTACCTTTATTTACAATGTAAATATTCTTGTAAATAAAAATACTTTTTAGTACCATAAATGAGTCATTAAAATAGCAAAAAAAAAACGGTTTAAAGTTAAGATATAAACACTTTTAGGGGCCAACTACTCTCAAATTGTTCTGCAACAAACAGCGCAAGTTTTGAATCACTAAGGCCGCTGCCTCGAATTTTGCGGGCAGCGGGGCGGCAGCGGCGGCGGCGCGGGAGCGGCAGGATCTTACACGTATAATCAAATGGACCGGCCCTCGAATACAGCGGCGCGGGGAGCGGGCAACGAGCGGTGAGCTCCAGTCAAACGGTGACCGCCCGCGCCGCCGCCGCTGCCGCCCCGCTGCCCGCAAAATTCGAGGCAGCGGCCTAAAACCGACTGAAAGTGGAAAGCGCAATAAATTACCATAAGCTAGCTAGAATTTGACTAAGTCCCCAGCTGCGTCAAATGGAATACTGGTTTTTGGTACAAAAGAAGCACTTTAAGTAGCCCACGGAGTAAGGAAAGATGAACAGAGGAGCCACTATGTAGGTAGGTCAGGCGCCATCTTCTAGGTCAAATATGGTACGGTGGACATGACCAAAACTTGACCATGATCTTTGCGACATCTGTCAACGATTTTTGGTATTAAAAAAATGGACGGGTCCAAAGCAATCGTGTAAGAGCGGAAAAAGTAATATTCCTCGTCCACCACTCACTTGCATTTTAGCGCGCTACTTTCTTAGGAGATTTTCCGTTATGGCACCTCCGCTTGTCATTTTGTTCTCCATAAATTTGTTGTCCTCAATACAAAGACAACTATGATAGGAGTTAACTTTTGGCCCTTTGGACCTCTAAGTAAGTTTGAGAAGTTTGGTTTTGTTTGTGTTATAAACGTGTAATAACAACTTAGGAACTTTATAAGCACTTAATAGGTTCTATTATTGTGAAGAGATTTTCTGGTTGGATTGTTTGTTTAATCTTTTGCTACTACGACTATGTGCGATCTATTTGATTATGTACGATTTTTATTCTGTTATTTAAGGCGAGGAATTGGTCAACAATAATTCCATAACCGGCACGCGCATCTAAGGCGCCAAAAGGGGTCGGAGCGTCTGAGCGGGGCGAGGATAACAATACGCGCGCTAGCTTATAATTAAAAGTCGTAAGCGACAAAATGGTTTTGTAATTTTATTATTTAGAAATGATAATTTGATAAAAATTCCTTCTACAATTTTAAAGAGTATGTATATACTCAACTACTAAAAAAGTTAAGAGGCTTAAATCGGTCCCGTTTGCCCATAATATGTGAATCTCTTTTTAAAAAGAGCTATGTTTGATATATTTTTCTCTGTTATAAAAGTTACCTAATCATGTTTTGACGTCTAACAAAATAAGGTTTATATCATGAACTTTCAGGTAACCAAGTTGTATTTTGATCCGTTTTGTATTTACTGAGAAAAATTGAGATCCTTGGCGCCAAAAATTCCAATTCGTCCTCTTAACGATCTACGAAACTGAATGTACTAATATAACATGATGTTTTTATACCCTCATATTCCTTCATAAGCCCTTTATGTACCAGAGCCGCGGTAACTGTTTCGAACAACCCAGCGGCCCAGGGTGAAAACTTTTAACTACGTTTAGGTATCATGAGTCATATAAAATGCCAAGTACAGATGGCGTGACTATAAATCAAGATCTTTATCGATATAAAATTTTTGAAGGGCGCGTGAATCGAATCATAGTAATACTGTTTACACAAATATACAGAAATAGATTGTTTATCTTATTGCTAGTTCTGTTTGTACACTTCATAAATCATGCGTTGTTTTGAATATCGGACCTCCGTGATATCATCTAGCGTCCAATTTTATTTTGACATTGTAAAAATATATAGCAGTGAATCAAAGAACTTATTCAAACAGAGTGCTGATTCCGAGTTTTAAGTTAACGCTCTCGATACGTAATTGTTATTTGGCTGAAGCAAAAAGTATCGTATGCTACATCACAGTAGATTTGAATATGACACCATCATCATTTTGCCGGTTAATAACGTTTTCTATCTCGTGAGAGAGCGCATTACAATACGACCAAAAGCCGATGACAACTTTATTCAATAAACGGTTCTAAAAGTAATGAATTAAGTTGTATGATTATTTCCTCATCGAGAAAGTTTACTTGAAAAACTCACACTAGGTACTCAGAACCCATACATTGTTGGCTTTTTGGTATAGTGACCTCTTTTACGAGGATTAAGTGTGTAAGGAATGGTCAAGATTACGAAGGATATTTACTAGCCAGCTAAGATAAATGGGGTTCATACTCTAAGGCTTGGAGGACCCAACATAACTTTTCGAAGCCATATTAATTTCGTAACGAAAAATGGGATGGTATTTTACGTCACACTGCTGGGGTTTACACTAACGTATAACTTACTATAGGAAACACATACGTTAAATTTTAGGCTGTTTTAATATATGTTTTTGATCATCATCATCTACCGTTTCCCGACTATGTTGGAATCGGCTTTCAGTCTAACCGTATGCAGCGAATTAGGTACCAATATAAGTGTTTGCAAAAAACAATAGTACAAACACACAAATGTGGACCTTAACATCTACGCAATAAGCTACACATTCGATTGAAAGCCTGATCTATTCTATAGAGAAGCATTTCAATGACTCGGCCCAGTTGGAGTACTGTTTTGTACTGTGACCGCGATTAGATCGCACGGATCCTATTCAACGTTTAATTAACAGGTATACGATTATCGGTTCAAGAGCACACGGCAAACTTTTAGACAGCCGATAGTATTTTTGGGCTCATAAATCAGCATGAAGATGATAGTACGCCCATTACAAAGACCTGGTATTTAGCCGGTATCAGACCAACTGAGAACTTTGACTGGGGAATCAAGACCAAAAAGCTAGCTATTGGACAAAGGTTTAGCATGACGATCAGCCTCTTGGGCACGCTCCCAGTCGACAGCGATGGGGACGATTTTTTTTGACACTTTTTATTTTTAGTTTTTTATTAGCATAATATGTAAAAGTTTCTTTGTTCTGTAAATATCTATGTAAATAAATAAATAGTTTTTTGCCAACGATCGGGTCAACTATCGGCCGACTGTTTAGTCGCCAATGTGCGGGAGCGCTAACTCATTGTTGAATCAGAGGTATTAATAACCACTTGAGTTGCGAAAGGAATTTCACACCATTTTCATTACCTACGTGACTAGTTTTTTTTCGTGGTTTTTTACTTATTTAATAAAATTTTATTGCCTTATTTATATCTAAAGTTTACAAGCCGGAGCTAGTAAATACGAATTTATAAAGCAATTTTTTATAAATAAAACTTGTAAATGGACCTCATTCGTGAAGTAAAATTAACGGACATAAAAAAACTAGGAAAGGTTCTTAAATTAAAGTAATGATAAAAAGTTTCATGAAAAACGGTAGTACGTACTTTGAAAATACTTTAAATCACTTTCAGACCTCATTTCTCCTTGAATTCAATTTAACAAAATCGCTGAAGCAGAAAGCTACTTTTTTAGTTTTTAGATTAGAAAGGATTATTGCTCTAAAAATATTAAAAAAAAAGTTTGTTGAAAGCCTTGCCGCTTAATAACCAGTAACTGGCCAGAACTTAATTACTTATAAAAAATATGGTGGTTCCTTTTTAATGGCGATGGCGTTCAATGTGAATAAAACAAATTAATTCTTGCTTTCTTACTAATAATATAAGCGCAAAAGTTGTTATGTCAGTGTGAATGTTTGTTGCTCTTTCTTTTCTTTGTTGTGTTTATAGGTAAATCGTAATAATATTTAGGCTACTTTAGTAGTTACCTCAGGAGGCGGGTGGAACCGCTGGCGGAAGCTAAAGAATAATTCAGTTATTGAAAAGTGAAATCTTTTCAGAGTTACACAGAAATTAAAAGTATTTTAACTCTTTCAATGTTAAAGTAGGAATTTAAAATAAATATGAAACAATGTCAGATTAGATGCCTAAAAAAATAACAGAAACACTATTTCAACAAAACACTGTTTGTAATCTCGAAGAATCTTGGCATGTATTTTCTTGGAAGTTCATACATCAAGTTTTTCACATTATGCTGAGCTTGGCAAAGTTCTCGGCGCATAAATTTTATTTCCTACCGTCTTTAATGTGCCGAGGAAATATAGTATGATTTAGAATAATGTAGTGACAATAAAACTTTGTTTTGATTCACTTATAATAATAGATTTTTCAAGGTTTTATGTATTAAGAAAAGTCACCTAGAGGTGTTTTGCCGGGGAAATCAGACAGGCAGTCGCTCCTTGTAAAACACTGATACACAGCTGCATGTGGTTAGACTGAAAGCCGACCCCAACGTAGTTGAGAAAAGTTACGTACAATGTTATATGAAAAGTAGGTACTTGGCTTTAATGATGGAGATAATTGGAATAGTTGTTATTGCATTTATAAGGTATCCGATCGGTATTCGATCGAGTAAAAAGTTTGATGCACGATGCCTTTCAAAATAAACTCTGAACCAAGACCAACTATGTCCCAAGCGAGGCAGCAAGGCCAAGGCCTACCGGGGCTGTGGGATTGTTCGAAAGAGTTACCGCGGCCCTGGTACATAAAAGGCTTACGATGGAACACGACGGTTTTTAGTCAGTACAAGTCTGACACTTCCTCACCGCCGCTGCTTCCTCAGCGCAGCGGGAGCTCATTTGATGATTTTTGGCGTCGTTAAACAAAAGAAAGCTAACTATCGGTCGACAATTAAAACTGCAGTGTACAGAGGCTCATGATTTAAACGTCCTTCGTTATATAAAAACTCTTTATTAACACTTCAATTATTACACGAACAACTAAAACAGAAAGTTCCATTAAGAAAACATTAGCTTGCATGCAAGTTATCATCCGTATCATTGCAGTGCAATCTGCATGCGAATTTAATTGCTTTTCTTTTGCATAAATAAAAGCAAAAACGGTCATTATTCAACGTTGTATTAATACTAAAACTTCGCCTTTTTTCATTATAACATAACATTAATAAAAGCTTAATATACTGTCATTCTCAACTTAATGAAATGGGATGTTAACAAAAATAACTTATTTCGTTGTATAAGGCATTTTTCCTCAGTCAACTTTCGCCTATTTCTGACTCTCTCTCGCTCAGTGCCTTCTTTTATTTTAACCAATTTATAGAAATCGACTTGGAACTATTATTTGGAGCTTAAATATGACGCATGATCAAATTATTAAAAACATATAATTACCGAATTCACTTCAAATGGGAGAAAAAAGAGAGATTCCGTACGAATACAGCAGCCAATAAAATTGATTCAATTTTGAACATGGAACTCACACGTGAAATTTTAATTGAACATCATTGCACAGTAAATGTACGGACCGACACTTAGTTGACATTTCATTACGCGTCCCATTCGCATAGCACCCATGAAAGTGATGAAAATGGTTGACTAAGCTTTATACGTTGTGACGTCAAAGACTTTGTCGTCACTTTATTGCCTTCACTTGGTACACGAGTACAAACAGTCTTAGAAGCCTAGTAGTTAAAGGACGAGCTTTTAAATACGAGTGCGTAGGTTCGAATATAGGTCAGGCAAGTACCACAGTATCTTTTCTGGATTATTTTATTATAACTTTTGAGTATATTTTGAAAACTAATGACTGTGTAAATTAGAAGGACAATATCTTGAGGAAGTCAGAAATTGTCAATACGCCTTGAGGAAGCATGGTAATTTATCCTCATTTCTTCTCTGTATGAGAAGCGGTCTCTACCCTGCACAGATATAGTTAAAGAATCTGATGGATGAATACTTTGATTGCTACACGAATACCCTATATAATGTCGGGACAATATATATATATATAATATAATATAATGTCGGGACACCTTTTCACATACGGTCGGTTAGCCCCATGGTAAGTTATTAATTAACTTGTGTTATGGGTGCTAACACAACTGATAGACTACATATAGCTACATATATACATATTTATAAATACATATTATAACACCCAGACCACGGCCAACAAGCATGCTCATCACACAAATGTCGACCGAACCGGGAATCGAACCCGGGACCTCAGGTCCGGCAGTCCGGCATGGTGACCATTGCGCCATCGAGGTCGTCAAAACAAACCCTATGTGTAGGTATGTACTACCAATAATATATCCTAGGTATGTGTAACCAATTCAACTGTGTGTTTGCACCTTTAATGAACTTGTCGGATTTCAACGTCAAAGCGTTAGTTCAATAGACATCAAGCTATAGATGCTAGATTGCTGTAAGGCAGTGTGACACAGAAATGGTAACACAAAGAAAGCTTTTTAGAGTTTTAGTTACTATAGTATCTACCAAAAGAATTATATGAGGTAACTTTTACTTTTTGTGTGCTAAGGCTGATTGCAAGAATTAAAATATGCTATCGTCTAGAAATGTTAAAAAAATAATCTGTGCTTGTAGTAAATTATTGATAAAGTGGTTTAAAAAAAAAGATTGGACATAGATTAAAACACAGCTTTTTTGGCTAGCCAAGTCGTACACACTTCATAGGTGAAGTTATTCACTCATAAATTCGAGAGAACGGAACTGTATACTATTCACCAATATTTATTTAAACTTTATGCAACAAAAATATTACATAGGCGGACTTAATGCCATAGGCATTCTTTCCAGTCAACCTTAGGGTGATGCAGAGAAAAACATGGTAGGTGCATTAGAAAATAAAACGAAAACATAATGATGAATAAAACACTAAATACTAATTAAATACAACAATATTAATACAAATAACAATAAATACATACATACATACATATATACATATAATATACCAATAAATTATTGTGATGATAATATCTCAATAACAATTTCACTAATTATTTTTAAAACCTACATAACGTTGCAAGTAAATTAACTACATTCAGAAATACCTTCAATATTTCTTAATAAACATCGCCTGAATCCGCAGTCCTCGAGCTCAATCAAATCAAACCGATTTATTCAATCAGGGTTAACTCGATATTCGCGGAGGACTAACTATTAACCTCACTTGTATAATTAATTAAAGACTGTTCAATGCAGGAGTGCATTTGCATAATTAGTAGGTATAATTACCCTTGTAGGGTTTTAACGCTTATTGCAAGGGGGAGGGGTGTGATATATTGCCGTATACTTGACGTTTTGGGACATGGGAAGTGTTGAAATTACGTTGGTTGGTACATTTGGTAATGTCATCCACCGAGCCTTTTTCCCAACTATGTTGGGGTCGGCTTCCAGTCTAACCGGATTCAGCTGAGTACCAGTTCTTTACAAGAAGCGACTGCCTATCTGACCCCCTCAACCCAGTTACCCGGGCAACCCAATACCCCTTGGTTAGACTGATGTCAGATTTACTGGCTTCTGACTACCCGCAACGACTGTCAAGGATGTTGAATGACAGTCGGGACGTACAGTTTAACGTGCCATCCGAAACACAGTCATTGGTGTCTAAGATTACTTAAAAAGTATATACAAACTTAGAAAAGTTGCATTGGTACTTGCCTGACCTGGAATCGAACCCGCGCCCTCATACTCGAGAGGTTGGTTCTTTGTCCACTAGGCCACCACGACTTTTGCTAACAATGAAAATTATATACGGAGAACCAGTTTTACGTGAAGTCTCGTTCCTATAAAATAATAACCTCTCATTTCTTTGAAAGATAATTCCATAGAAGAGATAATCCGCAGCTTTATTCCAGTAGAAAATTCTAAAAAGAATTTTTGATTTCTGAATAAAAAGTGGAAATGAGAATTATTTTTTTTCCGCGAATTCTTTTTACCTAACTCTACAAATTAATATTAATATAATTTATATTCTTGAGGTAGTATATAAAGTATGAGTTATCTAAGGATAGATGGAACAACTAGTATAAATACTTATCAATTCGGTCATAATTTCATTAAGCAATTTCGTATCGAGATGATTTTATCAGACCCGAAGTTATTTCTCAATAAAATTGATCTAAACAAACAAACCATTTTCCTATTTACAGTAATATTATGAAGTAGCATAGGGCAGAGGTGTAACGTTGCACAATTCAATATAGAATTCAATCTGCTGCAATTTGTGGAACGCTTTCTCAATGGTAGAAGCATATTATCTGAAATACCTCTATAGAGAGAAACTACATTGAGCAAAGGTCTTGGTGCAAAATTAGAGATGCCTGGCCACTATTATACTACATAATTGTGGGTACATAGACTTACTCAAAGGATGGTCGCTTGTGCAATAATCTCTGTAGGCAGATGTCGTCGTGTTTCGGTGTGTCGAATGTGAGCAATCTGGATGCAAACGTGAAGAGGCGAGCGCGACGGGGAAACATGATGTTAACTCAATTTGGGATTTTTTTTAATTGTGTCGTTTTCATTCGGAAGGAGCAATTCATATTCGATTTCTTTTGAAGTTCTATTGGGAACGTATACGTGAAGTGGTGCGGTATAGCGTGATGCAGCGTACATTCGCCCACGTAGGACGCACTCTTAGAGTGAAACCTCTGAAATGCATTTTTGCTCTTCAAATTATTTTATTGCGTTACAAAGCACATCTTATATCATATATGAAAGTTACGTCCTTTACGCTTACCTACAAGGCTTTCACTCTAAGGCGTCGAAGTAAAAACAAAGCACCACTGCGTAGGCAATACAAATTGCTTCAAGCTCTCTAACATTACTCTGGTACATATTGCAAACGCCTCGTCGTGGTATAAGATGCCATTATGGCAATATTAGTCACTCGAGAAGCAATTACTACACTAACATAGTACAAGTACATACTCACGTACTCTGTTATAAATGTCTGAATATGGAACTTTATTTAACAATTAACAAATATACACATACATTAACACCTAAATAATCTGAATATTCGTTAAGAACTATTTTGTTGGAGAGGTCATGATACGTAACATCCAAACGGGTTGATAGATTACAGGGTTAAGCAACGCTTGGCGTTGTTGTCGGTCCGTGGATGGGTGACCGTTTTCTTAGCGAGTACTTCCAATAGTAGTTTCATTCAGCTATAGAGTGTTTCTAAGTAGACATAAGTTAGGTTAGGTTATTTTCATTCTAGTTATATTTTTCAGAAATGCAAAACAAAAAAGTTTTACTTTTATAGTATACAGCTTATATACTTAAAGCGGATTTTCAGTAAAATATATTTTATGTATTTGTGTACTCGTTCACTTTTGCTAAATGTCCAATATACATAATTTATGTACATAGTTTTGCCATTTCATGATTCGCCGAATACTGCAGTGCATGATCAAAATTCCACAAAATATGAAATAATTCAATAAATATGTACAAATTGGTAAAGTAGACATATTATTTGCGAATTTTGCGATTCTGTTAAAATTTTCGGAATTATTTTTTTATATTTCACGTTGCAACACATTTTTTGGTGAGCAAATTGGACAAAAAATCATTATTGAAAAGTACGACGGAGAGAGAGAAAGGTAAAGGAGACGGTTTTTATCTATAAATTGCAATGGAACCATCTTACAGCAACCTTTGGAGACAAATGAACCTCGGTGAAGAGCCTAAAGTTCGTGGGTCCATAACAAATCCATGTCGTGAAAGTATATCTAAATAATAGAGAAAAATATACACACCTATGAGACGGTGAAATATAGAAAGTTTATGATATTACTACAAGCACACCACAAAATTGATGGCAACTGAGAAGAAGACCAAGAAAACATTGGAGAGAGATATAAGCTTCCTTACACAATGGCCTCAACAAAGCTAAGGCCAACAGAAATAAATGGAAGGTTAGGGAGGCCTTTTCTCAGCATTGGAACAGTATACTCCGAATAAAAGAACAAAAATAAATACCCAAACATAACCTACTTACGAGTACCAGATCTTCTCAATCTAATTCTGTCGTTAAAAATAACAATATACTCGTCAAAGACTACAATAGTTCAGAAGGGTCAATCCATGTCGAATGCCGGATGCTACACAAAGACATGTATGGAAGTCGACCTTTATTATCTCATTGTTGAAGCAACAAAAGAATAACAGACAAGATAAACGGGAACAGAGGGGATTGATTGAACTCATTGCTTGAAGAAATAGGTAATAGAGTATTTTACTGTGTTATTTGGCCGAATGATAAGTTTTCTGTGGACAAAATTGGTGGCCTTTTTGTAGATATAAAGTAGGTATAGTTATCGGCACGAATCTTGAGCCTTGACCTTCACCTGCGCAGAAGTAATTTATTGGGTCCCTTTTGTGGTATGAAGTGAGGTGCGGGGGTGGGCTAAAGCGGTGATTGGCCCGCAGTGCATCGCGTCATAGCCGTCACTCGGGATTGGCTCTTTGCTAATAAATCACTTCTGCGCAGATGTAGGTCAGAGCTCAAGATTCGTGCCGATGACTATACCCGCTCATTGCAGCCGATAATTTTTTTGGGCTCACAATCACTACGAAGATGAATGGACGCACATAACAACGATCAGGTATATGGCCGGTATCAGACCGGCTAAAATATATAATTGAGTTTATGACTATATTTAAAAAAAATTGCCAACAACCGGGCCAGCTGTCGGCCGAGTGATACAACACAATAAAATTGTAAAGCTAATATTAGTTCGGTTTAATCAGCCAAATCGCGAACTTTCATAATTACAACTGGTCAATATTATATTTAGACATCTGGCGAATACACATACTTAATAAGAATTGCAAATCTGTAATTATTTAATACGGAAAATGTGTTGGCAAGCATAGATGAATGAAGGTAATTAATATTTGGCGTAAACTGGATTTGGCTGAAACTTCACACACAACATATGAACGTTGAGGTCGGGTGATTAGCTTCATTAACTAACATTTAACAGCCAGAACCCGTCAAACTGGGTCTAAAGTGACCTTCAAAGAACCCAACCAATGCGTATTGTGTTGTCAGACTTTCGGGCAACAAAACAAATGACAGTCAGGACCCACCATTTAACTCGCCTTCTGATACATGGAGGACTTTCTTATGACATATTATGGTAAACATCCAGAGCCCGACCGCGTCAAGCATTGCTTTGATCGGACAACCCGTCCGGACGTTAGTTAGCCTCAAGCCTCTACTGAATACGTCATGTTCATGAAATTCAAATTACTCGTTCACACATTCATATAGGTATTAGGTAACATGAAATCTAGGCAATAACATAACACGCCGAGGCAGTATATTTTAGTTGATTAATGTCTTACAAAACCGGAGGCTATATATTATCAACTGTGTACAATACGAATACTGAATCGTAGTTGTGTCTGCGGTTGTTTAGGACTATATTTTGAAATAACATTACCTACATATTATATTCGTGATACTATTTATTGTCCCCAAAGGGCATGACATAGGCCTTGTTTTAAGCATGATAAGACAAACACTATATGCCGTAAGGTTAGCACTTAACTAAAAATAAACAATCTTGTTATATCGGGTGTGTCGTACCTAATCACATTAAAGGCTCGAGCAGACCGGACGCGTATGCGTAACCACGCGCGTAGTCACGCGCGTGGTTACGCATACGCATCCGGTCTGCTCGAGCCTTTAATCCTATCACATATACTTTATGATATTCTATGGCGAATTGTAAAAAAATAACCTAATCCATTCAGTGGTTTAGCCACAGGAGTCATTTTTTGTTTTCATAATTTAACATCATGTGAAAAAGCAGAGATAAGAGTATCTAATGTTTTGACCAGTTGACAGCTGTCAGTTTTCAAGGGAGAATTTCCGTGCTTGATTCCCGAAATGGACTAAAGGTGTATATTCTGTAGCCGTTTCTTCTAAGCAGTGAGTTTTCTACCTTTAGTACCAGGTAGGTATCAGGTAGTTAAGCTTACTTACCAACCGGGCACAAATCCAGACTCCGGATTGAGCAATTTTATTCAACACGAAAGAACTCAATAAAACTTTCCCAATTTGGGACTGCTATTCAAAATTCATGTTTTGGCACAAAACCAACGACACCAATTTTGTGAAAGAAACATTGTAAAGGTCAATCATTAAAATAAATAACCTATTATTTGTGTATCGTCAGCATTTATAATAGGAGTGATAACAGGGTAAAAAATAGTTATTCCAATTAGTCCGTCTTTTAGATTACAATTTGCCATGCCTTATAATAAATTAGCTGTCCCCAAGGTTTTATTCACTTCCCTGGGAAACGACTTCACAATCCAGGACAAAAATAAGTCTATGTCCTTTCTCAGGCGCTCTACTATTTCTGTGCCAAATTTCATTTATACACTTGTACTACACTTGTAGTTGTAGCGTGACAACCGGACAAACATACAGACACAATACATGATCACTATACCAATCCACAAATTAAGAGATCGACAGAAAGCAAACATTTAATCCTAGCTATTCCCTTATCGAATAAAGAAGGAGACCGTACTTGGTAATTGACACCCTTTCATAAATGCTATTAAGTCCACTGCCTCTAACCCAATATCAGGAATTTGTTGACCTCTATCAAGGGGAAACCATCTCTTTGTGTGACTTGAATTAGCCAATTTTATTTGTTATGTGGTGTCGGGTGTACTAGGTATATTCTTTTAGTTAATATGTTCTCCGAGAGGAGAAATATGAAGAAAAAAATGCAAATCAAAGTTAGGCTGAAAATCAGCACATTTTGAAAGTCAACAATAATACACAAAGACGAGCCTAAAAACTTTTGACGAGGGCTTTCTTGGTAATGAAACATCTCAGCAACACATGTCTATCGGTTTTGGTCTGAAGAAACACGTGAAGAGATTTGCTATTGCTAATAATAGAGAGTATAAGCGTAAGCTAAAAAGCTGAATTATATTGGTTTATTTATAAACTTTTATAAATCACTTCTAAATAGTCTAGATTCTAGATTGAGAATGTGAACGAAAAAAACATTATCACACTTGAAATCATAATATATGAGGTTTTAATGTTATATCAAACTTGACAATAAAATCTGATAAGGAGAAAAGTACTGAAAATGTCTAAAAATATTTCGAAAGAAAGTCGAACTTATTTAGATAATTGAAGTTTAGAATTCCGATATAGGGGCTGTCAAAGAATGCGCTCAGAGTATTCCCAAAAATGTTGCTGATAATAAAATATCTAACCTCAAGAATTTTGCTCCAATAATTTATTGTTGTCTAGGCATTAAAGTTGGCATTCCTTACTTAGGCTACGTTCCCACTTTACACCAAAAAAATGTACCGTGCGTTTTTACTAGTACAATATTTGCTCAAAACTGAGAGAAAAAAACTCTTGCGCGGTACCTATTGGCATCTTGTGTAATGTTGCTAGTAGTCAATAATTTGCCGTCGCTCGAATGTACCGTACAACACGAGCATTGTCGCTCGGAAAATCCGCTTGTGTGAAAGCGCTGCATTTGTCCACCACTTTTTAACTAAGATAAAAGTAGACGAATGAACTCGGAATAGTGTATTTAATGTCACCATAGCAGACATAGACGACAATGAAAGTCGTTAATGAAATAACAATATAGTGTAAACCTAGCTTTAGATATTTATCGATCAGTATTGACCTGTTGCCATGTCAAGCAAGTAGAAGCAATTTCGTGAGGGCAATTATTTTTGGTCGTACCCTCACTTCAATAACGTCATATTTATCGATATTGCCATGTCGCGGTTTTCGGTGTTGCCAAGACCAGGCTGTTGCTTGCTAGAAAATTCTTGATATTTTTTATTTAGTTAGGTTACAATCTTTTCTAGTTTTTGATGACGTATTTTTTTTATTTTATGTTGTTGTATTGACGTATTTTATGTTCGATGTTAGATATTTACGTGTGAGATATTAGGTTTATTATTTTCTTCTTTTCAAAAAGTTTCTTCGTACATTTTTTGTGACTGATGTTGACGTGTGTTTGGAAGGTATTTTAGTTGATTTTCAAAAATGAAATAATATGGGGTGTATTGGGCGCACGCCTATATAATGGACCTTTGTTCCTTTTAATAACATACATATTTGCTATATTATTAGTATATTCCTTTAGTAGCAGCCAAAGTATCAAGATTTTTAGTCCCTCTAAGAGATCTTTCCGTTATTTTCTTTGATGTTATATCATTCAGGCATCACACACCTGTTCTTAATTCACTTTACGCAGGTCCCCTAATTACTTTGAAATTTCACGCCAGCAACATAACTGACACTTTGATGAGCCCTTAATAATTTAATTAAATGGATCTTGCGAGTTGTGAGCTAATTTTGTTGGTATGTAATCCGATATTACACGTGTCCCGCTTAGACATATTAGTTTACACGTAATTAAGTAATTACACCAACATTTTCATGTATAAAGGAGTTTTAGAGTAGCCGCACACTGCAAACTTTAAGTCGGCCGACGGTTTTTTCGGGCTCATAAATAAGAATGGAAATGAATGGTAGTAGCTATGAGTACGCACATAATAACGATCAGGTATTTGTTCGGTATCAGACCGAATAAGAACTTTTGAATTTTATATAAAAAAATATCGATTTTTTTTAAATATTTTTTCCAACCATCGGTCAACTGTCGGCCGACTATATCGTCTTCAGAGTGAGGATACTCTTAACATAACCTATATGTTGTACAGTTGAGAGCAATTAATTTGTGGCAGTTTTAAAAGGGCTGTTTATCTTTCAGATAAGGATATTAGGATGTTTCCGTTTGCTGGGTTTCGGTTTCAATATAACTTGATGCTGAAAATTATGTTCTACGTGTATAACGTGCATGAAATTGTAGACAACATTACACCTACTCATATTAACAAATTATGTTAGTACTGAATCAGAATTATCAAGAGATGATACATAAAATTCTATTAGGTTGCCGTATGTTCAGGCTTTTAGTTTTTAACATTGTATGCTATTTTGTGTATTAGGTATATACTTATAGATTCCCCAAAAGTTGTTAGTGACAGTGAAATCAATAGATTTTGTTGGTCTCCGGAACTGTCATTAGAAGCCGATCCTAATGATTTTGTTGATATAGGTATTTAGGTATGTATAAGCAAAACATTATACAATTTCTGTTTGTGAAACAACACTATCAGATTAATAAATAATTAAATAGAAAAGAAAAATGATATTTTTAAATTCGCGTTTCCTCACGTTTTAATCAAGTATCATTTATATGAATTTCCGATTTTTTATCAGTTTTCTAACTGGATTCCTTTGACTTTGATTGTACCTATATTTTACTATGTAGATTAACTTACTGAGTAAATAGTGCTCGAACCTAATAAGCAGTAGGTACATGCTGATAGAGTAATATACTCAATGGTAGTAGGTCAATCTGATTGGCTGATTCGCAGAAATTCAGCCGAGGCGAGTAAAGTATCGGAAAGTTAATTTCAAATCTCTGTGGAGCTGTTAGGTTAGTAGTTTTTGATTTGAAATCGAAACTAAGTAGATAGGTTCAACAACTTCGTTTAGATCTAGACACACGGCAGTGTGTCCGCCAAGTTCGAGCAAAAAAAAGCGACACACCGGCGGCCGTGGGTTATATTACACGAACCATTTCGGGCCAAATTTAGTTTTACTGGAGGAATATTACCTACCTAACTTTTTCTACAATAAAAATAGGTTTCTATCTATTCACAAAATTAAAGTTTCGACTTACTTAAATTGGCCTGTCAAGTTGTTTTATTCTTCTAAATATCCAGATGTTTCTGAAAAAAGGAAAAAAAATAAGATTAGATAAAATAATTCTTGTTTATTGTGAATAAGATCGGATGATAGAATCCTTGTGATTATAATCTAAAACCTAATATCTATAAAGAGCCCACGCTCATTGCAGTCTCAACTGTGGGCAGGTAATTGGTCCGACAGTTTATTTTGAACGTACCGCGAATCCAATCAAACTTTTCAGGCGGTCTGATACCGGCCCACTCTTATAAAATAAACTGATGTAAATGTCATGGGCACTTACTTATTTCTAGCATTGTTTCCTTACTCGTTGGTAGAGACTGGATCTTGTGACACACCGAATCTTGGTGCTAGATCCAGTGTTACATAATTGTGTATTTATTCAATACTTCTTGCATATAATGTACAATGGTGGACTTCAAGCCTTAGGCGTTCTTTACCAGTCTACCTTTGGGTGGTGGAGATGTGCAAATAAATTAAAAATACCTTCATATATTACAATACAAAACACAGTACATACACACATAAATTAATATAAATAATATGTACATACGTGTGTACCCAATGAAAACATATGATTTGGCTTCAATAAAGACTTTAAAGACCAAAGCTAAAACTTTTCTCTCGGTTAGACTCAGTAGACATCTTTACCCCACGCGACCTTTACAAATGGGGCTTTACTAATCTCGGAACCTAATGTTTATATAATGTTCTCTAGTGACAGAACAGAACTGTTACCTATATACGACTCGTTCATCATGAACGACTGAAGAAACATTAGATTGATAGTTTTGCTTACAAAGGTTTATTCACCTTTATAAAAATCTTGATTTCCCTTGCGTCTTGGTTGCTTTCCTCAGTTATTTTAAGCAGCACTACGCTCACCTTTTACATAAAAATTAGATACTTGCTTAATACTATCATTAGAAAACTTCTTCCATAATTTTCTAGACTACCAAAAACTAGTCTATCTATTTCTTAAAGTTACTAAACTAATCAACAAGGTATGTTATATATGAGAGGAAGGGCCGGGGCTGCGGAATTGTTCGCGACCCTGGTACATTAGGCTTCAGAAGAAACATGGTGGGTTTTAGTCAGTAAGAGTCTAACACTTCTTTATTAAATAATTTCAAACAAAAGAGGGACACATAACAACCACACTCACTTTCGCAATTGGTTTTAATCAGAAGGTAAAAGACTTATTTTAGGATTTCACGAATTGGCCACGTTGACAGGAAAACTAATAGCACTAAACCTATTTTAGTACCAGTGCCTTTGTCTAATAAATATTTATTCAGTTATTCAATTGTGGAGATAAGATAGAAGCCACTTGAATGATTACGCTGGAGTGTTTGCACACTGGATATGAATTGGGATAGTTTTTTCGCATTATGCGGACACACTCGGTTTGAGTGGTTTAATGTGAATCAAGTATTCACTTAGGATTATGTGTTTTACTGTGTGCGTGGAACCATTTGTTTAATAGTATGTAATGATAAGCTCTTACAGGTATATACAGCATATTTTGTACAAATATCTACACTTGGATACAGACTAGAGGTAAGCACGAGGCATTTTTTGCCTTACTTTAAATTGTTCTATAAGATCTAAGTATACTTCTATACTATAATTATATTTTAAAGCGAAAAAAAATAGATTTTTGTTACATGACTGTTTGTAGTGGATAAACTCAAAAACTACTGGACCGTTTTTTTCTCCATTGGAAAGCCACATTATCTGCAAGTAACATAGGCTATAATTTATCCCAGTACCGGCAGTAGTTCCCAAGACGACGCGGGTGAAACGGCGGGAAAATGGCTAGTTAAATATATTTTACATTACTATATACTTGTTAAAGAAATAGGTTCTGTATTGGAGATGATGTGTTAAAAAATTCTTATCCCTATCTCTCAAAAATACACCTCAATACTTAGAATTGATTTGCTCCGTGATTTTTCCAGAAGAAATATTTTTGGAGCGTGTTACGGGCCTAAGCTGCGTGGAATGTTGGCAAAACAAAACTAAGGTAAGGTTCAAAGTAACCTAGATTTGATCCTAGAGTCTGAAAAAAACACGTATTCGTACTTCGAGCCGTGACAAAAAAGTCGCAGAAATAAGTCTGTAATTTTTCGTACACTTGGGAGCAGAGAATTGGGGTCACAGATAAAGATAATATTTTTAAAATTATGAATGTTTAAGCTTATGTCATCATTTCTGGTTTTCTTAATGATGTTGACTGACAAATTTTTTGTATGTATGTATTATTTACTTAGATATCTAGTTCGGGACACATAAAAAGCCGAAAAAAATAGTTGGTCTTGTCAAATAATTTTATTTAATGTATAGAATTTTTTTTTTATGTAGGTACTTTAGCTGAAAAAAAAAACGTTTTCGTTACTTGGCCCGTTCTTCTTGCCAGCAATATTATTTTCACTCTTTATTTCTTGCCCTTTGGTCTAAGCACATACTGCAGACTAAAAAGTCGGGCGACTTTTGGCCCCACGGATGTTTGTTCTTTAGAAACTCGTGAAAGTTAATGTCGGTATCAGATACCGGACAAATACCTGATCGTTGTTACGTGTGCGCTTTCAGTCGTCTTAATACTGATTTACGAGCCCAAACCAACTATCGGTCGACTAAAAGTTTAGAGTGTGCGCATACTCTTAAGGTAGTACGCCAAATGGTAGAAACTTAATACAGAATTTCACGCTCACTTCCCACGTAAGGTCAGATTAACAACGAATTTCAGTTCTCAGTCTAAGTATTAGAGAAACCTTTCGTTTAAGTATCATTTCAAGTTAGAAGTACACTTTGCGCTCAACAGCCTGGGAAATTATTACGCTTAGAAAATGGGTAGGCACATAATTACGTTAGCCATGGTTCGAAATGAGACCTTTTTTATTTTAGAACTCTACTTGTTGTAATTCGTTCAGGATTTGAGTACCATTTTTTTTTATTGTTTAATGATCGTGAAAGATAGTGTTGTCTTTAACCGACAATGTTCTTATTAACAGTAGGTACCTTGTGTTGATGCTTACTCGATTTTTATATATGTATTTACCTAGATAGCAGCCTCAAAACATCTGTACTAATCTTATAAAGGGTAAGTATTTACTTGTTTGCTTGAACGTTATAATCAAGCAAGGAATGATAAGATGTCCTAGTTTTTCTTTTATCTAGATGTGCGAAGTAGTTCTCTCGGGACACGGTCGAACTGCCGGCAGAAGCTAGAATGAAATGTACACCTAAATATAGGTAGCAAAGTAAAATTTACATAATTAAAATATTCTTCCTAGACTTAGTAATGGTGTCTTAACGATGACACCTAAGCCATAGAAATCTGTTTCCTTAAGGCTGTTACTAATGACAAACCACTATCCTTCCGATTAGCAACAATAGTAGCTAATGAAGGAGTAATAATCCCCCTTTGAACGTTAATAATCGCTATTATTGTAGCTATCATAAATGTCAATAGCGACATATACATGTACATTGATTTTCTCGGTAAATAGGAAGCTGATTTTAGTGTTTTACATTTAGATAGCTAAACACGAGCAAAACTATCAAGGGGTCGAGTAATGTAAGGCAGTCTCTTCATGTAAAAAACTAGTACTCAGCTGCCCCTGGTTACACTTCAAGCCCCCCAAAATAAAGTTCTGAATAACAAATATTTTTTTTACGATAGTAAGTACCTTAAAATTCCGTCCATTATTGCAGTAAATACTACCGTATTTGTAATAAATAATTGGTGATAAATAGTTATTTACTCACTGCCGTAACAAATGACAGTCAAAATGATCCTGTCAGCATTTGGCACTTCTGTACCTCACATGACATGTGATTGACCTCACGTAAATTAATGTTCAACGACCTCTTAAGGCGACGAATTGGTCAACAATAATTCCATAACCGGCACGCGCATCTAAGGCGCCAAAAGGGGTCGGAGCGTCTGAGCAGGGCGAGGATAACAATACGCGCGCTAGCTTATAACTAAAAGTCGTAAGCGACAAAATGGTTTTGTAATTTTATTATTTAGAAATGATAATTTGATAAAAATTCCTTCTACAATTTTAAAGAGTGTGTATATACTCAACTACTAAAAAAGTTAAGAGGCTTAAATCGGTCCCGTTTGCCTATAATATGTGAATCTCTTTTAAAAAGAGGTATGTTTGATATATTTTTCTCTGTTATAAAAGTTACCTAATCATGTTTCTACGTCTAACAAAATAAGGTTTATATCATGAACTTTCACGTAACCAAGTTGTATTTTGATCCGTTTTGTATTTACTGAGAAAAATTGAGATCCTTGGCGCCAAAAATTCCAATTCGTCCTCTTAAAAGCTCTGAAAACCACAACAAAGCCAAACCAACCACAGGGTAAGTGCGGATCGCTTTAAAATTTACGATTTCTTCCCGCATTTGGTACAAAATAACCTTTTTGAAAGTACCACATTTGGTTAGAAACGTAAAATGTTAATCGTGTTAAACAGCCGTTTGACACGTGTTTAACTGAAATTCTGCACAAAGTTTTATTGAACATGTTTGTGTTTAATGTATGTTTAACTTTTTCGTTATAACACCTTTTGGTGGTTTTACCCTTTCAGCTTACTGACAAAAATGTTACGTAGTAAGTATGAGTGTTTATCATCTGCTTCTTTTTTATTTTAATACAATTTTTCATTTTATCCAATTAATTTATGTTGTTTTTTGCGGGTGAATAATTATGTTTGAGTTCTTGTAACTTTTCTTTAAAATCTATTCTTCTCCGGAAAAGAGTAACAAAAATCCACACATACGCATTTTAAGGATTAAAATCTTTTAACCTGAATAATGAACACAGGTAACTTGTTACGTGTAACGCGATACTCCCTAGCTAGAGGGACGGAATGAACTTGTTCTCAGTATTTCAACCTTCTCACTATCTATATCTTCCTACTGTAGGCAAAGGTCTTCAAATGACAAGCACACAAGGCTTAAGGTGCTCTCTGAAGTACACAAGGTTTTAAGTGTCAAAGGAATAGTAACACAGTTCACTGACCTACCGTACAACAATGTGAACTGTAGACCAAGTGAGTTATAAAATATTAGCAGAAAAATTGGTTCTTTTTTATATTAAATAAAAAACGGACATTCCAATTTATTTATTCTTTCTCACTTTAACATTTTACTAGAATTCAAAAATAAATGTCTTTCGTTAATCAGTTTGGATGGAACAACAAAGGTTTTGACTTTATAAGGGACCTATGATATTTGGGGTACTCATTGTGTTAACTGAACTTGATAATGAGGGTCGCATTAATTCAGATTTCGAGAACATACAAAGAGTTTTCTCTTTAATTATCCTTTCCAGATTTGGATTAAATAACTGATTTGTTTATTTTAATTTTGGTAAATTAAATATGAAGGCGTAAAGAAGAATATAACCATGCGAAATTAAGTTTCAGATAGCAAAAGCGCTTGTCTTTTTTTTTTTTTTTTAGCGACGTAAAATCATCAAATGACCCCTCTCTCTGACTAAAATCGACGTGTTCCGTCATAGGCCTTTTATGTACCAGGGCCGCGGTATCTCTTTCGAACAACCCGCAGCCCCCCCTGCTGGGCCCCGCTGGGGTTGCTGACATCTCTTTGAGGAGCGCGTGGAACAACGCGCGCCGTCGACACGGGTCTGTCGTCTAGAAAGACAGAGGGACGATGAGCCACCCGAACTCACCGCCCACAGACCCACGCCTACGGTGGCCGGGAGTCATCTCGCGACACCCGGCGCCCATGGTGTCTACCTGGTCCAGCGCGGCGACCGGGATGAGAGGTGCGAACTCTCTGGCGTTCCGCCTCCTCCTTCTCGAGCATGACCGCTTCGCAGAAGGAGGCGACGGCATCCCATTCCCTCTCGCCCCGGACCATGGCCTGAACCAGGGCCGGACGCGAGAGGTCGCCGCCGCCCAAAGCCTCGACGAGGACCCGGCGGTGCCCTTCCCATGCGGGGCACACCTGGACTGTGTGGTCCACCGTGTCCTCGGGGCTGTCCGCATAATGGTGACACCCGGGCGCCTCCTCACGACCGATGCGGTGCAGGTACCTCCCGAAACAACCGTGTCCGGTGAGGACCTGCGTCATGCGGTACGTGAGGGCGCCGTGACTCCTCCCGAGCCACTCCTCAAAGAGGGGACTTACCGCCACGATGGTGGCGTGCCCTGAAAAGCGCTTGTCTTAAACATAATAGAACCTTATATTACAAAGTATTACTTATTCGGTATTCTTCGACCGTTAATTTGACTAAAAATTAAAAAAAAATCAATATAGGTACCTATCGACTGGCCGCTCGTCTTACTTTCGAAACGGGATTTATTTATTTCTAAATTTAAACCTACATAACAAAAATTAAAATAAAAAGAGGCATAAAAATTACGTATCGGTAAAATTATCCGCATCGCTGTCAGCGGGGATCGTGGCCAAAAAAAAATGCCAAAATGCCTGGGGACTTCACTGCCCAAGTACACAACTTAATTAAATCAGTGGTACATAATAATATGTATCTGTATGTACATTTATAACGAAACAGACCAGTATGGTTCACAAAATCTGCATTTCAGAACATGCATTCACTTTATTGGGTACAAGTCACAGCTGGTTCAATATTGCAATCTGTCGCGCAACGTTTGATGAATTTGCTGGATATCTATAACCTATCTATAGTTACATTGATATGCAGTTAGAGATTGAGTTTTGACATTAGTTCTCTATTATGATTATTTCCTTCAATTTGTAATCTCAGAACAACGGATACATACGCTTAAGTACTATGGGTCTGACTGACCGTGAACATTTAGTAAAGGTATCCCGACATTTTTGTAAATGTTTTTCTTCGAAGACATTAATAAACAATTTTAAACAAATGAATACTGGCAGAACAATGATTTAAATATGGGAGTGAAATAAAAGTATGTAGTTAACTTTGGGCTAATTCGATTGAGAGTTCTCGATCTACGAATAGCAACTGAAAGAAAAGTTAAAAGTTTGAGAAGCATTTTTTAACAATAATCCCTAGGCGCAATCCCTAGCTGGATACCTTTTTATCTACGTTGCTGTATTTTCTTAGGTGTTAACCTCATACATTTAAATAACTTCCACATTATACAGCCTGTAGTACTATTTACATGAGAAACGACCCAACTAATGCTTCTCGTTCAACCTTGAGATATGTAGGGAAATGTACATACTCTCTAACTTACAGATAATTTTGACACATAAGTTCATTAGTTCGTGGTGAAAGTACTTTTGTACGTACTCGCACTACTTTGATATTATTAACTTGTTCTAGAAGTAGCTACAACTAGACTAGAAAGGACAAGAAACTGCACAGTTACTTTACACTACACTAATAGAATAAATAGGAACTCTTTCTTTATTTGTTTGTTTGTACCCCAAGCGTTCCTAAACTGCTACACCGATTTGAAAAACTCTTTCACTGTTGGGATGCTAGACTATCCCTGAGTAACATAGGCTATATTAGATCCAGTCATGGGTAGTAGTTTCCACTGGAAATGAGCGAAACCGCAGGAATATAGATAATACGGCATCATCATCATCATCATTTCAGCCATAGGACGTCCACTGCTGAACATAGGCCTCCCCCTTTGATCTCCACAGATACCTGTTGGAAGCGACCTGCATCCAGCGTCTTCCGGCGACCTTTATAAGGTCGTCTGTCCACCTCGTTGGTGGACGTCCTACGCTGCGCTTGCTAGTCCGTGGTCTCCACTCCAGCACTTTTCGGCCCCATCTGCCATCTGCTCAATACGGCATAATAAAGAGGAAAAATACCAGTTCATATGTAATCTCAGCCAAAAATTCCACTAATAGGACACATTATCTCTGAGTGCTGTATGCATTTTCATCCACAATATCAAACAGGCAAAAATGTCTGTTAGCAACTGAAAAATGTTATTTTTGCATCGTTGAGAAATTTTTGTAAATGTTTTTCATATTTTGCAGAAAAAACTTAACTATGACGGTACAGGTCATATTCCTATAATAACAATGGGCGGTTTCATCTACAAAAGAGGTTTATTTTGCCAATTTATATATATTTTAAAGCGAACTATCTATTTCTCCTTCATATTTTTATGGGCAGTGATTTAAAGAGGCAGTTAAAAATTGTAGTTTTGCTAAGTTGAAAATTATAGGTAAATAGCACGTTTAATAACTAGTTCAGCAGTTAGAACTAGGTAGTAAAGTATACAAAATTCTATCTTTACTATAACTTTATTCTCTTTCATCGAAATCGTACTTTAATATGAGAATCATCAAACCCCACAAAAACAAACTTTTATCTTGAAAACCGTCTGTCGATGACGTAGTTAGGTACACTACCCAAATCAAACAGCTTTTGTGAAAACTGGCCTAGTTTTCGACTAGACTTATCAATGTCAAATTAAGGCCACAATTTAGAACCCAGATTGGTTTCAGTACCTAATCCTATTTTAGGTAGCCGATATTTTATCTTTACCTTAAATTTTACTTATGTAATAGATTTGTGTATAATTTGTGATTATAAAATTTGATCTGTAACTTTTAACTTTAATTCAATTCAATTCAATATTTTATTGCACTCCATAAGTTTCATGAAGGTGTTACATAGGTTGTTTGGCACATTATGGACCCCGTACGGCACGACAACGTTTACTGTATGTAAAGGCTGCACTATGGAATATTAGTGTTTAAAAGTTTATTTATTAGTGTATGCTTATTGGTTGACCTTAAATTAAAAACAATTATAAAAAGAGGCGGTTCAAAGTCAAAGTCATTTTTTTATACAAAAAGCCTATAGGTGACAGCTCTTTCGAAACGTCAATCTAATCGTACGGTTCCCACGAGTGGGTTTTATGATTCACATAAATACATACCACCGAAATAACTATATTTCCCTGAAGTGAACCAGAATTGGACAGTCCAAAATGGTAGGCGCCATTATGCCCTATTCACAGTTTCCATGTAATATTTGGCGAGTCTGTAGCCTCAAATATAGGCTGTAGTTGAATTCTGGGAGAGGCCTATGTTCAGCAGTGGACGTCCTATGGCTGAGATGATGAGTGGAATTCTGAGAATATTGCTATCGTTCCTACATTTGCCTAAGGAATGTTTTATTCTCACAAAAGAAGGTGGGCCATGTGTGCGTAAATGCTCATTGTCTTTGTATGACTCGGTGATTTGACCACTAACTGAGCACTCCTGAACCTAGGCATCAAAAGTCAGTTGCATATACTACACATAAGTATGACTTACCTACCAGTTTTCGTGAAATAGCACATCTTTAGTCTAGTGGTCTTCGTAATTAACCAAAAATGAAGTTATTTTGATATGAATATGATGTGAAGATTGAGACAGAAATAAAATCTAAAATTTTTGATAAACCTATGATTTTAATTTTCCGCATCAGAAAAACTATGTTACACCAAGTTACGGCACAAAAATACTTTGTTCTAAAATGGTACAATTATTTGCTAAAGTTTAGCTTAAAGCAGGTACGAGCGTTCAATTGTTTTCAAAGGAATTTATGTGAAAGGATATAATAATATGGAGATCGTCCAAAAAGCAAGGTTTAGAAAATAATACTACAATTGTCCTGGTAGCATTGAGTTTGTACAAATGTACAACTATATGTGTCTAATACATTTTCCTGAACGAAATCCCATTTCAACAGTAGCACGAAAATCTTTCCACTGCCGAAGTGACCTTTGGAATTCTCTCAGTTATCATGAGAGCAAATAATAATTACTTCTTGGCAAGCCGTTTGAGCATGCATAGTTAGTGCATAACTATGCTAAGAGCGCTTCCACACTATCCAATTTTATCGCGCGTATACTCGTCACATTCCGAGTGGAAAATGTCTCTCACGCGGCTCCAAGTGTATCTTTTGTTTCGGTAGTTGTCAATTGTTTTCCGTCGCTCGCGTTCGAACAGAGCGTTGTCGCTCGGAATTACTGCTAGTGTGAAAGCACTGTGACATGTTACATCAACGAACTTTTGCTGCAATGGATATCCTTTAGCTGAAATGATGATAGGCAGAAAGAAACTGACACTCACTATAAAAAAGACAAGGGAATCATCATGTATAAAGTTCTACATATGTACAATATTGAACTAAAAAAGAACACCTATCGTGCAGTAATAATTTTTTTAACCGACTTAAAAAAGAGGTTCTCTAGCCGCCAGTTTTTGTTTTTATTGACATTTAGACTACACCAGGAAACTAAAACTAATCAAAACAAAGGACAATGCCGGATTTTGTATGGACCCTGTCCCCACCCACCAACAGACTTGAAACTAGTGTCATCGGAAGCGCATCCTTCGATAGATCATGATTATCAAAACGATTTACTCCAAATGTATGGGGTTTTGGAAATACACGACATTTTAATATCGTTAATAATCAATAAACGTCAAGTTTGTTAACCAATTACTCGGAGTTGCGTGGACCGATTTTGATTATTTTTGTTTTAATGCAAAGAAGGTGTCTCAACGTTAGTCCGATATAATTTTCATCGGGATCTTTTTAGCAACTTTTGAGTTATCACCGGTTAGAATGATAATTGGTTTAATGATTTTGTATGGACCTTCACTGACTCCAACAGAGTTGAACCTAGTGTCATCAGAAGCGCCTTATCCGATAGATATTTTTTTACTGTGACGACGTACTCTAAATGTTTGGGGTTTAATGAATTATTTTTTATTTTTAAATTATTCAAATCTCATTTTTTTTTATATGAACGTTTACTAGTCATTGGATACATGAAGTGGGCTGCCGTTGTAAGACGACTAAAAAGTCACGGTGTATACCTACTAACCTAACCTAAAGTTACGTTAATTGTGGATACTAAAATGTCGAATATTTCCAAACCCCCATACATTTGGCGTAAATCGTTATGATAGTCATGATCTATCAAAGGAAGCGCTTCCGATGACACTAGTTTCAAGTCTGTTGGTGGTGGTGAAGGTGTCCTCACGACATCCTACATTGCCTCTTCAAACCGATTATTTTAACTGATGATAACTCAAGAACTGCTTAAAAGATCTTGATGAAAATTAAATCGGACTAGCTTTGAGATAGTTTCTCTATATACAAAAAATAGATTGCAAAATCGGTCCACGCAATTCCGAGTAATAGGTTAACAAACTTGAAGTTAATTGATTATTAAGGATACTAAATTGTCTTATAGTTCCTAAACCCCACACTTTTGGAATATGTCTCCATAATAAGAAATTATCTATCAAATGAGGCGCATCCAATGACACTTAGTTGAACTCTGTTGGAGGTGGTTAAGGTGTCCTTACGAAGTACTACACTGTCTCTTCAAACCGATTATTTTAACCGATGATAACTAAAAAACTGCTTAAAAGATCTTGATGAAAATTACATTAGACTAACTTTGAGATAGATTCTTCAAAATAAAAATAAAAACATCAAAATCGGTCCACCCAACTCTGAGTAATTGGTTAACAAACTTGAAGTTAATTGATTATTAAGGATACTAAATTGTCTTATAGTTCCTAAACCCCATACTTTTGGAATGTGTCTCCATAATAAGAAATGATCTATTAAATGAGGCGCATCCAATGACACTACTTTCAAGTCTGTTGGTGGGTGGGGACGTTTTTAGGCATTGTCCTTTATAAAGGTTAATGGAGACGCGAGAGTTACACTTTCAGGCTCAATTAAACTCTAGAAATGAACTACTGAACTCGGGAATCAAACGGAATATGAGAAAGTTGTTGCTAGTAATAACCTCACTTTTTTTGATAGAGACAGGCAACAATTAGTTGCAGAAAAATCTCAAAATGTTGTCTCTCCGTAATGAGATTAGAGGGACATGGGATAAAGAGAAAAGTAAATGGTAAACCATTAATTTCGGTCGTTTGCACCATTCTTGACCTCGTCATATCTTTAGACTATCTGTTTGCTATGCCAGGTAAATACACCTTTGGGACTTGTCGAGAAAATAATCCTGGACATGGTATTAGGTATATAGTTTTTAGCCAAAGTCAACACTAAATACCTAAGTTAATTATGATCAAACCGTGTCTAAATGAGACAGTAGTGTAATCACACTACTGTGAATTATTCGCAATATGCCTTACAAGTTGCGTGTTGATTTCCGTTAGCACGTGTGATTTGTATACATTGATAATCTGTAATGGACCCCAAAACTGTTTGCTTCGAGCCGGTCAATAAGATATTTAATGTCAATTCATTATTCTAGCGTGATATAACGCTAACTTGGACAATTCAATAACAATTATTCTAGGTGTTCGTTACGAAATCTTAACAAATCGTCATTTGTTTTTCATACAATTTAAGTTTTGCCACTGAGGAAGGAAATAGGAGATGCAATAACGAAGGTAGTTCAGGCGCCTTCTTGTAGGTCAAGTCACGTACCACAGGCGTGATTATTTACTAGAGCTATCGAGACGTTCGGGTTTCTAGTCAAATCGAAACCAGACTGTCAAAGATTAGTCCTGATTGATTGGAGATTTTATATTGAAAATAATGGGCGGATTGAAAAGATGGCGAGTAAGGGCGGAGCTGGTAACGTTCCTCGTCCCCCGAACACATTTTGGCGTGCTTCTTTCTTAAGAGAATTTGCGTTATGACATCTCCGCTAGCTCTTTTTTCTCCATGATCCACCGCATGACTTTACAAACCTAGCAAGCTTACTTAACTTAACCTAGTTTTTATTCCACTATTAATTAATGTACGGTTTGTCATTAATTCGTCACTGCCACGCTTATACACAGTAACATGAACTCTGATCGTTAATTGTGGTGACACGCCTATGTTAGGGAACACATAATGGCATATCATGATTACGGCAAAGTTAATACTATCATTAATATGAATTACTCCATGGCTACTTGATCACTTGTTTGCAATTTAATAAATAGAAAATGTACTAGCTGCTTACTGCTATTGTCAACCGCACATGCTGCGACTGCATCAAATTGTTTGTATGAATTTACATGAAACCGTTTTGGATCGAAGCGGCAGCAGCACGGGCAGTCGCTCTCAGCTATCGACTGATTTCATGCAGTCGCTGCAAGTGCGGTCGGCAGCTGCAGTCTAGCTTTCAAAATACGCCTTAATGATGATTTAGGTTACTCGCATCGCTGAATGTTTGTCTATAAGTAGGTACCTTATGCAACTGAGGCTCGCAAGTAGCCGCCGCATTACCTAACCTTCAGACAATTTGTGTAAATATGTAATGTAGGCTCTACTTAATGATAGACAAAAAAGTAGTCAATGTATCGAAAACTTAGTTACAGAGTAAGTCCAGTCATGTTGCTTATTATAATAAAGAAAAATCTAAGCTACAATACAATTCTAGCGAAGTTGTTTACAGTAAATTTTTGTAGAGCAACTTTCAGTTGCTTGTCTGCTATATTTTTATTCAGTGCTTGTAACAACTTGGCACAGTTTGTCGTTAATTAAAACTTGTCCGTATTTCATCTACAGCCTCACTTGACTTGGCCGTGTTATAACATCATTGTTATTTTGTTTTGGCTAAACAAATTGAAGTTTTTTTTTGCTTGCTCAATTTGTGGGTCTGAAATACCCTTTTTTTGTGCGTCGTCATGTAATCCTTGGATGAAGCCTATCTTGTGCGTTATTAGTAAATTTATTATATGTTTTTATTTTTATAAATATGGGTATAAAGCCGTTGCTATAAAATTGTGGTCTTAAAAGATTACAATGACCTCAGTAAAAGATTATATTATGTTACAATATATATTTCGATTAATATAGCTTTAAAATAATCGAATAGTGAGAGATTAAGCATAAAAATCAGCGAGCAGATCTAAACTTCTCGATTTTCAAATCGATACAAAGCGATTCCCATCTGTTAGCCGATAACTCGATACAGTCCGTCAGAATGATTTATTTCGTAATAAAAATAACTAATTTTGGAACCACTGATACAATATCAGTTACGTAGGACAGTATCTGTTATATATCTTGATCGATATATTAATAATATTGTTTTTACTGTTTGCTCTGTTTTTCTGGCTTCCTGTGTAATGAGCGGTATATTTTTTTCCGGCGTATCTATTGGGCATAATGATTGATTTTTATTCATATTAGGCACGCGTATAGAAAAGTGTCTGGATTTTTTTTTATTAAAGTCATCAATATTCGGAATGGATGGATATTCATCACATTACCTTCCGTCAACAGTTTTACCCGCTTTCTGAAAAAACTACTTCGGCATTTGAAAGAACCTTAGTAACTGAGATTAGCACCTTAAAAAAACAAACATCTCAGCATTATAATGTTAGTAAAGATTTTTAAAAAAGTATATTTTAAGGATAAACTAAAAAATAGTAGAAATTATGTCAGTGTTTTTCAAAATTAGACACACAATACTTTGAGAAAATAAATATTAATTTTGTTACTTGGGATATAACACTTATGCACATGCCTAGTCCTGATATAATTTCAATTAAACCCGAATAGTCGAGTATCAGTTGATACGTTATTATCCATTTGAAATAGTTTGTAAAATCAAATACTCTCTACGTTAATCACAAATTCATCTATAACTATCCTGCGTTTTCATCCAAACCCGATTACAAAATGATTTGTACTAGAAATAGATGTACTAAAACTATTCATTTCATCCGATAATCAGGCTAAATATATTTTTAAGTGATAGCCAGATTGCACTCAGTTAGAATTTGTAGGCGTCATTTACGTAGATAAAAAATATTTGTCTGAGAACCAAAAGTTTGAAAAGCAAACCAATTAAGAAAACATTATTTTATTCAATATATTTACAGTTACAGTTACAGCCTTTTTATCGTCCCACTGCTGGGCACAGGCCTCCTCTCACAGGGAGAAGGATTGAGCATTAATCACCACGCTTGCTCAATGCGGGTTGGTGATTTCAGACTATATAGTCCAGGTTTCCTCAAGATGTTTTCCTTCACCTTTTTTATCAGCCATTGGTGTCTAAGATATACTTAGAAAGTACATACAAACTTAGAAAAGTTGCATTGGTACTTGCCTGACCTGGATTCGAACCCGCGCCCTCACACTCGAGAGGTTGGTTCTTTGCCCACTAGGCCACCACGACTTCATATTTACAATATGACAATATGACAATATATTTATTCAAATAAAATAGGTACTATTTTATTTTCATAAGCATGAAATAATTAAATTATATATAAGCTTATTTTAACTTTTTAAAATTAATGTAAATATTTTGTTTTAATTAATTCATTAAATTATATTATTTCTCTTTGTGTGCACTTTTTATTAAATTGCTTTTATATCTTCCTAACCGGCTGTTTCAGTATGAACTTATACCTAATCATGTAGTCAGTTAAAATATAGCCTTCATCATCATCATCATCTCAGCCATAGGACGTCCACTGCTGAACATAGGCCTCCCCCTTAGATCTCCACAGATACCTGTTGGAGGCGACCTGCATCCAGCGTCTTCCGGCGACCTTTATAAGGTCGTCTGTCCACCTTGTTGGTGGACGTCCTACGCTGCGCTTGCTAGTCCGTGGTCTCCACTCCAGCACTTTGCGGCCCCATCGGCCATCTGCTCTGCGAGCAATATGGCCTGCCCATTGCCACTTCAACTTGCTAATACTGTGGGCTATATCGGTGACTTTGGTTCGTCTACGGATCTCCTCGTTTCGGATTCGATCACGGAGAGAAAAACCGAGCATAGCCCTCTCCATAGCTCGTTGAGCGACTTTGAGCTTTGAGATGAGGCCGATAGTGAGAGACTACGTTTCGGTGCCGTAAGTCATCACTGGTAACACACATTGGTTGTAGACTTTCGTCTTGAGGCACTGAGGTATGTCTTGTAGCCTTTACCACCCGGAGATAGTGCAAGTTATTTTACAAACCGGTGCAGAATATTGAAGGCAAGAAAAACAAACAAATCTTTGCTGCGTGTAATAAATTTTATGTTATCATTTACACCATAGGTATTTGATTTACTTACTATCCATGTTTAAAAAATCCGCCTAAAAGCAGATTACCATAGATTATTAGGTACACAGCAACTAGGTACATTTTAAATATTTTTGACGTAATTTGGAAGTTTACAAAATACTGCAATATTGCATAAACATTACTCTGTCAGATACAAGCCTGTCTTCTTTTGAGCTACGTAAATGTTTACAATCATCGAATTTTCAGTCATCTACGTAAATATTTGGCAATCTGTTTCGCTTTATACATTTTTAAGGCCTACACAGAAATATATTGCTAACTCACATGTGTATATTCCGATATAAATATAGGGTCTTTTATATAATAGTAAAAAGAAACTTAAATAAATATTTGTGTGATTCTTTGAGGTACACTATAAGATTATGTTAAGTTATATACCCAAAAATAGTGACGAGTTTTTTTTCTCTTTATCAACATCTCGATATTAGAATAAAAAATATCAAATCCACAAAATATATAAAGTATATTTTTACGTACATGTTTTGTTTACAATTCTCATAAGGTATTTCTATGAAATAAAAATGTTGGCTATTAAATGTATTTATTTACAGGCCGAAATAACTTAATGGTATGATTTCGCTTAGTTACCGAAAAAGCTAATTAATCATTTTTGTTAAAACCTCAGCATTGTACGAAATGAAAATTGTGTATAATGTAAAATAAAATAATCCTAACTAACAATGTGAATGCGTAACCTTTATATTTTGTAACCCTACCATGTACCTAAGTATATCTTGGACACCAATGACTGTGTTTCGGAGGGCACGTTAATCTGTAGGTCCCGGCTGTCATTTAACATACTTGGCAGTCGTTACGGGTAGCCAGAAGCCAGTACCTAAGTCTGACACCAGTCTTACCAAGGGGACTGGATTGCCCGGGTAACTGGGTTGAGGAGGTCAGATAGGCAGGGGCTCCTTGTAAAACACTGGTAATTACCTGCATCCGGTGAGACTGGAAGCTGACCTCCACATAGTTGGGAAAAGGCTCGGGAGATTATGCATGTACCTATAAAGATATAGAGTATCTGCACTCCGCGAACTTTTAGTCACCGATATTTTGTTTGGACTCATAAATAATTATGAAGGTGGCAATTATCTATTGCAAAAATAAATAGTTTAACAAGATACCTAAGTATCCAGACTACAATTAAAACGCTTTTTTATACATTTTAGAACTGAAGAATAATTAATGAAGAACTGCTCAACACTTCAATTAAATGTAAAGTCAGTCGAAAATAGTAATTGGAGATAAGATTTTTAATTAAGTTTCAAGATTAAAGTGAATACTTATTATATTGATTTTACAAAAAAGTGCCGATTAAGTTTAAGTGAAAATTAAATACAATTTTTCGGAATAATAAATGAAATCGAATGTTTTTATTACAACGAAAACTGGTCTAAAACATAACAAGTAAATTATATCATTATCTGCTTCACTCGTCTATATAACGAAATATCTCAATTGTGACACATTATATGGGTACACAGATAGTCTAGATTCTGAGAACCGACATAGGCATATTTTTCACCCAGCTATATGTGTATGAAACCACGGGAAACAGTGAGTTTCCAATTAATAATGAACAGTACGTATTTAGTAGGTACATACTTAGATTGAGTCTTGATGTGATTTACTCATATTCATATACTATACATATCATTTTATATATACATATTTAGGTTAAGTTAGTGATTATTTTATTTTAGTTATAGCTACTTTTTTTTTACACACTCTATCTGCATCTCTGTCTATTCTAACTCTCTCATAACGGGCCAGCTGGAAGAGATTTCTAATGAAATAAGCTGTGTCTTTGTACTATCTGTTCTATTTTTCTTCTTCTCTGTATTCTGTGTGTGTACATAAACTGTTAAATAAATAAATAAACCTAGATAATAAATAAATCAGCAGGTTATTATTATTACTGCTACCAAATTCCAAGTGACCCCAACTTCAGTCTAGACAAATCGTTCACAGGTAATTCCGTCCCCAAAAATATCTTCTGAGGCCCATTTTTGTCATCCTAAGTCTTACGAGAGGTAAAGTAATGATGCGTAACCGTTACTAGGCGTAAAAATGTTCCCAAAATTAGTGTGGGGGCACGAAACTTGTCTGACGTCTCACGGTCTACCGATACGAAAGCGGAAGAGCGCTCGTGAAGTGTTAGGATACCTAATATTTTTTTTTATATATTAATAAAGAAAACTGTTTAGGATCGGAAGGTAGTAGGCAAGGCAATTAAATTGTCAATATTTATTTATTTATTTATTTATTTAACAATTTTGTACACATAAAACACAAACAACAATAAATAATAGGAAAAATTGTACAAGGGCACAGCTTATCTCTATATGTCAAAAATCATTGCGCAATCTTTAATATATAATTGTTGAGTTAGTAGTCGAGTTCTCGATACGTAATATTGCCTCGGCTAAATTAAAAAGTTGTATGCTACATAACTTTATTTGAATATTTCCCTTTCATTAATTCTGCAGGCCTTGGCCCTGCTGGACCCCGCTGGGGTTGCTGACATCTCTTTGTGGAGCGCGTGGAACAACACGCACCGCCGACACGGGTCTGTTGTCTAATATTGGGTCAAAACTCTAGTTGAGGGAAAACCTTTAACTTACAAAACTCGGAAGAAGAGTATTGCAGGTTTCATGTCCGTAGTCTTAGTGCCCCGTCCCACGGTTCAAGGAGTCAAGAATCTCCCCCACTCGGAATTTCGATTAGTAGATAAGTGTGAACTTTGTTAGAGTAGTTTGTTTAAGTACACAAATTGAAAAGAGATTGGATGCGTCGTGGCTTCCTTTAACTTTGACGAGTTTGTTTGGGTTTAATTTCTAAGTAATATTATTAGTAGTAGACTATTTATAGACGATCCGTTAGTGAGATGAAAACAAAGTATTTTCATAGCTAGCCATACTTTATAGGTACACCACACCACATTGTGACATTTATGATCTCAGAACTAATAAAAGTAGATGACATGATGGGCGGTCTTATAGCTAAGAGCAATCTCTTCCAGACAACCTTAGGATGGATTGAAAATTCATTAAAAAAAAATATACGGAAATAATATTTTCTTTTCCACTTTAGAAATTACTGAAAAAATATAAATATAATAACGACATGTTAATTGTGGAGAAAAATGTCAGTCGTTTTAATATCTGCATTTATCATTGCACACTTAGGCATAATGAATCCAAACATCCGAGTAACAGATGATAAGACTTGGCTATAAATAAAACAGTAACATAACTTTATCGATATGTTGAATTTTAATGGAACACAAGCCGTTTTCCTTCGGTTCCACTCGCGTCTAGTCGAAACTACTGCCCATATCGTAATAAAATAATACTCTATGTTACTCGGGAAGACTGTAGCTTTAAAACAGTGAAAGAATTTTTTAAATTGGTTCAGTAGGTACTTTCGAAGCCTTCTGGGTACAAAGAAATAAACAAAAAAAATCGTCTTTATCATAATGATGATGATGATGATGTCCTCCTAGCCGATTATCGGCTACGGCGGCTGTTCTCATGTAAGGAGATTAGCCAACTGCGCAGGACATTTATAGTGCACAAGCATTTGCGCAGACATAGGTGCACTCCCTATTCCTTCACTCTCATAGCCCGATGGGACGGCAATCCGACACGACCGGAAAGAGATCAGGCGCAGGACCGACATTTACGTGCTCTCCGATGCACGGGTGAATCAATCACCAACTTCCAGGCTTCGGGCTGCTTTGTGAAAGTCTTCTAAAACCCACAAAGCGATTTCGGCCCGACTCGGGAATCGAACCCGAGACCTCGTGCTCAGCAGCCACACTTGCGACAACTAGACCAACGAGGCAGTAAAAATATATTATACAGGGTTACTGGTAAGTAGACCGCATCCTTTCAGGAGGTGATAGTATAGGTCAATACGGACAAATTTGACCCTGGGATACACTGGGCAAAAGTTAACCCATTTCAAGATAATCGAATTTTAAGATCTTTTCTTTACAAGTCGTCTAGGTACATGTATACATTTTTATTACTAGTTAAAAGTCTTGTTTTTGCAGATTTTTGTGTGTTTTGTGGCTGTTTGGATAGCTAGATAAATGTAGATGTTTTTTAAGTATTCTGCACAAAAAAATGAAGAGTAATATTTTTGAGAAAATATCTACTAAAAAAGTAATTGCTGTTCGCTATAATTTCCTCTGTGATTTGTGCAGTTTTATGGTTTGTTATTATGTAATGATTCATCTTCTATCCAAAAACACACAAAAATCCACAAAAACGAGACTTTTGACTAATAATGAAAATTTATACGTGTACCTAGACGACTGATCTTGAAACTTGATTATCTTGAAACGGGTTAACTTTTGCCCAGTGTATCCCAGGGTCAAATTTGTCCGTATTGACCTATACTATCACCTCCTGAAAGGATGCGGTCTACTTACCAGTAACCCTGTATATATTATAATAGAGGTAGTATATGTATTGTGTAAATAGCAGACACATCACCACAAGTATTTTCATAAGTTAACTGCCTTAGGGCAAAAATAGACTATTTATATACGTAATGTATAGGTACGTAATACGTATAAAATAACAATATATCTTTCATCCCCAATATTTCATTATATTATTTAATAAACATCAGCATTCCTCAGATAATAAAAAAAATATGACGCACAAAGAATTCAGTGTAAACGTGTTCAGCATTCATTCATTTAGTTCATTCGTTCATCTGTTTATAATAATCCCATGATTTATTCCATTTTGTACATGATAATCCGAAAATATAAGAATTTATGTTCCATATACGATAGTTTATTTACGTTACGGGTATATTGTTATAATTTTTATGATACCCGGAAGTTTTACATAAATTGGTACATAAAAAACTTTCTTTACACGAGTTTTCAAAGTTTATTATTATTGATAAATAAATTGTTTGGCTTCTAATTTATGAAGAGCAAGATTTTCTCAAACAATTGCACAGGTTTTGGTAAAACTTTTCTTGGGAAAGTAATTCTGAGTTCATTAACTTTAGAATTAGGCGGAAAATGAGAGTAAATTCAATTCAAACTTTTTTGTTATTTTGATTGCCCATCGACTGGAAATAAAGATGATTATCGTTTGTTGTTATTTAATTCTTCAACACCCATAATCTCACTAGCACACACACCGAGAAAATAGCGAAGTACACAGATTTATCTATAGAGCTCAAAACGCAGTGGAATATCACACACACCAAAACTATCCCCATCGTACTATCCAGCACAGGAGTCATCCCAAAAACATTACACAACAGTCTTAATTCATTAAACATCAGTCCATCTACCTATCTTCTTCTCCAAAAGGCAGTTATCCTAAATACATGCAGATTAACACGTAAATTTTTAAATTCATAATTTTGTTCAACCCACTTACCTAAAAGCACTTGGCTTCGGC
Source organism: Helicoverpa zea (assembly GCF_022581195.2). NCBI lineage: Eukaryota > Metazoa > Arthropoda > Insecta > Lepidoptera > Noctuidae > Helicoverpa > Helicoverpa zea. Next base: position 9,723,393 of record NC_061469.1, on the reverse strand, counting down.
CCGTGCAATCTCAAGCCACACATAAATGTGAGATATTTTAATAATAACTAGAAATAATAATAATATAATCATTGTGGAATCTGAGGGAGTACAACTCTCAGATTCTATAAACCTGAGATCACTCTCCGCAAACGATACATATAAATACTTGGGTATGGCGGAGGGGTTAGGCATCAATGTGGCTGACATGAAACAGTCATTACGGGAGCGTTTCTTTGGCCGCCTGAATAAGGTTCTAAAAAGTTCCTTATCAGGCGGCAACAAGGTTCGCGCCTATAATGGTTGGGTCATGCCAGTCCTGATGTACTCCTTCGGCATACTCAAATGGACTCAAACTGAATTGGATGCCTTGGATAGGAGAGTCCGCACACTGCTGACCGCAGAACGAATGCATCACCCACGATCGTCGGTGATGAGACTGTACATCTCACGGAAATGTGGAGGTCGAGGCTTTTTAAATGCAAAGACGCTCCACAACCGTGAGGTGTGCAGTCTCAGAGAATATCTTCTCAAAAGCGACGTGGGTATGCATCGTGATATGGTAGCAGTGGACAAAGGACTCACCCCGCTATCGTTGGCAAATGAGAACTGGCGCAGACCTGTGGTACTATCTACCCATGATCGCAAGGGGGTATGGCAGAGCAAACAGCTACACGGACGCTTCTTCGGGGCTCTTCATGGCCCCGATGTAGACTTCAATGCGTCCGTAGCTTGGCTACGCTTCGGTGACCTATTTGGAGAAACCGAAGGATTTGTATGTGCAATTATGGACGAAGTTATCCTGACGAATAACTACCGGAGGTATATTATGAAAGACGGGACGGTTGACATATGTCGGGCATGTCACCATCCGGGTGAGTCTATCAGACATATTATATCTGGTTGTTCTCGTTTGGCTAACGGTGAATATTTGCACAGGCATAACCAAGTGGCCAAGATCATCCACCAGCAGCTTGCTCTGCAGTACAAACTTGTAGATCTTGAGGTACCGTACTACAGGTATGCGCCCGACCCAGTTCTCGAAAAGGACCATATCACGTTGTACTGGGATCGATCTATCATCACTGACAGGACTATTTCAGCCAATAAGCCTGATATAGTGGTGATAGATCGATTAGCGCGCCGCGCGATGATAGTCGATGTCGCCGTCCCGCATGACGAGAACCTCGTGAAAGCTGAGAAAGAGAAACAAATAAAATATCTTGACTTAGCGCACGAGGTTGTCGCCATGTGGGATGTCGACACGGCTGTTATTGTGCCGATTGTCATTACGGCCAATGGTCTAATAGCCAAGAGCCTCGACGAACACCTCAGGAGGCTCTCGTTGGGCGGCTGGATCAAGGGACTGATTCAGAAGGCAGTACTCCTTGATACGGCACGTATTGTGAGGAGGTTTCTGTCTCTGGGACCCTAACCACCGGTACCTTGGACCCTGTGCCCGATATCGGTGGCAACCTATTTTTTATATTTTTAAATGTTTTTTATTTTTATATTTAATATTTAAAAATGTAAATAATATGTTTGAAAATAAATAAATGTCAATAATAATAAAGCCCCGCAGGGCATCTGAGGCGGATGACGGGGAGTAGCGACCCCGCGGGGCTATATATCCGAGTACTCCAGGGAGAGTATACTGTCCCCCACCTCCGGCTTGCCGGAGTGAAGCATGACGGGGGATAGGTCTCCCGCCTCTTGGCTTGCCTTCATCGGCCGGTCAGAGTGGAGTCGCTAGAGCAAGGTGAGTCCTGCTCGGAGGGTAGGTGCCTCGTGGTAAGTGGCGAGTGGGCCGGTGATGCTGGACCCACAGGGAGCGCGTGATCTGCGTTTAAAGTCCGCCGAGGTATCCTCACCCTTCTCAGCCGCTCATGTCCCTGTTGCCCTCTTGTTGCTTTTCAGTGACTGATTCCCGGGGGCCCAGTAAGTGAGTTGGCGAGTCTCCACCTGCCATTTTAACATGTATTTAATACATTGTCATCGGCAGGTGCCATAGTTCCCGTAGTTTCCCCATTCCTAGTCCATTAGCATCCCATCACAATAGCCTAAGTAGTTTTCATCCATAGTTAGCAATAGTTTAGCACAGAACCGGGGATTGTCCTTGGGTACATTTCTATAGTGTATACAGGGATAATCGTCGGTTTTGTGTCACCATTTCATTAAAGTTGTCTCAAAAGGGCTTCAGCGTGTTGGCTTCGGCCCCACGTTCGCCTCCCAAAAATCCGGGACTCTATAGTCCCGAGGTCTGGAAGAGACATACATTTATAATAATCTTCCACGCCGATTTCGGCAACGGCGACCACTTCGACCCTAATGGCGTGCGTGTGCTCTCATGAGGCTGGAGTATCCAATTTTGTGCGTGAAAGTCCGCGCACACTGCGGACATGTCAGGGTACCAGCCACAAAGTTGTAGTTGATAGCTACAGGTGGTCGAGCTTTCAACTCATCTCGTTTGGCATCCAACTCAGAAAGTCGGCGTGCTTCAAAGTCAAAGACTTTGGCTTTAACGCGGCTTCTCCAGTCTCTGCGGTTGGATGCCAGATTCTCCCACTGAGACGGGTCAATGGAACAGCTTTTCATGTGACGCTTCAGCACATCCTTGTATCGCAGCAGCTGTCCGCCACGTTTCCGCTTGCCCTCCTGCAACTCGGAGTAGAGGATGCGCTTGGCCACTCTAGTATCCGGCATGCGCAGTACATGCCCGCACCAACGAAGCTGTCTCCTCATGAGGTATGCTTCAATGCCACCTACATTGGCTTTCCTCACACTTCTGTGTTACGCACACGATCAAACCAACGGATATTTAATATTTTGCGCAGACATTTGAGGTGGAAGCGGTCTAGTTGCTTGATGTGGCGTCGGTACGGTGTCCATGTTTCCGCTGAGTAGAGTATACAAGGCAACACAACTGCCATATACACAGAAACCTTTGTGGATATCTTTAGGTCATGGGAGCTGAAGACCTTCTTGTCGAATTTGCCGAAAGCAGCGGCTGCAGCACCAATTCTGCTATTGATTTCGGCGTCAAGGTCGCACTTTGCTGTTATAGTGCTCCCCAAATATCGAAATTTATCGACCTGCTTCAGGACATCTTCACCAAGCATAATGGTCAGTTCTTGACGTCCGTGATTATCTGAAGACATTACTTCTGTCTTTTTGATGCTGATTTTTAGACCAAATGTACAGCACTGCTTGTGAAGGTTCGTGACTAGCTGTTGCAGGACTTCAGGGGATTCAGCCACGAAACAGAGGTCATCTGCATACATAATGTCCTGTATATGTGCATAGGACACCTTTGTGGTCGCCTTGAGTCTATTCAGGTTGAAAAGTTTGCCGTCAGTCCGATAACGAATACGAACTCCTTCAGGAGAAGAATTCAATACTTCCCAGACTACAACTGCGAAATATAATGCAAACAATGTGGGAGCCAGGACACAACCTTGCTTCACTCCACAGGTGACGGAGAAGAAGCTCGATTGGTCATCTTCAACCGCTACACAACATTGCATGTCATCGTGCAGGAGTCTTATGAACTTCTCTGTACACCCCAACTTTCTCAGTACCTTCCAGAGGGCCTCGCGAGGGACGCAGTCAAAGGCTTTTTCCAGATCAATAAAGCAGAGATACAAGTGCTGTCCCTGCTCTCTACTTTTTTCCTGGAGTTGACGGACTGCGAATATTGCCTCACAAGTTCCTCTGTCTGGTCTGAAACCAAATTGGGTTTCCGGCAGAATCTTTTCAGAGAGGTTCCTGAGGCGGTTTAGAAGTACTCTGGCGAAGACTTTTCCAGAGACAGAGAGCAGTGAAATACCGCGGTAAGAACCACATTCCGACCGGTCGCCTTTGTTCTTATAGAGAGCCCTGACGCGTGATAACTTAAAAGTTTTAGGAACTTGTTCTTTCTCCCACATAAGCACAAACATTTCCCAGACGCGCGAATGCAGTTCCTCGCCGCCGTACTTCAGAAGCTCACCTGGTATAAGGTCTAGGCCAACCGCACGCTGATTTTGCTGTTGTTTGATGGCACAAAGCACCTCATGTTTAGACAAGGCATCATCCAATTCTTCTGCTATTTGAAGTTGAGGCAAACTGTCTATGTAGTGTAGATCGGCTGTTCGATCTACATTAAGTAGATTATTGAAGTGTTCTGCCCAACGATCTAACACTTCATTTTTGCTTTTCAGCAGACTTTTACCATCCAGCGACTTCAGTGGTACCTTTATGAAGTTGGTGGTACCCAGGAGATTGCGAATTTCGCTATAGAAATCACCGAGCTGATTACTATCAGCAAGCGACTGGATGTATTGAGCCTTGTCTTGCCACCATTTATCTTTAGTGTGTCTCGTGAGTTTACGCAACTCACGGTCACTCTCTCTTATAAGTGCGCTGTTATTACTGCGCCTGAGAAGGTCTCGGTGTTTGGCAATAGCTTTAGAAAGAACTTCGTCGTTCTCATCAAACCAGTCTTGCTTGCGTTTATTTTTTAGCCCTATGGTGTTAATGGCTACGTCAAGAATGGACGACGATAAAGCGTTCCAGTCTGCATCAATATCACCGGTATTTTGATGAGAGTGTATATCACATGCCAGCGTTTCAGCGTATTTGCTTCGGGGTCCCGGATGTTTGAGTTTCTCAATGTTTATGTTCTGAGGCTTTTTCCTGCTAGCCCTGAATGGTCGCCGAAGGCAAAGACGCAGTTTGGTGACAATTAGTCTATGGTCCGTCCAGCAATGAGCACCGCGCATAACACGAGTGACTAGGACCTGAGAGATGTCTCGCTGCCTCGTGATGGCATAGTCAATGAGGTGCCAGTGCTTAGAACGTGGGTGCATCCACGTAGTTTTGTGCTTAGCAGCAAGGCGAAACATGGTGTTTGTGATTGCAAGTTGGAATTGAGCACATAAACTAAGCAGCAACTGGCCATTAGAGTTGATGTTGCCTACCCCATGTCTACCCAAAACTTTAGGCCACGCTTCATAATCTTGACCAACTCTAGCATTGAAGTCCCCTAACAAGAGAATCTTTTCTCTGTTCGGTATTTTATGGAGACATTGTGTAAGTTCTTCATAAAATTTATCCTTGATGTCGTCAGAACTACCTAGCGTCGGTGCATAGACACTGATAACATTAAGGAAATTGTCACCGTCTAAGTGAAGGCGCAATGTGGTTATACGGTCCGAGATGTGGATTGGACATTCTTGAAGTGTCTTCACAAGATTATTCTTGATCACAAAACCAACTCCCGACCTTCTTGGTTCTGTTGCAGCAGTGCCCTTCCAGTAGAAAGTGTAGCCACCGCCATGCTAGACTAGCTCGCCCTCATCGGCATCGAATTCTTATATTACTTTCATACTCGTTTCATTTACCCGCTGAAAACTATTCACAACTTTCCAACAGATTTTCATTAATTATTAAATAATACCTGTGGGTTTTATTGTAATAAAACTTATCCAATTTAAAACAAGTTTAACAAACAAAACATATTGACGATACCGCAAACATTGTTAATTTTGATTTACCAACCACAAAACAACTTCAAGAGCATTTGAACTAAAATTCTCAAAATTATTCCAAAGGTGTAATGAATGTCTTTTTTTTTGTGATTTGTGTGAATTATTGTGATGGGCTTACTTTATAGTTTTTGATTTCAATGGAAATTGTTATGTTTGGATTTGTCAATGTGTTTAATAAGTAAGAGTTATACTATTATAGACTATTTCTGTTCATAATTAATTATTGTGTACCTAAAGTATCCCGGCTGTCCAATACCGGGATGGTTGTTGATCGTTCCTTGGGGGAGACTTGTGTTCAGCAGTGGACTATTGACTAATATGACTAGAAAAGTAACATTAATTGGATCACGATTACCTTTCAAAATAAACTGCCAACCAACTATTGGCCGACAATATAATCTGCAGTGTAAGGCCCTCTTATTTCTAGACAAAAGCTTTAGTTTAATCAAAGTGACATTTTCCTTCCACCGTACAAATAGGTCCTTGTAAGATGACATCTGCAAGAGCTCAGGATCACGGAAATAATGTGCAAAGAAATGTGACCTTTATGTCTCTACGCGTGTAGCTCATTATAGCTTGTGTTATTTTTATATCGCCTGTTAATAGGTATTAAGTGTACTCGTGTTGTGATTCGATTTGACGAATTTTATAGAATAGGAAATAAAACTTTTATAGGTTCTTAATTGATGAAGATGTAGATACAATATCTTTATACTAATATAATTAGTTCTTTTATAATATTGACTTGTAATTCGATATAAAACTGAGACGTAGATAAAACTGAAATCACCACTAGAAATAGAATATCTTTCTCGTAACATAAAATTAGCTCATAAAGCACAGGCAATATTCTGAGAACTATATCTCTCTCTTACCTGCTTTGTATCCCACATAGTGGTGGAGTCAGCCTTCCTAATCTTTTTTCTACTTTGCTCTATCCATGACATCGCTCTCGGACATTTGGGAACTATATCAATCCAGTAATAGATATTAAGGTGAACCTTTGTGAAACCAACATAAAATATTATCACCCAGTAATTACTGATAACATAAAGTTTGACAGGTTGTTAAAACGTAAAGGTAAAGATCTCGAGGAAACCTGGACTACAATGTCTGAAATCACCAACCCGCATTGAGCAAGCGTGGTGATGAGGCTCAATCCTTCTCTGTGCGAGAGGAAGACTGTGCCCAGCTGTGGGACGATAAAAAGGCTAATGATGTTGATGATGGTTTTTAAATCTATCTATATGCATAAACATGAATCCCTATATCAATTGGTCACGCCATCACGCGTGAACGGCTGGACCGATTAAGCTGAAAATTAGAGGGGAGGTAGCTTAGACCGAGAGAAGGACGCAGGATGGTTTTGTAACCATCTACTGCCGTAGCAGGCTTCGAGAAATCTCGGTACGCGAGTGAAACCGCGTTCGAAAACTAGTAAATAATAATTTTATTGTATTTTGTTCTGCCTATAATACAATTTCCTAATAACATTACTTATTCAGACCACAGTAACGTTATGTAATTTACACCATGAGTTTCTGGGAAATGTTTGAGACACCGATAATGTTTTGGCGTACGTGGTTTAAGGTATTTTCAATTAGTTTAAGGGATTGTCCTTCGAGAAGGATTACCCCTTGGAATCACCAGATCTTAACCCTAATTGATACCTTGAAGGGATTCCGTGGTTCCGGAATTGTTTACTTGAAACTCGTCAAATAGATTACATGCATATTAGATACAGACACACATGAAATTAAACAATTTTGAGTGATTGAAAAAAAATAATGTTTTATTATTTGAAAGCATGGACAGTCATTATATTGCAATTAAAAAAAAAAGATCCATTTTCAAGGGATCGGCCAAAACATACCTATAAAATTAAATATGTAGGTGCATCAATACTTGTATAAACATCAGACATTAAAACAAGCCACAGGTATGTGATAAAAATCGATACCGGTACATGCGTAACGCCACAGGTAGCCAGCAAATCTTATAAAACCGAAACATAAAATAACAACGTAATTTGTTCCTAAATTAACCGGCACGCAGGTAAAAAGCTTTTGACATTGAAAACCATATTTCAATCAAAATAAAACCAAGAAATAGGAAATTCTTTGATAAAAATACTCACCATGAGTGTTTCGTTTACATTACATTTAGCACTTTTAACAGAAACGTAGTTACCGATTCGAAATACGGAGAACAAAATGACTTGTGGAGATGTCAAAACGCAAAATCTCTTAAGAAAGTAGCGGGCCAAAATGCGAGTGTTTGAGGGACGAGAAACATTACTGGCTCCCCCCTGATACCTCCTTAGACAATAACTACTAACCTTTGCCAGATTTCTCTTGATTTGACAAGTAACTCCAACACCGAGATGCAAAATAATTCTTGTAACTGATCACGATCACGCCTACCGTACGATACTTGACCCACAAGAAAGCGCCTGACCTACCTGCCTCATGGCATCTCTGCTAATCTTTCTTTCCTCCGTGATTCGAACACAATTTTCGAACCTGTTTCTAAAGCATCAATCGACACGCAAAAATGTTGGTGTTTACTTAAGAAAGTAAATGGTTTTTCCATCACTAGTATCTAGCGATTTTAAGCTGAGTAAGAGTGTTCATCTTTCGAGTATAGTGCAAATCTTTCATTTGTAGACCAATGTAAGATGGCTATTTATTGCTTCAAGGTTAAGGATGATGTCTCATGAATATTGATTTTCACTTGTTTAAGAGAGACCGTAATATTAGATTTATTGGTTTATCGTTATCATTTGCGTGTTCCGGTCCATAAGCTTATCCAGTACCAGTGTCTTACATGGAGCAACAGGCCTATCTGACTTCAACCCGAACCTTATGGGTAAGGCTGCCAGATCTCCTAGTAGACTAGTATCTTTAACCAAATAAAACCGACTTCTATAATTTACTTAATACCTTCTAAATCTGACCGACAACATGCTACGAACCGTATCAAAATCGATTCAGCCAACGTACATGTTAAACTGAAAATCTCCGTTTTTAGAAGTAGGTCAGTAATATTTAGATCTTAGATATGACTCTGATTTAATAATAGAGTTAAACATATTTTAAACATTAACAGCCAGTTTCATCATCAAAAGTTAAAGCCAAAGTAAAAGTCAAAGTAATGTCTAAAGTAAAAGTAACGGTCAAATTCAATTTTTCTATTAGTTTTGCTGTCACTTTAGCCTTGAAAAAACGTATTTGACCGTTACTTTTACTTTAGACATTACTTTAACTTTAACTTTTGATGAAGAAACTGGCCATAAGACTACTACTAAAACTAATCATAATTAAAAATCAATAATATTTCATACATTAGTATGGAATACCGGATTGTATTATAATATACGGCTTAAAACCAATAAAGACTCTATAGAGACGTAATAGTAGAATATCAGAATTTCAATGAATTTCTTAGGTATGACTGAAACAATTTACCAAGTGAACGGCTTCGTAAGGAGGTTTGACACGTGAGCATTAACGTGTCTCAAGATAAAGCGGAGACAGTTCAAAGGAAAACATGGCCAGTCTCTTGTAGATATGGAAGCAACACAACAGTTTGTAAATTAGTCACGAGTTAAAATAACGATTTACCTCATCAGACTATGGTAAAGTTACCATTTTCACCAAGAGGCAGTCTGAATTAAAAATCTGCTGTTTATTTCAAAATGGTTACTTCCTATAGGTAGTAGAAGTATATCGTGCAAGATGGGGCTTTTGTTTATTCAAAGGCCTGGGTATTACCAGAGGTTGGACAAAGAAGTAGGTTTCATGAAAATTCCTATTTTGTAGTTAAAAATGTATTCCTTTAACTAACTTAATCACAAGACTAAGGGTGGGATTGACATTGTTAAAAAAGGGAATAAGGCTTGCCGTTTTAAGTAAGTTTGAGTGAGTGAGTGTATTTGACAAAAAAATTGTTTTTGCAGCTGCGTTCCCATAAAGAAAGCTGGAGCTTCTCAATTTATCACTTCGAATGAGAACAAAAAAAAATCCGAAAATGTACCTGCTTTTATATTTAAAAACGATACACATGAAATCATACGTTTGCACGGAAGAGTCTGTACAATAGTGCATATACGGCTTTAGATTCCGTTGTCGAAATAAAAGCTTTTGATAGAATAGTTTTTTCGAGATGCACTTTACGTAATTGTGTTTTGATGTTACCTGTGAAAAATTTACACTGTTGTTCTAGGTGTTGGTAGAAACAAGGTTTCGATTTTTTTTTACGTAAACACATTTTTAAAGCACTTTTTTATAGTGTGTCGCCGGGAAGCAATGGATACTGTGTTGCTGTAGATTGAGCATGGTGGCGAATTTTGGGGAAGGCCTTTGTCCAGCTGTGGCCATCAAAACAAGATGACTAATTTAGTTATGAGGGTAAAGCTGTAGTTCTTTTAAAAAAAAACGCGAAGGTTGGGTTTAGTTAGATTGGTTAAGTTGTCTGGCTACTGTGACAGGTCGTAAATAAAATATTGTCATTAAACTGTCGGCCGATAGTTGGCCCTATGGCTGACAGTTTATGAATATAATCATGTTCGAATAAAAAATTAGTCAATTATTATAATGAGCTGTGTGTGTGGGTCTTATAAGTCTGTATTGAATTATGTTACCTAGGCTACATATTGTTGCCTTTATTACCACTCTGGAAATGCTTGCCGCATTTTTGATGCCTTGCAGTGTATGATATAATATTAATGCATCCAACTACACTCAACAATTCTGCAGAATAATCTTTGATTTTTATGGACCTATTTTTATGAACACTATATTTCCATGGTTTTGCTCTGCTAAGATCTTTTTAGAGCTCCTGTACTCTGCAAATTTTTAGTCGGCCGATAGTTTGTCCGGACTTATAAGTCAGTATGACGATGGAAAGTCGTGTGCATATTGCAACTATCAGACATATATTCAGCATCTTCTAGAAAATCGTGAATTCAATCAAAGGTTTTAGTCGATCTGATACCGGAAAAATACCTGATCGTTGGTCCTTGTCTACTAACTATCTTCATACCAAATTGAGACCAAACCAACTATCGTCCGACTAAAAGTTTGTAGTGTAGTCTAAAATTAAGGAATAAAGTGCTCGTCAAGGCTTTTCTTGTCATTCGTTCACACATAAACCGGTACATTGTGACATCAACAGATAAAGTTTATTACTTCAATTATGTTTTTGTTGACGTTTCTATTTAGTATGGATTTGGTTTTAGCGAGTTTCTGCTGTCAACAACATGGGTGGTGACGTCACCACGATTTTGTTCGAAGAAGTATCTTTAAGCAAGCTACGTGTATTTATTTATACCTACCTACTAGCTGTTGACCGCAGTTTCACCCACATTACAAGGGAACGACTTTCTGCATCCGGATAAAAAGTAGACCTGTGTGTCCTTTCGAAGGCTCGAGACTGTTAATAATAATATTTACTATTTTTAAGTCGATGAGCGCATCCGGCCGTGCTCTCGCTGTGGCGGCTCTGATATTGGGCTGACAAATTGTAGTCTCACTATAAGACATGTCATCGAGACGAAAGAAGAAGAAAAAGAAGTACATTGTACCCTGATTAAAAGTAAATGTTCTTTCGCAAGCTCTAAACTATCTGTGTTACTTAGTATAATTATTTACCTGGCTGAAGAAACTAAAAGCTCATGAATTTTCAGGAAACAATAATGAAATGCAATTTTTCTTAACTCGGGTTCTAAGAAAGTGCTACTATGAAATTCAGAAACGAAATTAAGTAGAACTGATTAATCATTCTGTTAATAAAGTTTTTTGTTCGGACAACTACAAGAAATACTGATTCTGATTATTGATTTCATTAATAAGATCGATCTATTCTTAATTTTTAATAACGACAATTTATTTATGCCCTATAGTAAATTGACGTTTATTAACACACTGACCTTTATAAAATTAATCTAGGTATCAATGTATTTTGTATGTTCTGTTTGGGCGAGTTCAGTTTATATTTTGACCAAAAATATCTCCGAAAGCAATCGACTGTTACTCTGCATATATTTCTTCTCGTCACTTTGTATGAGATAGAAAATCGATGATCAATGTTTCACATACAAAAATATTGTCATATTATTCCGTTCTCCGTGTGAGAAGAGGCCTGTGCCCAGCAGTGGGACGATACAAAGGCTGAAACAGTAATATTATCCCTAGCCTTTTCCGAACTTCTGATGCAAATGAGTACCAGTGTATTACAAGGAACTACTGCCTATCTGACCTCCTCAACCCAGTTACCCAAGCACACATAAAAATATTTTTTCCTAAAAAAGTTTTCTCTAAAACAAACGTTGTCACTATATGGCTTATACTTTTCTAATTAGGCCACTGACTGGTCAGTATAATCAATCATATTTTTTCATTAAGTTTGCTTCACCGATAAGCCTCAAGTGTCGACCAGTGATAAGAAATATTGTTTTTATCTTTTCAACACTGAAGTTTCAGGTTTTTGTTCAGGAAAAAAGATCAAAAAAATTTCGAGCAATTTCGAAAAAAATTCAAGCAAATAACGTGAGACTATAAAAAGTAAAGACGTTGCTTATAGAAGTCCGAAGTCATTAATTATATGTAAATTGTATAAGATTTGTATAAGTGTAAGTTATTCTATGCTAAAATATGTGTGGATCAAAATTAATAAATGTTTTAAATTCTCATAGTTGGACAGTACTTTTTTGCAGTTTATTCCGAGTTTCAGTGTAAGGAAGAAAAATCAATCAGTAATATTAACTATTCATCAACATTTCGAGCTTATTGGTAGGTTTTCCAAAATACAGATTCTATAATAAACTTTTGAGAGAGAAAACCAAAGTATTTTCAAGTTTATTCATATAAACTCATTTAAACACCTCCGTTCGCGTTTGTTTGACGTTAGAAGAAACTTTTCGTCAATATTTTCATAAGGAGTAAAACTTTTTAATTACTTACTTGAAGTGAAGTTGATTTGCAAAAGTTTCACTGTCACTCACAGACACCTTTTAATATGTTAAAAATACACTTATTTATTTATTAAATGTTATAATAATAACTAACACTTAATACTTTACACTTCATATTCTAAAAGTTGCTAAAATATGCTAACAGTAGAATTAGTTTATAAGCAAAATAAAACACTTCAAAAATTAAACCCAAAACTTTTCCAAAACTGAAGTTCTGGTCACATAAATACTCTTTAGTAATTACATTTTCAACACAATGATTTAAAAATAAATAAAGGGCCGAAGAAAAACCGTTATTTGATTTAAATTAGGAACTAATAGTCGTGTGTTCCTAGTTAGAAGTTCGTTCGACGCGCGGTTGGTCCGAACTGCGCGCTCGCTCAAAATCGACTGTGAGGTGATCTCTCTACGAACGCGCGAAGCTTCACAGCTACTTAGGTACGGCGCGCATCGAAAGCTCCATACTAGAGAAAATATAAACTTCTTTCATAAAACGTTGATATTCACAACTTGAGTAGTGTTCAAAGGAAATGTTTTCAAACTGTGATTAAACGATATAAAGAGTGAATGAGAATCATGAAGCTATAAAATAAATATTTCTCTCATTCATTTCGGTGTTTATGAGTCAGCGAGATTTCTTGGAAGGGGATCGGAGTCAGGATTTGTGCTCAGGTGATGGCGAAAAGCTCGTCCCATATTACGTGGGGTTTATTTTATGCGCTTTATCTATGCCTTCGAGGAAAAAGGGATGAATTTTATATTACGTTCTTTAGATTTTTTCTATGAAAATCTGTGCCATGATAGGTATTTGCAATATTTCTTGCCACCTTAAAACGAAGTATTTATAATATCATTTGAAGGTTCGTTTTTTTATATTTTCCTAGACAAGATTTGTTTATAACAGGACGTAGTTTAAAATAAAGTCACTTTCAGCGTTCCGTATTGTAAGTTGATTTGTTTTATCGAAATAATAATTAGTTAACGTTATTTTTTTTAGTTTTTTTTTTGCCGAATGCGCTGCCGAAACGGGTTGCTATTTATATAAACAAACCTATATGATCAAAGGGGTACAAGTTTAAGATTAGAAGTTATACAGGTGCTTTTTTGCACAGAAAGAAAGTTTGCTACAATTTTCAACACAAGGCCCTTGAGATAATTGGACGTAGTTTTTGGGTTTTATAAAAAGACTGGAGTGCACTCTTTTGTATAGTGTGGAAGTTTCTTTGGAGTACATAACTATGATTTTATTTTTAACTGACGATAAGATATTCATCTTATGAAAAATGTTTTTGTTTGTTTGTAACCTTACCTGACTAAAGGTGCCGAAACTTTTGAACCCATTTCAAAAATTCTTCCACATTGGAAAGCTACACTCTTCACTCCGAGTAAAAAGGCTGTGTTGACGTGGGTGTAATGCAATACGGCTAGTGTGACATATAATTAGTATGGCAAAGAGAAAAAGGCAATTAGGTAAACCTCTCATATGATCCGGGTGAACTCTCAGTTTTTCGGCTCAGAAAATCCACCATTGTGGCACGGCTGTAAGGCCAACTTCTTCAATATTTTCCTCAATTTGTAAACGAAAGTTCAGCAAGTTTTCCTGTCGAATCATATTGGGCCATTACGTTAATCGTATGCATAGATTTGTTTGTTTTTCCGGGATTCATTTACAGACTTATATTTACTTTCCGACCTTCACCAAAAGTTGGTAAAGGGAAATGTCATAATTCAATAACAAAAGCCAATCGATCATGAGGTTCATAAGTCATAACGTAACGTGATATAGGAACACAAACAAATATATTTTGAATTAGAATATGTTGTTTGTGTTATTTAACAGCTGGTCAGATTTGAGAATCGACTTACGGAGTAGATTGTTTTCAGTTTGAGACCTATTTCTTTAAACGCGGTAAAAACAAAAGATTTAAAAGAACACGCAAAAATATTTTCTTTTGATATCACCTTTTATATTTTAAAAATATATTGCAAAACGTGGCTGGTTTGCTGCAACATTTTTCTTTTCATTCTATGAAATTAGAACTTTCAGTTTTACGGTAACCTTTACCTCTTTTCATATAAATTTTAATTACAACGGAGTTCTTCGTTTTTTTAATTCACTGAAACTAAATTTTTAAACGTTATTTACTTGATATTTCCTAAATGTTTATGTATCTTAATGTCCTATGTTAAAATGATTAAATACTTAAGAACAATATTTAAATAGCTTATGTATGTAAGTTTCAACTTCAATTTTTCAAAACTCTATGAATTCAGCCACCAGAGATGTTTTACAAAACTCCTTTTTCAGCTAAGGAAGCTACGATTAGTATGTATTGTTTTTGTTTTTTTTCTGAACAGGACAGAAAATGTTGAAAATGTTACTACGATTTTGATTCTTATGTTTCTTAGTACCTAAAATTCCTGATTTAGCAACTATATCCAATTGATAAAAAACAAAGAATATATTGCAAAGAATTTTGATATTTAAAGCCGTATAAGCACAAAATGGGATTCCGAAAATTAAGCTACAAACTAGTTTACTATTAAAATACACATTTTGCTTTGCAGAGTTCCATTAAAACTTTGTAGAGGACATCTATTTAGGTCTTGTCCCATAGGAATTATCATAGAACAATATTGTAATTTCTGTATATTTGTCTATCAATAAGCCTCATTTGTGGTCGTGTCCCCTGATCCCTTGGCGACAACGGAATAATGACTATGGAGGTAGGTACTCAATTAGTATTTTGTTTGTGACAGCTAATTGAAAAATCGTTTTTAACCGACTTCCAAATACAAAAATTTTGCACTGTTGGGAAGTTATTCTATTCCCAGGTAATATTTTGATAATAAGGCTATATTTTATCTGTGTAAAGAAAGTGTATGTAAGTTTGCATGGGACGCTTGAAATCGTATATTTATGTAATCGTTTGTTAGATAAATAGATAAGCAAATTCTTCTCTGATGTTTTATGTAATTGAGGTTGCGACATCTGTAATTGCAATTACATTTTAAGGCCTGGTATATTTCAAGATTTTTAGTTAACATAAAAACATTTTCAGCAAGCAAAACCGATTTAAAATACAACGGCCAATCTCAAAGCAAAGAACATATTATATCTAATTGCCAAACGTCTGTTAAAAGCCAAATCGAGCAATCATTTGTAAAAACGAATTCTGCTCAAAAAGATTAGCGTTGATCATGAAATAAATAAAAGAATTTCGTAGTAGTGTCCAATCTGTTACCACTTCAATGGTTACGAACATTGTAACTGCGGATTTTTCCATCGTGATGCAGTTGCGAGCTCAGTGCATCGCATGAACGCTTCAATGGTGATTCTGTTGCAAATTACGGCCATAGTTACCAGCGGTATACTGCTTTCGAAAAGAAAAATACGACTGCATACTTAAGTTAACAAAAATCATCAAAAAAGTCCGTTAAGTGTGAATCAGCATGGCGCACCGTGGGATCTGTGCAAAATATTCCTTTGTCGGAATCAATTATTATTTAATTCTTTTGACTTTCATAAGGTCAGAAAGCTCAGATCAACTTTACTGAGAGACTAATTCAACAGTGTCGTTTGATATGGGCCGAGGTGTTACTAACTGCAAAAAGTTTGTAGTCCTAAAAAGTAATTATACCTTCGTAAAAAATATTTTGCCTTCTTGCTTATGTTAGATACTACTATATGTGTGCCTATAAGTGCTTTTTTCCCGGAACACTAAAGACAACATTCCGCCTTCTTCATACATTAAAGCTGTCTATTTCTTAAGGAAAAATATTTTGGATACGTTCACTGACTCAACACATTATCCAGGAATATTCGTTTTCAGGAAACCACGCATAAAAATCCGTTTCTCGCTTAAATCTACGGGTATTTCTCCAAATCGCCTTGCTACGGATTTATAGAAATCTTACCTAAGTACCTACTCCGTTGAGCAGAAATAAGGTTAGGAAATGTATGATTGCTTTGGAGACATTTATAAGGATGCTAGAATGTTTAGTGTGTGCACGGCCGATTTCGGCTACGGCGGCTATTCTCATTTAAGGAGATCAGCCAGCTGCGCAGGACATTATTATAGTCCACAAGCATTTGCGCAGACACAGGTGCACTCCCTATTCCTTCACTCTCATAGCCCGATGGGTCGGCAATCCGACACGACCGGAAAGAGATCAGGTGCAGGATCGACATTTACGTGCTCTCCGATGCACGGTTGAATCAATCACGAACTTCCAGACTACGGGCTGCTTTGTGAAAGTTTTTAAGAAAGCCCACAAAGCGATTTCGGCCCGACCTAGGAATCCAACCCGAGACCTCGAGCACAGCAGCCGCGCTTGCGACCACTAGATACTTATAGCAAGGAACCCGTGTACATTTCCAAATAAAAGTATAATTTGATTTAGAAAATGATATCTTTTTCTGTCATGTTTCAGGCATACTTAGTCTCCACAAAAGCGGAGCTGACCAGGAAATGGATAGATATGTATATGCTTTATTAGGTACACCAACTTTTACAATTTGTTCGTTCATATAGCTAAGATAGTTTTTTTTTTTTTTTGTAATGCAGGCTTCATACACTGTTAGAATACACCCAAGATTTTGCTGGATCTGTTTAACAGCTTACAGTCATAACGGGCTTTTGAAATTCATAACACGTTTGGTAACACAATTGGCTCCAATTATATAAAGACTAGGTTTTTCTCTGGATTTCATTGAATCCAGGGTACTGTAGATAGTGTTATCATTTTGTCCGAAAAAATGTATGTAACACTTTTTTGAGTACATAAGTGTGTATATGGGGTAAATACATAAGGGAGTATATGGGGAGTGTACATCAGGGAGTATATGGGGAGAATACATAATGTAGTATATAGGGAGAGTACATAAGAGAGTATATAGGGAGAATACATAATGGAGTATATGGGGTAAGTACATAAGTTAGCATTATGGGCAGAGTACATAAGGGAGTATTTAGGGAGAGTACATGAAGGAGTATATAGGGAGAATACATAATGGAGTATATGGGGTAAGTACATAAGGGAGCATTATGGGGAGAGTACATAAGGGAGTATATGAGGACAGTACATAAGGGAGTAGATGGGGAAAGCACATAAGGGAGCATATGGGGTAAGTACATGAGGGAGCATTATGGGGAGAGTGCATAAGGGAGTACATAAGGAGAGTACATAAGGGAGTATATAGGGAGAGTACATAAGGGAGTATATAGGGAGAGTGCATAAGGGAGTATATAGGGAGAATACAAAATGGAGTATATGGCGTTAGTACAAAAGGGAGTATATGGCGTTAGTACATAAGGGAGTATATAGGGAGAGTACATAAGGGAGTATATAGGGAGAGTACATAAGGGAGTATATAGGGAGAGTACCTACATAAGGGAGTATATAGGGAGAATACATAATGGAGTATATGGGGAAAGCACATAAGGGAGAATATGGGGAGAGTACATAAGGAAGTATATGGGCTAAGCACATAAGGGATCATTATGGGGAGAATACATAATGGAGTATATGGGGAAAGCACATAAGGGAGAATATGGGGAGAGTACATAAGGAAGTATATGGGCTAAGCACATAAGGGATCATTATGGGGAGAATACATAATGGAGTATATGGGGTAAGTACATAAGTTAGCATTATGGGCAGAGTACATAATAGAGTATATAGGGAGAGTACATAAGGGAGTATATAGGGAGAGTATATAAGGGAGTATACATATAGGGAGAGTACATAAGGGAGTATATAGGGAGAGTATATAAGGGAGTATACATATAGGGAGAGTACATAATAGAGTATATAGGGAGAGTACATAAGGGAGTATATAGGGAGAGTACATAAGGGAGTATATAGGGAGAGTACATAAGGAAGTATATAGGGAGAGTACATAAGGGAATATATAAGGGAGAGTACATAAGGGAGAATACATAATGGAGTATATGGGGAAAGCACATAAGGGAGAATATGAGGAGAGTAATTAAGGAAGTATATGGGGACAGTACATAAGAGAGTATATGGGGAGAATACATAAGGGAGTATATGGCGTTAGTACACAAGTGAGTAAATGGCGTTAGTATATTAGGGAGTATATGGGGTAAGTACATAAGGGCGCATTATGGGGAGAGTACATAAGGGAGTATATAGGGAGAGTACATAAGGGAGTATATAGTGAGAATACATAATGGAATATATGGGGAAAGTACATAAGGGAGCATAATGGGCAGAGTAAATAAGGGAGTGTATGAGGACAGTACATAAGGGAGTATATAGGGAGAGTACATAAGGGAGTATATAGGGAGAGTGCATAAGGGAGCATATAGGGTGAGTACATAAGTTAGCATTATGGGCAGAGTACATAAGGGAGATAGGGAGAGTATATAAGGGAGTATACATATAGGGAGAGTAAATAATAGAGTATATAGGGAGAGTACATAAGGGAGTATATAGGGAGAGTACATAAGGGAGAATATGGTGAGAGCAATTAAGGAAGTATATGGGGAGAGTACATAAGAGAGTATATGGGGAGAATACATAAGGGAGTATATGGGGAGAATACAAAAGGGAGTATATAGGGAGAAGACATAAGGGAGTATATGGGGAGAATACATAAGGGAGTATATGGGGAGAATACATAAGGGAGTATATGGCGTTAGTACATAAGGGAGTATATGGCGTTAGTACATAAGGGAGTATATAGGGAAAGTACATAAGGGAGTGTATAGGGAGAGTACATAAGGGAGTATATAGGGAGAGTACCTACATAAGGGAGTATATTGGGAGAGTACCTACATAAGGGGGTATATAGGGAGAATACTTAATGGAGTATATGGGGAAAGCACATAAGGGAGAATATGGGGAGAGTAATTAAGGAAGTATATGGGGAGAGTACATAAGAGAGTATATGGGGAGAGTACATAAGGGAGTATATGGGGTAAGTACTTAAGGGCGCATTATGGGCAGAGTAAATATGGGAGTGTATGAGGACAGTACATAAGGGAGTATATAGGGAGCGTACATAAGGGAGTATATAGGGAGAGTGCATAAGGGAGTATATAGGGAGAATACAAAATGGAGTATATGGCGTTAGTACAAAAGGGAGTATATGGCGTTAGTACATAAGGGAGTACATAGGGAGAGTACATAAGGGAGTATATAGGGAGAGTACATAAGGAAGTATATAGGGAGAGTACATAAGGGAGAGTACATAAGGGAGAATACATAATGGAGTATATGGGGAAAGCACATAAGGGACAATATGGGGAGAGTAATTAAGGAAGTATATGGGGACAGTACATAAGAGAGTATATGGGGAGAATACATAAGGGAGTATATGGCGTTAGTACACAAGGGAGTAAATGGCGTTAGTATATAAGGGAGTATATAGGGTAAGTACATAAGGGCGCATTATGGGGAGAGTACATAAGGGAGTATATAGGGAGAGTACATAAGGGAGTATATAGTGAGAATACATAATGGAGTATATGGGGAAAGCACATAAGGGAGCATTATGGGCAGAGTAAATAAGGGAGTGTATGAGGACAGTACATAAGGGAGTATATAGGGAGAATACATAATGGAGTATATGGGGTAAGTACATAAGTTAGCATTATGGGCAGAGTACATAAGGGAGTATATAGGGAGAGTATATAAGGGAGTATACATATAGGGAGAGTACATAATAGAGTATATAGGGAGAGTACATAAGGGAGTATATAGGGAGAGTACATAAGGGAGTATATAGGGAGAGTAATTAAGGAAGTATATGGGGAGAGTACATAAGAGAGTATATAGGGAGAATACATAAGGGAGTATATGGGGAGAATACATAAGGGAGTATATGGCGTTAGTACATAAGGGAGTATAGGGAGAGTACATAAGGGAGTATATAGGGAGAGTACATAAGGGAGTATATAGGGAGAGTACCTACATAAGGGAGTATATAGGGAGAATACATAATGGAGTATATGGGGAAAGCACATAAGGGAGAATATGGGGAGAGTAATTAAGGAAGTATATGGGGAGAGTACATAAGAAAGTATATGGGGAGAATACATAAGGGAGTATATGGCGTTAGTACATAAGGGAGTAAATGGCGTTAGTACATAAGGGAGTATATGGGGAGAATACATAAGGGAGTACATGGGGAGAATACATAAGGGAGTATATGGGGAGAGTACATAAGGGAGTATATGGCGTTAGTATATAAGAGAGTATATGGCGTTAGTACCTAAGGAAGTATATGGAGAGAGTACATAAGGGAGTATATGGGGAGAATACATAAGGGAGTATATGGGGAGAATACATAAGGGAGTATGTGGGGAGAGTACTTAAGGGAGTATAAGGGGTGAGTAAATAAGGAGATATACCGGGTAAGTACATAAGGGAGTAAGTGACATAACATGAAATAATTGCCTTTTTCTTATCCATTCAACCTTACAAAAAATATGTCCCACGATCAAAATTCCTTTTATCTATTTATTTTTAACTTATTCCGAAAGTTTACAAATCTTAGATAAAAATGTTAGAAATTCAGGTGACGATTTACTGCTTGCTTTCATTAGATCATATAAAATTTATTTTTGAGCAAATATTAACCTACATAAAGTTTGCTCTAAGTTTTGATCGCCAGTAAAACATAGAATCATGTCTATATTAATAAAACGCAAAATTGTTTCTTCGAAGCAAAATGTTAGTGTTGAAAGTCAGCGCTAACATTAGTGAGGAAGTTTGATATTTAAGGAGAAAATACATTTTCTGCAGATGTCATAACTTTAACGGCATTTCAAATATTCCTAAACGAACTCCTGTCAATAAAGTTTCTTGGGAAATTCTAGATATTTTGAAGCTCAGCGAATTTGGCTACGGTTCGCGTAGAAATGTACCTACTTGGTGGCATAATCAGGAATATTCCGATTTCCACCAATGGTATGGTTCGATATTCCAATCAAAAATCTCATAATGTAGGTGATATACCTAATCTATACTTTTATAATAAAGGGGAAACATTTTTTTGTTTGTTTGTAGGACTCCGAAACTACTAAACCTAAGTATTTAAAGACACCTTTCATTATTGGAAAGCAACACTCTTCCCGAGTCACATAGGCTATATTTTATCCCGGTACGGGCAGTAGTTGCCACAGGACGCGGGTGAAGCCAGGAAAAAACGGCTCGTAACATATATGAATAATTGCATATTCAGTGGTGACTAGTCACTTCTTTGTTGTCACACTCTTGGCAGAGTGGTCGTGGTCGTCATATCAGGGGTGGTAGCAAGCTTCACAATCCGTCGCCACTCTTCTCGCACTGTAGCTCTCCTTGCGCATTCGTGAAGTGGTGATTCACTGAAGTAGCACATTTTAGTGAAATCGTATCCTTAAGCCGATGGTCCATAGAAATCCTAACTTTGTCCAGCTTAGCTTGCTTAGTTTTTAACAGTTTTTAATAGCTAGAATAGTTTGCAGAGGACGCACGTGTATGAAAAACTCACTAAACTATACGATAAAATTTAGTTCAGATAGCGATGGACGATCGGCTTTGGAGTACTCTCAAACTACATACCAAACATTTGACCGACAGTCGACCCGATGATTGGTAATTTTATTAAAAAAAGAAATTCTTGATTGCAATCAAAGTTTTCAGTCGTTCTATCGGTTGTCGATGTAACGGGTCCAACTACTACGAAATCCGCTTAAACCTGTAGAATCCATAGATGTTGCGCCGTGTCCTTTATGAGTCACCTAAGAGTACCCGCAAACTGCAAGCACTTAGTCGGCTGACATGTCTTGAGTTTACCAAAGACTCGCTATGTAGCTTATATTCAGCTTATGTTATGGCTTGAAGTTGTAGATACTCTAGCAAAGTTAGCTTTGAGTTCATTCTGTATCCAGATAGTTGTCAATAAACTTGACATTATTGCAATTCACTATATTATAAGGTACCTACGTTTATCAAAGCCAGTAAGTCTGACACCAGTCTAAAGTGGTATTGGGTTGCCCGGGTGACTGGGTTGAGGGGGTCAGATAGGGCAGTCGCTCCTTGTAAAGCACTGGTACATAGCTACGTCCGGTTAGACTGAAAGCCGACCACAACATAGTTGGGAAAAAGGCTCGGAGGATGATGATGACCAATGTTTATCAAACTTTATTATTTTTCGAATATTCCAGATATTTTCATAAGTAGGTTATAAATCTCTAGTAGATTTGTAACCTTTTTGCGGAGAGTGAAATGGATCGGTGTTTTCCTCAATTTTCTTCGGTCCTATTAAAGCTTTTATTTATTTTATTGTCTCTAGCTTCCTTTATCTTTGGGTAAAAGAAAAAATATTTTCTTTGTTTTCGTTGAAATGGCTTTTAATTGTTAATCTTGCTTTCAAACGCGGTTTCACCCGAATTTTGTAAATTATAATCATAGAATAAATGGGCTATCTAACACTCAACTGAACTGAACCCTTGAAAAAAACGTCTTTTCTGCACCTTCGCCACCCGAAATCTAAAAATTTGATCTGCTCAGCGATTTGCACATTGTTGGTATAATATTTAGTTTGGCGAGAACTAATTACTAAATAGTTCTAGTTTCCAAACTATAGAGTTAATAACCAACCAAACCGACAGCTACATAATTTTAAATGGTACCCAATAAGCTTACTCCAGCTGACAAACAAAATATAGTGCCTAGCTATGATTGTTTTCAACACACAGACATCCAAACCATCGACAAACTATAATGGAGCCATTCGGAAACAGTTTTCCTGTCCATTGGATACAGCATTCATTTTCTCAGCGCCTCACAAATCAAATTTGGTCGTAATAAAATACCTAGTAGGCTTAGAGCAATAACCAACCGGACACGCCAAAAGCTCCAATCTCTAAGCGGAAAAAGTCTGGTAATTTACGCGGCGAGGCAACTCCAACTATGCGTTTCCGATCACATAGTCGTTATCTGTGTACACATAATACAAAATTGTTAAACATAAGCGTACACCGCACACCTGTAGGTACTGTAGCGGAGGTGATGTTAATTAATAAAACCTCTTGATGAACTTTTCAACTTGTATTTTTGTGACTTTCCTTTTTAAAGAAAAAAACATTATTTAAACCGCTATTATTTACAACTTTATATGTAGCATGACTTATCCAAACCATATTGATATAAAACCTCTCTCTAGAGTATAGGACTAAGGAAAGGCACGGGATGGTAATTCCGTTTCCAGTTTGTAAATTATCTAAGCTAGCCGGTATCGTTTTTCCATTGTTTTCAATTTTTCTCAAAACATGCCTTTGTTAATGCCAGGGATTAGAGTTTGAATCGTTTTATTTGTTTCCTATCGGATTTTAGGGAATTATTTGATTGTAAAATGTAGGTAAGTCGAATTTATATTGTTTTAGCTGAGAGATTTAAGAGTAAGAAACAGAAATGTTATAAATAAATTATTTGATGGAATATTTATTTATTTTTAAAGCTTTTTAATGTTTATCTTTTGAAAACAGGATTAATTTTTTCGGCTTCTAGTCTTACCAAAGTCAGCTGAGTACTAATGTTTTAAATGAAGCGACTACCTATCTGACCTCTTCAACCCAGTTTGCCTCAAATTCATATTAAAAATATTTCATAATGATAGTTCCTAGTTCGTCAGTTATGTTAGGGACCATAACGCAAGCTAATCTATAGTCAACCTTTTATGTATGAAAATGGTGTCCCGACATGTTTGTGTGATGAAAGTATTAAACCAAACTATACAAAACTATAGTTTTTGAGTAAAATAGCAACAACCAAAACATACATCCATCTAAACAAACTTTGGTCGTTTCGATATAAGTAGGATTGTGTACGTTGAAAGCCATTAATCTTACCTGAGACATACTAACGATGTAGCCTAAAAATACCCACACACTAAAGACTAAACAGTCGGCCGACAGTTGACTTGATAATAGGCATAAAAACTAAGTTTTCAGTCGGTCTGATACCCCCTAAATACCTGTTTATTTCCCAACTATAAGTCGGCTTCCAGTCTCACTAGATGTAGCTGAGTACCAATGTTTTACAAGGAGCGTCTGCCTATCTGAAATCCTCAACCCAGTTACCCGAGCAACCCAGTACTTCTCAGTAAGACCAGCATTCATCTTCATACTGATTTATGAGCCCAAACAAACTATCGGCCGACTAAAAGTTTGTGGTGTGCTGGTCGTAACCTTACTTCAGCTACATTTCATTGTAGGTATTTTTTTACTTTATATTTTTTTCGTTTTAGACTCTAAAGGAAATAACCTTAAGTGCAGGAAAGGCTGTAGTAGTTAATGTCTTTCAACTTGCATTAGAATAAGAAATTGCTTGCCAAATAATGACCGAAAATGGCAAGTAAATAGACATAAGCTTTTAACTGTAATAAATCATTGTAAAGGACACTTCGACTTGACACTTGCAATACATTTGCATATTTGATTCCGTTGACCTAAGTTATAAAGGGACATAGACACATATATGGTTTTTTTTTAATCTTTTCATTGCAATTTTTTGTATTTTTATTAAAACACAGCTAAATCAAAGTCGATTGATTGGAAGGTTAAGCAACGCTTGGCGCGGTCGGTCCGAGGATGAGTGACCATCTTATCATAACGAGTTCTCCCGTGTTTAAAAACAAGATGATGAGGCAGATGATGATAATACTTTTTATTAAATCAAAAATAAGAAAACGTGAAATAAAAAAGCTGCCCTAGGAGACCTGAAAATAAATGCTACTAGGAAAAATAAAATAAACATTTGCTTATCACGGAGACAATGTAGGTTAGGTCCTTTTTTCGTGTCGTAAGAAACACTAGATTAATTGACAGTAACAAAGTGGGTCTCATATTTTTTCTACATTTCAACGCCCTTTTTCTCTTAGGAAAAACAAATATCTTGCCTCCGTAAAGCTTCATGAATTCTTGAAGATCATTTGTCGCAACGGATGCTACGTAACCCCTTATCTTAATTATCCATTAACGTAATACGAGTATGTTTCATAGTTTACTACTAAACAGCTGGATTCAGTTGGAAGTCGTAACAGCTAAACTCCCCCTTAATTTCACTACATGTACTTGTAATGGTGCATTTCGGAACCACACGTCAGACGCGCACGATTGAAATCTGCTGCAAGTGCCATGGCTTATGCTTCAGTACTAAGATTGTACAAAAATGATGCCTCATTTTTCCGCTTATTTTAAAAGAGCTTGCGACCAGCATGAGTTTCGCTCCGAACATTCTGATCCTCTTCTTCAATCGCATGCGGCCCATCGCAACTACGCGCGGCTATACGAGACTCGACAGTGTACCTTAAATTTTACTCCGAGAGTAGGATGAAGACTATTAAAACATCGTAAAGTCGTCAACAAATCCGCGACAGTACGACAGCTGTTAAACAAGAATAAAGTTTATAGCATTGTTCTGTTTGTTTTATCGAAGCGCAGTGTTGGAATCGATCTCTTTATCTATTTAGGTTGAGTGTGATCTAAGGGCCGCTCTCAACAGTGGATCTATTTTTTTTTTAACTAAAGGTGCATCTACACTTTGCAAGTAGCTTGCATTTTAAAAACGTGGGAGTCCAGCGACTCGCGCATGTATCTACTAAAGCAATATACCATGCACCGTGTAGACGCTCCAGACGAGTAATGTCAAATTCCTATCTCTAGTTAGCAAAACAACAGATAGACCGAATATTGGGAATGCTCGAACATTCGATTCTGCGATACAAGTTTTAGTTTTCAACATATAAAATCGCTGTAAAGAGTATTGATGTGTCTACAATTTCAGAAAATCAATTTGACACCTAATTTTACTCGGTTCAGATTCTGAGAAAAAACACAATATATTGCAAAAAAGGGTTTCCCATTGACATAACACGAACGTTGGAAATATTTTAATACGATTATTTGGGACAGATTGTTTTAATACTCTTCAATACTTATTGTGTAACTGAAAAATACGGAGTTCGCGACTAGAATAGTTTCATTGAAAATCACGTATCAGACTCCCATTCAGTGTATTTTTATTGTAAAGATATCGAAGCTGTGACCTTTGACCAACGTTCTGTGTCCAGAAATAGAAAAATCGATCTAATAGCGCAAAATTGGTCCGACGATCTCCACTTTTATGAGAATTATCTGAATGTACCTACCAATATATAGTAAGGTGTACCTATGTATACTAATACTGTCGTAACCGTTACAGCCTTTTTATCGTTCCACTGCTGGGCTGCGGCCTCCTCTCACACGGAGAAGGATTGAGCATTAATCACCACGCTTGCTCAATGCGGGTTGGTGATTTCAGACTTTATAGTCCAGGTTTCCTCAAGATGTTTTCCTTCACCTTTCTATCAGCCATTAATGTCCAAGATATACTTAGAAAGTACATACAAACTTAGAAAAGTTGCATTGGTAATTGCCGGACCTGGAATCGAACAAACACCCTCATACTCGAGAGGTTGGTTCTTTACCCACTAGGCCACCACGACTTACTAATACAATAAAGAGTAAACATTTTTTTGTTTGTTTGTACCCTAACTACTGGCTTTTTCCCCGAAACTACTGAACTGATTTGAAAAATCCTTTCACTGTTGGAAAGCTACACTCTTCCCGAGTAACATAGGCTATATTTTTTATTTAATAATTCCTACGGGACGTGGGTTGCAGGCTATCAAAATCTCAAAAGTGTAATAACTGGTTTTAGTACTAATTGGCCTTATGGCTTCCATTGACCCTAGAAATCTGAGAACTCAGTCTAATTGGTAAAGGTTCGACGTAGAAGAGTTTTGAAAGCCAATGACGTAATAATATTCCTACGCAAGAAATTTAAATAATAGCAATATTATCGATACCGGGACAACATCTTTGTATATCAAAATATGACGCATATTTTGCCAATTACATAAAATCAACGGATGAAAAAAGGGTTTTCCTATAGTACGTATAAAGATATTTCTTATGTTATGGGAAAATTGCGCTAGTTCTTCCCAGAAATAACTCATAGGAAGTAGTGAAAGGGTTTTGGGAACTGCCTGTACCTATGTATTTTTATTTTATTTTATAATAACAAATATCATTTATTATATTTTCACAAGGTAGTCTTACGAAGTTTATTTTCAATGTTCGTATAACCAGAATTATGTTAAAGTTCTAAACCTATATAAGCATCCACCCAGCAAAACTTCAGGTTACTACCGAGAAAATCTAATACAGAATCCATCTTAGCTTCTAAAGATCGATTGAATAATTTCTAGGAATAACATCCAAAAACCCTACAATAAGCCCAAGTGAATAATAAGATCATGCTTACTTTCATATTTTGTTCAGAAAATACTGAAAACTTAGCGAAAGTTTCTTGGCATAGACTAAACTGTCTACAATGTTATGTCATAAGTTGTTACAAAATTTCTTTTAGTACCAATGGCCTTTTTTCGTTACAAACAACACATTATTGGATTGAAAAAAATCTTCACTAATATAATATTTTTCGGCATGTATATTTGTTTGTATATTTTTTGTATAAAACTATTTCAAAAGTAGGTCAATAAGCAGATTAAAATTTAAATCGTTGTAAGATTAATAATGTATGGTGATAGATTCCCATGTAAGGCTGATTAAAGTAACTGAATACGGATGAACACCATAAAATGGATCCCCTACCCCCTACCCATAAAATAAATAGTAATGTGGGGTCCATAAAAATTTACTATTTAAAGTGATAGCCGGTGGCCAATCCAATTTACTTTCAAATTACAGTTTATTTACATACCTTTAAATAAATTTTTGATGAGCACCGAAATATATTTTAAAATTATTAAAGACACGCTATCTTTACCTCATAATCAGGCTTAATTAACAATAAGCAGTCTTTCTTGGAAATAACTCCCCATTAAATCGTCAATATGAAAATAATAACATCAGTCAATGTTAAAAATATATCTTCCGTTATTCAATATTTACTTGACCTTTACAGAGTTTCTTAAAGAAAAACAGCATCTTTAATTGCATCCGATAGTTTACTCTCTCAGAAGACACGCTGTTAACCTAATGCAATTTTATTACACTCATTTGCTACCAAAAGGAACCAATAACAAACATCTAGGGATTCCCTTAATCGATTTTTACAACCGGTTTTATGTCCAATTTTACGATTTACGGTAACGAGAAATCCTGATATTTCGTAGTAAAGGCTAAATTTCCCGTGTAATAAAGTGGGATTTTGGAGAGGATCAGTTGAACAACTTCTTCTTCTTCCTGTCCGCAAAAGTCTAAAGAATAGGAGCATAGTTGTCCACAGCAATTTTCTATAAAATAGTGTGTCCTTTATGGATGGGTCTTAGTATAAATAAATAAGATTTTTAATTGAAATTATTGTAATATCAGGGTTACTTAACCTAACTAGTAGATATTTACTTCGTTCAGAAAAATATTCATACAGAACTTTTTGCTGCACAGATTATTCGTCATGCCTGCCGAAAGACGTTCACTGCTGAACAAAGATTTATACATCACTCGATTTTTAGCAACCCGCACTAATTATTATTGTAAAAAAAATCGATAAAGATTTTAATGATAATTCACATGTGTACTGCAAACTACCAAAGATAGACGAAACTGGCATTACTAGGCATGTAGTTCCCCAGATGTTGATAGAGACCACACCACTAGATACCCAGAAAATGTTCGAGAGTCCTTGCGTACAACTTTTGTTTGACTTAGCTACTTTATTGCTGCCTTATGACTTCGGGATGCAAGTTTTACGACCAAACTTGGTGAATCTAGGAATCTTGCTGTGTGTTCGAGGAATACAAAACTATTGCTGGGTACTCGGGTTCCAGATTGAAGGTACAATGTAGTCTGGATTGTCAGGTATAAGAATGTTACTTGTAATTTCAGGTACAATGTAGTCTGGATTTTCGATTCAAGAGAAGAATGTGTCTTGTGAGATGACGGCAGAGCAGAATATGGAAAAACAAAACAAGCTGCGTCCACCGAAAAGAAAATTCGTATAAGGTAGGATGATGATGATGATGGATTCAGACATTAAGAACCCATTTTTTCTTCTATTATAAACTTTAGAAGGCGAGCAAAGAAATCAAAGAATGGATTGGTGAAGCAACACATTGTTTTGACAGAACAGGGGGGCAAAAAGTGCCTGATTGCGTTCAAACATTAATCAAAAATTTAAAGAGAGATTCACCCACTACCACATGCAAAGCTAGTGTAGGCTCCAGAATATACCGTATTTACTTACCGAGTTAAAGCTTTATTCCCAGAAGTGGGAACAATGTAAGCTGATTACAAACTATACGTAAATTATAAGCCTATCTTCCATCGGTAATTGTAATTCACTTGTAAGCTTCTGTTTCTATCAAAACATCTAGCCAATCAAAATAATTTGCTCTAGGAGACATTTTTCAATTTTCGCAAATTGTGATACCAAAATTACTTTTGCCTTTACAGTTAAGGAGTTCAATGACCCTTGAAGAAAAGTCCAAAGCAAATAGAATTACGTCTAAACACGAAAAGCGAGATTTAATCAAAAACCCTCGACCGATATTTCCTTGTAATTGTAGACAATTTCCTATGCAAAGCAAAACAAAGAAAATTATTTATGATTCCTCCAGATATGAGGCTAATAATTGTATATTTTGTGCTTTGAAATGACGCAAAATCATATACAAAAGCTAATAAAGCTTATAACATACTGAGGTCTGTTATTTCGTTGACAAATACTAATTTCTTTTGATATTCAACGTAATATCGAAAATCACTTCCTCATCATCACATTTTTGTAGAAGCCTAATATACTATTTATTTCCGGTTCAATTGGAGTTCAGGCAAGAATCGATGAAAGTTTCACAAGTTTTATGTAATTTCTAAATACATCTGAGCCATCAACGACTAGAGGTGAAGGAAAACATCGTAATGAAAACTTGAAATCGCCGACTTAAATTCAGGAATCTTTGTGATTAATGGTAATTATTTTCTATATGAGAACACGTCTGTCCCCTTCAGTGAGACAATAAGAAAGCTGAACATGATGACCATAATCGTGCCACCTTTTCCCTGCAAAGTTATTCATTGTTTTGGATATAAGTGTAGAACATTCTCATTGGCTCCAAAAACTGGTTATGATCATAATGTTATAGCATGAATGCGGGAACAACATCGCTGGAAAGCAGCCAGGGGCTGAACGTGCATTAGAGAGAAAACAGTCTACGATAAAAGAACGTTATATGGAATTTTCTAGGTGAGATCTCCTATTTGGGCGTATCTTTTTCATACAAAAACGTGGTTTTCGTACAGAGATAAAAAGTTGCCAGTCATATCAAAGTGTTGTTGGCTTTTTTATTTTCTCCCGCTGTGGGTGCAGCGTGAGGGAGTGACAGACTTTTACTGACTAAAACCCACCATGTTCCTTCTTAAGCCAGTTACGTATCAGAGCCGCGATAACTCTTTTGAATAATTCCGCAGCCCCGGCAGATATTGTTATTACCTACGACAACATATTATTTGTCAGTACAATTTTGCCAGTTCGTAACCTTTTCTATTTTACGAAATACCCAAGCAAAACCATGAAACACTAAATATAAAACCTTTACCGACCGATACCTTTAACCGCACTAAATGCCAGCCTGTAACAAAACGATTTCTAAACACGAAAGCTAAGATATAATCTAGACCAATATCCAGCTACAATAGACCATTTCCTAACACGTAGGTACCAACACCACTTTATTTTTAGCCCGTTGAGTAATACTACTCTGAATAAATTGAAAAATTGTAGTACTTTTAGGACCCATTAGAAAGCTATCTTGTATCGTTTTGGGACTCGTAATGTTTAATTCTTTTGTTCTTCCGAAAGTTCATCAAAAGAAATATTTTTTAGGTCAGGGTCAACAAAAACAGTAGGACAGTTATTAGTTTTGAACTTTACGATTCTGTTTACTTAGTTTTATAATATTTCGTTTTTGTAACCAGCTGTCCCAGCGATTTTAATCGTATACTGAAGGAATAATTATTCGCACACAGATAAAAAGAAACCTACATTTATGTTATTCAGGTGTAATAAGCTATACCACTACATTTCAAGTACCTCTTCACGTGTTGTGCGTGAAAGAATGACAAACATCCATAAACCCATACCATCACGTTTCTAAGTGTCATAGTGACTGAAAATCCCCTCTATGCGTAGGCAGTGATCTTCTACGACACCTACGCAGGATAAGTTCACGTTACACAAACATTAAATATTATGTTAAGTAAATGCTTTCCTTAAAGCGACAAAAAGCCATAAATGTCAAGTTTCAAATGCAGAGGCTTATTGTCAGTTTTGATCCTGTCAGCGTGGCAAGTGGGCAATTTGGTGCGCATTTTTTTCTTTTTATTCTGAAGTAATAATAAGTTCTAAAATATTGAGGAAGTTTGAAAGAGGCAAAGGTTACCAAAAATTGACAATTTATGTGTAGGAATGATGATCATGTTGCAAGGAAAGTTTGAGTATGTAAGTAGATAGCTATAGGGGAGGGGAGGGTAGACAAAAAAACGATGGATGGATTGTGTGAAGTCGATATAGTAAGAAACAATATTACTGTTGAGATGATGGCAGATAGAAGAGTATGGAAGAAAAAACATGCTAAGTATGCTGACCTCTCATAGAATTGGGACAAGGACAGAAGGACCTATGGCACGAGCAATACTATAATTCTCCAAATAAGTTGTTCCAAATACAACCATTACTTCAAAAAATTATAAAACAGGTTTTAAAAGAGTGTGGATAAAATTTATCTACTTATTTTGTTTCTTGTTAAATAAAAATAAAACATATTTTGACCAAAAATTATATTATTTATTTTAACATAGAGTTATAAACCGCGGAGAGGATAGTAACTTGAGTCGTTCATTATATTTCTCAGCAAATTGTTCCATGAGGAATGTGCAATTTGGTAAAATGAAAAATACTCATGAATATTTCATTTTGCGAGCTAGAGAGCTTATTTAGAACAACGTTTATTTGGTGAAAATTAAACGGTTATTTTTTTTAACGGATATAATTTGCAAAAAGTGTCTTTGTTGAGTATTATTTCATATTTTTGTAAATAAAATCTTTAAGATAAGAAGGACTCTTTTTTTTCATCTTATAAGACTAATTTGTACACGATGGAAACGATTTATGATCATCAAGAATATTTAAAAAAAGTTTAACCTAAACATGTCCTACCAATCCATTATCGTGACACCTACGTGTCCTCCGTTCTACTGGGCTCAGAAAGTCAAGGTAAAGTAGAGCTTCATGCAAAAAGATAACTACGTTGTATCTAAACTCGCAAGTCAAAAAAAAAGAAAAAGATCCTGACGAATTGAGAACCTCCTCTTTTTTGGGTAGTCGGTTAATAATATCAAAAGACACGTTAAGTGACTTACCTCCCCAGTCAGAGATATTTAATGGTTACTTAAACCATTCCTTAGTGAAGGATTTGTATGACATTCCGTCACTAAGGAGTGACTTAAGTAATCATTAAATGTGTCTGAGTGGGGAGGTTAAATAGTCGTTTTTATAAGAAATATAAAAAACAACCTTAAGCACTCAATGGTCTATAAACTTTTTTTAACTTCAAATGAAGCTAACAAGGTGGCAAAACATCCTTATTCAATTCGAACCAATTGTTAATTTCGATAAACACCATAAATATAATAAATTGTGAGTACGATTGACGCAATTAAGAACATTTTTATGATCGCGAAATATTCGAGCGACATCCGTGTTTTATTGGCTAATTAAAATTTGGTTGTAAAAAAGTAAGTAGGTAGATATATAATTTAACATACTTTAGACTTCACCAAAGTTGCCCATTCCACTTCTAAGTAACTGAAACGATAACTAAATGACCACAGTCATAATCAGCCTTCAAATCTTTGATTCGACCAATTCACGTTATGATGTGACTAAATGATATTTGTAGCTAAATGGTAACCTTACATTCTCTGTTCTATCATTAAAAATAGACAGGTATAAAACGCAGAAATACTTTTGTCGAAACTATTCCTTAATGATAGTAATCATAAACGAATAAAAGTTTGACAAAACAAAAATTGCATAAACTGTCATTACTCATTCATGCGGAAGCTTTTTTGTCCCTGTTCGTATTTGTTCTACTATAGTAAAACTTTGCCAAACAATTTACTTCACTGTCGTAACCAATTTTATCGTTTATGGGGTCTGATCATATTATTATGAAACATTTTGGCTTTTTATGCGCTCCGAAAACTTTGCTACCGACTTTTATAGATTTTTTACGAGAATCGGATACCGATTTATAATTTTGTATAATATTATAGTGAATAAAGCTTTTAGGAAAATGTATTTGTTGGCACTTTTTGGCTTCTAGATGATTAGGCCAACATTTTTTTTTTTCTTCTTAAATCTCCTTTAGATATGAACCTTCTTAGAAAATTGCTAGAAATATTACATTTAACAAAATCTTATGCAGGTACGCTAATCTATGAGTAAATAAGGGTAGTAAATGCTCAGGTGTATTAGTAAGTTCACACAGCAAACAGAAAAAAAATCTTTCCCCATTAATTTAATACAGAAATCTTCGGTCGTTACCACTTATGACATTCAAAAAGTTCTGATATTCAAAGTTCATTGAACTGTCGTTTACCATATTTTGTACAAAGTAAAATATCAAAAAATGCTGACAAAACGACATTAGGAGTGTGGTAGTAATAAATTAGGCGCCTCATGGTCTTGCCAAGCAATACAATGTAAAAAGTATTTTTATTATTGTCACTTTATTTTACTGCGCTTTTAATTAATTGAACAAGAGATAAAATAATATCATACATGTACCAGTAAATTATGTGTATGTTGTATTGCTTTCATAATTGGGAGTAGTCTAGTTATGATCTAATAACTACACTCACCCATACTATTATAATAAAGAGGAATATTTTTCTGTTTTTATCCTATTTGAAAAATCTTTCACTTTTGGAAAGCTTCCCGAGTAACAAAAGCTATATTTTATCACGGTACGGGCAGTAGATCCGACGGTATTCAGATGAAACCGCAGGAAAACTGTCAGTTAAACTGTAAGGCGAAGAGCTTGTGAGAGTCAAAGCTTCGAAATGGTCACTCAAAATGAATTGGCATATCGACAGTCACGAATCGGCCATCTTGTAAAATTGACAGCTGATATGATTTAAAAAGAGAATTGCTTTTGCTGAATTCTAAGCCCCAGTTGGACCATTTAAAACTATAAGATAACGGTAACCAAACCATAACCAGCTATATAGCTGAAATCAGTGATTTGATAATTGAAAATGTTTCGGTTTTCATTGAAGTTTAATAGTGCAACAACTATACGTTTTGTTATGTTTTTAACTTTAGTCTGTTAATTTGATTAAAATACTTTCTAAACAATCTGGTATTGTGTTTATTAGTTGAGCACTTGACCTACATAAATGTATGGTTAGAAAAACCCCTCCAATACCAATTTATCCACCTAGTTAAATCACCTAGCACCCTTATTATTACATTATTACATTATTTGACTACAGATCCGACTAAATATAAAGGGTCTGCGCGAATCATAAGATCACACCTAATATCTGCATGTCGATTCTATAAAATATCACAACTCACTTCGACATCACTCTCACTTCGACTTCGATCTAAAGGTAGAATTCCGTGGACGCGACAATAGTCAACCTTTGAAAATGTATGGCACCGTTGTCGAGGCCCGTGACAGTCGCGCGCGGCCGACGAATTTCGTAAGCTGCTCGCGGCATTGTCAAAAATTTAATTCTGGTTTTACTAAAATTCTATAGATGTTATTAAGCGCTAGACCATGTTGAGAAGCGTACGGCCGCGAGCGGCTCACGAAATTCGTCGTCCGCGCGCGACTGTCGCAGCCCTCGGCAGCGGTGCCATACATTTTCATAGGTTGACTTTTGTCGCGCGCGGCTGCGACAATCGCGACCCACGGAATTCTACCTTAAAGTTTCGTGATTGACATTGTCAAACTACACTAGCGCTTCACTATCGAGCGTGTTGACAAGTTGAACTAAATCAAAGTCGAGATTTTGACAGATTTGTCAAAATCTGTCTATCTATAGGGGAGGTAGGGGAGAGATGGGCAGTTGGGAGACATGATCAAATCAGAATAAAAGGGGGGTCATTTTATTCTGATTTCTGATCATAGTTTTGTTTTTTTTTTAATTGGGTAGTTTACGTTACCGACTGGTAACGGTGTTCATCCATAGACTATCTGTCATTTCTGTGAGTTGTCAAGAACAAACACTCGTAAAAGTACTTAAATATTTTGTTGCGGTTTCGGATCGTTATAAAGAGAAAACTAATGAAAGGTATGTGTATTTTCTATTATTAATTATTGATTGTCAAAATCTCCAGTTACAATTATAGTAAGTCGATGCAATCCACACCTATTATACCTTTAGAAGAGAGTACTACAGCAATAGTTAATGGGCCCCACGTTTTTATTTTAGTCTAATATGACCGGGACCACCTACGTAGGTTGACAGGTAAGTAACTATTTTTTATTTTCTAGTTTTCAGTGCACATAAGATAAAACCGTTTAACTTAAAAGTTTTTTTACCGATTTTTTTTTCATAAACTAAGTCAAAAGTGTCCAATGCTCTCTATGGTAGGGAGGCTTTTCTTCGTCAGTGAAAATTTGTGAGGTTATAAATCTGCGCGAAAAATCCTTTATAGAATCTTGTTTCAGGTACCGTTGCCAACTTGATCTAGAGACTATTATATTTAAAATAGTGTTTAAATAAAGTTCTAAGTGTTTTAAAGTGATTAAGTGCCTACATTTAACGATGGCTAGAATGTTTTTGCTTAAATCTTTATTAGAAGAAGCTCATGCTTTAGATAATTTAGAAAAGCGTCAACAATCTGCTAGAATTCGTAGTTTACCTTTATTAACTTGCGATGATGACTATGTGAGCATATATAGATTGTCAAAGGAGCTAATTGACCAACTGGAGTCTGATTTACTGCCCCTGATAAAGCCCACAAAACGTCGAGGCAAAGGACTTACAACTCGTGTAAAAGTAAGTATTGACACAGTTTATAGTTGAAAAATTGTAATCAAGCACACAATAATAAGAAAAACACTTAGTTCTTAATAAGGAGTATTCCCTTTATGTGGTTTCCCCGCCAGCTGATATGTTTTCAAAAGCCTCTGTACTTCAGTTATAATATTGGTATTCTCTTAAGCATGAAAATAACCAAATTGGTCTCAATTTTGTTTTCACTAAATCCAGATAAAGTAGGTATTACATTTTTTATTGATTTATTGTTTCACAGATACTATTTACTTTATCATTCTTGGCTAGTGGCAGTTACCAGAAGGTTATTAAAGAGGGCATCAGAACTTATTTATCGCAACCGTCTGCATCTCGTTGCATAAATGAAGTAGTGGAAGCTCTGAACAATCCGGCCGTAGTAAAAAAATATATAAGGTTTCCTCAAAATCAGCAAGAAAGGCAAATTTTAAAAGAAAGGTTAGTACCTAGATATAATATAATTTTAATATTATTATAATTAAACTGACCCTTTTATTTTTACAGTTGATCATGTTAGTGATTATTGTAAATTACAGGTTCTACAAAAGGTTTGGGTTTCCAGCCACCATAGGCTGTATTGATGGCACTCTGGTGGCAATGAA
Source organism: Helicoverpa zea (assembly GCF_022581195.2). Lineage (NCBI taxonomy): Eukaryota > Metazoa > Arthropoda > Insecta > Lepidoptera > Noctuidae > Helicoverpa > Helicoverpa zea. The sequence goes on along the minus strand of NC_061469.1, from coordinate 9,686,204 downwards.
GAGACCAGCAGAGAACGAAGAACGGTTTTACTGCCGCAAAGGCTACCATGCAAGAAATGTGCAATTGGTAAAATGGATTTCAATGTTGTAATCAATTATAATTAGGTATAATAGAGTCATTGTAATTTATTTCTTTTTCAGATAACAGATGCAGATTTAAATATTTTACACGTGGATCCCACATATGGAGGAGCTACTCACGATAGCTTCATTTTTAATTATAGTGCTATCAAAGACCATTTAGAGGCATTAACAAATGCTGGTGAAGAAGTAGTTTTAAATTATTGTTGGATTAATAAAATAAACACTTCTTTAATTAATATTATTTTTAACTTTATAACAAGAAATATAAAATTACTTCATGATTTTATCACAATTACGGCGAAAACCGGCGAAAACAAACAAGCTTAAACACAATATGAAGACAGAAGATACCCGATATATTACTTTCCTCTATGACAGAAGAGAAGAAAATATTGTCCACAGATTAATAATGGTATTGGCGCTGTCAGTATTTTTTTTCGTAGGGTAAGCATAGATTATATTCACAGCACGAATTTAGAGATTTCTGTTTATTTTATACTTAAAAGCTGCCTCAAATTCCTTACAATAACAAATTATAACTAAAACATCATATTTAGCTAAAATTATGTGTCAAAACTGATAAAATTAAAAACTGATTAATCTCGGTTGACATTTTGTCGAGTGGGGAAGTCACTAGCACAGCATTGGTCGATGTCGAGCTCACTTCACTTCGCAAGTGATTAGGTGATGTTTACAGAATGCAAAATCAAGGTCGTTCTGAATCGAATGCGAAGTGAGAGTGAATAGCGAAGTGAAATGCGAGTTGTTGTTCGAATTTTATAGAATCGACGTGCAGGCAGGCCTTGGCCCTGTTGCGCCCCGCTGGGGTTGCTGACAGTATTCTACTTGTGTAGCCCTTTCATTTGATACCCATATTGAGGGGGCTGTGCCATTTTGTGCCGGCGGCCATATTGGATTTAATTAAAGGTGTATACAAAATTTCAGACCAATCGGTTGACAGGAAGAGGGTGAAATTTGAATTACTAAATTTGATCCAAGAATAAATAATAAAACAAACGGGGTGAGCTAAATAAAACCGTTTAAATATCTCGTAATGTTGAAACTGATTGTAATTTTTAGGAAAGCTCTTTCATTATATCCCATATAACCTTTACAGGCTTCGTATGGCTGCTGTTTGTTGTGGCTTATATTGTCTTATTTTTGTCCTTTCTGCACGTGTAAAACTATAAAACACTAGGTACACTCACACTCACTGACACACACACTAATCATTATATAATAATATCTATAATATGTATTTACTAACTATTATTAATCTTGGAATAAGGAGTGAATTTTAAGACGGTATTGGTAGCAGTAGATTTTAATAATTTCGAGCGTACGACACTCGTGGGTTGCAGCTGAAAACCAGCGTCGGGTGGCCAGTACTGTTGTACAGTGTGGTCACTTGACAATATGCTGAGCTGTGACCTTGTTGGCACAATTTTTATTATTATATTTTTAAATGTTGAGCCTATTTTATTATTATTTTTTATTTATTTTTTATCTGAATTGTTTTCGGTGATACTTTTATTTTACTGTTAATTTATGTTATATACTGTGTATGTATTGTGCCAATAAAAATATTTTTCTTTCTTTCTTTCTATATCTAGCCGAATATAAGAAATGGCAATAAAAGTTGATAATGATCTGTAAAATCTGATTTTTTATGCAATAAATTGTGAAAAAGTGCCCATCCCTCCCCTACCTCCCCTAAAGTATGAAATGACATTACGAATCGAAGTGAAATGCGAGTTGTTGATCGAGTTTTATAGAATCCCAGTACTGAACTTAACATTGTCGAAATTTACCAAAAATTACATTGAAATATACAAAAAATACCTATGTACATTTTATGTACATAATTATTTTTCCAGACCAGTCAGAGCTCCAACCAACTATAGTCAGTAAATATTTTTGACTACAAAAATCACGTCTAGCCTCCTGAATTGAATTTCGTCGTTAACTCTAGAACGTTCGATCAGAATTGACTTTGTGTATCCTCGAGTGAGTAAATTGCCTGGCTCCGTGATAAAGTGAATTCTCACTGGCCGACTTTGACCGGCCACTGGTCACAAATTGGTATGAAGTGAAGTGTCAGGTGTGCATGTATGTGTTTCTCAAACATACGGCCTTGGAATGGTTTCAAATATATTTTGGCTACTCAAATAATGTATGTATATGAAGTGAGTTTAGAGTCTGCTCTCTGTAGAACCCGTCAACTTTAACATAATATTAATCTCTCTCTTTGAAGCTATTTGTCCCACATGGTGGTGGGGTCAGCTTTTCTAATTTGTCTTCTCCACTTCGCTCTATAGATCTACGACATCGTTCTCAGACACGAATATTTAACATAATATTAATGATTTCGGAAAATAATAACTCCGGCATAATCGGTAACAAAAGCCCATTAATAGAATCAAAATTATATAAGAACGGACAGTTAAATCTCAAATACCTAAGCTATGTTTATCGACCTTTCTAATTCTCTGGTGTCCAGGTTGTCTTGTTTTGTATTTCTGTGTATTCATGAAGGTTTCATATATTAGATATTTTAGTGTTCAGTTATTTTTTGTGGTATGGGACTTTTGTTGCAGACTTCTTCTAAAGTCCTTTTTTGAAATCGCTATTTTCCTTGCTATAATTTTATTTGAAATCGCTATTGTCTTCACGAGAATCAATAACTTTAGATATAGTTGATTCCCCAGCAGGGCCAAGGCATGCCGGGGCTGCGGGTTGTTCGAAAGAATACCGCGGCCCTGGTACATAAAAGGCCTATGACGGAACACGACGGTTTTTAGTCAGTAAGAGTCTGACACTCCCTCACTGCTGCTAACCCTCAGCGGGAGGGGTCATTTGATGATTTTTGACGTCGGAAAAAAAAAAAAAAAAAAAAAAAGATATAGTTGATTCTACCTCCTTTGCTTTGATCTTACATGTAACTCGAGTTAGAACATACACATTGTGTATCTAACGTAGTTACCTATTACTATATAACTCCATTGATTTAGTTTGAACGCAGCACGTACGTTCAAACGCGGCACGGATGTAATAGAGGTGGATCTCTAACTTTTTCTATTAGGAGTGTATGGAATAATAGTTTAATATAAATATGTTTTAGAGTTAGAGTTATGAGATTTCCGGGAAAACGGGAATTTCCAATTATTTTTGTGTTGAAAGTTGAAGGAGCAGATTTTCATATTTTCAATTTGTTTTGTGGTGGATTCAATAATAACTTAATTGGTTCCCTCACGAATACTTGCCTAATGTTAACTACTTTACTGTTGAATAGAATAAACAAACTAATTATTATTTACGATTGCTACAATCTTATAAATTGAGAGCTGTTCAATATTCACCGAACATACATAGATGATAAGCATTTTATGTATAATAAAAGATATTTATTTATTCACAATATTTTTACATTAATGAAAATAAAATAAAATAAACTTATATATATATATACAACTTAAAACTAATACAGTGCATCAAAAATTTTTTTAATATCTGTGCAGTATGGGAGACACGACAGCATATAAGATTAAAGTAAACGATTATAATAACGTAAAATAAATTAAAAATAAATCATCAGAACCTAAACTAAAATAATAGGGGAACTGTCATGTCAGATGTTTATAGTTTTGAATAATAATTTGGATTGTATTTGCGGGAACTGGAAAATACAAAAAACCAACGAACGTTCCCATTTTATCCAGTGTTATTTATTTTGCAAACCGCAACAACCCATTTCTGCTAAAATATGTAAATAACGTTTCATACGAAAAACGTCAAAACATTGCTAGTACATACGTTTCATGTACAAAACAAGATTGGAGCATTCAATAACTTAGTGATACCATCATAGACTGGCCGGCTAGGCTGGGCTAGGCCTGCCCCGAAATGAAGCCGGCGCGCGGCGCGGCGCGCGGCGGCGCGGCCCCTGACAGCGCCACCGAGACGCCGCCGCCCGTCACTGGCCGTCACTTTGACTGTTGATTTTGTTTACTTGTGTTTTTTATAATTATTTATTGTAGTGTTTATAGTAGTATTTTAAGTGTAAATAAATAAAACTAACGGATGCACGACGACAATGATGTGGTAGAAAGTGAAGGTCAATCTTCGGTATCACTGGATGCCGTGAAGAGATGTCCCCTGTGCCCCCAGGCACGCTTTTTTAAAGGTAAGCGGGGTTTGAGCGTACACATTGGGAAGGTCCATAAATCCCAGTGCACAGGGCCTACCAATGTGACCGCGCCAAACACAACTCTTATCACAACTACACCAACTCTCGATCCTTTTTGGCAAAAGCTATCGAAATTCAAAAATTCAGTCCCAGTATTAAAGCGGGTTCCCCGTGGAGCCAGGCCTCTGGTTGCTCAACACTTGGCAGGTTGTGTTCGCCACTAAATTGTATAGCTAATACAGATAATACAGATTAATACAGATACAGACAGGCTAATACAGATTTCGATACTAAATTACCGACTCAAAGATGCTCAAATATTTCACGCCTAGTGGAATCAAAGTTGAGTGAAGGTGACATTCGGGGGGCTGCTAGAATTCTCTTCAGCAGTGATGTGGTGGCGCCGTGTTCTCCAGAGACACTCTCCGCTCTGGAGAGTAAACACCCTGCCCCTGCCGATGACCTCTCTTTTCCCGAACCTCCTGATCCGGACACAGATATCCTCACAGTTACAGGTCGACACCTGGTCACAGCCATAGGCTCCTTCAGATGCGGCTCTGCAGGCGGCCTCGACGGCTTGAGTCCGCAACATCTAAAGGATCTCACCTGCCCAAGCGCCGGGGAAGCAGGTGAGTCGCTCTTGAAGGAGCTTACGGCCCTGACCAACCTTATGCTCTCCGGCAAGGTGGACGAAACCGTCATCGACGTTTTGTACGGAGCCAATCTATGTGCTCTGCGCAAAAGGGATGGCGGTATTCGTCCAATTGCCGTGGGGACTACTTACCGTCGTATGGTAGCCAAAATCTGCTCTAAATTTTGTAGTGAGGAAGTTTCGGACAAATTTCAGCCCCTGCAGCTAGGTTACGGCTCGAAAGGGGGCTGCGAGGCTGCCGTACACGCCCTGTCGACCTATCTAAATCATGGGAAAGGAGATGTCATCCTGAAGGTTGACATCAAGAACGCCTTCAACTCGGTGAATAGGGACACCTTGCTGGCAGAAGTCAAAAAAGAAATACCCAAAATTTACAGTTTTCTTTGGCAATGCTATAGATACCCAACAAAATTATTATATCGGAACAACCTATTAGAATCCGCTGTTGGCTGTCAACAAGGTGATCCACTCGGTCCTGTGATTTTTAGTTTGGCGATTAACCCAATTATTCGGCAGCTAAATTCTGAATTTAACGTGTGGTATCTCGACGACGGGACCCTGGGAGGCAACAGAGATACTGTTCTTAATGACTTAGTTTTCCTAAAAGATAAATTCCACGACATTGGCCTCGACCTCAACCTTTCTAAATGTGAACTTTTTATACCCGACTCGACTGACAGACAGACTATTCTTCAAAATTTCCTCTCAATAGCTCCTGAAATTAAACCGATAGACCAAAGTTCTCTTTGCCTCCTTGGATCGCCTATACTGGAAGATTCATTTTCGGATTTTATTGAGAAGAAAATTCAAAATTTTAATAATGTTTCGGAAAGGCTACTCAAAATTAATATGCATGCAGCCATCACCATCATGCGGTACTGCTGTTTTGTACCAAAATTTACGCATAACTTGCGTGCTTCCCATTTATGGAAGCACACCAGCCTTTTGGACAAAATCGACGAAATTATACGACATACACTATCATCCATTTTAAATGTGGCCTTGGACGACAGAGCTTGGTCTCAAGCGACTCTTCCCATCCGTATGGGAGGACTTGGCGTCCGTAAAATTTCCAGTGTAAGTTTACCAGCCTTTATTTCCTCGGTCCATGGCACTGAGAAATTGATCAGGAAAATATTACCCACCACACTGGCCAATTTTGAGGTGCCAAGCCTGACTGAGGCTTTAAATGCTTGGAAAGTCGCATGCCCGAACACCGACTTACCCGCCAACCTGTCCTCCCAGAGACAGTGGGATGAGCCGCTCTGCAGAGTAATACGGAAAAGTTTAATCGATACGTCAATTACTTCTGCAGAGCGAGCGCGCCTACTGGCTGTGGGTGAATGGGAGTCGGGTCTATGGCTTCTTGCACTTCCGTCCTCAAACACAGGCACCATGTTTGATGACACCACCTTCAGACTCGTCGTTTGCCTCCGACTAGGTGCTCCATGCTGCTCTCCTCATCGCTGCCACTGCGGGGAAGCTGTCAACAGCCTCGGTCACCACGGCCTGTCGTGCAGCCGGAGTGCCGGCCGCATACCACGACATGCCAACATAAACGACGTCATCCGTCGCGCTCTTGTTGCCGTCGGCGTGCCAGCCGTACTCGAACCAAATGGCTTGGCACGCGACGATGGCAAGAGACCAGACGGCATGTCGCTATTTCCGTGGAAGGTGGGTAGGACTTTAGTGTGGGACGCGACATGCGTCGACACTCTTGCGCCATCTCACCTTCCCGGAACTGCATGTTGTGCTGGCTCCGCCGCTGCACAAGCAGAGAACCTCAAGCGGCGCAAATATAGTAACCTTATAGGCAATTACATGTTTGAGCCGTTTGGGGTTGAAACTCTGGGGCCGTGGGGTCCGAGGGCGCACCTTCTTGCCAGGGATATTTCCCAGCGCCTGGTTGACACTTCCCGGGACCCAAAGGCTGGCTTTTATTTCGCACAGAGGTTGAGCATTGCCATCCAACGTGGCAATGCTGCCAGTCTTTTGGGTACATTACCCAGTGACAGCGATGAGGAGCAATTTTTTGATGCACTGTATAATAATAAAAAATGTTATGTATAATAAAATTACGATATTGGTTGTACTTATACATTAGTCATACCTACTGCTTTGGATGCTTAAAGTAATTAAACCTGTATGTAGCTAATTATAAAACAATTGAATATCAATTGTATCTCGCTTATATCAGCGTTTCGGCATACAACGGTTCAATCATATTAAGGTGTAAACAATATGATACACTGATGGACTCATCACTCAAGTCAAAATTAATCATATTATAATGAACATTTCCGCCAGAACATGATACACTATGAAGTTATTAATTACTTAGCTAATAATTAAAACTGTCGACGATAAATAACAATTCAAAAGCCTAGACACAATAAATCTTAAAGCGAAACAATAATTAACTTCTACTTTAATTAATAACGTTTTTGAAAACAAACTTTTGTTTATTCTCCGATTTTGTATAGGCATAGTTTGTTTAGTTTTATTGGATTGTACAGAAATATAATTAAAATTATATCTCAAACTGTTACTAGAACTTTTGTGAAGACAAATATGAAACAGCGAAATTCAATTTTGTTACAAAATCTAGATGATGTAATAGTTTATTTCGTATTGTTACTAAACTTTAGGGGCCTTACTACAAAAACTTTAAACCCTGTTTTACACTTGTCTAATAAAATTTTGGCTGCAAAATGAACCATATGTCAACGTCATAATTTGACATTTTTTTAGACAAGGCATAAACTGACGTTTAAAAGTTTTTGTGGTAAGGCGGTAAATCTCGATCTATTAAGATAAGCAATAAAACCGTGGTGCAATACTTAACATATTTTGAAGATAAAGCCACTGCAACTGTAGTCCCGTAAACTGTAGGTCCTGGCTGTCATTGAACATCCTTGTCAGTCGTTACGGGTAGTCAGAAGCCAGTAAGTCTGACATCAGTCTAACCAAGGGGTATTGGGTTGCCTGGGTTGGGAAGGTCAGATAGGGCAATTGCTCCTTGTAAATCACTGGTACTCCGGTTAGACTGGAAGCCGACCCGAACCGACCGAAAAAGGCTCGGAGGATTAGGATGGAAAGCCAACAAACTTAATACTGAATTGATACTCAGTACCTGCTGGTGGCCCATATAACACAAGTATGGCTAACGCTATTCAGTCAGTATTGATTTAAGCTCTCACAATTTTATTCTCATGGCTTGGCTGTAATGTTGTAAAACTTATAAATTGTAATGAAATATGCGTGTGTAATATACTAATTAGTCTAATGCTATACGTGATTAACAAATTAATATAAGTACCTATCTACATATTTAACAATAGCATAATTCTCCCAAACACACTAATAGATATGACATATGAATACATTAGTCGATATTTTTCTGTATGCTATATACATGTCGGAGAGGAACATCAAGATGGCAGTATCGTCCGACATCAGTTACGGTAATCGAGCAAAGAGATAACTCAAAAAGAACTCAACACTCAAGAACGTTTATTCAAATTAGTCAGAACAAAAGACAGCCCCCAAAACGCCCGCCCTTCGCCACTTCCTATGTGTTTTGGCTGGGGAGAAGAAGTGGCGGAACAAACTCCCCAGCAACACAAGTCTGTCTGTTAGGTTAGAAGAACCGTTACAATTTTAGTTCACAAGACACTTTACATTTGGATCTACAACGGTACTACAACGCTAGGCAATAACACTAGGTACACTACACGTAACGAAGGCGTAAAGACGTAACCGAGAGTGAGCTCCGCGGACGCCACGCTGACCACCACGACTCTGCCAAGCGCGCCAAATTGTTGTTTCACCGGAAACGCCACCAGAGGGCGCGCTTGCGTCTCGTTCAGTGACCGTACTATTGACTATCTCCGACATACATATATTTCCATTTGATGTGACTCAAGCACAACGATTACAATGGGTGCTATTGATCGGCACAAATACCTTTATTTACAAGAACCTCAGACGAAAGTTAACATAGCTGTAAATATATACCTATTACCTATAAGCTAATCAAACTTACATAAAAATCTATTCCAGAATATTATATCTTTCGGAGACACTGTGTACAAAGTAAGGTGATAACTCAACGTCGTGTCCGCGAGGCGATTAATGTACCAAGTGTGTTCTTTGATATATGGCGTTACGGTGGGCTTAGACACAGGAGGAAAGAAAGATGAACGGAGATGCCATAAGGCAGGTAGATCTAGCGCCTTCTTAGAAGACACCCATTGCACGTAATTGACTTAGAAGTCAATTACGTACGATGGGTGTGACCAAAACGCTCAGTTACCAACCAGTGTATTAACAAAGTGTTTGGGTTTGTTAAGACATCTGTCGTAGCTTTTTAGTTTTAAAAAATAAGCAGGTTCCAAGGAACGCATATGAGGGTGTAGCCAATAACCTCGTCGGGCCACAACCGCGTTTTGGCGACGCTACTCTACTTCCTTAAGAGGTTTTCCGTTATGCCATCTCCGCTTGTCATTTTGTTCTCCATGGCTTAGAACAGAATAAAGGCAAGAATAGATTGGATAGCTAAAGTTAGGTATTGATAATAGAAAGCAACTGATTTTATTCTTCATGAATTATTTCGGGCAGGTTTTGTACGGTTTTCTTGTGAAAGTCAATTGGAATACCACAATGGATTCTGGGATGATAAGAATAGACAAGCTTTCCTGTTTTCTAACCGGGTTTTCTAGTATAAAAGTTTATCGACTAGTCAGGCAAAATGGAGTCACAATGCCTTTACAAGAGCTGGTCTTCAGAATTTGTTCTGGAAGGATAAGAATAGAGCTTTCAAGTTTTATAATAAGATTTCCTAGTAAAAAGTTTATTGACGATTCAGGCAAAATTTAGTGACAATACCTTTACAAGAGGTTGCTTGCGTCACCTTGAAGAATGAGAAATAATATAAAGATGAAAAAATAGCTATCTATCTGTGGCCAAAAATACGAGAACCGATTTTAGTGTTTTTACAGAGAGCCTGACATAGGCCACTGTTGCAGGAAGTAAGTGAAAACTCAGAGAGAAGCTAATGGTTAATGTATGTTGTCTATAATTTTGAGTATACAACTCCTAGTATCTTCATCAAGAATATTTTTTTAAGCTTGACCTCTTCAAGATAATATTTTCATGAAAACTATTATATTTCCTTATGAAGGCGCGTCAATAGTTTGATATTATATCGTAATTTACAGTTCAGTTGCTTCTAAGTTCATGTTTAGAGCAACGAAGCGTCCTTTATGTAAACATAATTATTATGCTGAACATACTAAATGCCTATATAATGAAATACGTACGAATATAACATTATTATTGAACCTATACTGACTTCTGCCAGTGACTTCACCCGTGTCCCGTAGAAATTGCATCAAGCATCCGGACAAATAGCGCATCTCTATAAATGGCTATCTAATACTGAAAGAATTTTCCTAATCGGACGAGTAGTTCCTAAAATTACCACGATCAGGTAAAAAACAAACTCTTTCAGCTTATACATATTATTTCTGATAGTAATAATATAACCAGACGTGATGCCTAGACAGTGTATTCAACCAAACTGAAGTAATTTTAGTCAATACTTAGCGACGTGTGTCTCACTAAGAATACCATTATACTAATGTAGAAGTGTTGTTGAAAATACGATAAACATAGCATTTTGCTATTCAAAGTAATAATAATACTGACTGTAAATATCTTATAAATAGACAGGTACAAAAAACTCTCTAAACATAATGTGCCTCAAAGTTGAACGATTTTGACATGAATCTCTTTTTTTTCTCATTTAGATTCAAGCTGTTTACCTACGCTCTTCCGAATTCAATTTTTACCATTAGATACTATTAAGAAGGACGAAAGATAAAACCTATATGATATTAACAAGCAGTCTTGCTTCTGTTGTCGAGTACCTAAAGATTCAGATACCATCTAGATTTTAAGCATTTACCTAGTACTAGGTATTCCGCAGTGGATAAAGAGATCGTTAATCAGTCTCGCTAAATTTACGCACTGTGAATTTGCTGGAATTGCTATTTTGACTACTTCAAGATAAATGATTCGCTGTTTGATATTTGTTTGGATTTTATTTTGTAAAAAATATTTATAAAAATAAAATAGAGAATGGATATGGACAGGTATAGAGGATGAAAAGCAAAGACACGTTGGTTGGATTGCGTGAAAGACAGAGAAGCATGGAAGAGGACAAAATATGCTGCGCCTACCCCAAATGACTAATTGGTATAAGGACAAGGGGATTTAATGATGATAGCTTCCCAAACCATATACCAGTTCAGACTTCTCGACATCAAAGACCATTGAAATCCCACGTTTAAGAGTAAACTTGATAAACCAAACTAAGTGATTAGCTTAATAAATAAAATAATTAGTCGATTTCTGAGAACCAAGGGGGCCTGTTATATCACAGCAGAAATATTTTTCAGACACACACAGACCACCAAAATCATGACCCGTCTCAGCTTTGCGGTAGTAGAGTAATATCTTAGGTAGGATTAACTTGTCTTTGAATAACGAACGACCATATAAATGTGGTCCTATACCACGGAGTCCTATACCCATTAATTATTTGGAATACTAAAACATATCTCCTACATATTAAATTTTCATGCATGGTATTAAATTTTCATGTGTCTCGTGGGTAGCTGTTTGATTAGGTGTGCTAATATCTAGACCTCCCTAAGGTGAGCTTAACATCGCGGTAAAGTAGTTTCAAAAGTCGCTACCCTTTATAATAGTGAAGGTTGTTGAACATATTTCGTGTTCGTTTGATGATTTAAGTTACTAGAAGTTTGTTAGATGTTTCGTCTTTTATATATATTGGTAGATGGATACTACAGGTCTCGTCAATGTTGATAGCGGCTCGCAGATAAATACACACTTACAGAGTTGTCAAACTTAATGGCTTCTGACTACCCGTAACGACTGCCAAAGATGTTAAATGACAGCCGGGACCCACAGTTTATCATCATCCTCAGAGCCTTTTTCCCAAACTATGTTGGGGTCGGCTTCCCACCCACAGTTTATCGTGCCCTCCGAAACAGGGTCGTTGGAGTCCAAGATATACTTAGAAAGTACAACAAACTTAAGAAAAGTTGCATTGGTGCTTGACTGACGTTGAATCGAACCCACACTCATACGTGAAAGGTTAGTTCTTTACCCACTAGCCTACTCTATTTAGGTCAATGTTTACAAATATGTCAACGCTACCACCCTTTCAGTAATTAGTTTTGGTTGAATTCAAATAACATAATTATAGATGAACCCAATTTACGTTCTGACAGAATACAAATGATTCATATCAGTAAAATATTCATTGATACAATAACTAGTGTAATGTGATGATCTAATCAATTTTGTTTGGTGTGTGGGATTTTCAAATTGCAGTGGAGTTTACAAATAAATAATATTTGACGTATTTAATGAACTCAACTTTCAATTTAATTAACTGGCTGTTCTCAGTGGTTTCATTTACGTCCCGGGGAAAATTTGGCCTTTATATGTACATATAAAATATAACCTACGTCACCCGGGGCTAGTGTGGCTTCCCAGCGGTGAGATAATTTCTTAATCTGTTTAGTAGTTTAAGAACCTTTAGTGTACAAACAAACGAACAAGAATCATCTTTATAATATGTTAGGGTCATGCTTTACTAAAGAGTAGCAATGTGTTATTATAAAATGCGCTAAAATATATTACACACATAAAAATCCAGAATTATCTGCGGTCCAATAAAAAAATAATGAAAGGCCATTTTTACTTCACCCGAAAATAGTCCATTGATTTTCCTGATTACGCCAATCAGCGCATATTTATACACGGCTGATGAATTCGTCAAGGCAATTAAACTCGATAACAGTTACTCCCACATTTATTTTTAATAACCCATATTTATGGGGAAAGTCAGACATTTACCCATGTTTGCGAAATTCATTTTCAGAATTTCAGTGAGCAATCACTTTTAGACTGTTCCCAATTTATTTCTAGGTATCAAAAACTAAAGCTTATTGCGTCTGAAATTGGTTTGATTGCTTTTAAAAAAGTGAATTGGACTTTGAAATTGAATTACTGTTTGTATTTGTGTGATTTTTGGATTGTTTCCATTTATGTAACGTAGATCCAGTTCTACGCTATAACAAGTACCCATACTATTTTAGCAGTTCTATATCACTCAAACAGACGACGGTAAAAATAGTTTATAAAGAATACAATAACTTAACCAAATGACTTACTTAACTAAATTAAAATTCCCTAATTCTAATGGCTTTTCGTAATTACTGTGAGTCTCATTTCCAACCACTCTAAGAGGTGTGTCCAAATGTTTTGTATGCTACCCTAAACGCAGCCTACCCAATTACTAAAAGGATATACTCCTTAGATTAGATTTTATTGTCAGCCTTTGGGTCTGACCCTAAGAAGTTCCATAGATATTCTTTGAGCCGTGAAAGGGTCCGTTGATCCAAGAATCTGTGTGAATTTCTCAATTAATAGTCCAATTTTCTAATCTCCGTGACGAAGTATATTTCCTCATTGCAAATTGAAAATTTTGAGTTGGTAAATAGAATTTTTAGAATAATTGACGAATTTTGATGTATGTATTAATTAATTCTTTATGGTAAATAATAAATGGTGTTTTTTCTGCTTAGCTGTCAAGAATTATATTTTATGTAATAAGTCCAAACACTTTAAAATATTATAATATCCTTGTTTCAGCAATTTATTGCGTCGAGTATTTCATTATAAATATTGCTTGCAGAAAATGGAAGTGTACGTATAATAGTGTACACATGCCCGTATTTTACGAACATGCATAAATAATGGCCTAATTTGAAGGACCTCATATAATATGCACGAATTTACACGTATTTAAATATGTAGGATCATTTTGAGTTAGGGTTTAGACATAGGCGAAGGTATAACATACGTTACGAGAGAAATATTAGCTTTAATATTTTGGTAAAATTATATTTATTACCTACTATGTTGGAGTCCGCTTCCAGTCTCACTTCCAGAGTGACTGCCTATCTGACCTCGTCAACCAAGTTACTTGGGCAACTCAATATCCCTTGTCAGAGTGACTACCCGTAAAAACTGCCAAAGATATTCAATGACAGCCGGGATCTACAGTTTAACGTGTCCTATAAAACACAGTTATTTGTTATCAGTCTTTGGTTATTATATTCATCTATTCCTAAACGGAGCATAATTTTTTTATGTACTGAAAATAAATAAGAATTACAAGATAAAAGTGAAAGAAGATAACCTTTTAATTGTAATTTCCATTTATAAGGAATTTTGTGATGAAAAGTGCACACACTCAATGAATATTTCTCAGAACTTATAGCCTTTCGCTTTGTAAGTTAAAATATTTTCAGTGAAGCACTTAACATTTTTAGTAGCAGATAAACACAATTGTCATAAAATGTAAGAAATATTATTTTAAATTTCAAAATTGCTACTTTTTATACATTTAATGGTAATGAAAAATTAAAACGGCATGAAAATATTTAATGTAGTATTTGATATAAATTTAGATTTTTCAGTCACAGTTTTGGGAATACGCTCATTCATTTAGATTTTCACTTTAATTTAGAAGAGTTTTTGGATTACACTTATAATTTCATATTCCAGAAATAGAGTACGATTGAACATTTTATAATAACCTTTTCATTAAATATACCTAACAAACATTTTTACATTTTCACTCCAAAATTAGTTTGGGAAATGTTAATTTTGTTCCCATTATGAAAAATATTTATTTCGAGGAAGAAAAATAATATTAATAATAACCAAAAATACTCAGGCTCTCAATTCATGAAATTACACGTATACGGAAATCGATTTACGGAGATCATAACAAATTGATACACATTATATTATCCGACGCAACATCAAAAGATGTAATGATTTTTCTTTGTGTTGTGAAGTAAGCAATCTTCAGAATCATTTCTTTCAAATATGTTATCGTTTGATCTCAATAACGACATAATAAGCTTTTATATATCAAGGAGGATTGTTACTTGAAAAATAATAGAATAGTGAAAGAATTTGATAAATTATTGAGAGTCAATGTCCTCAGTGCTTTGGAAGACACGTGACATTGGTCCTGGTTATCATTTGAACATTTTTGGCAGTCGTTACTAGATTATTAAGTCAGTCTTCACAAAATGCTGCAGGCATTTGCATCCTACTATCTCAGGAACTACTGGTCCAACTTGGAAAATTCTTTCAGTGTTAGATTTTAGATTTTATTTGATTTTAGATTAGCCCATTTATTAAGGAGGCCATCGGCTTTTATTCTACATACGGGCAGTAATTCTACGGGATGTGGGTGGAACCACTGGCAGAAGCTAGTATACATATAATATTACTGAATATTTATAACGTTGAGGACGGCAAAATTCCTATGGGAGTCATTATTTACTCCGCATCAGGTGTTCCGGTATGACCACAAGGGATATCCCTCTAAGCTCTTTATTTTAAGGTCGTTGTAGTTAGTAGAAGTTTCAAATTTACTTTTAGAGGGACTTATAATGAGCCTTAGGGTTTAGTATATTAAGTAGTAAGTTATATTATTGTTTACAATTACTTTGGGAATTTATTTTGAAATATTTAGTTCGATCAAGACGTTTTAAGGCGCATATTCAAAATGTCTTGGAATTGCTGCATAAAATATGACTAGAGTATATTGTGAAACAGTTAGGATTCTGAAAACATACATATTATATTTTGCAGTTTGTAAAATGTCTGAACGTATGAGGTGTTAAAATTCTCTTTCCATTGGTTCATTCTACATATTTCTCTGATTTAAATATCCATTAGTTGCTTTAAGGATTACTAAGTCCCAAAAGTCATACTGCCTAACAAATTCAAAGAATGCTATATTACATGACTACTAAACAGACAAACATTAATTTATACTTACAAACTAAGATATATGACGGATATTTTGCAAAACGAAATGAAGAATGTTAGGACCATTCACCCTCATATATCATTAAGTCTAGGATTAATTTGGGACTATATAAACTATTTGATTTAGGCATCTTTTAATTAAAGGAAAACTGGAAATGTGCCAGAATTACAAGACATGGGCGAAATATTTCAGTTTTAAGACTGTTGCTACTTCATTACATTATCCAGTTAAGATTATTTAATGTGAATAATGAAACTTGGTCGGAATGTCTACATTAGTATAACAAAGCGGAAGAGTTTCTATGCTTGAATTCAGTAATCTCGCAATAACTACTGTAATAGTTGTTCTGATTATACATACATAGTCTTAAAGAAGAGCGGAAAGTGCATAAAAAGTGCGACATCGAGAAAACGAAACACTTATTCCGTGAACGGGTTCATAATACGACCAAACGCCGGTTACAGTGTTATAAAATAAACAGTTATAAAAATAATGCTACGTAATTAAGTTGTATAATAATTTACACATCGAGAAGGTTAACTAGCAAAACTCACACTATTCACTCGGTTTATAAGTAGAAGTACTGTTTTGATCCTCTCTCAAATCGGGTAAAGCTAAACAACTTTGTAGTTGCTATTTTAGATATGCGCATGCTAATAAAATCGTGTTATTTGAGCCCTAGAATCAAAGAGGCAACAAACAAACTACTATTTGCCAAGTGCGATCGTACTTTGTTTCTAAAGGTCCGTAGATACATTGTTGTTAGGATGTAATAATTGAAATTGTTTAAAATTAAGTGTACCTATTGGGTGTTTAAAATCGGTAAACAATGTAGTGTTTGTTGTGGATATTAATGAAAACAATGTAACAACAGCATTTAGCTGAGCTCGTGATTGAGTTAATGTTCTAACTTAGTTGCTTGTAATATAACGTTGTGCTACTTTTAATCAAATAAGTAAGATATTTTTTAATACACTGATTTTTAGACGTTTTATCCGAATCTCGGGTGAACTAAGTCCTCTTTTTAACGACGGCAAAAATCAGTGAGAAAAAGTAAAGCAGAAAGCAGTGAGGGAGTGTCAGACTGTTACTGACTAAAAATCCATCGTGTTCCTTTCCTTCGTAGGACTTTTACGTACCAGGGCCGCGGTAACTCTTTCGAACAATCCCGCAGCCTCGGCGGACCTTGGCCCAGTTGGGCCCTGCTCCGTGAACTAAGTCCTATGGTTATGTTTTGAAACTGTTATAGGTAATATTTCTGGAGTCCATGGTTTACATACGTACATATTTCTTTTTGAAACAATAGTCCCAAAGTATAGATCAGCACTTCAGCTAATTTTGCAATGTTTCTTTCCGCTCGTAGGTTTCGTAAATAAAATTCTCTTCAGCGTTTGCTATAACTGAACCCTACAATCGGAAAACAAATCCGTACTCCTACCTAGTAGGATTAAAAAAACACTTAAACGTGCCAAGTTTACTTTAACCTGTATGTTTACGTTTGAACACTTTGATCGCGATTGTTTTAATCTAGCCATGTGATGGCTATAAATTGTGCTTTGTTTTATTTTTAGCGCCTTCAAGTGAATAGCTTGTTTTTGTTTTGACTTTTTATAGGGTTGGAAGTAAATAACTGATATTAGTATTTGTTACCTGCTACTTTTAATATAAGTACTAAGGGTAAATTGCATGCCGTGACATTGCCGCACATTGGTCAAATCGACTATTTGATATCTGACAGTGATAAATTATGGAAACAGTCGTTACTTTGCAAAAATCCATGACATTAAAATGTTTGGAAAAATATGTACTGTTAATTTCCGAGTGAAAGTTAATCGAGGCTTTGGAAACTCGACACGTGTTGAACTGAAAATGGTTTGGTTATTGATACATGTAGTTTAAAGGTGCAACTCAGAGTACGATAAAAATATTATTTTTTAATTCAGTCTTTATTTTTTAATACAACGTCACTAAAGTGAGAAAATATGGCTACTAAGATTTAAGTTTTCTTTGAACATTACGCTGAATTTTCACATACAATAGTGTTCCCAGGAACCATATGAAAAATAATGTATAATATACTCTATTAATGTACCTACTAAAAGAAAAGCTGCTTGCCATATGTAGTGCCGTCGATACATAAACATACAAAACATGATCATCCCAGTTCACATACATAACTTTCTATTTCACAGTCCACGGAGACTGTCACAAAGCTCGCACACACTAGTATTCTACCATTTGCAATGATATTTTCTATCTGACTTTTCAAACTAAACTCCCCGTTATTTCCCTAGGGGCTTACTAGACTTGTAGGTGTTCCTACGTACGCAGGAACGCCATGGACATGTGAAGAAGAAGAAATCTTTTTGCATTGATATTTATTGGGTTTCTTGCTGGAGATTATTGATCTTACTACAAAAACTTAACCAGGTGTCAAACACTTGTCTAAAAAAAGTGTGGTTCCAAATTGGACCTTATTTCAACGTCATAATTTGTCATTTTTTAGACAAGTCTTAAACCGACGTTAAAAAGTTTTTGTGGTAAGACGGTATATATTTATTAGCTACTCGGTTTGTTGATACAAGTGCTGTTATAATGCCGGTTTTGTTTTGATAATAATCACTTAAAATAATCGCCTCGCAAGTGAAAAGGAAAGCAATTATGTTGATACTTTACTAGCTGTTTTTTGCGATTTAATTGCATAGCTACAGAACAGTGATTTTTATTTAATTGATTCAGTAGTTTTGGAGCTAGAAGAGGCATGATATTTTCTATCTGACTGTTCAAACTAAACTCCCCGTTATTTCCCTAGGGAACTCACTAGACTTGTAGGTGTTCCTACGTACGCAGGAACGTCATGGACATGTGAAGCTTTAGAAATCTTAGTGCATTGATATTTTATTATATTTGTTAGAGATTGTGTTTTGGCGGTACACTTGTACTACTGTACGCTGTAAGATGTGGTAACATTTTTGACAGTTGATGGAAATATTACGATGATGTGATGAATGATTATGAGATACTAGCTTCCGACAGCGGTTTCCTCCGCATCCCGTGGGAACTACTTCCCGTACCGGGATAAAAAGTAGCCTATAGCCTTCCTCGATAAATGGGCTATCTAGCACTGAAAGAAATTTTCAAATCGGACCAGTAGTTCCTGAGATTAGCGAGTTCGAACAAACAAACTCTTCAGCTTTATAATATTAGTATAGATTATTACATTTTAAACTAAGCTCCCCGTTATTTCCCTAGGGGACTCACTAGACTTGTAGGTGTTCCTACGTCTAACGTCATGGACATGTGAAGCTGCAGAAATATTGTTGTTTTTAAGGATTCTTATTAGACATTGTGTTTTGGTATACGTTATGTAATGTTGTGGTAACATTTTTGAAAGATGAAGACCTCTTGGTTGGCGGAATCATTACACTAGTTCATTTTCTTCACTTTCTTCTCTTGGATTCAGTAATATATATATATATATTTATTATATTTATATATACATAAATATATTTATTTTTATTTTCTTGCACTTATGCTCAAACTGTGTTGCACCTACCACTTCTGTTTCACCACCACCCTAAGGTAGACTGGCAGAGAACGCCTAAGGCGTTAAGTCCGCCGTTGTACAATGTGCATAAAGTATTTTAAATAAATAAAAATAAATAAATATTTCATCACTCGTTTTCTTTAAATTTCTCTCTTCTATACAAACAATAAGGGCCAAATTCATCGTCAACATAAACATTCAGTTTTCTTAAAACAACAGTTTACTACGAAACATGTGCGAAAAATCATATTAAACCGTAGTTTAAAGTGAACTGACGTTTAAGTATTCAATGGACTCGGGTCTGAATGATGTAGGTATACCTAAAACACTGCAGTTTGAAACTTAACGCATTAATCACTAAAACCAATATTTTAAAACAATACAACACTTAAACTTTACCAATACAATAGCCAATTCTAAAGTTTTTGTATTGAAATGAACCTGGATAATGGTGGCCCAACTTTAGTACTTGTTTGATTGATAACTATGAGTGTTTGGAAACTTTATATGAACCCATTTGCCATTTTGTATTGTTGAAAGTTTTCATTATGTTTAATTTTAACTAAAAAATCATATTTAATTTTGATCACTAGCTTCCACCTGTGGTTTAACCCGCGTTGCTTGGGAAATTCTCCATACACTTTTACAAAGAGTAGCCAATGGCATTCCTCGGTATCTAACACTGAAATAATGCGCTTTCATCCAAACAAACTCTACAACTTTATAGTATTAAGTAGCTAAAAACTGTGGACGATTTGATTATATTCCAGTGTAATCACAAACATTAAAAAAGACTGAAATCTTCAATGTCTAATATTAGAGATTCATCAAAAATAAATTCAATTCAAAAGCACTTTCAGAAAAACTCTTTATGAATCAAATTCACACACATTTGATTCCCCTTAAATATTCTTCGATCGTTTCTTCGCAAATACGTTATTTCATTTTTGTGTTTACTTAGAAAAACTTGTGTCAATATCATTTCGAAGATTTTATTTACATATTCATTCAACGTTCTAGCTGTGTAGTTAAATTAAAACAAGAGGTTGGTAAACTTTTAATAGAAGAGACAATGAACTTTGTTTTTAATGAAATTGAGCGGTTAATGGAATTGAGGATCTTAAACATCAGTCGTTTTGGCAAACAAACAACAAATAAAACTAAAAAGATCTGTCGTTAACAGGCGTGACGATAAATAAATAGTAATTCTAATTAGTCCGCGTTTTAGATTAGCAAACAATATTACATGACATGTATTTTAACAAAACCTTTAAAATTTACCAATATATAACGCAACCAACATTGAGAATGGGGGAATTGGGCTCGTGACGTCACGTCTATGTATTTGTACTCGAAAGTGACGTAACACAAAATTCAATCGTGTTGTATCTTCATTGTTATTTGTTTGTGAGAGAAATGAAAAAACACGGATCCATTATTTTAGAGTTATCTAAAATACAGGCTAATTACTTTTTCCATTCGCCATGCCTATTGGTAAACAAGCATGAAACTAGAATAGATTAAATAAAAATTAATTTGACAGATAGACAGAACCACAATTGCATTCTCGTCAGTTGTCAGACACAGAAAGAGTGCATTTATATTCCTAACTCTGTGATCTAACTTTGAAAAACTTTAGACAGTATTCGAAAAGTTTTTTTTTTTCCAAATTATCCTGCGAATGACATCTGACAATCAGACTTAGCAGTATTTGTTTAATCTTGTACTTTTGATTCAGCTACTAGAATAAGTTTATATGTGAACTAGTTTCCACCTGTGGTCCCACCCGTGTCCTTTAATATAAAATATAGTATTATGAGCCTATACGCTATTCGGAATATATAAACTATGGTACTGCCAAGTTTCATCAAAATCCATATTGTAATTTAAGCCTGAACGATACATCCTTACAAACTTTCGCATTTATAGTTTTTTTTTCTCCAGTACCTAAATATGGTTTAAGAAAACATTTACCGTCTTACCACAAAAAACTTTTTAACGTCAGTTTAAGACTTGTCTAAAAAAATGTCAAATTATGACGTTGACATACGGTTCATTTTGGAGCCACATTTTTTTTAGACAAGTATAAAACAGTGGTTAAAGTTTTTGTAGTAAGGCCATTATAGTTTAGTGAGATTTGTGTCAAAAGGACACTCAGAAAGCATTAAGTTAGTATGAGAAAATCTCCTTTAAAATAAGTGTGGTCTCATCAAAATGTCACTCTAACCGATTCCGATTCGAATTCGCGAATCCAGCTGATTTTATGAACGAGCTTATTAGAAATGTCTTGGGAACCGCTTTAGATCTATCAAAGACAAACCATTTTAATTATTTATTATAAAGACCTTATATTTAATTTCAAAATGTTCCTTCTATATGTATACATCTTATTATCATCTCAGTAGCCTTTTTTCCCAACTATGTTGGGGTCGGCTTCCAATCTAACCGGATGCAGTTGAATACCAGTATTCCACAAGGAGCGACTGCCTATCTGACCTCCTCCCCAGTTACCCGGGCAACCCCTAGATAGCACTGGTTGTCAGACGTACTGTCTTCTGATAACCCGTAACGACTGGAAAAGATGTTCAAATGACAGCTACAGTTTATCCAAATTATAACAAACTATATAGAATATTTAATTTCAATTATTTTTTTTTCATAGAATACCTATAAGTTTTGTATGCATAAGTAGGTACTCTTATAAACCATTCCCTTAGACCTGTTGATCCAATAAAAAACTTAACAAAAATCGGTAGCCAACGATAAAATGTACAAACATTTTTTAATGGAACTCCACCCAACGCGTATTACTTTCCATTAACTCAACGTAATTATCAAACCACGGTTATTAAATGGGCCTTTTAAGTGGCACAATAAAATTATTGGTCGGGGTGACAAGCTGTCAATTATATTGGCGTTTTTAGGGTTCCGTACCTCAAAAGGAAAAAACGGAACCCTTATAGGATCACTTTGTTGTCCGTCTGTCTGTCTGTCAAGACCCTTTATCTCAAGAACGCGTGGACGTATCAAGCTGAAATTCACATGAAATACTCTGGTCTATTGTCCCTTTAAGCTGTGAAAATATCAAACTTCTAAGCCAAGCCAATCAAAAGATACAGCCGATTATGTCGATATTTTCAACAAATTTTCGACACTCGCAAAGGAATCAAAACCTACAGGATACTTCCCGTAAACTCAGAGTCTTGAAATTTGGCATGAAGTATTGTCATATAATGCAAATATCGGAAAAATTTCGAAAATCTCATTTTTTTAGTTATATAATATAAAAAAAATATTTTAATAAAATGAAACTTACTACGTTATTTCTCACAAACGAATAAAGGTATCAAATTGAAATTTATACCAAATACCTATAATAAATATTTTAAAGGCGAGATTTAACCGTGTGTAGCACTTTGACGCACATAAATATTTCATCTGGTCTATTCACTCCAGCAAACAGTACCAAATTGATCGAAAAATTCCGCGAAACGTTTGTACGGGAACACATACCAGCAATGAATTCGCGCCATTTTTAGGGTTCCGTAGCCAAAATGGCAAAAACGGAACCCTTATAGTTTCGTCATGTCCGTCTGTCCGTCTGTCCGTCTGTCCGTCTGTCCGTCTGTCACAGCCGATTTACTCGGAAACTATAAGTACTACAGTGATGAAATTTGATGGGAATATGTGTTGTATGAACCGCTACAAAAATATGACACTAAATAGTAAAAAAAAGAATAGGCATGATGACAGTAATCAAAAATCATTAAAATAATATATTTATTAAATTAAACTTGAAGCTTGGAATATAGAACGCGCATTGTTTTCTTTATTAATAATGTGATTAATATGTATTTTTATAAAATAAAATTACGAAATAAGGCAATCCGCCATGATATCTTGAACACCAATCAGAGCTCGTGACGTCATCTCTCAAAACAACTCGCGCGAAAGCGCGCGAACGTCACATTTCGTTATTGTGAACTTCCACTGCGATCTTTGTTTTTAATTAATTAATTGTTTATAACACGAGTTATGGAGCCCGGATTTATCAAGGCAAACAGCGCTAATTTGCCTAGAATTGATATCATAATGCTGGGAGAGTTTTTGGCATCAAATAAAGATTTTTGTTCAGCTGAATTTAGAAATGTTAAAACTTCCATGTAAGTATACTAGTTTAATTAAAAAACAATGAGAGATGAAACCTAACCTCGAAATAGTTATTTACATTATAAACTATGCTAGAATCTAGAGAACTATGTAATACCTAACTTACATCAAAGTGATCTTCACAAAAATAAAGTTGTTCCCTGGGCAAAATTGCTTTTTTGAATCTCGCCTTGCAAGTTTAAGCCACTTGTTTCGTATTTCTTTATTGTGAGGAACGTACACAAATAACTTATCAGGAGTTGTTTTGGATGTGTTCTTACACTGGGGGACCCCACAAACACCTATGCACTTTCGAATTCATATTTAATAACACAAAAAACTTAATTATTGCACGAGCGTTGTTTACTTGCGTCTTGTAATTTCAGTCGTGACGTCACAAGTGACGACATGACACTGACAAGCGTTTTCGCGCCGGATTCAAAGTGGACAGAGAAAAATGCAATTATTTGATAAAAAAACTTCGCATTTTCTTAAAATTAATAATTTTTCATATAAAATAGACGTATACCTACATCATACAAAGGAATTTGAAAATTTGTCATCATGCCTATTGGGGGTGGGGCCCCCCATACATGTAACTGAGGGATGAAATTTTTTTTTTCGATGTACATACCCGTGTGGGGTATCAATGGAAAGGTCTTTTAAAATGATATAAAGTTTTCTAAAAAACATTTTTCTTAAAGTGAACGGTTTTTGAGATATCAGCTCTCAAAGTCGTAAAAAGTATGTCCCCCCCCCTCTATTTTTATAACTACGGGGTATAAAATTCTAAAAAAAATAGAGGTGATGCATGCTAATTAACTCTTTCAACGATTTTTGGTTTGATCAAAGTATCTCTTATAGTTTTTGAGATAGGTTGATTTAACTGTAATTTACGGAACCCTTCGTGCACGAGTCCGACTCGCACTTGGCCGGTTTTTCCGAGAACAATTTTAATGGAACATTGATAGGATGGCACTTTCAAATCAATTCAACGCTGTTCAAATTATCCAACGAAGCACAGTGGGTGTTCCCAGTAAAACCTCGAACTTAATTTAGAAATTTCACACGTTCAAGCAACACCTACGAAGTGGCTTCGCAAAACCACTTTCGTTGAGTCGCGTTTCGTGAAATTCTCTTCACGAAATTGCACGAATATGTGTGTCGACGTAGTATTTCCTTTTCTACAGCGCGGTGCAATATTGTTATGACGCAAAAAGTGGTATTGCATTTTCGGGCTCTTTGAAATATTGCTTTTCTTACTACAGTTTTGTTTATTTAAAGGTGGTTCGTGTCTTTCCAAGTTCTGATTTGGAAATAGGTTATTGACTGTCTACCACTTATTCTACGAATAAATAAAACTTATCTATTTATGTAACTCCTTGCCAACAAAATTATAAGTCGGCTATTGATCATTGTCATCAATGACAAATAAATCTTTGAAAGTCGTTACGGGTAATCAGATCAGCCAGTAAGTCTGACAACCAGGAATGTCAAAGTAATAAGTAACAGCCAATGATATTATATATATAATCTGAGGGTAACAGCCACAATCAACAATGTTTGGCGTGGTTAGTCTGTGGATATGACCATCTTGCCATGACTAAGACCTCCGTAACTGATTTCTGGGGATGATGGTGGAAGCAAGTTAAGAAAAAAAAAATCATATGTATCAAAATCTCTCCTTGCCAACAAATCACAATTCATCGTAAGTACCTACTATTGATCCTGCGAATAGCAATTTTCGTAACTAGGTTAACCACCTCAGTAATAGCAACAAAGACAAAGAGAAATCAAGCTTGTTTAACAAACGGCGCTTCTTGAGGTTTAAAGTTACCTAACGAAATGAAACCGACTTCGTTTGTAAAACATCAGATTGGAAAACGGGAAAATTTTGCAAGTTTTCATCCTTACCAATTATATTATGAATGTAACTTGGTCTGTCTGTCCGGCTTCCACTCCAAAAATACTGCACCGATTCTTATAAGCGTAGTTTACTAATAGTCTAGAGCCCGAGCAAGGACATAAGCTATTTCTCATCTGAGTAGTAAACTAGTTACCTCGAAAACCGCGGGGCTATCTAACACTTTGTCAAATCAGACCAGTAGTTCGTGAGATTGGCGTGCTCAAGTTACCAAAAACTGACCATTATTAGTTATTAAGTAGGTGTATACTTTATCTCTGCCAACAAACTCAGTCCCACTAGAATATATACACAGAAGAATCGTTCTACGTGTAAGAAATCAGGTTACGTAAGCAACGGACTAATTAATGATAGGTACTATTACCTGTTGGAACCTTAATTGGGAGGTTTTGTACTCACCAGCTTTGTTTGATATAGGTCGACAGCACCCACTTTATAGGACTTAATTTCAGGCCTTAATAAGTTGAGAATGTAATTAATAAATCAAATTAATTGATCGTTTTAATTTAATTTATTAATGATAGACCGCTTCGTTTGTTTTAAAGATATTGAATGAATACGTGGAAGCTTCGTTTTTTTTTTAACGACGTCAATAATCATCAAATGACCCCTCCCGCTGTGGGTTAGCAGCGGTGAGGGAGTGTCAGACTCTTACTGACTAAAAACCGTCGTGTTCCGTCATAGGCCTTTTATGTACCAGGGCCGTTGTATCTCTTTCAAACAACCCGCAGCCCCGGCAGGCATACGTGGAAGCCTGCGGTTTAATGAGGTTTTACACGCGTAGGTAATGATATAAAATACTTTATTTTTATAGACGCAAGCAGGCCAACCTACCCGAATCTGTAAATTTTACCAATCGAACAATAACCTTCCACTATTTTAATAAGGGTAAAAATATATTGAAGAAATTTGACAGAGTAGTAGGTTGACTTGCTGTCGTATGTACTAAAATTGAAATTGGTGGACTATTTTTTTTATACCTATTATTGGTAAATTAATAAGGCAGACTGTTCTCAACTACATTTTACCCTTTAACCGCTTGTGTCGCATATATACGACACAATCATATTTACGTATCCCTAACGCGCGTGTCGTATTCCTACGCACGCACGTTTTTTCGTTATATTTTTGTCATTAACTGCGTGGTACAGCTAAAACTATTATTTACAACAATTATGTTTCCTACTTCAAATTATGTTTCATAGCTCTAAGCATTGAAAAAACTTAAAAAATATATAAGTAAGTAGTAAGTCGATTTTTAGCCGCGCGCTATGATCAAGGCAGTTGATATTTTAAGCAAGCGCTTAAAAGGTTAAGAAACATGTTTTTACGTTGTTATAAAACTAGTCATGGCATGCGAGGAATTCTTTGTGAGTAAATAGAACGAAAGTCTAATTATTCCAGTCGACTTGCTAAAAGAACCTTTTAGTGAGAAAGAAATAAGTAGATTAGCAACATGTATGTCAAAATCGACAGTTTTCTGAGGGCCTTTGGGTTATTGTGAGTTTTTCAATATTTAAAAGGTACCTACTCAATACTTTATTGCATTCCATAATATCCCTTAAATTGGCAGTGTACTCCACCAAAGACATTAACTTTTTTT
This sequence comes from Helicoverpa zea, assembly GCF_022581195.2. Taxonomy (NCBI): domain Eukaryota; kingdom Metazoa; phylum Arthropoda; class Insecta; order Lepidoptera; family Noctuidae; genus Helicoverpa; species Helicoverpa zea. Next base: position 9,659,108 of record NC_061469.1, on the reverse strand, counting down.
AAATCGATTGTAGTACTAATCTAAAAAAAATACATTTTTTTATTCTTTTTGGCTTGCAATAATTGTTTATTTTGGTAGAAAAAATATTTGAATGTGGTTCCATTGAATAATAGCTGTCAAATTCAAAATGTCTTCCAAGCGGTCTGATGCATCTGGGTCACAGGTAAGTTTTTTGTGTTTTTCTACATTTTTTTGGATGGGACTTGTGGTTATTTGGCTTTAAATTGCATAGGAACATTATAAATGATATCAATCATTCGTAATTTTGTGTGTAAATAATGTAATCGCAATTTTATAAGTTCATAACTGTGTATGTACTCCCTGAATACCATTGCTAAGTACGTAGTGAAGTCCACAACATAAACTTTGGTATACACGGAGTTCATTGCTTATTACTTAGAAATGCAAACTAGCCTTTTTTTGTTGGTTTTTATGTAAAATGACTTCAGTTGTGTCGTGAATTGTATGTCAAACAGCATGTTCTTTTTCATTTTCAGCAGTGCTTGAACCTGACACAATCTGATTTAGCAGATATGCTTATATCTATGTACCGAGCTTTGTACAAGAGCCGACGTCTTGAAAGGGGTCCGGTACATGGTGATATTTGGGTGGGTGAAAGAGAAAATAATTCAGAAACCTACGGCTGAACGGCCTGTGGACAGTATCAGAAAATGCTGTCGGACATTTTCCAGAAATAGCAGATAAGCAATCACGCTGTAGGTTTTGCAAAGTTAGAAGAACTAAAGTTTTTTGCGTGAAATGCAATGTGCTCCTGTGTTTTATGGTAGGAGAAAGTAACAAAAGAAATTGCTTCCGCTAATCTCACACGCAATAAATGCATATTATGTAGTTTGATAAGAATTATGATTAATAAAGTGAAAATTTTACTAAAATGTGTTTTATACATATTTTGGCAACGTACTCCACGTAGTACACACAGAAGAATCACTATAGTTGGCAACGTACTCCCCGAAGTACATAGATTTTCGCAAAAACTGTAATAGGTAGATTTTTTTTTCGTTTTTTTTCAGTCATCTGTCATCGTAATAAACCAGGAAATAACAAAAAATAATTAAATTTTTGTAATTAATTGATTTGCCAATTTAAGGGATATAGTGTTCACAAGTTGTTACGGTTTAAAAATATAGACACAATCAGGTATGGATCCTTATCGGCTACAGCAAAAAGATAAAGATAAGGATAAAAAGTCATTTATTCAAAGAAGCCTGAAAATCAGCACTTTTGAAGGTCAAATTAACAAAAGACAGCCCCCAAAATGCCCGCCCTTCACCACTTCCTATGTGTTTTTGCTGGGAAAAAGTGGTGAAACAAACTCCCCAGCAAAAGTCTTAAGGTTTTTGAAAAACAAAAGAAGTATGCACGTAGCTGTATTTTTTTATTTGTTTACGTACTCTGCTTTGACCATTTCCTGTTTTTCATATTATCGGCTATTGTTAAAATCCTTACCTGATATTTACTTTATTTCAATTTTCTTTTCAAGAACGTTTGTGTTGTGATTTCGGAGAAGTTAACCGTATAATTTGAGAGTGATCAAAGTGTGTTTTTGCGTAAATATTTATAAGAATTTGGGTAAGGTACTGTTTTTGTGAAAACCCCGAAGCTATGTATGTTTGTTTGTCCCGAATTCCATTATGTTTCTCTTGTTGATTTTCAGTTCGGCAACATCAGACATTTTCTTTTTCACCGACAATATACATGTGGAAATACTGAAGATTTGTTTTTGTAAGACTTCTTTGTGACATTATTTGGATAATTTTGTTATTTAAATCTGACATCAGGCTTCCTAAAGCTCTAGTCTAACTTTTTTAAAGTATTTCCTTTATTTTATGTGAAGAGGTAGGTTCTAATGCATAGTACTAAGAAAATGAATATCAAGGCTAAAATTCACATTACTAGTAATACTAAGAAGCGAGTATAAGTAGCAAGCATAGTTTTGTAATCCCTAAGAACCTAAATGCTATATAAGGTTAAGGCGACCCTACATTAATAAAAAAACTATTCATCATCGCCATACCTAGCCTTTTTCTAAACTATGCTTGGGGTCGGCTTCCAGTCTAACCGGAGGCAGCTGTGTATCAATGTTTTACTAGGAGCGATTGCTACTGACCTCCTCGATCCGGGCTACTCAATACTCTTAAGTAAGACTATATGTCAGACTTACTAACTTCTGACTATCCGTAACGACTGCCAAAAATGTTCAAATGACCATAAAAAAAAAACATTTATCATATTCATAAGAAATTGCTTCAAATTCACAAGATATTGCTTCAAATTCAGAAAAAAATGCTTCAAATTCATTTAACAAGAAACCAGACCTCTTCGTTATTTAAAACAACAACTATTTGAATTTAGAACAAGTGACGTAATAAGGGACGAGATGGATAGTGATGCCCTCGTAAAAACGGAGCCATAAGTGGCTTGAAACCAGAGGAAATATTGCAGCTAATTAAATTGGTTGCAAGACTTGTTTGCACTCCAGTCTGCTGAATAAAGTCAAGGGTTATTTGTTAGCGGTAGGTTTATTTTGTTCTGTATTTTGCTTCCATTTTCTTAAAGAGTGGGCTTAAATTGTTCTTACCTTCATTTTTATATTGTATATTGACGGTACAACCAACAGATTTTTGTTCATCGTTTCAGCTAAAAGGTCCGCCACTCGGCTTGATCTTCATAATTTTTTGTTACAGGAAATAATCGACTCTTATTGGAGGTTTAACTATTGTTTTATAAAAAATTAGCAAAGGTGCCAAATAAAAAATATTCTGTCATAATAAAATAATGACATATTTTTATCTTTTCTCAATAATGTCCCCCAGAGAGCTCAATCAATGGACTCTAATGATCTTCTAACAAAATGCTATCACCAACAGTATTTTTTTTTTTGTCATTAACATTGAAGCATTTACTTTATTTGAGGAAAAACATATGAGAGAAAAAGGTTTGACCCCAAGGCGATGGCAACGAAATTTCGGTTACAAATTAAATGTGTGAATTTTTCTTTCGCAGCTGATATTCTAACCAAATAAATAGGCATTGTGGGTTCCGCATAAATATTTGTCTTACGCAACTCAAAAATGAAAAGATTTTACAAACAAAAGAAATACGTTGTTTTTTTCAGAGATACCGGTGTTCAGAGATACTCTTTTTATACGGATCTCTGATACCGGAACCAATTGACGGATTGACGGACTTTTAAATAAATTGAATTTGCTCGGTTTCGTTATCAGAAAATGGTTGTCTCGCCTTTATTTATTATTTCAGTGCGGTGCTATTATTTTCAATAGCTGTTTTGGAAACGCATACTTGGAAGAATTATTTTTAAAAGTTTAATTAAATACGATTTAAAGGGAATCCGAGTTTAGTTTTGTTCAATTGGATCCAAAGGAATTTTAAATTTATTATTTGTTGTTGACACAATTATAAAACTGTTTGACCAATTCAATTCAGTTCAATTATTCCTTACTATTATTATAAAACGATGAGTTGTCTAGCTTATAAAATCTGTTTTTCTTTAGTGATCCATTTTTACAATTAGGTCAATTGAATGTCAATACATCGTTTGGGGGTTTTCGCATTCAACGTCATGCGTTGTAAAATTTATTTTATAAATTATGATAACAATATCCCTCATTTATCAGAACAACACGTGGTGTTTCCAAATGCAAATGAATCCACGAAACCACGAACAGAAGCCAGTTTAAAATTACGTATTCCCAAAATTTTATCCACATTAGTATCTTGGCAATATTTATCACTTTCCTATTGGAATTTTAGAGGCAGTACTCGTTCACTCAAGTCATTTCACGGCTCGTTAGGCCTCGGCGCTCGATAATCATTCTACATAATCGAATATAGTTTCTCTACGTAGTTAGGGGATGTTTTGCTTAAATTATTTTCAAGGGCAAAAGGACGAGGGCAATTTCCTTTCTATTATGGAGATGTGAAATTATTTTTCATGGTAAAAATTGAAATAACACAATCCATTATAGTGTACCACGAAAAGTTGCGCTTTCCGACTTTCTATCTCTACTTATGGCTGTTTTGAAATTCCTTATACATATTTACGTTACCTTCCTAAATTCTAGTTAGCTAAGCTTCACAGCTACATTTCCAAAACTTTCTAATATACTGCATATTTTGAAAACAGTTATGTCGTTGCATAAATCAGAAAAAAAATGCTACCTATAATCGTTTATCCTTCACGTCAGGCAGTTTCTGACAAATGGGGGATCGATAAGCCCCGGGGAGCGTGTCATAGCCTATATTAACCGTAATCGGGGGACTTGGGTAATACTTTCCCCCATCGCTTCATTAACCGAGAAACTGATTATGTGATAATTTGCGAATAGGGATCACTGGGATAAAATTGCAAAGTGAAATTGTACACGGTTTTATTTTTAGGTTCATAGAGAACATTTGAAATTCTTCTTATCCGCGTAGCATTTTCTCAGCCACATTGGGATCGGCTTCCAGTCTTACGAGAAACAGCTGAGTACCAATGTTTTACATGGAGCAACTGCCAATCTTACCTTCACAACCCAATTATCTTGCCACCTCGGAGTCCCTTGGTAAGATTGGTTTTCGGAATTTCAGGTTTCTGGCAACCCGTCTGCTAAAGATGTTCCAATCACAGCCATCAATTTAACGTGCCTTCCGAAACACCAAGCGTTGTTTAACCTGATCTATCTACCCGTACTTTTGTTATTTAGCCATAAGCTCCTCAAAAAGACATTTCATAAATTCCAAGAAAGGTAGAAAGGGAGCTCTCCAAAATTTCTTCCTTAATTTAGCAAACACGCCTGTGAGCCATCTGCTTCTAACTACCGTCATATGACAACATAAGTAACATTGCTTATACTTTCATAAAATGTTGGGAAGCTTACGTGCTTCCATAATATGCCTCTCAATCACAGTAATGTGGGTTAATATAGGCCAAAGAAGATGTGTATACCTAAGAGATATTTACTGACTTACTGAGTATCTGAATTTTATCGTGACTTTGTATTTGTGCATGTTTGTACGAACTGTTGAGATCAGCAACTTACTGGTTTCAATGTTAGGTAAAGTAAATTGAGTGATTACAACAACGTTTCTTCTTTCCCCA